>NC_133460.1:45852292-46461875 GCF_048565385.1 Saimiri boliviensis
CCTCATTTTACCACCAAAACTGTATACAATCTAGGTAAAAAGGATTTCTATACTGCCTTATCAAATCATGCAAAATTATCCAGCTGTGTTTGCATGGACAGCCAAAGCAGAAAGGACTTCAGCTTTTGTTAATTGACTTAACAGCTGAATAGGTAACAAATCAATAACTAGGCTTAACAGGTAAATATTTTTTCCTGATTTAGGAAGGTTCCAGATGGAAAAACAGAATTATGGTCTAAACATGGCCTCCATATTTTGACATCTAAAAAGATACAGAAATTAATGCTCAGTAAGTATTTGTTGACTGATACAATAGATGACTAACTTGTCAACACGAAAGTGTTCCCTGGGCACTTGGCTTTGATTTTTTTTTTTTTTTTTTTTTTTTTTGACAGAGGGTCTTTCTTTGTAGCTTAGGCTAACCTTGAACTCCTGGGACAACAGGGATAAACAATTCTTAATAGGGAACAATAGGCTGACCAGACTAGAGGATATATGAAACTAACATCATAATTATTTACTGTCTTAGAGAATTTGAGCAATTAAGGAATTCTCTGTGAGAGGTAATATTAAATGGGATTATACTAGCCAAATTCCTTTCATGTGGAGCAATAAATGAGGAAATATCTGTGGAACTCCTAGAGATCTTGGGATAAATGGTTCCACACATTAATAGTTGCATTTCTTAAGAAAAAAAGATTTAAAAAGCCATATGCAAAAGTAAAAAACAAAACTCAACACAATCACTCTTCATTATAAATTCATACAAATTCAGCTATTCAAACTATAAGATATTGATACAAGAAAACTATAAATGTATTTAGTGAAATAGTGATAGAATAAATATATATCATGCTTAATAAAGTATTCTAATTAAAGCAGTCACCCCCAGTTTTGCTAAACAGTGTAGACAGAAGATGATAAAAAAATAAGGCTTACCACCCGAGGTAAGTTTTATTTGTTCCATGGTAGTTTTATATGCTTTGAATATGATGTTAGCTTAAAACTGAAGGGTCAAAAACACCTTACAGAATTTTAAGTAAGTAGATTTTCTGATCTAGTTTAAGAAGAAAGGGTCAAGTCACAAGGCTGAATATCTCTACCTTAATGAAATTTCCGATGTAGTTAGGTAAAAAGTATTTAAATGTAATTTAGGTATGAAACAAAGTACATAAATGATTTTCAAGATAGTGAAGGCACATTTGTAAGCAGATATTAAATGATAGCATGGCATGTTACCATGTCAAATTATTTAGATACACCAAAGAGACATATTTTTCACTCCTTCCATGACCATTTTCCACATATAATATTAGACCTATACCTGAAAACTAAGTCTCACCTACAACTGAAAGTTTCTGAAATTGATTAAATTACCAGGTTATGGCAGATTGTCAGGTAGTGGGTCTGGATGTCAGTAAATATTTTAAAGTCAGTATTTATAATTAAGACTTTGATTTTTTGTAGTGTCAAGTGTATCATTTTTCTAGTTTAGAATTTTAATAGTCATATTCTGCTGTTAGCATGTGACAGTTACTGCCCTAATACGATGCAAATCTGAAATCTCAAAGCAACTTATGCTCTACAAGAAAATCAGACAGAGAGAAAACAAGCATTTTCAAAATTATTTATACATGAATGCAAAGTGCTAACTTATGTATAAATTCCTGGTAGTTACACATTTTAAAAACGTATGAAGAACCAGACTGAAATTTGATGATTATTATACATCTGTAATTACTACAGAGATGAATGGAATATATCACAGTGAACATGGATTCTGTTTTGCATCTTACTTGAATTGTCATGTAAGTCTTTATAATTAGTTATTAAATGCCAATATATGAAATAGGAATCATAAATTCAAGTAACAAAATGATGTAGCAAAATTCAAGTAACAAAATTCAAGTAAAGAGTGATGAGACTTGAAAGACTGGTTATCACAGAATTACTTTGCTGATAGAAAGATATCCTTGGTGTTTTTCCGAAGATAACCTAATTTAACACACTACAATTGCCAGGTGAGAGCTTGTTTCCCCCATTAGACTATAGATCTCTTGTAGATATGTCCAGTAGGCCTTATTCACTATTGAATCTCTAGAGTGAATAGTAATTACTCAAGTATTTGTTGACTGACACAGTAAATGATTAACTTGTCAACACCCAAGTGTTCACTGGACATTTGGCTTCAAAGGCATTCATTCCTCCGATATTATCAAGATTGCTACAGGACACAGTATCATTTAAATCTTGTCATGCTCCTGTGAGAAACTTTTCAGCTTTAGCTTTGAGTTTTCACATACTCAAAGTAAGAATATTCTGTTGCCTGGGGGAGATTCTGATTATTTTGATGCCCTATATTTCCTAATCCAATAGATGGAAAATGTCTGTCATGCAGATTTGCTTATGAGGAGGCAAGGGCTTTCATCAAAATCTTTAGCACACAGAAAAAGAAAAATTGTAAAATCCTGAGAAAGGTTACACAGGGGACATCAATAATACATGTAATAACAAGTATGAGAAAAGTTAAGATTCAGTAAGACTTCACGGTAAGATTACCTTGTTTGTGATTCTATATGCTGTAATCTTTTATGGATGCTTGAAACATTTCAGAATAAAAGTATTTTCTTTTAAATCCAGCTAACCTTTCCTCACACTCACCAACGAAACTAGAAAGAACAATGGCATAAAAATATGCAAAATATTCTTCTGTTAGAGTCTGATCCTGGGTGATAAAGGTTTAGGTATGTTTTACTTTCACAAAGCCTTTGTTAAACTGTATTACTGAGATTCACAGTCAAGTACAAGAGTATTGTATGATCACAATTCTCAGGTGTGTTTCAGGTGCTGATATGTGTTGGCCTGGCATGATTTCTCTGTTCCCCAGCCACAGACTCATCCATGTGACCTGGCTTTGCACCCTGACATTTACTTCTCCAATTCACTATATATTTTTTATTATAAATGCTTAAGAAAAGTAGAGCTCATAAAATATAGAAAATAATCTACTCACCTCAATAATAACATGCACTAATTTTTTATCGGATTTTGTTTTCATCTAATTTTTAAAGAACAGTGCATTGTAGATAGCACTGAAGTCCCATATGTACTCTTCCTCAGTTTCATCCAAGTCCCTTTACATCTAAAGTTAATCATTGTTATGTATTTGGTATACAAGGCATTTATGACATCCTGTTGTCCACAAAACTTGCTCATCCACTCAAGATTGCTTTGAAAATTTCTCCTTTTAGCATATGAAACTAGTGCCTTTTTCTTAACTGCTTTATTGGCTACTATTTACTCATTTCCCTATTGATGGAAAAAAACCCTCTATGATGATAATACTTGTATCAGGTTTTCCTTATGAACATGTAAACAAGTTCCTCCAATATGCTTAAAGAGGGATTTGTGGCAACATAATCCAGGTACCACAAATTGTTATTTTGTTCTTCACAGAGATTATAACAATTTAATTCCCAGAAATATTGTATGAGAGTTCTTTTCTTAGTATATAACATGTAGCAACTGAAATTATCAGAATTTTCTTTTTTAATATCTGATATGCACCTTAGCTCTAAAGATAATCCTTCAGTTGTTTTGGTTAACTATATAGTCTATTATTGGGATAGGTTTAACAAAGTGCTCCTTAAAGAGATTTATCTTTCTCATACTGGTTTAAATTTGAACACTGTCCTGCCAAAAATGTTAATAATAATGGTTACCTTTTACTAGGCTACTTAGTATATCCTAGACACTATTCAAAACATTTCAAATATATAATTCATTCAATTCTTCCAACATAAAAGAATATGTGCTCTAAGGATATGGAGGCTTTTGTCTATTCTACTGGCTGTTCTGTCTCTAGGACTTAAAACAGTTCTATCACCTAATAGGCGTTCACCAAATATTTGTTAGTGAGTACATGAATAAATAAATTATATAACTAATATTTTTAAAGAGGCATTTGAGTAGTTATTTCCCAAGTATCATAGATTTGGTAGGAAATGACAGAATTGTTTATCTTCAAGCATACATAACACCCAGTCTTGCTCTGTCGCCCAGGCTGAAGTACAGTGGTGTAATCTCGGCTTACTGCAGCCTCTGCCTCCCGGGTTCAAGTATTTCTCCTGCCTCAGCCTCCCAAGTAGCTGGGATTACAGGTGCATGCCACTGTGCCTGGCTAATTTTTGTATTTTTAGTAGAGATGGGTTTCACCATGTTGCCCAGGCTGGTCTCAAACTCCTGACCTTGTGATCTGTCCACCTCAGCTTCCCAAAGTGCTGGGATTACAGGCATGAGCCACCACACCCAGCCCAGATTTTTCTTTTCCTACGTTCCACAGTCTTTAGAGAGAAAATCAGCTATCTTCCTGTCAAATCTATAAGTATTCCTTTAGTGGTGAAATTTTAGTAAGAACTATAGGTACTTTGTAAAAACATACCTATTTTTATTTCTTTTTAAATAAGTATTAGTTGTATATATTTGTGATAAACAACGTGATGTTTTAAAATATGTATATGTTATGAAATGGCTAAATCAAGCTAATTAACATATACACTACCTCACACTTTAATCATGTTTTGTAGTGAGAACACTTAGTTAATTTTGAGACATAAAATACATTGTTATTAACTATAGTCAGCTTGTTGTATAATAGATCTCTTGAAGTTATTCCTCCTGTTTAACTGAAATTTTATAACCTTTGACCAACACCTACCCAATCCTCTCTCCCCTACCAGCAGTCCTTGGTAACCACTATTCTAATCCCTGCTTCTTTGAGTTACACTTTTTAGGACAATGTGACTCTTAGCTGCATTTTAAAAACATATAGAACTTGTTCACAGCACAGGCTCTGGAGCCATTCACTAAGCAAAGGTTTTCACTGGTTTGTTAAAATTCCCCAGGATGCTTTCTAAGTCCCTAAATCTATTGCAACAAAAATTCATAAGATCAGACACATGATTCCTGTTTTCAAATATTCTATCTGCACCCACTTGAGTAGCAAGATTGATGCTGTTTTCACCAGCCTAAAACCCCTTCAGCTCTAGCTGAAATCTTTGTTCTCTCACAATGCCCAGGAACATGTCTTGGACTCATTGGTAGGTAGGAACATGCTTTGTGTCAAGGAGAAAATTTCCCTGTAATCATTCATCTAATCTATAAAATATCCTACAGGATTCTCCATATTAAGGATTTTTTCTCATCCGAATTATACTGATTAAAGGTGATTAGAGTTGAGAAACCACCCACAAATAAGTAAATACAAATAAAACTGTAAGACTCCCTTTGACTAGTTCTTTGTTCAAAGTCTTTGTCAATATATCTGGCTATTGAAAATAATATGGCTTATTAATACAGCACATACACTCACTTAGATAATTTTAAGCAAATTGTTTATAAAAAGTATATTCTATCATTCACAGCCTTACACAGCACATGCATCTGAAGTTTTTAGGAACTCTCTATTATATTGTTATGCAAGTCTAAAATGCAAATCCTGAGGGCTATTTATCAGTAAGATTATTAATCATTACTCTAGCTATACTTTAAAGTTATAGCAAAAATGTTCAAATATGACTTATTATGACAGTCAAAAAAGGACTTCCAATATGGCTTTTCTAAAGATCTAAGTCATAATATTCAAAGAACAGTCCTGCAGTGTACTTACTGTCAAATGAAAGCATCTCATGTTAGTACATGAAATGATGTGTGATAAATTCTAGTTTACATGCCCAAACTACTCTTCAGTCAAGTAAGTACAGGCAGTAATTCAAAACATAATTACCAATAAAGTAATAATAGATTACTTTGGGGAGGCCCATTCAACCATTTTTGAATACACACTTCCTCTCTTTTACCATGACTTATATAAAGCCATGTGTACATTTCTCTGTCATCTCCATAGTGATCCCTGAGCCATATACTGTCACATGAAAACGTAATCATAGAGGATTCAGGAGAAAAAAAATCTTAACCGCCATGAAATCACTGTTAATTTTAGCCAATGTTATAGAAGATCCTGGCTGCAAGTCGTTACTGGCCCATCCTGATGAGGAAGAGCTGCTTTTCTCAGTAAGTGGAAACCTAGGTTATTCAGCTTGAGCTAGGATGCAGTTATCAAGCTGGTTCTCACCTTCCTATTATAGCATCTTGAATCTGTCAGTAATGTGCTTTCAGTCTTTGGAGGTGGGATGGAGGAAATGAGAGAACACTTGTCTCATATTGGATTTCCTTTCATTTCTAAGACCCATTAGGCATTATTTAGCACTATATCACTTCCATCTACAATGGCTTTGGGCATCTGGAGTTGGTCTTCTAAAAACTAATAAGGTGTATGATATCACTAAAATTTCAGATGGCTCACTTAGCCTGTTTGTGTTGCTATAAACGAATACCCAAAGCTGGGTAATTTACAAAGAAATGAGGTTTATTTGGTTCACAATTCTGCAGGCTGTATAAGAAGCATGGCACCAGTACCTACTTCTGGTGGCTTTAGGCAGCTTCCTCTCATGGCAGAAGGTGATACGGAGCCAAAATGCAGAGATTGCATGGTAAGAAAGGAAGCAAGGGGTGAGGGATGCCAGGCTCTTTCAAACAATCAGCCCTTGCAGGAACAAACAGAGTGAGAATTCACTCATTACTAAGAGGATTTCTCCAAGCAGTTCATGAAGGATCCACATCCATGGCCTAAACACCTCCCATCAGGTGCTGCTTTCAACACTGGGGATCCAGTTTATGCATAATATTTGGAGGGGTTGAATGTCAAAACCTCAGCACTCGCCTTTTCCTATGGAAGATCCTCAGGACACTATATGAGGCCATTTGTTGACTTTTCAAGCTCAGTACCTATCTTGATGTAGTCTATGCTTCTTTTATAATGGCCAACTTGCTGTCCCTTAAACCCACCATGAATTTTCATATTTTTTCCCACTTTATGCGATGCTTTTCCAATTTTCTAAAGGTTCAATTCAATAATCCAGTGGAACAGTTGTTTCTTTAAAAATCTTTCCTCCATATCCTGACACTACAGCAGCATTAATTGTAAAAGATTTTGTTCCAGCATTTTGGGAGGTCCAGGTGGGTGGATCATGAGGCCAGGAGTTTGGGATCAGCCTGACCAATGTGGTGAAACCTTGACTCTACTAAAAATATAAAAATTAGCTGGGCTTTGTGTTGTACACCTGTAATCCCAGCTGCTCAGGACGCTGAGGCAGGAGAATCACTTAAAACTGTGAGGTGGAGGTTGCTGTGAGCTGAGATCATGCAACCGCACTCCAGCCTGGGCAACAGTGACACTCCATCTCAAAAAATATATATATATGTTTACTTATAAATCTTTGGAAATCTAATTCATATATACCAAATTGTGAGTTCTCTCGAAGCAAATTCTGTGTTTTTCTACTTTGTATCTTCCTTCATTTCCCAGAACTGTCTTGCACATAATATTCAGTTTAATATTATCAAAATCATTTTTTCAGGAAATGATTAACAATCTCTAATTTAAAATATATATTTGTATTGAAGCACTTCATGGCTTGATGCTTTTAATCAAACTAAGTTTTGACTAGGTATAGGTTTAAGAATAATGTATAAGTACAATGTATGGAAATAGGAAACTGGTTATTATTACATTGTATAATTAATCTTTGCATAGATATATACTATATTGGTCATTTTTTAAAATCTCAACTCCTATTAAGTAGTTTCAATGCAGTTAATTTAACATTTTGCTCTTGCTAACATTATTACGTGGTTTTTTTTTTGGCATAAGCTTATGAAAGAAAATGAAAAATAACCTTATTTTTCATTTTCTTTTTTTATATTTTATTTTTTTTTATTGCATTTTAGGTTTGGGGGTACATGTGAAGAACATGCAAGATTGTTGCATAGGTACATACATGGCAGTGTGGTTTGCTGCCTTCCTCCCCATCACCTATATCTGTCATTTCTCCCCACGCTATCTCTCCCCAACTCCCCACCCCCATCCCTCCCCCATTTCCTCCTAATAGACCCCAGTGTGTAGTGCTTCCCTCCCTGTGTCCATGTGTTCTCATTGTTCAACACCCACTTATGAGTGAGAACATGTGGTGTTTGATTTTCTGCTCTTGTGTCAGTTTGCTGAGAATGCTGGTTTCCAGGTTCATCCATGTCCCTACAAAGGACACAAACTCATTGTTTTTGATGGCTGCATAATATTCCATGGTGTATATGTACCACATTTTCCCTGTCCAGTCTATCATCGATGGGCATTTGGGTTGGTTCCAGGTCTTTGCTATTGTAAACAGTGCTGCAATGAACATTCGTGTGCATGTGTCCTTATAGTAGAACAATTTATAATCCTTTGGATATATATACCCAGTAATGGGATTGCTGGGTCAAATGGGATTTCTATTTCTAGGTCATTGAGGAATCACCACACTGTCTTCCACAATGGTTGAACTAATTTACACTCCCACCAACAGTGTAAAAGTGTTCCTATTTCTCCACATCCTCTCCAGCATCTGTTGTCTCCAGATTTTTTAATGATTGCCATTTGAACCAGCGTCAGATGGTATCTCCGTGTGGTTTTGATTTGCATTTCTCTAATGACCAGTGATGATGAGCATTTTTTCATAATTTTGTTGGCCTCCTGTATGTCTTCTTTTGCAAAGTGTCTATTCATATCCTGATTGATTCAATTTCTTAGTATTTGACATACTGATTAATTCAATTTGTTAGTATTTGATTGAGGATGTTTAAATCTGTATTCATCAGAGATACTGGCTCATTGTTTTCTCTTTTTGTGTGTGTGTGTCCTTATCTGGTTTTGGTATCAGGATAATTCTAGCTTCATAGAATTAGGAAGAATTTCTTCATCTTCAATTTTTGGAATAGTTTAAGAAAAATTGGTGTCAGTTATTTAAAGGTTTGCTGGAATTCATTAGTAAATCTATCTGGTCTTGGTCTTTTCTTCCTTGAGAGACTTTTTATTAATGATTTAATCTTCTTACCTGCTGTTGATCTGTTTAATTCTATTTGTTTTTGGTTCAATCTTTGTATTTTATATATGTGTCTAGGAATGTATCCATTTCCTTCAGGTTTTTTAATTTGTTGGCGAACAGTTGTTCATAACAGTCTCTAATGATCCTTTTGTATTTTTGTTGTGTCAGTTGTAATATCTCATTGTTTATTTCTGATATTATTTACTTGTTAGGTCTTTTTTTTTAATCTACATAATAGTTTGTTGATTTGGTTTACTTCTTCAAAAACCAACTTTTTTCACGAATCTTTTGTTTGCTTTTTTGCCTCTAATTTCTTTCATTCTGTGTTGATCTTTATTATTTATTTTCTTCTATTAACTTTAGATTGGGTGTGTTCTTGCTTTTCTATTTTTTGCGGTGTATCCCTAGGTTATTTGAAATCTATTTTTTTGATGCAGCTATTTACTTCTATAAACTTCCCTCTTGTACTAATTTTTCTGTGTTCCATATATATTTTGGTATGCTGAGTTTCTGTTTTCATTTCTTTCAAGAAGTATTTAAAATTTCCTTCTTAATCTCTTCATTAACTCATTGGTCATTCAGGAGAATGCTGTTTAATTTGCATGTATTTTCATAGTTTCCAATGTTCCTCTTATTGATTTCCAGTTATATTCCACTGAAATCTGAGAATACATGGTACAATTGCATTTAAAAGAATTATTTAGATTTGTTTTGAGCCTAGCATAGGGTCTATCTTAGAGACTGCTCCATGTGTTATCAGAAGAATGTGCATTTTGTTGCCATTGGAAAAAATGTTCTGTAAATGTCTATTAGGTTCATCTGGTATAAAATGAAGCTTGAGTACAATGTTTCTTTGTTGACTTTCTGTCTAGAATAGCTGTACGATGCTGAGGGTAAGAAAGATGGGGTGTTAAAGTTCTCAACTATTATTACATTGGTATCTATCTCTCTCTTTAATATTTGCCCAATATATCTAAGTGCTCTGGTATTGGGTAGATATATATTAACAATTGTTATTTCCTTTTGTTTAATTTTTTAAAATCACTATATAATGACATTCCCTGTCTCTTTTTATCTTTTTATTTTTAATAAAAATCTATTTTGTCTGATATAAGTATTGCTTACTTTTATACACTTTTTGTTTCCATTTGCATGGAATATCTTTTTTAAATCCCTTCAGTTATAGTCTATGCGTGTTTTTAAATGAGAAGTGAGTTTCTTAAGCAGCAAATAGTTGGGTCTCAGTATTTCAGCCAGTTTATATGTTTTAATTAGGGAATTTAAACTGCTTACATTTAAGGGTGTTATTGATAAATAAGGACTTATTCTTGTCATTTTGTTAGTTGTTTTGTAATTGGCTTTGTATAGCCTTAGTTCCTTTCTTATTATTTTTGTGGTTTGGTGGTTTTCTGTAGTGATAAAATTATATTCCTTTCTTTTTCTCATTTGTGTATCTGCTTTACCAGTGAATTGTATGCTTTCATGTTTTTCCTTAATTGATGGATAACATCTACCAATTATATAGCTATGTATCTGTTTTCCTTTCATTGGTAGATAACATCCTTTCACTTTCAGAGGTTGGAGTCCCTTAAGCATTTCTTGTAGGCTCAGTTTAATGGTGATTAATTTCCTCAGCCTTTGTATGTCTGGGAAAGACTTTATGTCTCCTCCATTTCTAAAGAATAACTTCATGGTTTATACTATTCTTGTTTGAAAGTTTTGTTTTGTTTTGTTTTGTTTCTTCCAGCACTGTGAATACATCACCCTATCCTCTCCTGGCTTATAAGGCTTCTGCTGAGAAATCTGCTGTTAGTCAGATGAAGATACTCTCATATGTGACTCAATGCTTTCTTTTCCTGTTTTTAGAATTCTCATTTTGTCTTTGTTTTGAAAATTTGACTATCATGTGCCTCAAAGAGGACCTTCTTGGATTTCACCGATTTGGGAATATTTGAGCACCCTATATCTGAATGACTATCTCTCTCCCAAGAGTTGGAAACTTTTCAGTTATTGTGTCATTAAATAAGTGGCCCATTCACGTTCTCATTTATTTTCCTTCTGTAATTTCTAAAATATGAATAGAATATTTGTTTGTCTAGTGATATTCCATATGCCACATAGACTTTTTTCATTTTTATTCTCTTTATTTCTTTTTGCCTAATTGGCTTATTTCAAAAGATCTGTCTTCAAGATCACAAATTATTTATTTTGCTTTATCTAGTCTATTGTGAAACTTGGGTAGGGTGCTTTGGCTTTGGTTCTGAGAGAATGCAGTAGTAAGTCACCATATGATTTCTTCAGCATTAGTCAAATCAGTAATATCTATGGCTTCACAGTGTCTCATGCTCTGGTTGTTCCTGAACTCTGTGGTGTGACTTTGCTGGAGATGGGGCCTCCAGGCAGGTCAGTCCTTGGATCCCTGGGGAGTGTACAGGCACTTCTGGTAGTATGTGCTGCATGGACCAGTTCTCAGGATCCTGGGTAGTACACAAAGGTGCATAGTGGCCCTGTTGTTGGTGAGGCAAATTTGCTGGTTGTGGTGGTGGCATATCTTAGGCAGGCAAGTCCTCAAGCCCCTAAGTGACACATTTGGGGATCAGTGTTCATGGCAATGGGTCACAAGCAAGCTGGTCCTCAGGCCACTGGGCAGTGTGTGCAGGCACATGAAGGCCCAAGTACTGCAGAAAACAAGGTCACTGTCATCAGGAAAGGTGGCTCTCAGGCTCTGGAAAGCATGTGCTTTGGATTCCTATGTCCTGGAGAAAGCCTCCCTGATGTGCAGGACTGCCTGTTCCCAGGGATTTAGGGCTCTACGTGGGTTCAGTTAACAGGGACCCTGTGGTACCACTGGGTTCAGCTGGCATTGTAACACTGCAACCTTCTGGGGGGTGTGGAGGATGAAGGCTGTGCAACCTGTGATGTGGAGATGCAGCAGCTATTGGGCCCCAGGACAGGATGCATTCTGGTGGTGACACTTGTTAGTGCATTTTTGATGGCACTGAAAGTTAGATTTGTGTTGCTAAGCCATGGTCAAAGAACATTGTGATGATTAATGCTGAAAGTTGTTTTTTTCATAATTTGAAGATTTTTTAAGAATCTTAATCCACAGACCAAACACATGATTCTTATGAATTAAGAAGACATAAATCTGAAAAATTAATGTTGGCATAGAATTTAAAATGGGAATATATACTTTTATTCATTCAGCAAATACCCATTAGGAGGCTTCAGGGAAAAATGTGAAAGTAAGAGGTCCTCTTAAGATTCTACAGCAACATAGGCAAAGGAAAGGTACTTGACCTGGCATAGTAACAGTGAACATAAAGGAAAAGAGAACAAATTTAAGAAGAATTTAAAATATAGAGTAAAGCACATCTTCAACTACTCTTCAATATTATAATTCACTAAGGGTCAATATGATATTAAATCAGAACACTCCACAATAAGGGAATATGATTGTTAATTCTAATTTAGAGAGGTCAATCTCATTCTCAGAAAATTCATAAACCATTGTCAATCTCTTCCACCATTCCTCATTTAATCTCTGCAAGGTTCTTTGAACTGACTGCACCCTGGACTATACCATGGTGACCTATGAGACCCACACGTACACCTCCAGATAAGCTCCCAGAGCCAGAAAGCCTAACGTAACAGAAACACTGCAAAAGGAAAAGAATATCTAGCTCCTGAAGTGCCTGATTAACGAACCTTGCAACATTCCACCGTTTCTCCTGCCTCAACCATTCCTGTCTCAACTGATAAGCCAACCTCATGACACTGGACTTTGGACCTTGTGACACTCTCTCCCCAAGTGACACTCCCAAGGCTTACAAAAACCACCCTGAACTGCAACTTCTGTAACTTTCCACTGCCTACCCCAAACCTATAAAACTCTTATCCCACTGCCCTCTGTGCACTCTCGTTTTGTACTCAGCCTGCCTGCACCCAGATGAATAAGCAGTCTTATTGCTCACAAAAAGCCTGTTTAGGTGGTCTCTTCATTCAGAGTGCACCTTACAATCTCCATTGTCACATTTCCTTTGCAAGTTGTCTCTTCCACTACCTTTTATTCATTGTGCAAACTCTATTACCTTTCATAGGATTTAGCACCCACAATTATGGAATATTAAATAAGTATAGAAATAAATAAAAGAAAGGTTGTATTTTTACAAAACCTCATATTTAATCAGTTCTTAGTAATTGAATAGCTCTTATGGTCCAAATCATTCACCCCTTCTATCAAAGTTTATAGCTCAGTATGAGTCAATTTATGCAAACTGATCTCTGACAATATGTATTTAACCACATGAGACAATTGTTGATGGCATAAATAATTTTTAAATTATCAATGAAAATTTTCAGTTTTAAATATAAAACTGTAATAGATAAACCGAAGATAATTGTTATTAGAGATACCATTATTGCAAGAATCTTTAGTCAATATTGGACCACCGAATCATTCTAAAACATAATTGTAAGCAAATATTTTATCACAAGTTATCTTCCTCTATGCTAATAACAAAAATAATAGTTTAAAGTCTAAGAATCCTTTACCAGTGATTTTAGATTTTTAAAAATTTATATTTTAATGTAGAGAGCTGATATTCTGGCAATTGACATATTTTCACAACTGATTAAGAAAACGGAAATCTGTTTGACTTTTATTCCAACACACACACACACACACACACACACACACACACACACATAGTCTCTCTCTCTCTCTCTCTCTCTCTCTCTATATATATATATATGTATATACACACATATATATAATATAATATAATATTAGTATTGACTATTAGAAGAAAGCCCATGAGAGGTTAAATACTTGTAGGAATTTTGAAAGCAATATTTTCTCTAAGCAATTCACAACAGATACCCTAAGAACTAACTTGTTGGTTGACCTACCTGACAAAAGATGAACCAGAAGTCTCTGAATACAATATATAACATATCACTCTAAAAGATCATTCTATTAGTCCATTCTCATGTTGCTATAAAGAACTTCCCAAGACTGGGTAATTTATAAAGCAAAGAGGTTTAATTGATTCACACAGTTCCACATGGCTAGGTAGGCCTCAGGAAACTTACAATCATGGTGCAAGTGGAAGCAAATAGTTCTTAAGAAGCACATCCTTCATTTGATGGCAGGAAAGAGAATAAGAGCCCAGTGAAGGACAAAGCCCCTTATAAAACCATCAGATTTTGCAAGAACTCACTCACTATCAGAACACGTTGGGAGAAACTGCCCCTGTGATTCAATTATCTCCACCAGGCCCCTCCCACAACACATATGAATTATGGGAACTACAATTCAAGATTAAATTTGGGTGGGGACATAGCCACACCATATAAATCATTCCACAAAAGTACCAGATAAGTTATTTGCTATTAAACAGATCTATAACTTTTCTTAAAAAATCTGTCCCACACAGAAGGTGCAAGATTGTGGCAATTTTCATCACAGGTATTCGAACTATGATTAACTATCTGAAAAAAAAAATGGTAACCCACTGATTCATTGGCCTTATTTTGGACCTAGAACATCTAGTCTGCTACTAAAAAGATCCAGAGGGCCAGCTAGATTATTTCTCATCTTTTTGACTGGGAAAACTCTGAGAGAAGATGCCATAATTTGCAGGAGCAGCGATTGAAAAGTTATTGATAAAGATCATTGGTAAAGAATCATGACTAACCTAATAGAAGGTAAATTTATGAAGGCATAGAAACTTGAGAGTGCAGTGGAAACCACTCAGTACTTCAGGCAAACGTCTCTGGTTGTCTGTTAACTAGCCATTACTCCTTTTTTACTAACAAACCTCTGGTTTTGTTTGTGTAGTAAGTGATAGTAATAAAGGTTAAATTGTGACTGGTCTAAGCCTAGTGTTCTGTTAGAACTTGCTTATACCAGCTCACAAGAGCTGATTCTATGCATTTGGTACCAACTCAGAGTTCAGTGAAATCACATTGGTACCTTAAAACCTGCAAAGGTGGTAATACTTATGCCACAGAAATAAACAAATGCTACAAATTAGGACTAACACTCTCTCTGGCTTCTAGTCAGTTTTTAATCACTTATCCAGCACTCTCTAAACTTGTCTTGGAAATCTAATTTTCTTTTGCCAGGGATTGGCTCAATATTGGGAAAGGGACCAACTTTTTGACCTATGAGAAGTAAGAGAAACTGATGAAAACCATCTGGGAAAGACTTTCTTCTCGAAAGTTAAAGTTGCAAGTCAGCTTCTTTTCGTGTTTTAAATGGTACTGGGTAATGCTTGGAGATGCAATGCTTTAAGATGCAACCATGAGGGAACATCAGCAGAATCCAGAGATGCTTACACATTAATAACTTTGAACTGTCAGAGGCGCATGAACCGGAACAACTCCATCTTGAATAGGAGCTGGGTAAAATGAGGTTGAAACCTACTGGGCTGCATTCCCAGACAGTAAAGGCATTGTAAGTCGCAGAATGAGCTAAGAGGTCGGCACCAGATACCGGACATAAAGACCTTGCTGATAAAACAAACAGGTTGCAGTAAGGAAGCCAGCTAAATCCTACCAAAACCAATATGGCCACAAGAGTGACCTCTGGTCAACCTCACTACTACCGTGCCACCAGTGCTATGACAATTTGCAAATGTGATGGCAACATCAGGAAGTTACCCTATATGGTCTAAAAAGGGGAGGCATGAATAAACTACCCTTTGTTTATCACATATCATCAAGAAATAACCGTAATATTGGGCAACCAGTAGCCCTTGGGGCTGCTCTGTCTATGGAGTAGCCATTCTTTCATTCCTTTACTTTCTTAATAAACTTACTTTTACTTTATACTGCAGACTCACCCTGAATTCTTTCTTGCACAAGATCCAAGAACCCTCTCTCGAGGTCTAGAATGGGACCCCTTTCCTGTAACAGAACCACTACCAACCAGGACATTCAAAATATAGAAGACTATGAGCCATCTACCCTGGATATAGGAAATAATGTACATTTTCTGTACAGAATTTAACAATAATAATTAAATATATTAACTATAAGTTCAGTTTTTATTATCCTCTTGTATGGACAATTCTAAATAATGTTAGTGATTAAAATATCCCTCCCTGGCCAGGCACAGTGGCTCATGCCTGTAACCTCAGCACTTTGGGAGGCTGAGGCGGGTAGATCATCTAAGGTCAGGAGTTCGAGACCAGCCTGACCAACATGGAGAAACCCTGTTTCTACTAAAAATACAAAATGAGCTGGGCATGGTGGCGCATGCCTGTAATCCCAGCTACTCAGAAGGCTGAGGCAGGAGAATCACTTGAACCCGAAAGGCAGAGGTTATAGTGAGCCGAGATCCTGCCATGGCACTCCAGCCTGAGCAACAAGAGTGAACTCTGTCTCAAAAAAAAAAAAAAAAAATCCCTCCCCACATAGCTGAACTACTCCTCCCCAAGTCCTCTGTATGCTAGGGCCAGCAGCCTAGAGCCACCTATATCAAATATCTAGGTATATGAGATAACTAAGGGTTTTTGTTATTTAAGTAATTTTTACATGAGTTTTCTGTTACTTGTGTATGTTCTGAACTGCTTAAGTTGTCCATGAAAAGAAGCAGATCCAGAATATCGCTATATTAGGTTAATCTAGCACTAAAGAGAAATACTATGAATTCCTGCTTTAAGGACCTACAATATGCCTGGATCCCAGGCCTCCCCCAGCTGTAATAATGCAAGGATTGATAAATTATGGTTCCCCTTCTCGCATGTCCAGAGGATTCTCCCTATGTGCTGTCAGTATTGCTATGTTAAACTGTCTTTACATTGATTAATATGAGTAGGTTCCTTTGCCTATTAACCCAAAGAACCAACTGAGAAACAGAATTTACTATTTAACAATCAAATTACAAAAGAATTTTCTAATATAAGGTGTTGATTGAATTTACTTTGCGAAGTCTATACTAAGGAGATAGCAAGTAGACAAAAATATGCTTAACATAACATTGTTCATAATAATTAAAATTACTATTTACCTAAATGTTAACAAAAGAGCACATAATTTCCTGAACATATAATCATGCAGAAATACACAGCCAAATATTATGTGTAAAAAGGCAAGTAACATAAATACATAGATATATATATATGCATGATATACATTTGAAAATATATATTAGAAAAGTGTTGAATAAAAAAATCAATTAGCAGTGGTTATTATTTCTGAGTAGTGGAATCAAAGGCCATTGATTTTTCCCCCATATATTTTCTATATTTTCAAAGATTTTAATTCTATAAAATAATTTTAAAATATGTAATTAGCATACTTTTCACTTTCATTAATGTATCACGAAAATATACTCGGTTTCTGGAACAATTTTTCATTATGAGAATGTATACATACATAAAAATAATGAAGTCAATAGGTTAGACTAAAAGACCGAACTAAATCAGGAAATTTTTAAAAATGAAGTTGGATATTCATGAGAATTTACATTTTATAAAAAAGAATAAAATCACATTCAAAGAAAATTCTTCTCTCACAAAAAAGGAAAAAAATACATAATTTGTTTTAGAGAGAGACTTACTTTTTGAGAGTATAAAAAAGACTAAAATGCATTTAGTTTTTTGTTTTTACAGCAACATAAAAATTATGCTTCTGAGGATACTGATTCTTAAGAGTATCTTCACAATCCTTTGGGATATTATTCTAATTTGTGATGAGAGAATAATCTGGGCTCCACATGGAATCTCCAACTTCTCTCTTTTCATTAGATGTTTAGATTTGTTTGTTTGATTCTTTAGATTAACACTGTCAAATACATATGATGGTTGTTGAATTACCATTTTGCATCTGTCAAAGGAAAATAAATCTTGGGGCCCTAAAATCACTAAGCCAAAGGGAAAAGTCAAGCTGGGAAATGCTTATGATAAACCTGTCTCCCATTGAATTCAAAGCCATCCCTCTGCTCACTGAGATAAATGCATATCTGATTGCCTCCTTTGGAAAGGCTAATCAGAAACTCAAAAGATTGCAACCACTTGTCTCTTATCTACCTACGGCCTGGAAGACCTCTTCCCACATCTAGTTGTCCCACTTTTGCTTCGACTTGTTCCACCTTTCTGGACTGAACCAATGTTCATCTTACTTATGTTGATTGATGTCTCATGTCCTCCTAAAATGTATAAAACTAAGATGTGCTCTAACCACCTTGGGCACATGGCATCAGGACCTTCTGAGGCTGTGTCATGGGTGCACATCCCTAACTTTGGCAAAATAAACTTCCCAAATTGACTGAGATCTGGCTCAGATTTTGTGGTTCACACATTTCAAATCAATGACGTTTTCCCATTAATATATTTTATTCCCTGAGGGGAGAAAAATTTGGTTGGAAAAGAAGTGCAGGGAAATCAAGATACACAAATATATTAGAGAGAGAAAATGTGGATTTATTTGAAAACCTAGGAAAAACCTAAGACTTCTAGGTATTATGTTCTATTATATTTTGCCCATGAATAGGAGTTTCTTTTATAGACACAGTGTAAATTGTTCAATTTAAAATGGTTACAAGACATGAGGCTTATAATCCCAGAGTAGACCATGGTTAACACAACTACTGCTAATACACAGCAACACATTGCATCCAGAAATACAATCAATGAAATGTTTTCTCTATTAAATAAATCAATTTTATTCAGTATTACTTTTTTTTTTTTTTTATACAGAGTCCAACTCTGTTGCCCAGGCTGGAGTGTGGTGGCGCGATCTCGGCTCACTATATGTCTCCTGGGATCAAACAATTATCCTGCCTCAGCCTCCTGAGCAGCTGGTATGGCAGACAGGCACCACCAAGCCCTGCTAATTTTTATATTTTTAGTAGAGATGGCATTTCAGCATGTTAGCTAGGCTGGTCTCGAACTCCTGACCTCAAGTAATCCACCTGCTTCAGCTTCCCAAAGTGCTGGGATTACAGGTGTAAGCCACCATACCCGCCCTAGTATTCTATTTCATAAAGTTGACAAGAGCAAATAAACAAAATAAAACAATGAAAACATACCAGATACAGCAAGGAAGTCATCGATGCTTGTAATGTCATCTACAGCTTCAGTGAGGACATGTATATGATTCTCCCATGTACGTTTGTACATTTCCATGGTGTTTTTTACCACCTGACTTTTGGGTCTTGCAGCCAAAGCAAGCGCAGCATTAATAATCTGTAAAGATAAGGATTGAAAAAATGACCTATTGGGTACAATGTTCACTATTTGGGTGACAGGTACACTAAAAGCCCACAAGTCACCAGTATGCAATATATGCATGTAAAAAATACCAATCTATAATTCCTAAATATATAAATACAAAAAATTAAAATGATATAAAAAAACTAAATTATATTCATTCAATATTAAACATAAAAATGAAATTTAAAAAATCTGTAAAGATATAGAATGTTTATCTAGTGATTTCTTTCTTTTCTTTTTTTTTTTTTTTTTTTGAGATGGAGTCTCACTCTGACACCAGGCTGGAGTGCAGTGGATCACTGCAACCTTCACCTCCCAGTTCAAGTGATTCTTTCACCTCAGCCTCTCAAGTAGCTGGGATTACAGGTGCACACCACCATGCCCTGCTAATTTTTGTATTTTTTTTTAGTAGAGACAGAGTTTCATCATATTGGTCAGAATGGTCTCGATCTCTTGACCTTGTGATCTGCCCTCCTCGGCCTCCCAAAGTGCTGGGACTACAGGAGTGAGCCACTGTGCCCGGCCAGTGCTTTCATTAAACATATTATGTGTATTAAAATTAGATTATTTAAAATAAATTAAATATGATTAAATACATTCATCCTCAACAATAGAAAAAACAATAAAATGTCTCCACATATATACAGTTTATATTGAAAATATAAAATGTTTTATATTTTTAATATAAATCATTTTTATTTTTAAATTTTTCCTACTGTCTCTATTACTGCAGAATGAGATTTTTTAAATATAAACTTTCTCACCATAAGCTCCATGAAGCTCAAAACACTTCTCTAAGTGATGACATCAGGCATTTAATCTATCTTTAAAGAACTAATGATTCTGGGAATTTAAACATGTCAATGTAGTCTTTTTACATTATTAAGTGATGAGAAATGGGTGCCTTTAACAGATTTTTCAAATTAATAAACAAAAAGAAATCAGAAAGAACCAAATTAGGACTGTAATTTGAATGTCCAGTGATGTCCCATGGATATTCCTGAAATATTGCCCTTGTTTCAGGAGAGAAATGAACAGGAACACTGCCATGGTGGAGAAAGACATTCTGGTGAAACTTTCTTTGGCATATTTCTATCAAATATTTAGCTAATTTCCTCAAAACACTCTCATAGTATGCAGATGTTATCATTCTTTGGCCCTCTAGGAAGTCATTAAGCAAAATGCCTTTAGCATACCCTAAAACTGTTGGCATAACCCTTGTTCTTGACTGGTCTGTTTTGGCTTTGACTCGATCACTTCTGTCTCTCAGTAACCACTGCTTTGATTATGGGGTCTTTCCGCATTTTATTTGTAAAGCCATATTTCATCTCTTGTTACAATTCTTCAAAAAAAGAATTCAGGATCTTGAAATCACTTATTTACTATTTCCACTGAAAGCTGTGCTGTTGTCTGCAGCTGATCTGGGCACAATGGTTTGGGAATTCATTGAGTGGAATGTTTGTTCAACTTTAATGTTTTAGTCAGAATTGTGTAAACTGAACCAATTAAGAAATCTATGCTGCTGGGTGTTACTTGTGCTGTTATTCATTGGTTATCTTCAATTAGGGCATGAATAATATAAAATTTTTTGATCACAAATTGATGTGGATGCACTGCTTCTGTGAGCTTCATCTTCAACATCATCTAGTTAAAATGAATTATCAGTTTGTAAACTGATGATTTATTTGGTGCACTGTCTCCACGAACATTTTGTAAAATATCAATAATTTTATCATTCTTCCACTCAAGCTTCACCATAAATATGATGTTTGTTCTTCAATTTTAGAAGAGTTTATGTTGCCTTTGATAGGTGGTTGATATAGCTTGGCTATGTCTTCACCCAAATCACATCTTGAATTGCAATTCCCATCATTCCTATGTGTCCTGGGAGGGAGCCGGTGGGAGTTACTTGAATCATGAAGGCAGTTACCTCCAAGCTGTTCTCATGAAAGTCAGTTGAGTTCTCATGAGACCTGACAGTTTCATAAGGGGGTTTTCCCTTTTGCTCAGCACTCCTCCTTCTTGCCGCATTATAAAGAATCACGTTTGGGTACCCTTCTGCCATGATTGTAAGTTTCCTGAGGCATCCCTAGTTCTGTGAGGCTATGAGTCAATTAAACCTCTTTCCTTTATAAATTACCCAGTCTCATTTCTGTCTTATTAGGAGCATTAGAATGAACTCTTTTCAAACTGATGTCTCTTATTTTTAATCCCTCACACTAGATCCATCAAACTAGAACCTATATTATTATAAGTTAGTAAAGGTTTATATTGGTGCAAAAATGTTGAATTCTACGCATGTTTTCATAAAACACATTTTTAATAAATGTTTTGAAGACCTTTCATACAATGACAACAATAAAAAGAAGCTTTTTCTACTGAATATCCTAAAGACTGCAACTTAAGTTACTTCCTATCAGCAAATTACTGAAGGTAGAGGCAGGAAAAAATTAGTTGCTTCAGAATAATATATTTAAATCCCCTTCTTTTATTTATTTTTTATAAAAGAGGAACATATTAAGTTTTAAGGAAACACACTAACTTTAGAAATTACTGTGCAGTATGCCTTGACTTCAGTTTTAGAGTTTTATTAACCTATTAACTTACAATGTACCTTTGTGTATACTGCAATGGCTCTGGTCTCTGGTGTTTCATTGTTCTTGTAAATGGACAACTATGTGCACATGTGGTTGTGCAGAAATTATGCCTTCACAGCAAAGTATACTTTTAAAGTACTGGTGTAAAACCCTCAGTGGAGATATGAAGTTATGAATATAAGACAGGCTATATTTTATAAGAATATTTTCACTTCTGCTGCTGATCATTTATCTGATTCGACACTGCACACTATGAGGAGGCTTTATCCTACTTGACGCTTCTGATACTTAACTTAAATCTAAAAGTAGACAGAATTCAGAAGAATTCTTCTAACCCTCTTAAGGCAGAAGAAATGTTCATCCCAATGTCACATTCCTAGAATTTTTGCCATATATCTAGAGAAAATAAAATGACCATCTTAAATCTTCTTCATGCAAAACTATTTTCAAAAAAATAAATTATGTTGCTTTCTGAGGAATTTTGTTTCTTTAGATTACGGTTGAGATATTTACATGTCAGTCACTTGACCCTGATAATTATTTAGTCTGTCAGTTCACCTTTGGAACAGTCACTTTTAAATTTAGGCCTTATTATATCTTAACTGGGTCATTCTAACAGCCTTACAGGTTTCTACTTCAGTCTCTACTTGCTCTGAGACATTCTTCTTAATACAAACACATTTCTTTCTCAAATACAGAAGTGACCACATCCACGACTTGTGGATAACCTTTGATAAATTCCTAGTGGATTGAAAACAAAAAACAAAAACCAAATTTCTTTTTAGTAATTCACAGTCTAAAACCATCCACCGGTTGGCTCTTACCTAGAGTTCACTCTGCTCTAATAATCTCACTGGTTTTAGCCTTTGTTCCAGCCACAGTTTTCAGCTCCATTTCCTTATCACATCACTTATCTTTGTACCTCTGTGATCGTTTTTGTAGCTGAATCTGCCTTAATGCCTTTGCTCCATCCCCTTTTCACTCCACTCCATGTCAGGAAACATTTTTTATATTTAACAAATCCATGGAAATATCACCACTTACTGCAAAGCCTGTCCTGGTTCCTAAACCCAGAAAATGGAATTGTTTTCTCCTTTGTGTTTACAAAATATTTTGTCCATATAAATAAAGAGTAGTTATTCCATTGCATGATTGCTCATCCATATGTCTGTTCCTGGGTAATTAGCTCCATTATAGGAAAGGCTATGTATTATTCATCTTTGCTTCTTTGTATACTAAACACATTAATTATCATAGCTGCTATACTTCTAAACTGTCCCTGAAAGAAACCATTCTGCTCACAGCCTACATTGAGAGGACAGCCACCAGGGAACGGGTTTGGTATTATTTTCTCTCTCTTCCACACTATTTAGGTCATAGGCAGGTACCTAATTCAAGAGGAGCTAACCTGTTGGCTAGCTCGTGATTGGTCATGAGGTTTGATATAAAAGGTTTTGGTGTTTTAATCAATCTTGAAAATTTGAACTAGAATTTATGGAGAAATCATTAGTTAGCAGTCAAGACCAAAGTTGAAAGTTTCTGTAGAGAGTAGTCATCTTATAAAATCAGAACCAGAGGGGGCCAGGGTAGCTGAAGCTACAAGGAAACTGGAGCCAAAGTGAAATGAAGATGAAACTGTGAGTAGACTGAAGCTGATATTTAAAAAGAAAAGAAAAATAGAAAGACAGAAATAAATAAAGCCTGGAGTAAAATAAGCCAGTGGGTGACAAGGAGAATAGGGAAAATCTAACAAGAGAGTCTAAAGCATCAACAGAGAGAAAATGATACTCAGATGAAAAAAAAAAAAAGAACTAGGAGTTGACTGTATTTGAGAGTATCCCATTTTGGGAAATACTACTAGCTATAATAGTAAAACACTAATGAAGTCCATACTTTGTATACTAAGTCCATACTTTGTATACTAAGTCGTACTTTGTATACAATGGTGCATGCACCACTGTTCCAAGCACTTTCTACATATTCACGCAACTAATTTCTTTAACCTAATTTTTACACCACAATGGGGTAGGTAGGTGTCGTCATCTCCATTTTCAGACAAGGTCACCAAGTTATTAAGGAGAAGTTGTCAACTTGACCTAGACCTTCATGCTTTTAATTGCCATACTATATTATCTTCTATAACAATATTATACTAATTTATGATGCTATGAGTGAGTGATGATCCTTAAAACTATAAACACATCACTGAAGAAAACATTACAATGCTTGGTATAAAGAAAAACAAAAGAGAGAGGCTGTGTGTATGTGTGTGTAAGGGACGGAGAGAGAGAGAATATACATAAAATTTGCAAGGTTAACCATTTATAAAACTCAGTGGCATTAAGTACATTCACATAGTTGTGCAACTCTCCAGCTCCAGAACTTTTTAGCCTCTCAAACTGAAATTCTGTACTCATTATACAATAACTTCCCACTCTTCCTTCCCCCTAGTACCTAGTAAGCTCTACTATACTTTCTACATCTTGATGCTGTCTATTCTTGATACTTCATATAAGTGGAATTATACAACATTTGTCCTTTTGTGTCTGGCTTATTTCACTTAGCACAATGTTACTAAGGTTTATTCAAGTTGTAGTAGGCATCAGAATTTGACTTTTTAAGATGAAATAATATTCCACTGTATATACAAACCATGTTTTGCCCACCCATTCGTCTGTCAGTCAATACTGGGTTGTTTCCATCTTTTGGCTGTTGCAAATAATTCTGTTATGACCATTGTTGTACAAATACCTGCTCAAGTCTTGGCTTTTGATTATTTTGGGTATATGCCCAGAAGTGGAATTGCTGGATTATATAACAAGTTTTCTTTTTTAAACAGTGTCTCACTCTGTCACCAAGACTGGAGTATAATGGCTCAGTCTCAGCTCACAGCAACTTCCACCTCCCAGGCTCAAGTAATCCTCCCACCTCATTCTCCCAAGTAGCTGGGATCACAAATGCACACCACCAACCCAGCTAATTTGTTGTATTTTTGATAGAGACAAGGTTTCACATTGCCCAGGCTGATCTACAAATCCAGAGCTCAGGTGATCTACTGGTCTTAGCCTCCCGAATTGGTGGGATTCTAGGTATGAGCCACTGTGCAAAGCTGACAATTTTAAATTTATGAAAATGCCAAAAATTTTATAAATTTTCCAAAGTAGCCACACCATTTTATATTCCTATCTGCAAGGCACAAGAGTTCCTATTTCTTCACATCCTGGCCAAAACTTCTTTTTTTTTTTTTTCTTTTAATCATAATCATCCTAATGGGTGTGAAGTGGCATCTCACTGAGGTTCTGTTTGCATTTCCCTATTAGTGATGCTGAACATCTTTTCATGTGCTTATAGACCAGCTGTTTATTTTCTTTGGAGATACGTCTATTCAAGTCTTTTGCCCATTTTTACACTGTTTTTTACTGTTGAGCTTTAGGAGTCTTTTACATATTCTAGTTATTAATCTCTGACCATGTATATGATTTGCAAATCTTTTCTCCCATTCTTTGAGTTGCCTCTTCCCTCTCTTGTTAATGTCCTCTGATACACAGAAGTTTTAAATTTTGAGGAAGTCCTATTGGTTTGTTTTCTGTGCTTTTGGTGTCATGTGCATCGTCAAACCTCATGCCATGAAGTATCCATCCATGTTTTCTTCGAAGAGTTCTATACTTTTAGCCACTATGTTTAAGTCTTTGATTCATTTTGAGTTAATTTTTTTATATGTTGCAAGGTAAGGGGCAAACCCCATTCTTAAGTTTCCCCAGCATCATTTGTTGAAAAGATTATCCTTCACCCATAGAATTATCTGAGCAGCCTCGTCAAAAACCATTTGACCATATATGCAAGGGTTTATATCTGGGATATTTATTCTATTCCATTGATCTATACGTCTGTCTTTATGCCAGTATCACACTGATTTGATTAAGGCAGTTTTTAATGAATCTTGAAATTAGGAAGTGTGAGGCCTCCAACTTTGTTCTTATTTTTCAAGATTATTTTGGCTACTTAAGGTCCCTAGAGATTCCATATGAAATTTAGGATGTGCTCGCATCTGTAATCCCAGCATTTTGGGAGGCTGAGGCAGGCAAATCACAAGGTCAGGAGTTCAAGACCAGCCTGGCCAACATGGTGAAACTCCGTCTCTACTAAAAACACAAAATTAGCCAGGCATGGTGGCGGGCACCTGTAAACCTAGCTACTCGGGAGGCTGAGGCAGGAGAATCACTTGAAATTTTGCTTGTATTTTTAGTAGAGACGGGTTCCACCACGTTGGTTAGGCTGGTCTTGAACTCCTGACCTAAAGTGATCCACCCACTTTGGCTTCCCAAAGGGCTGGGATTACAGGCGTGAGCCACTGCAACTAACCAGTGTTTTTTTCTCATAAAAAAACTTATCTTCTTAAATAATAAAATGAACACATATTCAACTGTAATATTTTAATTCTTTACAGAGAAAAATGACTTATTTCCCTTCACCTTCCCTTTGATGGGACAGTGGTGTCCTTCAGAAAAATTCTGTTTTGCTTTCAATATATGTGTGAAAATGGAGTAACAGTGTAGTAATTATAAAAATAATATTACTGAGAATCTGCAATGTGCTGGGCATGTTTCTAATTACCTGACTTGCATTAACATTTTTCATCCACTGAGAAAGATCTGATCAGTATCTTCGATTTGCTGACAAGACAATGGAGGCACAAAGAGATGAAATAACTTGCCACAAATTATAGAAGAAACTCTAGATTGGAAGCCAAGAGGCTCAAGTTAAAGCTTTACTTTGCTTCAAACTGACTTTACATCCATAAAAAAAAGTCATATTAAGCAGGCCGGGCATGGTGGCTCACACCTGTAATCCCTTTCTCCTTGGGAGGCCAAGGCAAGTGGATCACCTGAGGTCAAGAGTTCGAGACCAGCCTGGCCAACATGATGAAACCCTGTCTTTACTAAAAATATGGAAATTTATCTGGGCATCGTAGAGCATGCATGTAATAATCTCAGCTACTCAGGAGGCTGAGGCAGGAGAATCCCTTGAACCCAGGAGGCAGAGGTTGCAGTGAGCCAAAATCAGGCCACTGCACTCCAGCCTGGGCAAAAAGTGCAAAACTCCATTTCAAAAAAAAAAAAAAAAAAAAAAAAATTATACCACTCTAGGACCTATTTTCTCAGAAGTTGTAAGTATGCATACACTGGGGTGGGGTGTGGAGACAGTGTTTGAATTAGCCCATGACTCAGAGGTTCTTCAGATTTTAACATTTGATTTAATACTGATGCATATTCTTCTCTTGAAAGATTTCTAAAACAATTACTTAAAATGTGAAAATAAATCTACTTTCTACCAGTAATATAATTTCTCCCAGAGATAGTTCAATATTGGCATTGATACAAATAATCTTAAAAAGTTAGTTAATATAACAAAAGCACTTTGTGGATTAAAAAGATGATTTATTTGTAGTATCTATAGGTCTGATTACCTTGGTGTCACAGCATGTAGAGAAAATTAAAATAACTAGATATATGATGCCTCAAATATATCTAAGATTGCATGTGAGGGGAATTTATACAACACCCACTTAAACTGGTAACACCATCATAATTTCAGATTTCTAGCACCTGTAGTAATGGTATCAAATTCAGTGCTCTAATTCTGTTCATCCTTTTCTCAGTTGTTTAAATGATATTCTATTACCAAATATTTCTCACTTTCTATGCTGGTTTGTCCATGTTTCTTTATTTTGATAACTTTTTCCATTTTACCTGCTCTCATATTTTACTTCATCTATGGCAAATTATCTTTACACTTCGAATTATGGTATGCAATATGTCTCACCAGGAATCTCTGTAGTCAGAACTTTATGTTAAATGATAAAAGCATTTCAGAGTAGGGTGCTGAGGAGACAACTTGCTATGGACTCCAGGTTTACAATTAATGAAACTGCATTCAACATTGGCCTTACAACTTTGTAATCTTCTTATTCCATGAAGGGATGATCCCTGCTTGATAGGATTACTCACACTGAAACTTGTGACAAGACGTTCATTTGCCTTGGATACACATTTAAGAAACTAAGCTATCCTATTCTAGGGGTTAAAAGTATCTTTTAAGAAGGCAAGGGAACGAAGTTTACTTCTGGGAGGATATGTGAAAGTATATGCCAGTTTAAGTTTTTGTATCTCATAAAACATTCTGCTAAAGTTCAACCTAGGATTATTTCGGTTATGGAAACTGTCATAAGCAGGAAAAATAATGCTCTAAGAAGGTCTGTATAAGGCAGTAATTCCACATGAAAATCAAAACACTTATTTTACTGTCCTTATATTAAATATTAAGATTGGACAACCTACCAAATTAAATAAACAAAAGAGGAAAGGAATATGAAAAACATTGTTTGGCGTTCTAAAACAAAGCCACCAATAAGTAGGTTTCATAGACTAATAAAAATAGAATTTGGAGAGAGGCCTCCCATTTTAATCCAGCTCCATTACTTAGTTTTGCGTGATTTTAGACCAATTGCTTACTCTCTGAGCCTTAATTTCTTAACCTGTAATGGTCACTAAAATGCTTATTACAAAGGCTGTTGGTAGAGTTAAATTAGATTATGTAAATAATGCGACTAATAATCACCTGCACAGTTAGACACTTCACAAATGCTTGCTTTTTTTTTTTTTTGAGATGGAGTCTTGCTCTGTCTCCTAGGCTTGGGTGCAGTGCTGCAATTTTGGCTCACTACAACCCCTGCCTCCCACATTCAAGCAATTCTCCTACTTCAGCCTCCTGAGTAGCTTAGATTACACGTGCCTGTCACCACACCCAGCTAATTTACAAATGCTTGCTTTTATACAGATATCTTGAGAATAAAATAAAAGAATGCTTCAGGAATTTAAAAATATTATTTCATAAATATATTTATACACAGAATTTATAATTTTGTTAAACTCAACAATCATTTTAATATTCTAATTTTTAAAGTCTTAAATAGATATAGATAAGAAAAATTGAATCTACAAACACACTATTTTTTAGGACTTACCTGTAATATAAAACTAAAATGAGACAATTTGCCTTAAAATTATCTGATGCCAGTAATACACATTACAATTTAAGGTAATAAAAAATACTTTAACCGGCAATGATGGAAAAAAAAAATGTATACAACAGATTTTTAGGTCCATTATACTTTGCCACTGAGGGATTTAATAAGTTTAAAATTTGGAGTGGAAAAACATCTGTACTATCTCCCAAATCATTTCAGTTAAAATGGAGGAATTAAAAATGAATTTAATATTTTTGCCAAATCTTCTTTTAAAAAAGGAATTTTATGTCAGAAACATCTACAAAGTTTCCCTTTAATGTACCATCCAATTACATGTAGACATAAAGCCAAAATGTAAGGTATTCATTAATTGCTAAAGTGTGTTTTATATAATAAGAGGTTGGCAAAAATTTTTTTAAAAAAGCATATATTTGAAATGCCTGACTGCTTGGGATTAGACATATTCTTTGTAGACTTGGATTCAGCTTTGTTTTTAGCACTAAAATGAGTTCACATAACATTAGGAAATTTAACTTTCTTAATTGTCAAAGGATATCTGCTCTGTATCTACCATTTATCTAGGTTAGAAAACATACGACAGGAGAAACTCAGAAAATATTTCACTTTTAATGTTCTAAGGGAGAAAAGTCATACACAAATATTCAATAAAGGACAACTTGTATATGAAATCTATTATAAGCAACGTTTTCCCTGAATTGCAAGGGCATGTTAAGAAAATACGCCTACAAGTTTGGGTTGAAATAGTCAGGGTTGACTTCTTTCATTCCTCTCTCATTGTTCATGCTCTGACCTGCTCTCCTTCTCTCTCCTTCTGATGGGTTCCTAAAAAGTTTATTAATATTGTTGACCTAGTATTTTGACATCTAAGATACTATGTACATTGCTACAGCCCCAGTCTATGTTATTATTACCTCTTACAGTGACAACTGAGGCAGCTTTAGGTCTGTTTTTAGCCACTCTCTACAAAGTGATATTTCCAAATTACTAATTTCACAAAATTCCTGCCTCCTCTTTTATTATAGGTTCTAAGTGAAAGTACTCAATTTAGCCTAAGGCCCTGACATATTTGGCCCCTGCATATTTCTCTAGCACTTTTTCCTATTAATCCCCCACAATTTTCTACTTTTCCTTGTCTAGGGGCTTATCTATGCTTTTCTTTCTGCAGTGATTTACCTTTTATTAGGTAGCTCCAATTTATCAAGTAGAGCTCACCTAAAGCATTATTTTCTCATGAAAATTATCAAATTTAGGTCAGGTTCCTTAATTTTATATTGACATGTGTGAGTATTTATCTCACTATCTCATCTCATTATTTAGATGTTTATTAGAGTGATCATATGATTAATGTCTGATCTCTACTTTCCCTTGTTATAAAAAAGCAGTGATCTTAATGTCTTTATGTTATTTCCCCTGGGTACGTGGAAAGTACCAAATAGAATCCCTCTTCCCATGTAACCAGGGCTCCAGTCTAAGGGTCCTTCTACTTTGCAGGCCTACAAGTGTATTAAAGCCTCTTCCCAAGTGATCAAGTCTATCCCTACAGGGAACTCTTATACCAGTACCTATGTTGATGAAAATATGTCTACGTGGTCAGGTATGGAGGCTCACGCCTATACTCCTAGTGCTTTGGGAGGCCCAGGTGGGAAAACAGTTTGAGATCAGGAGTTCAAAACCAGCCTGGGCAACATAGCAAGACACCATCTTTACAAAAGAGTTTAAAAAAAGTTTTTAACGTACATATAAATTTATGTATAACTCTGCAGTCACAGAAAATAGGGCCATTGCTAAAGTGCACATTCAACGGCAAAATGTTCATCAAATATCCATATTAAGCTACTCTAAAGAGTATTCCAAGCTGAGGAACATTCGTCAATGGAGCGAATCGTCAGGATTTCCCTTGTTGATCCATCCTGTGCTCAACTCTAGTGAGTCTGGAGTTAGAAAAATGTAAACATTAAAGTGCCATTTCCCCCATGGAACTGCTATGCTCAAAGACTGACCATTTTGCTGTTTCTTCAGATTTTAATTCTATACTTGCTTAGCTAGAGATCAGAACAGAGAAATAAAGAATTCAAGCTGGAAAGGCCATTTAGAAATACTGTAGCAATTTGACCACACATTTAGGGAAAGAAAAGCTCTGTAATCTATTTAAATTGACCTGAAACAAAAGCTCTTTATTACCAATATAGGTGGTAGATTAAAAATAAAATATAATAAAAATAGTCAGATGCTGCCATTAAAAGTGAATATTATTGGATTTTTTCCCAACTTGTATTTTATTAAAATCAGATATAAATCATACATGTTTATATATATATATGTATATATATACATATATATATATATAATTCCCTGAGAATAGTGTCTTTCCTAAATTAAAAGCTTTGTCTAGTTTTCACAACTCAATCTTTGTATCTTTTTCCCTTAATCTGTCAAATTTGCAATATATAAAATTATTCAGTAAATTATATCATTTATAATAATTTAATAAATTATAGTATTTACTGAATAGCAAAGATCATTGGGAGTGATTTGAACACATAAATGAACTATACTAACTTCAGGTATTAATATTAAATTCTTTATTTTCTAAAGTTATGAAGCATTAAAGTTCAGAAAGAACATCTTTTTCACTCTGGAAATGGGGAAAAAACATGTTTTCTCATTAAATAATTACAAACATTACCATTTAAAATTTACTACTCTATTGGATAATTCCTCTTGGCCTCAACAGATTGTAAAAATTGCTAATGTTTATTTCATTCTCCAGAACCTGGAGTCCTTAATTGCTGAAGCAGATTCACTGGTGCATGCAAAGTACTGCAGTGATGCACTACTTATTGTAATAATTACATATTAAAGAAGCAACGGCCTACATTCAGTCAGACTCACTTTGTAAGTTTACTTCTTAAGGGGAAAAAAGTCCTGAATTACCAGTTACAAAATGAAATAGTTGATAGACAAAAATTACCCTTGGAAAACATAATCGATAATATACACTGGAAAAGAGCTCTTCTTTGTTGAGCACAGACCTCCAATTTTTAATTTAAAGTATTATTTATTTTGTTCAGGGCAGGTTTGAGCTGTAACATGCCTAGAAAGAGATAAATATGGTGGTGGTTTTTAATTACAGACTTGAATTCACTGGTCTATGTATAGACCCAGGAATATGATACTACTGTTTCCTGGGAGTTGGACTATGTAAATTAGATTCAGTAGTAGGACAGAAAGCTATGAATAAGAGGGAATTATCTCTGGGGAAATATAGGTGACAAACCTACAATGGCTTTCAGCATCTGGCAGGCTCTATTTGAAGAGCTAGTGTCATTCTATGTAATGGATTAGGAAGAACTGGATGCACTCCATAATGCAGGCCAAGCATAATTTCCATGATGACTGTGTCTTCTAGCATAGCAGACACTATAACTGCCTTCAATTTTCTAGTCTTATTTTCAACCCTATGGTGAGAGATAGGGAGAGAGAAGTCTGTATTTCTCCATAGTCAGTTGAGGCTACAGCAGCTGTGAAAGCAGGATTTGAGGGATAATTAACATGTAGAATTCACAGAATCATGACCAGTTGAATGTGAGAGAGAAGAATTCTGAAAGAATCAAGGACAGTCTCAAATTTATAGCTTGAATGACTTAATTAATGATTATTTCAGTGATCAAAATAAAGAACATAGAAGATATGGTTTCTGTGAGCAAACTTATTAGTAAAGTTATAGACATGGTGAAATTAAAATACTGCAGCAAATCTATGTTGAGATACATAGATTTATAACAGAAACAAAATGTGGAGAAGAAAAATCTATTTTTAGAGTCATCAACATATAAAGCTGTTGAAACGTGGGGATGGATTCAGTATCAGGAGTTGGGAGGACATCGGTTGGGGGTGGGGGGAGAAATTAATAAAGGTAATTCCTTCCAGTGGCTCACACCTGTAATCCCAGCACTTTGGGAGGCCAAAGTGGGCGGATTACCTAAGGTCAGGAGTTTGAGACCAGCCTGGCCAACATGGTGAAACTCCATCTCTACTAAAAATACAAAAAGTCACTAGGCATGGTGGCATGCCTGTAATCCCAGCTACTCAAGAGGTTAAGGCAAGAGAGTCACTTAAACATGGAGGTGGAGGTTGCAATGAGCTAAGATCGTACCACTGCACTGCAGCCTGGGTAACAGAGAAAGATCCCATCACAAAAAAAGAAAATAAATCCAATATTTGTGAATGTGGGCATAGGAAGAAATGCATCCAAAAGGAAATGTCCAGAGTAGTAATAATTTCAACAAGATGGCCATGGTCAATAGGATCAAATACTGAAGACTAGTCAAATAAGAGAAAGAAATAGAGGTTTATAAATTTTGGTACTTAAGCAGATACAGACGCTTTTAACAGAGAAGTTAAAGGTAGAATACCTATGACAGTAACCTGAAAGTAACATGATGAGAAAAAATGGATGATAGATTATTTGTAATTAATCCTAAATTTATTTCACAGGTACTTTCTCTTCATTGAACATTGCACTAAACTATATACTCTAGTTCTTTCTACCTCTCTCTTTCTTTCTCTCAAACTCTCTCTCTCTTCTGTTATACGACTGAGTATATAGGAAGGAATTTTATGTATCCTAAAATGTTTGAAGTGACATTTACATGGTGAAATAAGCTTCACTCTTTTGGGTCAACTGTGGAATAGAATAAAAAGCCTGAGGTTAAATCAGAAGCAATGCTTTTTCTGTCAAACACAGCTTTTACTGAAAAAACAAAAACAAAAACAAAAACAAAAACATATGAAATGTATAACTATGGGCTGTTCATTTGGTTGTATATAGCATAATTTTTTTCTCTTACAGAAATTGTTTTCACTTTCCAAGTAACTCGAATGGTTTCTTCAGTTTGACAAATGGTTATAAAAACAAGTTTGCAACATGAAAGAAAATGTGGCAATCCGCTCCTGCAGAAAAACTGATTATCAGCTTAAACAAGTCATGGAAACTAATAGCCAGGATTGCAATTACAGTCACAAAGACCAGACTACATATTTATGTCAAAGGGCATACAGTTCACTCACATTCAAGGTTCAATATGCTTGAATACAAAGACAAGATGGTGATTACACAGAACACAGTCCAAGAGATGACTTTATTCACTAACCTTGGAAAATCCTTCATTGAAATTAGATTTTTCTTAATTTATCTATGTTTCTTTGAGATAATCTCAAGGCGAACTTGTCTGATTCCAACCATTTCCCTTGTTACAGTGCTTTAAGAATGTAGTCTTGACCAGGCACAGTGGCTCGCTCCTATAACGCTAATACTTTAAGAAGCCAAAGCTGGAGGATCACTTGGGACCAGGATTTGAGACCAGCCTGGGCAATGGAGACCCCACCCCTACAATTTTTTTTTTTTTAACTTCTCTGTGAAATTACCAAAATCAGCAAAAATGGGTTAATATTCTCCTCAAGGCAGAAAAAAAATCTCCCTAATTTCCAGGTTTTTCTCTAAGAACTTTTACTATACTAAAAGGATAAAAGATCCAAGTAATTCCTCAGAGCATATCACAAAGTTATCTTCCAGAAACACCCTCCACATCGTCATTGCATGGCATAATAACCTCCCTATCATGAAGCAGTAAAGAATCAATCACAGATATGTTGTTAACATTGCATAACACACAGTTTCTCAGGGACTGCCTGCTTGAGGGTCTCCTAAGACACTATGGCCTCATTGCCTGAAAACAACCAGTTTCTCACTGGCTACTCTTTAATAACACAATTTTTTATTTTTCTTTTTCCCTCCCTCTTCATTTAATTGAGGTGAACAGGAGAGCAGATAGGGTGATGTTTGTATTGATCAAATAAGTATTTTTGTCATAAAAATCAGCAGAAGCCTCTATTTCAGCATTTTGAGGTTGGTGGTCTTAGAATCTTTAGGGTGATTGATTTTATTGGACTTAGCAAAGGCAGACTTCCTTTTTCTGGGGAAGATATGTTTCTAGATGTTAGTGCTTATAAATCTGCTATTAGGTGCTGGTATATTTAGTGACTTTGGTTCTATGGAATTTGAACTTGAGAAGTCCTTCCTGTGGCAAATTTAAAAATAGAGCAGCGTTGCAACCAACATAACCAAAAAGAAAGTGCTCACCTTTCTGACAGTTTAGCCTGAGCGCTTCAAGAGCAGACACGTGACTCTCCTGAATCAGGCATTTGAGACTTTACTGCTGAACCTTTGAAATAATTATCAAAAGGTGACTTACATATGCTGTTAGATAGACTAACCACTGAAAGTGTGAGAAAAACTGCTGATTTTAAGTAGTCTGTTGGTAGGAAATGCTATGGACTGAAAGAAAAGATCCATGTCTTCTGTCACAATACTGTCTTACTGTAAACAAATTCTATCCTAGCGAGAGGTTCACTGAACAGAAAGGAACATATTTAGAGACAGTAAATGTATCAGGTTTAACTGATTTTCATAATGGTGTTTTAAAAAAAAATTCCCCACCCTTATTATTTTATGATTTTCTAACTTACCAGTTTCATTTTTTCACACATTACCATTTATCCACCTACCCTGTAGAACTTCTGTTCAAGTAATACGGTGTTTGTTAAACGACTATTGTCGTCATCATTGCTGTTATTGTCATAATTATATTACTCACAGTGTTGTTTAAAACCTTGTTGCTCAAAGTGTCATCTGCTGACTAATACGACATCTGAAATGAGTAACTGAGACATAAGTCTCAATCATCAGGGTTTATTAGCCAGCTTTAGTGTACATCCGGAAAAACAGGAGCCACAGACACTTTTGTTTTTCCAAAGAGGTTTTATGTGGGTATTTATAAATTTCCTTAAAGTGGGAGAAAGTATGTAGAAAGAGGTGTAGGTAAGCAGTAAGGCAAATGGTTACATTCCTAGGAGACTTGGGTTAGTGCCCAGTAAATCCACATTTACATAAGAGAAAGTGAATGTTTGAAGAGAAAAAGAAAGTAAAGGAAGAGGCAATTATGCAGAGATGGAGGAATGAGTCTGGTCACTGTTCTGCACCTGGGAAGATAAGCTCATACTGGTCTTTATCAGTGTGAAATCCAACAGACTTCAGTTTTAGGAATAAGACTTACATTGTAGCCCTGAAGTTACAACTGGCATTCCCTTGTTTATGTGAGAGGCCAGCAAAGAATTTATTTTTAAATGATCTGTCGGGACAGTCCCTTTAGATGCTTGAGGCCTTTTACCTTCCCATGGGGATCCGGCTAAAGAATAATGTTAGTGACAGCTATTCACTTGGAAGAGGGCGTGGCAGGACAGGCTTCACTCTCCTTTTTGCATAAGAAGTTTAGGGTTCCTAAGAGTTTTTTTTTTTTTTTTTTTTTTGTTTTTTTTTTTGTTTTTTTTTTTTTTCTTTACAAACAACATCAGCATCACCTGGGAGCTTGTTAGACAAGCAAAATCTCAGGTTCTACCCCAGACCTACTAAATCAGAATCTGCCTTATAGAAGAACCCGGGGTTATTCATAGACATTAAATATTTAAAAGCACTACTCTAAAGGGATAAAATTACTTAGGTAAAATACCTATAATTGTCCTGGTCAATGTTTATTAAATGTTTTCTCCCCTCCCTAACTCAGGAAATCGATGTACTCAGTTTCTCTCTATCTTAGAAAGCCATCCTTATTTTGCTTGTTATCACCAAACATTATCATCATAAATAACAATGACAAGAAAAGGTATTACATCCCTACTGTTATAAACTTTGGGGATATAAGTAAAAGCCATGATCCCTGTAATAGAATGTATAAGCTATTTGGGATGGCAGGACAATTATATAACTAAATATGAGGTATCTATATTTAAAAAAACTAATTTTCTGTCTGTGAATAATAGCATCCCAACAAAAGGACTAGTTGGCTGATACAGTTGGAAGTCTCACTTGAAATACAGGCAATTTGTTTTACATGAAATTCACTTTAGAAGTTTCTAGTTTAGAGGAGATAACCTCTCAGAAAGTTATCTGTCAGATCAGCAGAAACTGAGGCGCAGTACAGGAGGACCACTTGGCCACTGATTGAGAGAGACATGCCACATGTATCTGCTACCTTAGGTAGAAAAAAAAAAAACAGTTTCTGCAATGAGTCACAAACTGGAAGCTCTTAGCCTAGATGTCCTAAAGTGCAGAAATAAAGTTGAGCCGTTTCTCATGTAAACTGCTGTGAGCAAGCATAAAAAGCAGTATCTCTAGGTCTTTTCCTTCCTTCCTCCCTTCCTTCCTTCCTGCCATCTCTCCTTGTACAGAGCCAGCCACCTAGTTTATGGTTTATCAGAAATTTGGAAGAGCCAGGGTTAGGTCTACTTGAGGGCTAACTGACAAAAGAACAGCCGCATTCCAAGTTCTAGTGTATGAATTGATAAGCCTGTGTCTACCATTTACAGACCTTTCAAGACTGTATGAAATTCGATGCTATTCCCTCTCATGATTTATCTTTTAAAAGGGATAGTCTTTGTATGTAAATTCTTCCAATTCATTATATTTCTTAAGTTTACCGAAGTCTTTTCCATATCCGTTTTTAAAAAGTCAGATTTACATGCAATATTAATGGCATCTGTTAACCTGCTTTGGAGTTTTTCTCTCTTAAAAAAAAAAAAAAAAAAAAAAAAAAAAAAAAAAAAACCCTGTTAGTAATAACCATCATTTTTTAACCCATTTGTGTGCATCAATTCGGTGATTTCAATGGAGAATCTACAGGGATGCTCAGGTCTCTCCTTTTTGCTATCTCCCGTTCAAATCTCATCATTGTATAGGTGTGGCTTCAATTATTGTCTCTTAAACCAACACTGTATTTATACCAAAGGAATCTGACTTGTTTCATTTCTGCTCAGTCTTCCAGAGCTCTAAATACTTTCTCAAATTTAATTACATCGCTCTGGCATCTCCCTGGTGTTTTCATTCTGTACTTTCTCTTCTGGATCATTTGCAAGAATATTCGTCTATTAGAAACCCGACACTTTTTTTTCTGTCAAGTAAAGTCCTGTTAGCTTTACATTTCTTCCCTGCATCTGAGCTACTTTCATATATGATTAAAATGTTTCTCAGTATAAGAAGTAAAGTTCCTATATTGAATACAACTCTCACCAATTCCTTTACTGATCTATTAAAGGATTTGAATGTATTGTTAGGTAAACTGTTCTACAGAAATCATACAAGTTTTTCACCCAAATTCACATTTCTTTAGATATTGTATGCTACTAACACTTGAATTATTTCTCCATAATTCACATGTGTTTAGATATTATATGCTACTAACGCTTTGCAGAATTTCAAGACCATTGACATTCTACAAAGTCAAGATTTATTTTTTCTAATAGATAAGCTGTTAGATTGTGAAACATGTGCTTATCCCAGGAGAGAAGTCTCATTCTTCCCCATCCTACTGAGTGGATTCTAACTTCACAACACTTAAGAGATTTATACTATTAAATGGCTGTTAAAGACTAGTTTTAGAAACTTACAGATGTCTGTAAAGCGTTTTGTAATGCATATTTAAAAACTTAAAATTTGCAAACTTTAAAATAGAAATTCTACTTTTATAAATATATTCTAATGAAATAACTAAAGGTAAACATTGAAATTTAATTTAAAAAGACCACAGTATTTTAAAATAAACACTATATAGTAAATTACCAAAATATATAGCCACTAAGTGAATTAGAATGCAGGTTTTTAATGAAATTCTATGCAGCCATGAAAAATGACATTAAGTAATATTTAATAACACGGAAAAGGGTTTAAGGCATTTTAAGTGAAGAAAACAATAAATTAAAAATATGTGTATTTTATGGAGATTACTACGTACACAAAAGCAGCTGAAAGGTTATATACCAAAGTAGTATTCATCATCATTTCTGGTAAAGAAATTACAAGAAATTTCTATTTTAAATTTTTTGTATTTTTTTTAAGGAATTACATTTCTAAAGATAGCAGAAAAAAAAACGAAGCTCTCTTAGAGATGATTCAAAATCTTTCCTATCAGAATCTCTGTTCATCTCTGAATCTTATCTCAATTATAAAGGCAGCTGTGAATAGCATGTAACAACATCCTCTTCACAGTTGTGAGTTAATTTTTCAAAGTTTCTTCTACTGTATATGGTAAAATAGGTGAATATATTATGCTATATTATCCTTTTTCTAAGTTTAGCTAATCGTTCTTGAGATGTAAATATATATTTGTACTTCAGCGTTTTTCTTTATTTTATTCTATCTCCTTTCAAGCTAAATCAATGACCTGTCAGTCAGTCCTATCAGTAATTTTATTTACCGCTTCAGCCTTTGAAACAAGTTAATGCAGAAGATTTAATAGTATTTTAGAATTTACTTCACACAGTAATGTGGCTCAAGGCTTCATCTGCTAAATGTCCCCTTTGGCATTAAATATTTTAATGTGCTAACTATGACAGATACAGGATGGCCAGCTTCCCAGTAAATGTACTAGCTCCTAGTAAATTACTCTCTCCTACCTTATACCATGCAGTCTATTAAACTATAAAATCCCTTCTCTTCCAATATAGGCAGGATATCTTAACTGAAGACTTAATGTTGAACATATCCTAAAGCTTGAGAAGACCTTATTTCAGAGGAATGGGAAAGGAAAACTAATCATTGTGAGCAAACTTTAAGTTGCTGAGAATACAGATGTCACTTTGGTTCATTTTCTATTACATGATTTGATGAGGATATAGCCAAAAACCATGCTAGATGAGTATTTTAATCAATGTAAACTGAGAATGCTTTTGCAGAAAATATAAGAAATTTCTGTGTTTTTAGTAATATATCCTGGGTTCAACTTAATAAATCTCTTGAGTATTCTGTACCTTAAACTTATATGACCATATAATCATACCATTTGAGCAAATAAGTTACCACTTCAGGAGAAATGAAGTCAGCACTCAGTTTATATTTATAGGATAATTGTATTCTGTTTTGCTTATATCTTAAGCCCACAGTCTAGTAAACAGAAGATATCAGAAGAAAGCTTTGTAAACTATTACAGAATGTATTGTTAAATAATATTAAGCACTTCCTTGCATTTTATGGAAAAAGATAATGCATATTATGTACTTTTCACTATTTTAAAAGTGTTTACGACCAAATAAACCAACATTGTTCTATTGTCCTTCTACTGGTTTGGAAAAAGATTTATGTAACAAACTATTATCTTCTATTTGGAAATCATAAAAGATCATGACTGTTGTTCCTATAATTAATCACCCTATAGTGTTGCGCTCTCTCACAGTGACTTAACAAAATACACTTGTATATGAATCTTAAATATGCAGAAGGAATACTAAAGTTGAAAGGATAGGATATTTTATCTTCTTTTAAGCTTTTATATAGTTATATAAGACAAAATTAAAAGTCTATAAAACAGCATGTATAGCTTTAAAAATAATTATAAACAACACCCAAGTTGTGGAATAGACTGTTATAAATTACACACCCCTTATATTCTGTTTTTTCTTTTTAATGTTATTGTGTAAGCATGCATTTCTGAACACTATAGTTCTGTTTTGCTTCTTTATGAAATTTATGAAAACAGAAACTTTCTTGCTTATTTTAGTCAACATTACACTTGTGAGACTCATCCAGATTGCTATATGTAGCTATAAATCATTTATTTTGTTGTACCTTTTTTCATTATATAACTATACCACAAACTATCCATTCTACTCTCAAACATTTGGATTGTTTTAGGAAATTACAATTAATGCTGTTACTAATATTTCCCATATATATTTTCTCATTCCTATATGTATGAATTTCTTCAGAGTACATATCTGGGAGTGGAATGGTTGGGTCATAGAGTCTATTAACTTTTCATTTTAGGAAACAATGCTAAACATGTTTCTTAACTGTCCATACTGAGATAGTCTCCCAGCAATGTGTGAGTATTCTTGATATTCCACATCTTCACCACTTGGTATTGTCAAGCTTTTAAATTATAGCCATTCTGAAGAGAGTATAGTTGTGTTTTTTATTTGGAATTAACCAATAGCTAAAGAGATTAGACTGTTTTCTACATGTTCATTAGACATTTGGGTTTTGTATTTTGTTATTAGTATATTTAAGTCACTTGCCCATTCTCATTTTTCTACTAGCTTCTGTCTTTGTATATTTTATATATCTACAAACATGTACATATGTTTTATAGCCACATAAAATTATATATGTACATTATATATGTACATTATTTTATAACTCTACAATCATGTACATGTTTTATAGCTACATAAAATTATATATGTATATATGTACATTATATCTGTATACATATATTTATTTTCTGATTATGAACTTATTGTCAGCTAAGTATTTTGCAAATATATTTTTCCATGTGAAGGCTTATATTCTCACTCTCTTATAATGTATTTTGAAAAACACAGGTCCTTACGTTTGGTACAGATTGTTTACTGTTTATTTTTATATTTAGTACTCTTATTTCCTATTAAAGCTTTTTCATATCCCAAGTTTATGAAGATATTCTACACTCTCTTCTAAAGACATGTTTTTGCCTTCATCTTTAAGTTACTAATCCACATGGAATTGGTTTACATGCACGATATGAGGGAGAACTCAAATTTCATTTACTTTCACATGCATATAATTGTCACAGTATCATTTACTGAGAAGAATATACTTTCTTCACTTTTGTAGTATCAAATCATCATAATAAATGTATATATTTCTGTATTTTTATTCCATTTGTTTACCCTTGATTCAATACAACATGGTTGTATTAGTCTGTTTTCATACTGCTATAAAGAATTGTTGGAGACTAGGTAATTTATAAAGAAAAGAGGTTTAATTGACTCACTGTTCAGCATAGTTAAGGGAGCCTCACAAAACTTACAAATATGGGGGAAGGTGAAGCAAGGCACCATCTTCCCAAGGCTTCAGGCAGTAGCTATGAGTAAGCGCAAGCAGGGGAAATGTCAGATGCTTATAAAATCGTCAGATCTTGTGAAATCACTTACATCATGAGTTCAGCAATGGGGAAGCCACCACCATGATCCAATTACCTCTACTTGGTCCCACCCTTGACACATGAAAATTATGAGGATCCTGGGGATTACAATTCAAGATGAGATTTTTGGTGGGGACACAGCCAAACCATATTAATATTCTTAATTTATCTTTTTATCAGACTTGATATGTCCCATAGAGTAATTCCTTCCATATTACACTGTTTTTGTCAGAATATACTGCGATAACAAACAATTTTAAATTGTAGTGACCTATAACAACAGAGCTTTTTGTTCTGTTTTTCTCGCTCTCACTAGATGTCCATTTTGGGTTGTCTGGAGAATATACTTGATTTCTCCCAATTCTGGGGCCCGGACTGATTGAACAGCTACTCTCTTGCACATATTGCTAATTACCTTAGCAGAAGGAAATAGAGTATGGTGAATTATTTATTGGCTCTTAAATCTTCTAGTCAGAAGTCACAAATGTCACTTTCATATTTTATTAACAAAACAAGTCACATGACCAGTCATTACATCAACCAGGAGGAGAAAATAAAATACTGGATAGACAGCACTAATGATTAACCTAATCTTTTATAAGAGTATGTAACTTCTTGTTCCTTTGATTTTTCTACATGAACTTTCTTGTTAATTTGTTAAGTTCATAAATACTTTTAAGATTTTGATTGGTATTGCATTAAATTTATAGGTCAGCCTAAGGATATTTACAAGCTTTAAATATTTGGTCTTACAATCCATAAACATAAGCATAGACAGATTAAGAAATAAAGTTATAAATTTTGGTCTTCACACATTTCTTCCAACTATGATTTTTGGTATTCTTTACATATGTCTTGCACCACTTTTTATTACATCGCTTTTTAGTATTTGCTATTTTTGATATTATTGAATATAGCTTACAAAATTTTAATTCTTATATCTTTTTTCTAGTACATAGAATTGCAATTGATTTTTTAAAATGCTGATATTATATCTATAAATTGGTAAACTCACTTAAGTATTAAAGTTTATCATTGCATTGTATTTTCTCTACATTAAATTATTTCCAATTCTTCCCCATTCTGTCCTTTTTCTTATCTTTCATCCTCAATTAGGATCACCAGAACTATGTAAAAGTGTGATGATAAATATGTTTCATTTCTACTTTGCAAAGGAAAGCTTTCAAGTATAATTATTATATTAGATATTATAGATTTTTTGTCAGATATCATTTATCAGGTGTGAACATTTTCCATTGATTCCTAATTGGCTAAAATTCTAATTTTGCCAGATAATCTTCTGCATCTATTCAAACAGTCATACAATATTTTAGTATTTTGTATATCCATGTGATTAAATCAATTAAAAATCAATTACAATTGATTTTTGAGTATTACAGGAGCTTTACATTCCTGAAAAATATATATCTTTCTTATAATACATTGTTAAATGTTTCTAGTTTGTCTTAACATGTTATCTTTTTATATACTATTGATTTGTTTTGCTAATATTTATTAAGATTTTTTTTTGCATTCATATTCATGAAGAATAGTTCTCTGTAACTGTCTTGTTTTTGTAATGAAAAGATTTTGGTATTAAAATTATTCTGGTTTTAAAAATGAGTCGCCTTCTCTATTAAAAAAATACATATAATTTGTGTTACATTTTACTGGAATGTCTAATTGCATTAACCAATGAAACCATCACTACCATAAGATTTTTAGTAATAACCCCTTTTCTATTCCTGGTATTCATTATTCTTTTTTCTTGATCTGAATAGTTAGAAGTTTGTCAGTTTTGTTGATCTCTTCAAATAGTGAGCTGTTCACTTTATCATCTGTTTTCTATTTCATTGATTTCTACTTTTATCTTCACTGTTTTCTTTTATCTGCTTACTAACTTACTTTCATCCTGTTAAGGTGAACTCTTAGGCCTTTAGTTTTAGATTGTTCTACCGTTCTAATACAAGCATTTAAAGCTATGAATTTGCTGCGAAGCATTACCTTAGCTTTTCCTACAAATTGTAATATTTTATATTTTCACTGTCAGTTTAAAACATTTTCTAATTATCTTGTAATTTTAATTCATGAATTATTTAGAAGTATGCTGTTTAATTTTTAGATATTTGATGTTTTCTTAGATGTCTAGTTTGATTTCTACTTTAATTATGTTGTGGTCAGAGAGCACACTTTGTATTTTCTTTTTTAATTTCTGGAGATTTATTTATGGCCTGGCATAGAATTTATTGTGGTTTCCACACTGCACAGGTGAAAGACTGTGTATTTTCCAATTGCATATACTGTTCTATTATACTAATAAGATAAAGACATATCTTTAATATCTTTATTGATTTTTGTCTAAATTTTTTTTTTTTTTTTTTTTTTTGAGACAGAGTTTCAATCTTGTTTCCCAGGCTGGAGTGTAATGGGACTATCTCAGCTCACCGCAATCTCTGCCTCCCTAGTTCACACATTTTTCCTGCCTTAGTCACTCGAGTAGCTGGAAGGAATTACAGGCATATGCCACCACGCGCAGATAACTTTTTGTATTTATAATAGAGACAGGGTTTCTCCATGTTGGTGAGGCTGGTCTTGAACTCCCAACCTCAGGTGATCCGCCCACCTCGGCCTCCCAAAGTACTGGGATTACAGGCATGAGCCACCGAGCCCGGCCCTAAATGTTATATGTATTGCGGAAGTAGAGGTATTAAATTTACTACTACAATTATAAAATTGTCTATCAAATTCTATCAATTTGTACTCCATATAATTGAGGCTTATTAGGCACATATACCTTTATAAATGTTATGTCTTCCTGATGAATGCTTCTTTCATCCTGATAAATTTTTTACAATCTTTCATTATACACTTTGTTTTCAAGTCTACTTTATCTGATACTATCACCTCAATCCTTCTTATGTTTACAGATTATGTAATATATCATTTGTCTTTTACTTACTTTCAGTCTTTATAGATCTGTACTTCATACTTGAAGTAGCTTATAGTAAAATCTTACTTTTTTTTTTAAATCAATTTTGACATTCTCTATCCTTTAATTGGAATGTTTAGGCAAGGGATATGCAAACTATGCCCACAGGCCAGCCAACTAATTTAGTAAAAATTGTTTTAAATTGGACACAACCACGACCATTCATTTACATATTTTCTATGACTGCTTTCATGCAAAGGTGATTAGCTGAGACAGACACCATATGGCCTGCAAGATGAAAGTATTTACTCTTTGGCCCTGTAAGAGAAAGTTTGCCAACTACAAGTTTACACCATTAGCCTTCACTGTAATTACTGATGTGGATAATTTTATATCTACCATTTTATTACTATTTTGTTATTGTTCCTCTATTCCCACTTATCTGTTTCCTTTTGGATTATTTGAGTATTTTTATTATCTCATTGTAATTTCCGTCTACCGGCTGACTTTTTTTTTTAAATCTGCTGATTTTCTGGTTATATATCTCTGAATTATTTTTTTTTCTGTTTGTTCTGGAGATTACAATATGCATACCTAAGCTGTCATGGTTTATTAAGAGTTAATATTGTATTAATATAAAATGTAGAAATCTTGCTACTTTATAAATCCTTTTGCCCCATTGAGTTTTAGGTTATACCTAATTTATTGCATTTATATACATTGAAAACCCCACCAGAGAATTATTTTTTATTAAATGAATTTAAACAGAAAAATAACTTTGTTTTTTACAACTATTCCAATATTTACCCTTTCCAGTGGTTCTCAAGACATGCCTGAAGATCCAAATATCACTTTGACATCATTCTCTTTCCTTTAGCCTTTTGTTATAACAATGTTTGGGGTAGATCTGGAAGGTGATAATTTTTCTCAATTTTTATTTTTTTTCCCTTCCTGAATGATATTTTTAGTGGATACAAAATTATGGCTTGACAGTTCTATTCTTTAAAATGTTCTACTCTTCTGATCTTCATTTTTTTCTGATGAGAGATTATTATCAGAAAAATCTTATTAAAATTACTGCATTCTTGTAACATATGTATCATTTTTCTCTTGCTATTTTGCAGATTTTTGTTCATCTTAATGTTTTAGGGGTTTATGATGTGTCTATGGTTTTCTTTGAGGTATGCTGTTTGGGTTTTGCTGAGCTTCTTGATGCTATAAACTTAAGACTTCCATCAACTCAAAAAAAATTTGAGGACACTATTTCCTCAACTTCTGCTCTAGTTACTCTCGTCTCTTTCATATTTTGTTACATTAGTAATATCTTTTGATATTTTCTTGTAAATCTCGAATTTGGAATTATATATGTTTTTAATAAAATACTGTGTAACATGTGGTTCTTATAATATACCAAAGAATGTTGATGTTTTTATTTTAGTAGGCATTCAATTCAAGTTCCGTTTAAAGTTTCGTTTTACCTTCTGAGAATGATGATGTAAATTTCAGTTTAGTTCTCAGTAGGTTTGATTTTCTGTTTTGGAGCTCTCCATACTGCATAGCTCATAGTGATCCTGAAAATTGTACAGGTTCATTCACAGGATTAGGGAATCTCCTTATCAGACTTTATTCTGGGAATTACCCTGACTCTCCAGCCTTCTGGAGCTTCTCTTTTTGGTTATCTGGATAGATACATAAGAGTTGTATTGGAGTTTCAGCCAAAGAGATCATTACCACCATCTCTGTGATGCTTTACAATTGGGCCCACCCTTGGGACCAGTTCACAAGAGAGTATTTCAAACACAACACACATGCACACAACAAGAAAATCAACCCTGTAAAACTGCTTCTCCAAGTTTGGACTCTCCTCCAAAGTTGACCTGCTTTTTCTGTTTTACAAATTAAAGCCAGGTAGTCATTTTTTGCATTTTGACAGTATTTTCAGTTCTGATCCATGAGACGTATGATCTCTAATAAGCTTACATCACCAAGCTAAAACTAAAATTGCTCTTTTCTAATGGTTCTAGACTCAGATATTTTGTATTTTTTCCTATGAATTTTATATGTGTTTACTTCACCGGATGGAGTATAATTTTTCTTTCTGAAAAGACATTATTAGGGACACTAAAATTTAATTTTTTATATATCTCCAAAAAATTAAACATTTATCGTATGAAGTGACTATTTCTATCCTCATTATTTTTTCCCTTGATGACTATCTTCTCTGATATTAATATAGCTTCTCTGTAAACATTTTTCTTTTCCGTCTCTGTTTGCTTTGATATTTGTTAAAAAAAAATTTTCTGCCCTAAAATCTATTTTCTCTGATAGTTGATAAGTATTTTTAAATAATGTTTAGTGATTATTTTTTGCACTAAAATCAATTTTCTTTGACATTAATATGTTTTTATGCACAAAGTCTATTTTCTCTGACATTGGTTATTTATTCATTTATTTTTCTGCTTTGAATTCTATTTTCTCTAATTACTAGTGGTATGCTGTATTTAATTTTCTGAATATTTGCACGGTATATATTTTGCAATCCTTTTATTTGAAAATTATTATTCTCACATTTTAAATATAGTTTTTAAATAGTATGGTTTTATCTTTGAAAAATGAGTCTGACAAACTCTGCTATACTCATTTTCTAATCCATTTATATTTGGGGGAATAACTGGCATGGCTGAATTCAAATTTAACATGTTGGCAATACTCTAGATTTATCCTATCAAATCTATGTTTATTTTCTGGTTCATTTTGGTTGATTATTGTTATTATTGCACATTGTTTTCCATAGTAAGTTTGGAAATGAAGCATATATATATATATATATATATATATATATATATATATATAGTGACTACCCTAGACATGACAACATGAATTTTTCACCCATGTCTAATAATAAGCAATACTTTTACTCTCCTCTTGAACAATAAAAGGACCTTCAATCACTTAATTCTGTTTTGCCAAGCTGAATTATAGGCTATTTTTTGTCATATATTTTATTTAACTTATAATTTAATTTTGGCAAGACTACTATTATTTTATAGTGTCAATGCTCATTTACCTACTTCTTATTTGATACTTCTCATTTTTTTCCCACATGAGGTCATTTTTCTTCTGTCCAAAAACACTGTACAATTTTCCTTTATGCTTATCTCCTGGTGGTGAGTTTTCTTAGTTTCTTTCTGAAAAAGTTAAGCCTCCATTTGGAAGAATATTTTCTTGAGATACATAAATACAAATTTGAAACTATTGTCTTTCAACAAATTTATTATATATATATTATATAATATATAATATGTGTATATTATATTATATATTATATATTATATATGTATATTATATAATATATATATATTATATAATATAATATGTTTCAGGTCCCCATTGTTTTTGTTAATAAGTAGTTGCCTTTTTTTCCCTGAATAAAATATTTTTATCTTTGATTTGGCTTTATACAGTATATCAGTGGTATGTCACAATTGGGTATTTTTTATTTATCCACCTTGAAAATTTTTAGACTCTTTAAATCTATTATCTACTATCAGATTGGGGTAATTCTTAGTCATAAATTTTAAAAATTATTCTTTTGGCCTAATTCTCTCTTTTCTCCAAATAGAGATTCCAATGACAAATATGCCAGAACTTCTCAAATTTTTAATAGCTGTTACTCTTTCTTTTGCATTCCAATTTATTGTATCTTTGCATTTTTTTCTGGTGAATATCATGCAGCCTATTTCCCAGTCCTCGGTTTCCCTGCATATAATATGCTATTTAACACATTCACTGAGTTATCTTTTTCAACTATTTTTGTCCTTGTAGGATTTCTATTTGGTTCTTTCAAAAGATGTAGTAAATACAGCATATCACTTTCTATAAATTAGTTTCCATATTCTGTCTTTTAATCTCATTATACGGAGTAAGTATAGGCTTCTTCCTTCTTAATTCCTTTTTTTCTTCCTGTCTTCATCCTTTCTTAATTTTTTCAGTCTCTAAGTGCTACTGTTAATATCTGCTGTCCCCGTTCTACTTTTTGGTCATTTTCTCTTGGCTATTTTTTGTTCCTATCATTTTAGTCTTATTGTATGCTTGGCTCTCTGATTATATGTTGGATATTAGTTAAATAACAATTACAGAAATAATTTAAGACCTAGGATGATGATTCCATTTAAAGAATTTTCATGGTGTCCTGGAAATTATTAACACCAGACTCTCTTAGTCCAATTTCAGGGTCTGAAATTTTCATGATTTCTCAAATGAATTGAAAAGGGGTTCCAGTCAGTGTAGACTGGCTTCATTTTTCCTTACTTTTATTCTTACATGTAGTTCTTCATGGTCCCAGCCAAAAAAAAAAAAAAAAAAAAAAAAAAGTTGTGGTGATATTTCCTTTGGCAGTTTCTTAGACTTTTGCTTCAAATTCTTGAGATGTTGCCAAAAGTTCTGTTCATCCTCTCAGCTGCTTCTTCCAGAACTGCAAATGTACTTATATTAGGGTTGCTAAACTTTAAAAAGACAGAATGCTCAGTTACATTTACATTTAAGATAAACCTTAAATAAGTATGTAAGAATGTCCCATGCAATATTTGGGACATATTTAATATTTTAAAAATAATCACTGTTTATATGAAATTCAAGTATAATGTTGTGGGATCTCCCCTTTATCATTTTTTATTGTGTCTATTTGATTCTTCTCTCTTTTATTCTTTATTAATCTTGTTAGTGGCGTATCTATTTTGTTAATCTTTCCAAAAAACTAGCTCCTGGGTTCATTGATTTCTCAAAGGGTCTTTTGTGTCTCTATCTCCTTCAGTTCTGCTCTGATCTTAGTTATTTCTTGTCTTCTGCTAACTTTTGGATTTGTTTGCTCTTGCTTTTCTAGTTCTTTTAATTGTGATGTTAGGGTGCCCATTTTAGATCTTTCCCACTTTTTCCTGTGGGCATTTACTGCTGTAATTTTCCTCTAAACACTACTTTAGCTGTGTCCCAGAGATTCTGGTACATTGTGTCTTTGTTCTCACTGGTTTCAAAGAACTTATTTATTTCTGCCTTAATTTTGTTATTTATCCAGTAGTCATTCAGGAGCAGGTTGTTCAGTTTCCATGTAGTTTTGTGGTTTTGAGTGAGTTTCCTAATCTTGAATTCTAATTTGATTGCTCTGTGGTCTGAGAGACTTGTGTGTTATGACTGCTGTTCTTTTGTGTCTGTTGAGGAGTGCTTTATTTCCAATTATGTCATCAATTTTAGAATAAGTGCAATGTTCTGCTGAGAAGAATGTATATTCTGTTGATTTGGCATGGAGAGTTCTGTAATTGTCTTTTAAGTCTGCTTTCCAGAGCTGAGTTCAAGTCCTAAATATCCTTGTTAATTTTCTGTCTCATTGATCTAATATTGACAGTGGGATGTTAAAATCTCTCACCTTTATTGTGTGGGACTCTAAGTCTCTTTGTATTCTCTAAGAACTTGCTTTATGAATCTGGGGGTTCCCATATTGGGTACATATATATTTAGGATAGATCTTTACCATTATGTAATGCCTTTCTTAGTGTTTTCTGATCTTTGTTGAATTAAAGTCTGTTTTATCAGAGACTAGGATTGCAACTTTTGCTTTTTCTCCCATTTATTTTGAGGCTATGTGTATCTTTTCATGTAGATGGATCTCCTGAATACAGCACACCAATGGGTCTTGACTCTTTATGCACTTTGCCAGTCTATCTTTTAATTGGGGCATTTCGCCCATTTACATTTAAGTTTGATATGGTTATGTGTCAATTTAATCCCGTCATTATGATGCTAGCTGCTTATTTTGCCCATTGGTTGATGCAGTTTCTTCACAGTGTCAATGGTCTTTACAATTTGGTATGCTTTTGCAATGGTGAGTACTGGTTTTTCCTTTCCATATCTAGTGCTTCCTTCAGAAGCTCTTGTAAGGCAGCCCTGGTGGTGACAAAAATCTCTCAGCATTTGCTTGTTAGGAAAGGATTTTATTTCTCCTTTGCTTATTAAGCTTATTTTGGCTGGACATAAAATTTTAGGTTGAAAATTCTTTTCCTTAAGAATGGTGAATATTGGCCCCCACCCTCGTCTGGCTTGTAGGGTTTCTGCAGAGAGATATGATGTTAGTATGATGGGCTTCCCTTTGTGGGTAACCTGACCTTTCTCTGTGGATGTCCTTAACATTATTTTTCCTTCATTTCAAACTTGGTAAATCTGACTATTATGTATCTTGGGGTCACTCTTCTCAAGAAGTATCTTTGTGGTGTTCTCTGTATTTCCTGTATTTGAATGTTGGCTTGTCTTGCTATTTTGGTAAAGTTCTGCTGGATAATATCCTGAAGAGTGTTTTCCAACTTGGTTCCATTCTCCCCATCACTTTCAGGTCACCAATCAAATATAGGCTTGGTTTTTTCACATAATTCCATATTTCTTAGAGGCTTTGTTCATTCCTTTTCATTCTTTTTTCTCTAATCTTGTCTTCATGCTTTATTTCATTAAGCTGATCTTCAATCTCTGATATCCTTTGTTTTGCTTGATTGATTTGGCTATTGATACCTGTCTATGTTTCATGAAGTTCTTATGCTGTGTTTTTCAGCTCCATCAGGTCATTTACATTTTTCTCTAAACTAGTTATTCTAGTTAGCAATTACTCTAACTTTAACCTTTTTTCAAGGTACTTAGCTTCCTTCCATTGGGTTAGAACATGCTCCTTTAGTTCAAAGGAATCTATTATTACCCACCTTCTGATGCCTACTTCTGTCAATTTGTCAAACTCATTCTCTGGTCCAGTTTTGTTCCCTTGCTGGCAAGGAGTTGTCATCCTTTGAAGAAGACACATTCTGGTTTTTGGAATTTTCATCCATTTTGCACTGGTTTTCCCTTATCTTTGTGGATTTATCTACCTTTGGTCTTTGATGTTGGTGACCTTCAGATGGGGTTTTCGTGTGGATGTCCTTTTTGTTGATGTTGATGCTATCCCTTTCTGTTTGTTAGTTTTCCTTCTAACAGTCAGGCCCCTTTGCTGCAGGTCTGCTGGAGTTTGCTGGAGGTCCACTCCAGACCCTGTTTGCCTGGGTATCACCAGCAGAGGCTGCAAAACAGCAATGATTGCTGCTTGTTCCTTCCTCTGGAAGATTTGTTCTAGAGAGGCACGTGCCAGATCCCACACTGTATTTTATACTGAAAAATTGCTGAGAGAATAGATTTCAGGTGCTCCCAGCACAAGAATCAACAGTAACTATCTGAAGTGAGAAATCTATTACTTCACTTGACTGTAGTAATCAATTCATTATGTATATCAAAACATCATGCTGTATACCTTAAATATATACAGATTTTAAAAAGTATTAACATTTAAAATAATAAACATAACTGCAATTTTTTTTCATTTTCATAGTCATATCTTCTATGTCTACTAGGTATTTAGTAAGTCTTGTTTTCATGACTTGCTCAATTTAGAACTAAGCATCTAAAAGAACATATATTCTCTATTTTTTTGGTGAATTAAACAATGTGCTTACTATGTGTGCATAATGGGAGAAGGCACATATGATGAAAATGGCAACAAACAATATTCAGCACTATTTCTAACATACTGATTTTCTATAAGTTCTCTGAAATACAGATGACACTATAAATGAGGCCCAACAGAGTTGTTGACTAAATGCCTCCTTATAAATAAATGACCATTATCAATCTCCCATGTATCATTCATAAAGGTGAAGATAATGGGGTCATCATTAACTATTCCATGCATGCTCTAACACAAAAATTGTTATTTTTGATAACACAAATAACAATTTTTGTGTTATCATGTCTGAGCATGCATGTAATAGTATATACCATGTTCAGTCTCTGGTCATCAAAAACATTGTGAATATATAAAGCACACTTCAGAGAGGGTTTGTTAAAATGATGATAAAGAGAATAATGAGTGAATTTTACCATTTCCAAGGGAATTTTCTGCAACAGTAGGGTTTTTATTTCTCTCAACAGTCATCTGATTGATAACAATGTCTAAGTGAAGTAACAGACAGGACTTCATTATTTCTGGCTGCTCACACATAAGTATACTCCTACAACTGGAGCGCCTGTATTTATCTCCTTACTTGGTTTTCAGAATTGTTGTCCTGATTATGAATGAAATATTCTTAGCCTTTCTTTTTTGTAAGACACTAAGCCTTATAATATTCTGATTGATTATAATTAAAAATATTTTTTACATCTTTTTTCCTGTTACAAATTTTGAGTTGGTTTTACATGATTCATTTATTTCTGGTAAATTAAATTCTTGTAGAAATAGCCATTAGATACAACAGTTCACTAGCAGTTGAGTCTGCTGAGATATTTCCAGTATATATATTTAAAATAATTTTGACCTTCAAGGACAATCATACTCCTTAACCTTGAAAATGACATTGTCAGTGATACTGAAGACTGCCAGAGAACTATGAATAGAAGATATAAAATGAGAGAATAAGCACTGGGGACGCCCAGAATATGGATAAGCACATACTGTCATTTAGATAAGGCTGCAGGTACATTTGGGCAGAGCAACTCAGTTTCTGGTCTTGACCTCCCAGGTCCTGCTGTCAGACACGAAGCCTTCAGTTACGCTTGTAAGAGCCATCTCTCCAGTTGCCAACTTCAATCCTTTACAAAAAGCCAAAGCGCTTCTACTTTTCTATATGAATAATGGTTTTAAGTTAAATGTCTTTCTTTCCTATTCTTGCCAAGATTTTGTTCATATTATCATTTTCTTTTGGGGAAATGGGAAAAAAATAACTTTTGCTCTTTAAAGAGATATATTAGGTATTGGAAATCTTTGACACTTTTCCAGGATTCACTGATGGCCTGCAGTATTCTAGATGAAAAATTTAAGCAGTACTTTTGTCTTATGATAATAACTAGGTATAACATATTGCATAAATTCCTACATGAAATAAAGGCCAAAATGTCCTGATCTTGCTAGTTTCTACTTTATTATTTTTCACACCTTGTGGGTGTGCACAATTGTGTTTGTGTGGACTGATATGTGTCTATTTTATTACTGGAGTAAGATAGATAAACATTTTAAATATATGACAAATTCATGAATGTTTATGGTACACCTGTCAGCAAGAGTCTGAAGAGGAATTGAAACTGCTGTGGGGGAAATTACTGGTTATGACTGAAATCTCATTCAGGGTAGAGAAAACATCCAATTTCACATCCACAGTTTTAATTACTATGTATTCAAATCTCACTAAACAATTCTATCAGTCTCTCTTCTGAGCTGCTGATCCAAATCCAAATGTCTTTTTACATTTCACCCTAATTTTAGAAAAGACACTCAAAAACATGATCTTCACCCTTCACATCTGTTTCATAAGTCAGTAAACGGTAGCATCATCTATCTATTTATGTGAGCAAAACTGAGAATTCATCTGTGACACCTCCTTTTCCTTCAGGATCTTATATCCAACCAAAATCTCTCTCAAGTCTATCTTCATTTTTCCTTTGTACCAGAACCTTCCTACAAACATCAGTATTACCTATACAAGTCATCTCCTTCTAGCTATTCTCCTTCTCCTTGCAGCCAATCTGACCCTTCTCCGATCTGTTTCTATTACACAACGACTCTGATACTTTTAACACAAATCTAGTCTTTTGTTCATTTTCTTTAAAATCCTTCATTGACTCTCTCTGCTCCTTAGAATAAGGACAAAAGTCCTTGACACGCTACAAGACCGTCTGTGATCTGGTTCTTACCTACCCCTCCCACCTTATCTACACCATTTTTTCCCTCACTTGTTCTCAATGAGGCACAATATTGCCTCCTTCCAGAGGACATTTTGCAATGTTTGTAGTTTGTTTTGTTTTGTAATTTTACCAACTCTGGGTGGGATATTTCCCTTTAGCATCTAGCAAACAGAGGTCAGGGATGCTGTGAAACATCCTATAATACACAGGAACATCCCTCGACACACACCCTACCCCACCCCACAAAACAAATAACAGGTGCAAAACGTCAAAAGTGACAAGATTAAGAAAGCTTGCTCCATATATTTTAGCCATAATCTTTGCGATGGGCATGGTGATACTCTATTTAGATCCTCTTCCAAAAGGACTTGATGCCTCAGCAGCTAGAAAAGCTGAACAAATAGATTCAGTGATCAAATCCCAAGGGCACTCTCTCATCAAAATACTACAGTGTAATTAGCAGCTGAGATGCTACTTCATGGAGAACTTGGTGTACAACACTGATTTTCTTTTAGTTTCTTATGCCACCACACACCCTCCCCGCCTCAAGTATCAGCACAGACTGTTATACATGTTCATCTCTCGGTATGAAATGTTCTTTCCTCATTTACTGGGATAGCATGTAGTCATCTTTTAGAGCACAGTTTAAACCACCAACTCCGCAGTGATCTTCTTCTACCCTCTTGACCAAGTGAACATCTCTCCATCTCATACCATCTTTAAGATTTTATAACACTACATAGTAATTCATTTTAGTGTTTCTGTTATGCAATTTCATTTTCACTGAAATAATATTTTAGAAGAGTCTGTCTCCACTTCTACATGATAATCTATTTTTGTTCATCATTGTATCCTAGTGCTTAATCTAGTGCTCAACACAGAGCAGGCATGAAATAAAGATGTGTGGGAAGAACGGAGAGAGGAAGGGATTGCATGGCTCACAGAGATTTCTCAGAAATTATGGTTAGAGGCTGTGCATGGTGGCTCACACCTGTAATCCCAGCACTCTGGAAGGCCGAGGCGGGCAGATCAGCTGAGGTCAGGAGTTTGAGTCCAGCCTGGCCAACATGGTGAAACCTGTCTCTACTAAAAATACAAAAAGTTAACCGGGCATGGTGGCGCATGCCTGTAATCCCAGCTACTCAGGAGGTTGAGGCTGGAGAATCGCTTGAACCCAGGAGGTTACAGTAAGCTGAGATGGTGCCACTGCACTCCAACCTGGGCAACAGAGCGAGATTCTGTCTCCCCAAAAAAAGGGAAGAAAATAGAAAAAAAAAATGGTGGTTAGAGAAAAGAGCCATAATATGTTTTTCATCTTTGTTAAAAGTTTAAACTCAACAATGAGAATTATTCCCTAATATTTCCGCTTTTTATTAAGCTGGTCGTAATAAAAATTCCTTATGTTCCATCTTCTAAGCAAAATACGGTAGGAGGATTTTCGGTTTTGTAGTCAGGTGGTTTTTAATTTGGAAATGGAAACGTGAGCAAATTTTCTAACTCTCTGAGTCTTGGTTTTCTTATCTGTAAAACAATAACCTACCTCATGGCACTGTTGTCATAAATGAATTGCCTAAAAGGCACTTGAGTCATAACAGATGTACGATAAATGCCTTCATAGCTATTATTCCACTGATACCAAAGCTAAAAGAGTAAGAAAATTGTCTCTATATCTTGCAATGTATGGTTATTGCAGAAGGTGCTGCAGCCCAGGTATCAAGAGCACACAGCTACATGATTGCTATTGTATTATCAAGACATTTTTGTACTTTTATTATTTTGGAATCTACATCTTTATATCCGAGCCTATTTGCAAAGCTAAACAGATATTATATTACCAATTCACTATTTCAAAAATGACATTATATTCTCAGTCTTTATCTATAATGGGGTGTGGTATAAACTGAATGTGATCTCCCAAATTCCTTTGTTGAAGCCTAATGCCCAATGTGACAGTATTTGGAGGTGGGACCTTTGAAAGGGCTTGAGGTTGGAGCCCTCATAAACGGGATTCGTGCTTCTATAAAAAGAGAAATGAGACAGCTTGCCTACTCTCTCTCTCTCTCACTCTCTCTCTCTCTGACTCTGTTCTCTGCCACATGAGAAACCAGCAAGAACACAGCCATTTTTAAACAGTAAGTGGACCCTCTCGAGACACTGGATCTACTAACACCTTGATCTTAAAGTTGCGAGCCTGTAGAACGGCAGAAAATAAATTTTTATTTAAGCCAGTCAGCCTAAGGTCATTTGCTATAACAGCCTAAACTAAGACAAGGTGACTCTTTAAAAAAATTTTTTTAAACACTAAACTCAAGAAAAAAAATGCCAGAAACATCACTACAAGTTAAACATTAAAAAATTATAAAATAGAGTGTTACAGGAATTTTATCTAAAACCAAGAGGAGTAGAATCCTAAAATGTATCAATGTACTTCATTTTTAAAATTCTTTTTGTTCCTTTGCTATACAATTGACAAATGGACTAAGAGGGCAGGACAATGAGCAAAACATACTAGAACAACTATATTTGTGAATTTGTGTTACATCTAATAATCATTATTAAATATATACAGTGTGCCAGGCACTGTACTTAGTACCTTACATATAATGTCTTAATGCTCACAGGAAAGACATATCACAGTACTATTTTTCACATTTTTATCAGATACACTAATAAATTTGTCTAACATCACTTGGCTAGTACACAATAAAACCAAATTTTAACTCAGAGTTTCTTAACTGAAGGCCCATTTTTTTCTATCGCTTCCATAAAACATCACCAATGTAATGTAACTTGTGGTAGAAGATTTTAAAAAGGACTCTCAGTCATAACAAAGATCAGATGAGAAACCAGACTAGATTTTCATTGTATTTTTTTTATTATTATAAGCAGCATACAAGACTACAGTCATTCCTGTCTTCTAAGGGAGATGGAACATGTGTTACTAATGAGAAGACAATGTTATGTAAAGCTTCCTTCTATGTCAAGTGATGGGGTGAGACGGGTTTAACCAGGGGAATAAAGGAGAATTAGAGTTTGCAACGATGGGACCAGGGTTGAATGATACTCAGTTTCCTAAGAGAGGAGGTTAAAGGACTCTGATGAGAGGAGACGTTCGAAACAGGAAGCAAGGAGATTGTGGACCTGAATGAATGGACTAAATATGCAAAGGAAAATGCTGCAGAGCTCTGGAAACTTTACTTAATAGAAACTTTTGAGGGATTTTTAGCATGAGGGTGAATACAGGATTTACGAGAATAGGGATTTGCATACCCAGTTTTTTGTTGTTTGCATGATCTCACATCTTACATTGTCTTATATTGTTTGCATTGCTCTATATCATCTATAACCTTTAGTCACGTTGGCTATATACATCGTGAGGATGGTTAGGGAGGGGAAAATCAAAGCAAGGGGCTGAGGACCACATATGAGATGGCTCAGAGAAGAGGGAAGACAACAGGTGAGAAGAGCTAAGTGTGATTAGAAGTTTAACGAACAGAACTTAGAGTCAGAAATAACTATGAAAACAAAGCCTGTAGTTTTGTAAAAATTTATACACACATACACACCCATGCACACATATTAGCAAAGACATAGGATATTGCACATCTCACAGAATGTTAGTGATAGGAAGAAAACAGGTCAATTTTACTGAAATCTCATTGTCCGAGGAGCACTTCAGCTAACAGCTTGACTTTGTTTCCATATATAAGGTAACTGACACATTATTTACATTCTCTTTAATCCTTAATCATATAAATATAAATTTATGTGATTATCCTCATTTCAAAAAGAAGCTGAGCTCAGATAGGTTAAGCCAACTGGCTGATGTTCACACACCTAAGCCAATACCCTGGTTGGGATTTCTAACTCCCAAGTCCAGCGTTACTTTTCCCAGCAGCACGTTTATCTCCTTTAAGCAATGCTAAGTCCTCCTGTATCCTTTACTCTCTGAGAGCCTATAACACAATCCTGTGTGGAAAATTTTAAAAGAAAGCTACTAAAAGCACAAACAATTTTACTATCCTTGATTACTTAATAGTTAAGACTACGTTAAGTGATGTCCAGTAGATAAAAGCCCACCTAGTGGTTTCAGCATTGAGCATAAAATATTCTCAGTTTTATTTTTGTGGTTGTCATTGGATTATGCTAATATGTACAGATCAGAGATCATTTTCGGATCTCTTTTAGTTTATTGATTGCAAAATAGTCTAATAACTAAATTATTTATAAAATAAGACTTTTAAGTATATATGTTGTTCTAAGAAGTCTGAAGCATTTCACTGGAAATATCTTTACACTATTTATTGACCGGGCTCGGTGGCTCATGGGAGGCCGAGGCGGGTGGATCACGAGGTCAAGAGGTCAAGACCATCCTGGTCAACATGGTGAAAACCCATCTCTACTAAAAATACAAAAATTAGCTGGGCATGGTGGCTCATGCCTGTAGTCCTAGCTACTCGGGAGGCTGAGGCAGGAGAATTGCCTGAACCCAGGAGGCGGAGGTTGCGGTGAGCCGAGATCACGCCACTGCACTCCAGCCTGGGTAATAGGAGCAAAACTCCGTCTCAAAAAAAAAAAAAAAAAAAAAAAACCCCAAAAAAACACACATACACTATTTGTTCAATAAAACCAATTACAGTTCATCCTAGCTCCAACATAGCATAACTCCTATTAATGATCATTTTTAATGCATTTCAGGAACATTAAAATAAGTTTTCTTGAAAATATGTAATATAAGCCTGACCCACATACACACGCTACTTAGTCAGTGAAGAAGTGCCAAGAAACAGCAGGCAACCATATATCGCTTAACTCCCCTCAGGGTTCTATAGATTGCAGTATCTTCATAATTGCAAAGTTAATAATTCTATTAAATAAAGCCATATAGAATAACCACTGCTTTTTTCTTTCAAATCTCTATCATTAATAAACATCCCAGCCCTCCACATCAATCATACACACATTAGTCACCGCGGCTGTTTCAGACTGGAGCACCATTTTACAAAAAGAGAAACAAATCAAATTAAACAGCCATTTTTCCTTTATTTCACAAATGACAGAGGAATTAAAAGTAATCCTCTTTATCAAAGGTTTCTTTTTCTCTATGAATACAGACATACCAAATTCTGATTTGGTTTTCTTTGCTAAAAATATGCTGTTCATTTTGCAATTCATTTAAAAAGATGAAGAAAAAAAGTTGTTGCATTACAGAAAAAAAGATTTTGTAAAGATATAGTTACATAATATCTTTGCTAGCTGTTTCATGCTGTGAAAGAAAAATTAATCTGGGAGTCCCCAAAATCACTAAACCAAAGAGAAAAGTCAAGCTGGGAACCCTGTTGGGCAAACAGTCCTCCCATTCTATTCCTATTTAAGTTAGCTAAAAAGATGAAAGGTCTGCATAACCCCCTCACAATTTGCCCACAGGGGAATTCCTTGAGGACAGAGGACAACAGAACTAAGTCATCCCTCTGCTGAAATGAGATAAATCCACATCTGATTGCTTCCTTTGCCCTATTGTTTCACTAAGCCAGACTAAGAAATAAGAGACTATTCCTACAGATTGTGTATTCAGGGAAAGGCTAATCAGAAACTCAAAAGAATGTCTCTTATCTACCTAAGACCTGAAAGCCACCTCCCGGCTTTGAGTTGTCCCACTTTTCCAGACCAAAACGATATGCATCTTATATAATATTGATCGATGCCTCATGTCTCCCTAAAATGTATAAAACCAAGCTGAGCCTCCACCACCCTCGGCACACGTTGTCAGGACCTCCTGAGGCTGCGTCATGGGCACATCCTTCACCTTGGCAAAATAAACTTTCTCCATTGACTGAGACTTGTCACAGATATTTTGGGTTCACGATACTCTCCTTTATAGGAATAACTGATACAGTTTTATGCACTTATAGTAAGGAAAAGACTTTGCCCAAAGTTGTCTGCCATGCTGCTATGTTCATGTGTCCAGAGTTAAATGATGAACAAGATCCTTATTGCTGTACCTGTGACATACTAGAGATCTTACCTCTAGCCAGGACCCACAATGAGCCCACGTACAACGGCCAGACTACCAGGAAAGGCTTCCGTGTTGTACAGGACTCAGCAGGGCTATGGTTGCCATGTCTACTCTTCCCTGTTCAACTCATAGGCCTGCTTCATTCAGATTACAATTATCTTCCCCTACCTCCTCCAAGGCTCTCTGCAAAGGGAAAGTGATAATGCCCTTTGGGTGTCACTGTCCCATCGCTCAACTACTAATTGGCTTATAAGGAGCGCTGGATCATTTGTTAAGTGAGTTGATGAGTGAGTCACACATAAATGCTGAGGTTTTCTCTTCCTCATTTTGCCGGGACTTGTAAAGCACAGATTCTCTCATTCTCAGTAATCTGCCTATGCAATCATATCCTGACAAAGTTACCAACAGGGCCTCTACCTTGAAGGACATAAAAGGACAGGAAGGGACAAGGAAGAGAGCTACCATCTAATACTGAGTTTGTATTATTTGAGCTAGGCAATTTATGAACGCTACTTATTCAGTGTTCGTAATAAACTAGTGGGGAAAGAGTTATTTGTATTTTGTGTTTTCAAGTGACAGAAATGAGTTGCTCTTAAGCTAAAAAACATGCTCAAGTCATAAAACTAGTAAAAGTCAGAAACAGCATTAGAACCTATGTATTGTTGGCTCTTTCCATTGGGCAGCTCTGTCTTTTGTATGCACATCCAGGAAGCAAAATCACCATTCTACCTTCCTTCCCTTTGGGGAAATGCATTCCAAGTTTCGAATTATTGAGTCATAAAACAATAATTGAAGTATTTCACTTCCTTATACTGGGAGCTTCTTGTAGTAATGACATTGTAAAAAAGAAAGACACAATCTGTAAATATTTATTATCTGAAGCCAATAAAATTGACAGCACCTATAAAACAATTACTTGACCAGTTTGCTGTTAGGTACCACTTGATCCAATGGATACACTGATGTTTTACTGTCCTAGCACCATTTTACGTTCTGAAAATACGAAGGATACATAAGAGATGAAGAGAAAAACAAGTCGGATGTGTGGGTAACAATGAGATAGATGCCAAGTAATAACTAATTTATAGAAAATGACGTGGGAACTGAGAGGTGAGGGCCATGAAGTTCAAGAAGAGAGGCCATTAGCAATGTCAGGGAGGCTGCACTTAGAAGTAATATGTGAGCCAGATCTTAATTAATATTCCACAAAGGGAAAGAAAGGGAGAAGATAATTAAACAATTTTACCGAACATCAAAAGAAGTCAGGAAAACCTCAGGCAGAGGGTGAGGAGAACTCACTGCAGACAGCACGGAGTTACGCCTGAGGCTGCCACAATTCATTCTCCAGATCTCTGTTTTAGAAACGTCAACTCTTTTTCGAAGCCCCCAGAATATGCCAGGTTTCTCAGGTATAGGTTTCCTAGCTCTGAGTGCCTCCCTCTCATTGCACTCATCTCCTCTTTGGAATAAACATTTGCCTTATTTGATTGTTTGCTCCCTCTCCAACATGGGCAGAAAGCACTATGAGAAAAGGAAATCTATCTGGTGTTCATTTTCATTAGATCCCCACCACTTAGTACTGTATCTGACATATTAGCAGCTACTGAAAAGAATAAAAGAAATCAGGTAAATACACATTAAGAGAAATCCTAACATCAAAATGAGTAGGTTGAAACCAGAATGCTAACAGATTAATGGATATTGTCCTGTGGGTAGTGGGAAACACTACTTTTTATTTATTTAACTTCCAGTGGAAGGAAAACATAATCAGGGCTGTTTTTAAAAGTTAGCTTTGGCTGCCATGTGGAGGATAGTAACTAAGAGTAGAGCCTGCAGCCATTAAATGAATGTTTCAGTATTCTCTCCAAGAGATAATGAAGCCCCAAAATTGAACAGTGATACGACTTGGAAAAATGAAGAAAGACATGAGTTGTACATATTCAAATCCCCAGGATTTGGTGACTGATGGGGGAGTGGCAAAGAGAGGAATCAGTGATGATTATCACTAGTGTCCTAGATCCTGACAATAAATATAAAACTGCTTGAAATTTAAAGACAAGAAACTGGTTCTCTCAACAGGAACATTTTGATGATAAGTCTGTGCCCAGATTGAAACGCAGCTTAGCTTACATAATTCAAATAATCACATCTGAAGTATTCAAACAATTCAAAACCAAATACAAAAACAATTTTCATGAATTGCGTGGGAGTATTTATTTTATTTTTGAGTTGCAGGCAACTGTTTTTGACTAGATGATATATGGTAAGAAAAAAACAACTCTATGCAGTACAATGTGAATCTCCTTCCCCTCGCTGTCTCTTTGTCTGCTTCGTGCTCTGAGAGGCAACCCCTGTGAACAAATTCCTATGACTCCTGAGTAGGAGTATGGCCAATCATCCAAAAAAGGTCAAAAGAGAAGCCAAGGTGAATTTCTTTCCAAAGCTGAGATTTGAAATATACGGCTAGAAGTTGTCACTAACTATGAATATTAGCAAATAACTTTACGCTACAAAAACATCATGGATTGCTGCTTTACTACTTTCCTGAATTTGTAAAATACAAAAAGAGGAAGAGAAACAGAGAGGTGGAGAAGTGGGAGGGAGAGAGCTAGGGTAAGGGCAAGAGCAAGGGGGAGAGGGGGAGGGGGGGAGGGGAAGGAATGGGAGGGGAAGGGGAGTGGGAAGAGATGGGAGAAAAAGAACAGAGAGGGGGAAGACGAGGGGGAGGGGAGGGAGGAAAAGAAGGGGAAGAGGAAGGAAGGAAGGAAGGGAAGGAGGGAGGGAGGGAGAGGGGAAAGGGAAGAGACAAGGGACGAAGGAAGGAAGAGAGGAAGGGAGGGAGAGAGGGAAGGAGGAAGGGAGATGTTAGGCTTCTGAAGTCTAAAGCTCATTTTCAATATCACTCAGTATTATGTAAAGGGAACTCACAGGCAGTTGACAGACACCAGTGAGGAATCCTACAATTAGAATAAATAGCGGAGGGCGCAATGGCAGAGGATGGTATGGGAGCCTATGAAGAAAGAGATGATGTCTCTGTATATGATACATTCTCCAGAAACGAAGAGCTCCAATAGTCTATCAATACTTCATTTCTCTGGCCAGGTCAGGTGGATCACAGATGTCATCCCAGTAATTTGGCGGCCAAGGCAGGAGAATTGCTTGAGCCTGGGAGTTTAAGACCAGTCTGGGCAACATAGCTAGATCTTGTCTCTATAAAAAATAAGAAAATTAGCTGGGCGTGGTGGAATGTGCCAGTAGTCCCAGCTACTCAGAAGGCTGAGGTGGGAGGATCATTTAAGCCTAGAAGGTAGAGGCTGAAGTGAATCATTATTGCATCTCTGCACCCAGCTTGGGTGACAGAACAAGTCTCTGTCTCAGGGAAAAGAGAGAGAGAGAGAGAGAGAGAGAGAGAGACAGAAAGAGAGATTTCATTTCACTTAACAGCAAAGGGCTTCCCTATAAACAAATTTATCTTCCTGCCATTTTACTAAGATACTGTGTTCACACATCCCTCTTTCAGGTCATTGCCATTCGACCATGTTCAATCTTTATCCTCCTCATCTCTGAGCTGGCATCTGTCCATCTTGGCTGATGATTTTTTCCAGCTCAGAGACTCAGGGCCCCAGCACAGCAGTTCTCCAAGTTACAACAATAAAATTTTCATTTGCTCTGCTAAGTAATCTGGGTCCTGAAAATGTTATATCTGACACAGTTGCAGCACCACTCACTGGAACAACTATACTAAAATATAGAAATTGCTCGAACATGCATACTTCACATCTACAGTAATTATTGTGGCTTTCCTTTCATTTACTTCTCTCAGCTTTCTTTCACCTTGCAACAAGGCCATCAAGAAAAGGCAGATAGTAGGTAGCTTCTAACAGAATAACAAACAAAAAAGAGCATAAAGAAGGTATTAGCCAAGAAGTGATGCTTCAGATTTGTTTTTCAAATAGAAGTCTATTAAGGACCTTAAAAAATGATCTATTATAGCCAGATTGGTGCCTAACTGAAGTAGTAGCTGAGAGGGCATCATTGAAAATCAGTTAGAGTCCAACCTAATTGTAGACAGTGCCCTTTAAGCATTATATCTTTATTTTGGTAACATTTATATCCCAAGTGAGAAAACACTAAAGAAATGTGAAAATAAAGGCATTTCAATATATGAGTTATCTCCCTTAAGTCCATGGATGACATGAACTAAGTTCTGACACCAATTCTCCTAGGATGTCTTTATTTCACTCCCCACTCTGGAAATGACTGAATAAACTGTAAAGGATTTATCTTGGGGTGGCCACTTCTACTTACTGAGTTGCATACAGAATATTCAATTTTTAGAGCTCAGAATTGGATTCCACTACCTTCCACTGAATAAAGAGAATTCAGTCCAAGAAGGGTAAGGGACTTGGCTGCTGTCACAAAGCTAGGGAGCAATAGAACCAGAGTTCAAATCCAGCAATGCTTGCTGCAACTCTGGTATCTTCTTTGTACTCTTCCGCTTGTACCAAATCAGATGTTAGCAGAAATAGATGGAATACTAGGAATGGTAACCAAAGAGAAACTGCCAACAGGACAATTTATATACATGGGGCAAAGAGAAAAGCAAACCAACCTGGGAAGCGAAGTCTGCCAGGGCTTGCAGCCAAGGAAGACTTTGCTTCCTATTTCTACATCCTAAGGAATGAGGAGGAGGAAGGGAGAAGTAATTGAAATCCAGAAAGAACTCCAAATACAGCAAAGGATTTGCAGGAACTGTGGCGTTGGAAAGGAACATGCCCTCTGATAAACTCTGGCTTTGTCAGGAGGAAGCTAGAGAATAAAAGCCAGACCTTGTTTTGCTCCTGGCCTCTAATCTCCTCTCCATGCCTCTCATTAGCGTTGCCCAGCCAGAAGTCAGAGAGCAAAGGAGACTGCCCCATTGATGCTCTCCTAAGACCATAGGAGGAGAGAAAGGGGATATGGAGGAACAAATGGAAAATATCCAGCACAATGTTTCTTAGCTACACCAGCCTTTTGCTTTGCAGTTTATTCTTCCTTACCATTCTCGACTTTCTTTCATTGGGACAAAAATGATCAAGGTTAATAAGAGACAATGATCCCTGTAAAAAGAGCACTGTATTCTTTTATGGACTTTAATCTAAAATGTACTCAAATATACTCAAATTCTGCAGATGGAGCAGATAATATGCAACAGATACACTTTGCAATATTTAAAAATAATTAATCTCAAAAGTAATCATCTCAGTACTATGACTCGTTAGCTGGAAGAACACAATAATATGTTTTGTGCACAGAACAATTTTAATTAATAAGCAGGACATATTTATTCAAAAATTATAAGAAGATATCATTATTCTCAGAACATGAACCTTGATGGTAGGTTTTGGCATCCTGTTGGGTCCCAGAGAATGCACTTCCAGATATTAAGCATGATCACTTGGAGGCCTCAAATATATAGCCTTGTACAGTCAGTTATTATCTACACTGACAATTATTTATGGCTGCAAATCGCCCATGCCTGATATGATATCTGGGAAGTAACTCAGTAAGGTAATATGAGCAATATCAGGTGTGGGTGGTTTAAAAGTCATTTCAGTAATAAAACATAATTCAAAGAGTTGATTCAAGGCAGAAGCATTACTAATAAAAATAATACAGGTAGATACGTTTTAAGTGTTTTCTTTCTTTTGAAGGGCAATACTATGGAAGGAGAGTGAGGACAGGAAATTGTCTGCAACCTCTGAGCCACATACCTTTCTTCGGTCTAACATATATCTATGCAGCCATTAAGAATGACTCTTGGGCCGGGCGCGGTGGCTCAAGCCTGTAATCCCAGCACTTTGGGAGGCTGAGGCGGGTGGATCACGAGGTCGAGAGATCGAGACCATCCTGGTCAACATGGTGAAACCCCATCTCTACTAAAAATACAAAAAAAAATCAGCTGGGCATGGTGGCACGTGCCTGTAATCCCAGCTACTCAGGAGGCTGAGGCCGGAGAATTGCCTGAACCCAGGAGGCGGAGGTTGCGGTGAGCCGAGATAGCGCCATTGCACTCCAGCCTGGGTGACAAGAGCGAAACTCCGTCTCAAAAAAAAAAAAAAAAAAAAAAAAGAATGACTCTCATCTCTTGGCTTTCCAAAATGAGGTGTAGGAGAAATCATTCTGGTATAGACAGGAAAGATGATACAAAAGCAGTCCAATAGATCCTTTTAAGGATACTTCATTTAGAAGCTGTAGCTCTGTGTGGGTTCAGTGTCTCTCCTTATTACTCCTGAGACCTAGATCCCAGGGAAAATCTTAAACTAATGGCAATAGATGCTATTTTTTTCTTATATCTTTCCCAAACTAGGAATTTATTTTATTTATTTATTTTTCTTTGTTTTTGAGAGGGAATCTTGCTCTGTCACAGGCTGGAGTGCAGTAGCAGGATCTTGGTTCACTGCAACTTCCGCCTCCTGAGTTCAAGCGATTCTCCTGCCTCAGTCTCCTGAGTAGCTGGGAGTATAGGCATGTGCCACCACAAACAGCTAATTTTTCGAATTTTTAGTAGAGATGGAGTTTCTCCGTGTTGGCTAGGACAGTCTCGATCTCTCGACCTCATGATCTGCCTGCCTTGGCCTCCCAAAGTGCTGGGATCACAGTCATGAGCCACAAGGCCTGGCTGACAAATATGAATTTTTAAAAACCAAACACATCAGAACTAGCTAATTTGACTTTTAAAAACCTCTTGATTTCATACAGGTCTCAGATGAAGCAAAAGTAAAAAAATTAAAAATATAAAGAAATCCCACTTGAATTCTAGACAAAATTTTATACTATCTGATGGAACTGTTTTCTAAACCACGTAAACTGGTGAGACATATCCTTTATCTTATCAAAGAAAGAAAAATTCCAATATTTACTAGCTGAACAGAATGCCTTGAGTAAAATATCTGTGAGCATACATTATTAATTTTCTAAGATAAAAACAGTTTTGAGCAAGGGGCTCTCAAAAAAATGTCCTGATGTTCTCCTAATACACAAAGAAATAAAATCTGTCAAAGTGCTAAAATTCTTACAGATTTTGGTATGTGTTCCCAATTGATTTGATCTAGCTCCAGAAGAAACATATTATTTAACCAAGATAGTAATCAAGGTAACTAACAATTTAAAACATCACCTCAGAGCATACACTGAGGCTTGACTAGTATATATTTATTCTCATCCCATTATTTCTAGAAGGAGAAACAATTTCAGTACATTTTAAGTTTTATCAAAGCATGTTCTCTGGAACTTTCTGATGCATTCATAGTTTCTACCTTTAATATAGTCATATGTGTAGGCGCATTATCATGCCTGCTAGACCAGAAGCAGTGAGAGCCTGAATTGGTTATCACATTTCCTTTTGGAGATTAAAAAATAGCATTACAACTCTCTGTGCTGCATTTCAAACTAAACCCATACTTTCCTTTAAATTGTCTCATTTGGTCTACATAATAATCCTGTGAGGAAAACAGGGCAGCAATTACTGCCCCATTTCATGGATGAAGAGATCAGCTTAGGAGAGTTAAAGTGGCTTACGCAAAGTCACATGGCTGAGCAGTTATGGACCTCTGACTCATAACTAAGCCCAGTTCAGAAAAACACATATTTGTTCAGTGGTTTGAAGTTAAACCACCCTAAGTCTTTTGGCTACAAGGTAGTATAACTATGACAGACTAATGAACAAAAAGAAAAGTAACATTTATACGGTATTTATTATACAAGAGTCCCTGTTACAAGAACTTTATACATAATAGGGTCATTATAGATTTATTTCATTTCAACCCCATAGCGACCTTGTTAACAATGATATAAATCTGTAATGAACTTTTGACAACCTTGTTATGGGGTTAAACGAGATAAAACTATAATGACCCTATGTCATTGTCCCGTCACAGATCAAGCAGCTGAGACACAGTGCAGATAATTAATTTCTACAGAATACAAAGGCAATTTTGTAAAAAATTAAAAGATCATTAGTATGCATTCATACTAGTTGTACATATTTACGACGCAATTTTGATTTCAGAGTCCATGTTTTTAACCACTATATATATTTGCCTCCAGAGATTCCAAAACCTATGGACATCTTTTCATTGTGCTCCATAGTCTCCAATGAGCAGAGTATAAATAAAATCCAAATATGAGGTCAGGTGGGGTGGGTTATGCCTATAATCCCAGCACTTTGGGAGGTTGAGGCAGGTGGATCACTTGAGGTCAGGAGTTCAAGATCAGCCTGGCCAAGATGATGAAAACCCATTTCAACCAAAAATACAAAAAATAGATGGACATGGTGATGCGTGCCTGTAATCCCAACTACTCAGGAGGCTAAAGCAAGAGAATTGCTTGAACTTGGGATGCAGAGGTTGCAGTAAGCCAAGATCGCACCACCACACTCTAGCCTGGTTGACAGAGGAGACTGTCTCAAAAAAAAAAAAATCCAAATATGAATCTAAGCAAACATATACACACAAACAGGCATACCTACCTAGACAAACTATATGTCTATCTCTACATCTACCTATCTATACATACACCTTGTGCTGAGGGACTTGAATATAATTGATAATCATCCTGTGTGGCTAATTGCATTTAGGCCAGGACTCAAATATATATATATATATATATATATATATATATGAAATAAACCAAAATAACCTAGATGAGTGAGAAATTCTAAGTTTGAATTTTAACTGGGGAGGAAAAAAGATAAAGAAAACTTCACAGATTGGAGGCCACTTATCTCCACATTTAACTTTCAAAACCTTTCTCAAAATATCTTTGTATTTAAAAGAATCCATCAGTCTTTGCAAAGAGAGGAGAGAAAATAGACTTGAGGAAGATGTTTCCTTCTGTGTGCTGTGTGACTCAGGACACATGCTTCCTCTGTGCAATGCTTTACCATCATCTGCCAAAGACGTGTGTGCAAATATCACTCTTGCAAACAGACAATATTTGCACTACATTGAGGCTAACCTGCCATCTGGTTATGAGATGTTGGCTGTCCAAATTGTACAGTTTCCCATGTGTTTCCCCTAATGACAAATGGAATGCTGGGGCTCTGATTACAAGTATGTGTACACTGGACTGATAATACTACATCCTTAGGTAGAATAATAGAAACAGGGCATCTAGGGAAAATGGCCTATATCTTGACATTGTTTAAAGAAAAGAGAAGTATTTTCTGTGGCTGAGGTTCACATGAAACATAACCCTCCTAGTTCACTAAAGTGTGATATATTTTTCTCAAAATTTGGAGAACCACTGATCTTCTGGGGGAAACTGTATTTCAGTGTTAGGTCTAGCAGACTATTTCAACTAAAAATGCAATCATAGTAAAAAATTCTAATGATATGCATTATTTCTGAATAATCAAATGCCAGAAGCACAATTCCAACATATTATGAATGATGCGACTGACTACCAGGGATGCTCACAGCCCGTAGCTTCAGGTAACACAGCTGTCTCCTCCCATTAACGAGAAAAGAGATAGCATTTTCTGTTTAAAGTTAATAGCTGTAACACTCCAGGATTATAGGAAAAATTCTAAGTGTTTCACACAAAGTGCTTCACAAAATTTTACTGAAGTTCAACAAAATCATTATATAACAAATACATATGAGAAATTCTGTTGAATTGCCTATTCGGTTTTGCCTTTCCAGAATCCACAATTTTCAGCAAGATGAATATTAGCAGAAATAAAAATGCCCTTTCTAATTTAATATTCCCTACTATCAGTTAAAAGAAAACTGGTTAGTCATTTAGTACCTTAGAATATTACTTACTTATAATGAATTAGACATTAATTATTTTCTTCTATATAACCAAAACAATTTTTTAGCAAAGGACAACAGTATTATTTTCTAATTCATGTTACGTCTTTTTAGTCTTTGGGCATTGAATCACTATCTGCAATATCCACAGAATAACATCACACTTTGAAAAGCTGTACTACTGATGTACTTTACAACAATAAATAGTAAAAATGTTTAATGTATATCTAAAACACAATAGAAATAAATGCCATTTCATGAATGTGCAAGTGTGTTGAGGTTACCAACACACTAATGAACAAAAATAAAAGTAATGTTTACACGGTAATTATTATCCTTTTCAAATAGCAATAGTTTACTCAAAAGGCTATCCCATGCCTGCTTATAAGTTGTGCAGATAGTTAACAAAGATAAAATTAGTACTAATATGTTTATTAATTTCTACCCATTTGCTATCTTACTAAGGGTAATTTAACTCAGAAATGCCATCACAGTAGGGTAATAGTCTGATAATCCAGGGTGCTGTGGAGTCAGGGCAGAAAGGAAGAAAATAGGAAAACAATGACAGTAAATGTCACAGGCAAGAAGAAAGCAATAATGTAATAATTACTATTATGTTTTGTTCAATTACCACGGAAAAAATCCAGAGAGGCATAAAAGATAAGCAAAGATTCTACCATCTTTTTGTAAAGAAAAAAATAGCTTACTGAAATATTAGAGTGAAATTGAATCAAAGGTACCAATGAAAAAAGCAAACATAGAGAAATTAAAAAGAAATTAGAATAAGAAAATAAAACTAGGAAATATGTTCGTTTCATGTGAATAATATTTTTTCAGTTGAGTTGTAAATCACTTATCTGTTATTCAAAAATATTTGATTCATCTGAATAGAAAACAGATTGAAAAAGGGGTCTAAACAAGGTTTTTTTCTCTTTAAATGTTGCTACCTCAAACGATCAAGTTATAATCTGAGTATTAGTCAAAGTACAAAACACTTAGGAAATATAATTTTCCATGATTACTTTGAGTTTTCTGTAAATGTAACAGTTTTTTTTACTACAATTATCCTCTCTAAAGACAGATGCACCATATGGGTGCAAGGATGCTCATGCCACAGCCTATGCTTTTAAGAAGATTCTTAGTCTAGATTCCATATTCAACTGGAGTCTATATTAACCGCATCCATTCTTTTAATGTTGACTGTCTTGTATGGGTTGGATGTCCCAAGAAGGCACTTAACTATGGCTTTAATTGTCTATTCAAGAACCTAGAAAAAAAAATAGTAAACTGGATACACAACAAATAACACATCTTGATCTAAGTCAAAAGGACTATACTCCTCCAGCTATATTACTTGAAAAAATATAGTGAGAAATTGAATAGCAACTTCATTAACTGGAATCTGACTGTAAACCCATGCACTGTCCTCGCCACTATCTTTTTTCTCAGGAAGAGAAGCATGTGAGGAAGAGAGAGAAAAAAGGTGAGCTATGCTAGTTTAGAGTCTCACACCAGTTCTGTGAGGTAAATTTAACTATTACTTCCTTTATTTTAAAAAAATGAGGCTTAAAAATTTAAACAGCTTGTGCCAAAGTCACAGAGGTAAGAAATACTAGGGCAGGAATTGGTCCCAGGTCTGTGTACCTCTGAAATTTACTTTATAGCTGCACAGCTGATAAGTCTGCTCAGAAGATTTAAATTATAACAAGAAAAAATGCCTGGCATCCCTGGCACTGTGCCTAGTTCTTTCCCCAAACTAAAAATGATACTTGCAATTTATTAAGCAGTCACCATGTATCTGGATTATTTCAATCAATCTTTACAATGCTGGTCAAGGGACTATTATTATCCTCATTTTGAAGATGAGGTTTAGAGAGGTAAAATAACTTGCCCCAAATCCTACAGCTGGTAGGAGACAGAGGTAGCATTCTCACCAGCTCTCTCTGAACTCCAAAGCCTCTGCTCTTCCCAGCTATTACATTCTGCTTTCTCTCCATGAATCTTCATAATAACTATGAGTTCAGCAGCTGTTTTCAATGAGGATATAGGCTGAAAACAAATGCAACATAACCAGTACATGGTTAGATTTCTAAGTCTCTTGCCATTGTGCCTTTTACACCAGGAAATCAAAAGACAATGAAAAATGGATGTCCCTCAAATCAATACATCTGTTCTTTAATACCTGTGATCACAGCTGCGGAATCAAGGGCTCTGGTGCTTTGAACTAGGCTTAATATACAGCCTGAAAATATTGCTGTGAAAGTAACTGTGTATGTTTGACTGTTAAGTCAAGTTCAGCTGGACACATCATCTAGTAGGAGGTGCTAGGCTGCGGTAGGCAGGATGCAAAGGAATTCCATTAGAAAAGGCAGAGAAGCACAGAAGAAAACCCAGCACAAAGCAGTGTGTCCACTGATGAGAGAAGTCACTCCTGCTTTGCCCACAGATGGTGGCATTAAAGAAGATAGCTTATACAATCTAATGATGTGAATCTCAATCTGCAGCATGGATAAGAATCACTGGGGAGCTTGTTAAGAATACAGTTTTAGTGTCATCTCACCTAAGATTCTGATTCAGTAAGTCTGGGGTGGTGCCCAGGAACTTGAATTTTATAAACATCCCATATTTTTTTTTAATTATTATTACTATTGGTTTCTACTTTTATTCTAGGTTTAGTGGTTACATGAAGGCTTGTTACATGGGCAAACTGTGTGTCACTAAGGCTTCATGTCTGAATGATCCCATCACCAAGGCAGTAAGCATAGTACACGATAGGTAGCCTTCCAATCCATGCCCCACTCCACCCTCCCCAATTAAGCAGTCCCCAGAGTCTTTGTTTCTGTCTTCCTGTCCATTTATACTCAATGTTGAGCTTCCATGTGGAATTTGATTGTCTGTTCCTGCACTAGTTTGCTTAGGATAATGGCCTCCAGTTGCATTCATGTTGTTGCAAAGAACATAATTTCATTCCTTTTATGGCTGTGCAGTATTTCATGGTCTACATGTACCACAATTTCTTTGTCTGATCCACTATCGATGGGCATCTTGGTTGATTGCATGTCTTTGCTATTGTGAGTAGCACGGTGATGAATATATGAGTGCATGTGTCTTTTTGGCAGAATGATTTATTTTCCTTTGGGTTTATACCCAATAGCGGAATTGTTGGGTCAAATGATAGTTCTGTTTCAAGTTCTTTGAGAAATCTCCACATTGTTGAAATTGCTTTTGGGAACTTAGTAGTAAATTCTTTGCCAAGGCTCATGCCCAGAATGATATTTCCTAAGTTTTCTTCCAGAGTTTTTATTATTTTAGATCTTACTTTTAAGTCTTTAATTCATCTTGAATTAATTTGGGTATTTGGTGAAATAAAGGAGCTCAGTTTCAACCCTCAGCATATGGCTAGCCACTGATCCCAGCACTGTTTATTGACTAGAGGGTCCTTTCCCCATTGCTTGTTATTGTAAACTCTGTCAAAAATCAGAAGTTGTAGGTTGGTGGCTTTATTTCTGGGTTGTTTTACCTGTTCTATCGGTGTGCCTGTTTTTGTATCTGAATCATGCTGTTTTGGTTACTGTGGACTTATAGTATAGTTTCAAGTCAGGTAGTGTGATGCCTCTGGCTTTGCTCTTTTTGCTTCGGCTTGCTTTGGTGATTCTGTCTCTTTTTTGATTCCATATGAATTTTAGAATAATTTTTTTCTAATTCTGTGAAAAATAACATTGGTACTCTGATAAGAATAGCATTGAATCTGTAAATTGCTTTGTCAGTATGGTCATTTTAACAATACTGTTATCTTCCTATCCATATATTCATGCTAGAAAGAATATTTTTTCCACTTGTTTGTCTTGTCTCTGACTTCTCTCAGCAGTGTTTTGTAATTCTCTTGGCAAGGTTTTTTAACCTCCTTAGTAAGCTGTATTCCTAGATATTCCATTCTTTTTGCAGCTATAAGTGACACGATGTTCTTAATTTGGTTCTGAGCTTGAATATTATTGGTATACAGAAATGCTGATTTTTGTATATAGATTTTATGCCCTGAAACTTTACTAAAGTCAGTTATCAGTTCTAGAAACCTTCTGGCAGAACCTATGGGATTTTCTAGGTAGAGTTATATTGTCTGCAAACAGTGAGTTTGACTTCCTTTCTTTCTATTTGGATGGCTTTTATTTCTTTGTCTTACCCGATTACTCTGGCTAAGATCTCCATTACTATATTGAATATGATGATGAGCGTGGGCATCTTTGTCTTATTCCAGCTCTCAAGAGGAATGCTTCCAGCTTTTGCCTAATCGCCGTGATGTTGGCTATGAGTTTGTCATAAATAGCTCTTATTATTTAGAGGTATGCTCGTTTAATGCCTAGTTTCAGAGTTTTCAGCATGAAGGATGTTCAATTTTATCAAAGGCTATTTCTGTGCCTACTGAGAGAATGATGTGGTTTGTTAATTCTGCTTATGTGGTGAGTCACATGTATTGATTCGCCTATGTCAAACCAATCTTGTATCCCAGATAGAAAAGCTATTTAATCATGATAAATTAACTTTTGGACGTTCTGTTAGATTCAGTTTACTAGTATTTCATTGAGGATACTTTGCATCTCTGCTCATTGGAGATACTGGCCTGATGTTTTTCTTTTTGGTTGTGTCTTTGCCATGTTTTGGTATCAGAATGATGCTGGCTTCAGAGAACGAGCTAGAGAATCCCTTCTTCTAGATTTTCTGGAATAATTTCAGTAGGATTAGTACTAGCTGTTATTTGGATGTCTGGTAGAATTCAGCTGTGACTCCATCTGCTCCAGGCCTTTTTTTATTTGGTTGGTAGCCTCTTTATTACCGATTCAATTTCAGAGCTCATTATTTGTCTGCTCAGGATTTTAACTTCTTCCCAGTTCTTGGGAGGGTGTATTTCCAGGAATTTATCTATTTCTTCTAGGTTTCCTAGTTTGTGTGCATACAGCTGTTCATAATAGCCTCTGCAGATTTTTAAATATTTTTTTGAGATCATTTGTAAAGTCACCTTTGTCATTTCTGATTGTGCTTATTTGGATCTTATTTTATTAATCTAGCTAAAAGTCTACCAATCTTTAATCTTTCAAAGAAACAACTTTTTGTTTTGTTAATCTTTTATATGAATTTTTGTATCAGTTTTATTCAGTTCAGGTATAATTTTAGTTGTCTCATCTCCTGGCTTTGGGATGGGTTTACTCTTGTTTTTCTAGTTCCTGTAGGTGAGATATTAGGTTGTTAAAATTTGAGATCCTTCCGACTTCTTAAGGTAGGCCTTTAGCACTGTAAACTACCTTCTTAACACAGCTTTAGCTGTGTCCCAAAGATTTTGGTACATTTTGTCTCTGTTTTCACTGGTTTTAAAGAATTTTTTGATCTCTGCCGTAATTCCTTTACTCACAAGTCATCAGGATGAAGTTAATTTTAATGTAATTGTATGGTTTTGGGAGATCTTCTTGGGATTGATTTCTATTTTTATTGTGCTGTGGTTAAAGAGTGTACTTCGTGTGATTTCTTTTTTTTTTTAATTTTTTGAAACTTTGATTATGGTCAAGCATGTGGTGGATCTTACAGTAGGTATCACATGTAGATGAGAAGAATTATATTCTGTTCTTGTTGGAGTGTTCTACAGATGTCTAGTAAGTCTAACTGATTAGGTGTTAAGTCCAGAACACCTTTGTCCGTTGTTTCAATGATCTCTCTAATGTTGCCAGTGGAGTACTGAAGTCCCCCAGCATTATTGTGTGGTTTGTCTAAACCTCTTTGTGGATCTCTAAGAACCTGCTTTATGAATCTGGGTGCTCCAATGTTGGGTGCATATATATTTAGCATAGTTAAGTCTTTTTAATGGATTGAGTTCTTCACCATTATGTACAATGCCCCTCTTTGTCTTTTTTTGATCATTGTTAGTTTAAAATCTGTTTTAACTGATATAAGGATAGTTTTGTTTTCTATGTGCCTGATAGATCTTTCTCTATCCCTTTAGTTTGGGCCTATGGATGTGATTACCAGAGAGACTGCTCTTTTGAAGACAGTAGGGTCTTGCTTCTTTGTACAACTATCAATTCTATGATAGTTGTACAAACAGTAGTACAACAATTCTATGATAGTTTACAACAGTAGGATCTTGCTTCTTTGTACAACTATCAATTCTATGCCTTTTAAGTGGGGCATTTGGTTTATTTACATTCAAAGTCAATATTGATATGTGAGGATTTGATCTTGTCATCATGCTATTAGTGGATTGCTATATAAACTTTATTGTATAGTTACTTTATAGTGTCAATAGGGTATGTGCCTAAGTATGTTTTTACGGTTGAATGAATTGTTCTTTTGTTTTCATGTTTATTACTCCCTTTAGGAGCTCTTGTAAGGCAGGTTTAGTGGTAAAAAATTCCTTTAGCACTTACTCGTCTGAAAGGAATTTCATTTCTCCTCCACTTATGAAACTTAGTTGGCAGGATATGAAATTCTTGATTGAAATTTCTTTTCTTTTCTTTTTTTTTTTTTTTTTTTGAGATGGAGTCTCACTCTGTTGCCCAGGCTGGAGTGTAATGGCACAATCTCAGCTCACTGCAACCTCTGCCTCCTGGGTTCAAGTGGTTCTCCTGCCTCAGCTTCCCAAGTAGCTGAGATTACAGGTGAGTGCCACCACGCCCGGCTATTTTTTTTTTTTTTTTTTTTTTTGTATTTTTAGTAGAGACAGGGTTTTACCATGTTGACCAGGGCTAGTCTTGAACTCTTCATCTCAGATGATCCACCTACCTCGGCCTCCCAAACTGCTGGGATTACAGGCATGAGCCACCATTCCCAGCCAAAATTTCTTTTCTTTAAGGGTATTGAAAACTGGCTCTTAATCTCTTCTGGTTTGTAAGGTTTCTGCTGGAAGGTCTGCTCTTATTCTGATGATGTTCCCTTTGTAAATGACTTGCCAATTCTCTCTAGCTGACTTTAAGAATTTTTCTTTCATGATGGCCTTGGAATATCTGATGATTATGTGTCTTGGGGATGGTTATCTTGCATAGGTCTTCTCTGAAATTCTTGAATTTGTGTATCAACTTCTGTTAGTGAAATTTAGAACATTTTCCTGGATTATTTTCTCAAATATGTTTTCCAAGTAGCTTACTCTTTTTATTTGCTGCTTTTTAAAAATACCAATGAGTTGTTAGGCTTGGCCTCTTTACATAATTCCATATTTCTTTCAGATTTTTTTTGTTTTGAAAATTTTTTCTTTATTTTTTGCTGCTTGCGTTGCTGCAAAGGAGTAGCCTTCAAGCTCTGAGATTCCTTCTTCACCTTCAGGCAGAATAGCTTCAGGTCTATTCTGTTGTGCTCCCAATTGCATTTTGAAATTATTATAGTGAATTTTTCATTTCTGGAAATTCAGTTTGGTTCTTTCTTATAATGGTTACGTTGCCTTTAAACACTTGGATCATTTTACTGCCTTCCTTAAATTGGGTTTCAAATTTCTCTTGTATCTTGATGAGACTCCTTGCCATACAGATTCTGAATTCTACGGTTAACATTTCAGCCATTTCAGTCTGGTTAGGATTCATTGGTGGGGAGCTAGTGTGATTATCTGAAGGTAAGGAAGACATTCTTGTGTTTAGAGTTACCAGAGTTCTGGTGCTAGTTGTTTCTCATCTGTGGAGGCTGATGTTCCTTTATCCTGTGAAGTTGCTGTCCTTTGGATGGGGGCTTGTTGTTTTTATTGACTTAATTGCCTTTGAGGGCTTGACTGTGGCACAAGTTAGTATGTAGCTGAAGAGCTTCAATCTGGATGTTTTGAGAGGGCAAGGCTCAGCTCCACATTTCTGGGCTGCATGCTCCAACCCTGGGGGACTGGTATGAGTTCACAGCTTTGCCCTCTGGTCCCTCAAGGTCGAGCCCTGGCTAAGCTTGAGGGGCAGCTGGGAAATAGCTCTTTGTAAGGGACATCAGGGGAACTGTGAGGATAAGTGCTCTCGTGGGAGATGCCACAAGTGGGTAATGCCATGGATACCACAGGTGGGGGTGCTTTAGTGGGGAGCACCATGGGAGGGAGTTGTTCCAATGAAGGGGTGCTGTGGACAGGGGGATTAAATGGAGAGTGCTGCAGACAGGGTGCTTTGCTGAGGGTGTACAGTGGGTCACAGGTTCTCTCAAGGGAGGCTAAGAGTGTTGGGCACTGGCAGGGGTCACTGAGGGTGGGGTCTCCAGTGGTAAGTGCCATGGGTGAGAGGCACTCTAGCTGCAGTGGCAGGAATGCCACAGGCAGGAAGTGCTCAGGCAGGAGTAGCAGAAGCAAGAAGTATACCAGTATGGATGTCGCATGAAGAAAGTATCAACTGATTCTGATATGAATCAGTTGCAGAATATATTTTTGAGGATCCTAATCTAGTGGACAAGGCAATTTTTAGATGAAGCTGCCAACATTATTTAGATTAAGCCAGGTCAGAAAAATGGAAGACGAAAAGAAAGGTCTTAGAAGTCGGGAAATTGAACTTCTTAATATTCCCAGTTATATCACATACATACACTTCACAGATTGTTAGATTACTGGAGTCTATGTAAGAAACACACTTAAAAGACAAGGCGGAGAGAGAAAAAAAGAGAGGGAAAGAGAGATAAGGATAAAATAAAAATCTTGCAGAGTTATTTTACTATGTTCACCAAAAAGCATTCATTTTTTCTATATAGTCACAAACCTAATTTGTCAAGTTTTATCTCAGTTAAATTACAAAAGAAGTTCTTTCATCAAGAATTACAGAAGAATCAGTAGTATTTTCTTGGGCAGTACATGCCATCAGATTATGAATGGATTATAAAGGCAAATGTGTGACTTTTAAAATACCATGATTTATCCAATTTGAAAGAGACAATGTGGGTAAAATGGTATTTCTGGAATCCTTGAGGAATTGCAACATTGTCTTCCACAATGGTTAAACTAAATTATACTCTCACCAACAGTGTAAAATATTTCTATTTCTCCAAATCCTCTCCAGCATTGGTTGTCTCCTGACTTCTTAGTGATTGCCATTCTAACTGGAGTGAGATGGTAACGCATTGTGGTTTTCACTTGCATTTCTGTCTCTAATGACCAGTGAAGATGAGCTTTTTTCATTTGTTTGTTGGCTGCATAAATACCTTCTTTTGAGAAATATCTGTTCATATCCTTCTCCCACTTTTGATGGGGTTGTTTTTTTCTTGTAAATTTGTTTAAGTTCATTGTAGATTCTGGATATTAGCTTTTTGTCAAATGGATAGATTTCAAAAATTTTCTGCCATTCTATAGGTTGTCTATTCACTCTGATGATAGTTTCTTCTGCTGTGCAGAAACTCTTTAATTTAATTAGATCCCATTTGCCAATTTTGGCTTTTATTGCCATTGCTTTTGGTGTTTTATTCATGACGTCTTTGCCCATGCCTATGTCTTGAATGGTATTGCCTAGGTTTCCTTCCAGGGTTTTTTACGGTTTTAGATCTAACATTTAAGTCTTTGATCCATCTTGTGTTAATTTTTGTATAAGGTGTAAGATTTAGAATTCTATTTCTCATTTCTTCTAGGGCTGGTTTAGTACTGACTGATTCCTTCACCATTCACTTGCCTGAGAAAAACTTTATTTCTCCTTTATTTATGAAACAGTTTTGCTGGACACAAAATTCTTGATCAATAGTCATTCTGTTCAGGAGACTAAAGATAGGACCCCAATCCAATCTGGCTTATAAGGTTTCTGCTGAGAAGTCTTCAGTTAGATAGGTTATCTTTTATAAGTTACCTGATGTTTTTATTTGACTGCTCTTAGAATTCTTTCTTCATGTTGACTTTAGATAGCCTGATGAGTCAATGCCTTAAGTGATGTTTTGTTTTGTGCAATGAGTCGCGCAAGAGTTCTTTGACCTTCTTATATTTGGAGGTCTAGCAAGTCACTAGCAAGCTCATGGAAGTTTTCCTCCCTGGAAATGTTTCCTCAAATGGGTTTTTGAAATTTTTGCTATTTTCTCTCCCTCAGGAATATCTATAATTTTTATGTTTGACCATTTTATATAATCCACACAGTTTTCTTCCTTCTTTTAATCCTTTTTTGTTTACTTTTGCCTGATTGGGTTAATATGAAAACCCTGTTTTTGAGTTCTGAAATTCTATCTTCTGCTTTGTCTAATCTATTGTTAAAGCTTTTCACTGCATTTTTTAGTTCCCTAAATGTGGCGTCTTTTATTTCCAGAAGAACTGATTGGTTTTCCTTTAAAATATCCATCTCTTTAGAAAAGTCTTCATTCATGACCTGAATTTTAAAAAAAATTATGTTAGTTTTCAACTTTCTCTTGTGTCTCCTTGATTAACCTAATAGTCAACTTTTTCAATTTTTTATCTGGTATTTCAAAGATTTCTTCTTGATTTGGTACCACTGCTGAAGAGTTAGTATGATTTTTTTGAGTTGTCATATAATTTTGTTTTGTGTTTCCAGAATTGTTTTTATGGTTCCTTCTCATTTGTGTAGACTATTTCTTCTAATTATTTTTAAATTACTTTTGATTCAATTGAATTAGAAAAAAATATCCCCCTTGAGAATGTGACTAACATTTATAGTTTATTTACTTAGTTTTGGCTCTGATGGTTTCAAGTGGCAAAGACTGTATGAATTTTTTGTTTATAATCACTGTGAGATGGCTTCTCAGATGTGGGTTAAAGTGGCAATGGGCTAGGTGCGTGAGTAGGTTCACTGTCTCCCAAGAGGCTAGAATGGCAGAGGTCTCATGAAGCTTATCTTGATCCCCAGTGATGTGTACTTTTGAAAGTTTTTCTTCCAGCATTTTATTCACTGGATTGAGCAGTCCAGGCTTCAGGCCAGTAGAAGGTTCCCACAGGTAAAAACAGGTAGTGGCTAAAGCAGGAGGGTAAATGCAATATCCAATGGTAAGCTGAAGACCGAGCCTTGACTGAGGTAGCTGGCAAAGCTGTCAGTGAAATGCACTGAGGTCTTTACAGGAGGAAGTGAGGGAGCCACCCCAGCTCTCCTTCCAGGCAAAGCAGAAAAGCAATCCACATCCCAGTCATACTCCTGACCTGGTGTTCTAGCTACTCAGATCAAACAGGTTCTGATCTGGTGTTCTAGCTACTCAGATCTTTTCATCTGCAAGAATGCTGATGTTCCCTGTAAGGAAAGGTTGTAGCTCTACCTCTTGGGTAAGACCAAACCTGGAGGGCACACTTCTTGTGGGATACATTTACCTTGAAGTGTTCCAGAAAGTCTGTCTCCAGATGCATCCAGCTGAGCTCCCATGAGAGAAGCCCCAGCTCTCTGCAGTGTTGGGTAAGGGGAAAAAGCTATCACCTTCTCAAGATTGTTCATGAGCACCAGGGCTGTCTGACTATTGGAGTAAATCTGCAGACTCTCCCCACTGAGTCCATGACTGCACTTGTGTCTCTGCCAAAAGAAACTTCTCACAAGTGGAAAACTCAGGGACTCAAGGCCCATGGTCTGCTTTCTTTTGGACCACGGGATGCTCCCTTAAAGTGACATACAGCTCTTTCCCCAAAAAACAGTAGTCCCTGGAAGCCAGACTACTCTGAATTCTGCTGCTCCTCTAGGTGTAGCTGTCCAGTGGAGCTGCACAATTCAAGCTGTACTGGAGAATGTCTGTAAGGGATCCAGTGATGCGAACTGTCCTCTTGTTTCCCAGCACCAGGTGCCAGTATTACCTCTGATGAGGGTGGGTGGGGAGTGACACAGACTCTGAGATTTCCTTAGTTACAGACATCTTTAGTGTTTTGGTTTTCTCAAATGCCAACTGTAGTAGTAACGTATTGGGCACACAGAGAGACTCAAGACCTCCTGTTTAGCTAAGGTAATACCGGCAATGGCAATAGCTGAGGTTGCATAAAAGTTTTTTCCTTCCTGAGTGCTGTGTTATTGTTTCTGCAGATGTTTTAATGGGCTGTGCTGGTTGGCCTCCAGCCAGTAGGTCACAGCTTGTAGAACAGCACCAGTTGTGGAGGCAGTGGTGAAATTTGTGCTTGCTTTATGTCACTCAGGGGTTGTACTCTTGTGTCTCAGGTAATCGGTAGGTCCATGGAGCTCCCAAACATCCCATTGGCAAGGCACATCTCCCACTGATAGTGTTCTGCTAAGAGCAGCAGGCTGTGTTCCAGATAGCCAGTACTCAGAACTAAAAGCCATCCCAGGCCATAAACCTTCCCAGTGGAGACGGAAACCACAGCTTTCAGGTCACACCCCTTCTGGTCTACCTGTGAGGAGGGGTGCCTAGTTCCCGTGCCCATGGCTATAGCAAGCTTCCCACTTGCCCCTCAGTTCTAACCAAGGGGATTCATCCTCACTCAAGGTTAGCTCTCACATCTCAGCTGGGAGCTTCTCTCAGCCTGTGACTGCAGCTTGAGTTAGCTGGTAGAGTTCTGTGAGGTCCCCTGTGAGGCAGAATCAGGTACGGCTTCCCTCTGTCCCTGCTGCAGTGAGAGAGTACATGCAATGCACATCCCGATACTGCTGCTTCTCACCCCAACACTTGCTAAATATAGCTAGCTTAACACTGGGTAGTGTGAAGGCCTTCCTGCATGGCCTGAATCGCCCAGCTCTCCTGTGGGAGTGTGTGTCACAGTGGCAGTCTCTCCCCACTCTCACACTCTGGAGACTCACAGTTTTCCATCTGGTTCACAGTGTAGGCTGCTGTTTCTTCTTTCAACGGGTCTGTAGTTTCTTTCAGGTTTTCTGTTAAGTTCCTGTACTGCTTCTTAGAAGTTCACAGTGTGAATCTACATGCTATTTTGTCTTTCCAAGTGGGAGAGGATACTATCAATGCCTCCAAACCACTGGGCCATTTTAAACAACACACAGGTCAGATTTTCGGTTAATACAATTCTTAAAACACCTGCAACTTAGCATGCTTCTATGTGACATTATTTGGGGAGTCTGTTATATTCGTTGAGAAGACTGCGATTAGTCTGATAGATTTTCCTTTATAGGTTAGGGTATGTATTTGAAGACTAGTTAGCAAATCCACCCTATTTCATTTGTCTTAATTATCCCATCACTCTCATAATCCAAAATTAGACATGAAGAATAGGTAGAGTACCAGTACATTTGGATGGGGATAAAAGAAGAGAAATTTCTTGAGCACCAATATTAAGTGCATGAAACCTTGGGTAATCTAAGGTACAAAGTAAGAGCTGGATTTCTGAGGATGGACAAAGCAAAACTGTGTTGAAAATGAACCTGATTATAAGGATATTGCCAGGATATTGCTAGTGGGAGTACAGTGGAGATTTTTAAAAAAAGGTCTTTGGAGCCAACATCAGTTAAAGAGCTTTTGGTAACAACCACCCAAAATTTAACTCAAATAGACTAGCAACTAAATACATCTGTTAACTCACATAATGGAAAAATTCTACTTTGTTTCTCAAGTGAGGACTGATCTGACAGCTCAGCAATGCCATTTGAAATGTGTCTTATTTTTCTTTTCCCTTGATTTATGTTATGCTTTCTGACTTTCATTTTGTTCTGAAGCTGGTTTCCTTTATAGTTATAAGAGGGCTTCCAGTAACTCCCAGGTTTATAAGGATCCCTGGTCACATCACATTTGGTGGGGGGTTGGGGTTGGGGAGAAGAGGGGGATAAATAGAAGAGAGAGGAAGAAGAAGAAAGAGGGATGGAAGGAGTGGAAAGTTCCCAAACTAGATAATGCAATTCTTCTATTTCTCTCTGATTGTGGCAATATACATCCATGCCCAATAAGAGAGTTGGTTTGGGTTAATCAGTACCTGCTTCTTCCCCATGAAACTGAGAAAGTGAAATAGACATGTGAGAAATCAATCGTGTTTTTTTTTTTTTTACATTAACATTTTCTCTTTACTACAAACATCCATGGTTGTTGCTCTGCATATCATTGTATATCAACGTCAAGGAGCTTCCTCTTCCTTGGGTCAGGAAACCAGCACACATATTTGACTGGGTTTAACTCATCAGTGATAAAAGCACGTATGCCTTTTTATTATTTTCAAGAGTAAAATATAAAGTCTTAAGAAATGGCATACAAGTTGAGATGTGTTAATATTAACAAAAATAATGGCAGTTGTTTAATCTGTTCTAAAACACGTGATTTAATATGCTTTGACTCATTTGTTTCCATTGCTTTTGCCCTTAGATAAGATCACTTACAAATAGTTTCAATCAGATTAAAGGAAGGATCATCTCACACATTTCAATGGGAATAAAGCCAGTGGGCTCAGTGTGTTATGATACATGAATGGTTTTTGTGATTCCTGTCATAAATGCTGCCTTAACTATGATATTTTTTTTAACAATAAAGTAGAACAAAATAAATTACTTTGCTCTTAAGTAGTGTAAGGAAATACTGAAAGGAATACTATTTTGAAAAAAGTTTGGTAGCATAAAATATGTTTAAATACTACTGAAGTTTGTGAAGTGCTAATTCAATATTGTTTCAATCAAATTATAATATATCTGTTATGTGTTTCAAGTATGTTTTACAGGTATAAACTTTCACTAAGTTAAAGGCTGCCTGAAATTAAAGAATATTAAATCCAGAAGGAATATTAGACGGTCTAGTCTAAATCCACCCACTTAAAAGAGGGACTGAAGAATCTGAGAGTTTAAGGTTCAAGTGACTTGATGAAAGCCATGCCATTGTTTAGTGAAAAGAGTAGAACATCCATTTCCAGACTAGAAGCCCACTGCTCTTTCTAGCTTTGACATATATGAAATATGAAATCATCCATACCAACCAACTGGATACTGGCAAAAGACATCTTACATGTTATTTTGAGACAAAAGTGAAATCCAGATTATCCTACCATTTATCAAAGTGTATAATTACAGCAACATACATCCATCTAGATTTAAACCTGATTATCATTCTTTTAAATATTCCAAAAAGTGAATTAGGAATATATTCAACAATGAGAAAAATGAGAAACATGAATCAGAAGGCCAGCCTTATATTTGATTCAGTGAGAGTAATTTCATTTATTAAAATTGCTATGGCATTTACATTTTAATATAGTCATGTAATATGTGAGAATAATGTTAAAATTAGTTTACAGTTTGCCATATTTCTAGAGGGAGAAAAAATACTTTTCAGCATTCTAAAAAGGGAGAAAAACAATATTAAAAAGTATAGTCATAAAGGCCATAAAATATCCTTCTGATAATGCATTTGATTAATAAAGGGAGAAAAATGGCTTATATATGCACAGATATAAAAAGAGATGGCACTGCTAATATATCTGAAGCATTTAAATTGTTTGTAGACTCTAGAAACATGGGGACTTAGCTTTTCACACGGAGTACAATTTAATACAGTTTACTGAGTAGGAGTGGTTTTCAATGAGAATTATTTTCCTGTCTCCTCCTATTAAGAAAATCAAAACAACAGTTTTGTCCCATTTTGCTGACACTGGTTTCTGTAGTGTGATTGCTATTGAAGCAGGAAAGAACAACAGATCATCATCTGTATCATTTTAAGAACTTGAGTTGGCTCCTAGGAATATTTATAATTGCCCTTGCAAAAGAGAGCAGCCTCAGCAGGTTGGAAAATTACCAATCAGTCAACAAGTGTTTATTGAACTCCAGCTATGTGTTCAGAATAGTACTGAATGGTATATAAAACATATATTTTTTTTACCTTGGGGACTTTAAGTAGAAGCAGGATTGTTGGGAATACTATCAACGCACATAGAATGAAGAGCAATTAAGTACCTTAATAATTAAATATGGTCTATTGGTGCAATTACATATCAGAAGGAAAAGATATCATTTTGAATGATAGCAGCCTGAAGGCAACATGAGAGAGATAATAAAATCTCACAATCATTAATGATGGAAAATGCTTTGCTTGATCACTGTTCTTAAAGCAGTCTATTCCTCTGTTTGACTGCTCTGACTCTAGAGGAGATTCTCTTGACATTGACCTGAAACCTACCCCTCTTTTATTTCCAGCTATCCACCCATCTTTAGCTAGCTCTCACCTGTTCCAGCCCTTCCATGTGGTAGAATTTTAATGCAGCAATAATATTCCCACATAGTATTCTCTCTTTATCCTTGAACAATGATAATGATGACAACCTGGTATTTATCACTTTTTTTTTTTGCTCTAAAGTTTGTTAAGAATCCTCTTAAATATAATATCCAGAAATAACACAATACTCCAAATAAGCATTGGCAGGTTAAGAATACACAAGAAAAAAATATTTTTATTGATTTTAACACTATATTTCCATAACAGCAGAATAAGTGTATGTTAGTTTTATTGCCCATATATCACCCTATCAGCTCACATTGAGTTTTAGCAAGTTTTATTTGACCTCTCCTATGAACTGCAGTCAAGCAAATTTGTAGGAACTTATAAATATGAAAGATGAATTTAATTTAAATGTAGACTTTATAGTTATTGCTGTTAAATGTTCCTTGTTGATTTCTGAATCATTCTTCTAGCTTGGCAAAAAAAATGGTGACTCATGACTCAACCATCCATAACATTAGCTTTTCCTCCTAAATTTACATTAACCACATATTTAATAAATTAGATGCCTGGGTTTACAAGAGACCCATACAATTATACTTTTCATAAGATTGTTGTGAGAACACAAATAAAATCATGAAAAACACGTTTGTCACAGTGATTAGGAAACAGAAGTTCCATAAATATCGGATTATTTTCCTTTCTTCAAAACATATTTGAAAAGGACATAAACAAGTTCAGAATCCCCTTCACAATACAATTTACCTGCTTGCTGAAACCCTGTGTGTTAACATGCTGCACTGTTCCCCAACTGCATTAACATTTAGCCTCTGTTTTTCCATCCTGGCCACAGGTACATAATTAAAGACCACACTGATAAAACATATCATAGTATTAAAATGCGTATGACAGAATGTATATGGGGAATCAAACATATAGAATTAAATAAACATAGGCCAGTCCTCTACAGGGTTATCAACAAGAGACATTGAAATATAATTGGTATATTCAAAAGATGAAGGGACAGATAGATGTTAGTGTGGGTTGAGGAATGTCTGGTAATTTGTGCTGGATTTTAAAATAGTAAAAGGAAATGGGACTTGATGCAGAAAGCAACAGCAGCCATTGGATGACTTTATGTCAAGGTTTGGAGGAAAGAAGAGGGAAACATCAAAGTGTCTAAGTAGTAAAACATGGTAGGCAGATAGAGAGGACTGTCATGGAGGTAAGCTATTGTAATAAAAGAGTCCAGAAGTAATGAAAATTTAGATTGAAATTACAGTAATGATAACAGAGCAAAAGTGGTGACATCTGAATTCACCAATTATGGAGAATAAAGAAGAACGCAAATTCAATAATAATTTTCAGAATCATGCCACGAAGAAATTTATGAGGTGAAGGAAAGAACATTTGAGAAGTATTATGGAATAAAACAAATTTAGTTCTGATAATTCTCAATGTGTAGGACTTTGATCATTGCATCAGCATCATCTAGAATTTATTAGAAAAGCAAATTTATAGGATCTAGCTTAGTCCTACCAAATTCACCAATAGTGGTGTGTTGGTAAAGCCTTAACAGTAGTAAGCTCTCTGGAAGACAGGTGATAGCAGCACAGTGAGAATAGAGCTAATTTCTAATATGGAATATTTCTGACTTTTCTGCTTTAAGTACTCTCACATGGCCACTTCAAGTCACTGGTGAAAGAGCTGTGAATAAAAGTGCACATGAGCTCCCCAGACTCTATACTAGGGCACTCAAGCACACCCCTGGCTTCAGGTTCATCAGTAATGTGCGTTAGAATCACCTGGATGATGATCAAAACACAGCTGGACCACATCACCAAAGTTCCTGATTCAGCAGATCTAAGGTGGGGCCTCAATATTTGCTTTTCTAAGTTTCCAGGTGATGCTGATACTTATGCTGTGGGGACCACATTTTGAGTGTCACTACTTTAAGGGGCCCCTAAGCCACCTTATTTAGATATTTAATTAGCATACAGAGCCATATTTGCCAAAGTCACATTGAATTAAAGTTTTTCTTTTACTTCTGCTTGTGACCAAAATCCAAAGAGCAGTCTCAAGTTCTCACCATACTTAAGGTCTCAAGTAGGAACTGCCATAGGTTAATCATATTCTTCTTGAAACTAATTCCTGAGTGTTCCACTATTCCATGATCTCGTGATTCTCTTCTTCCTTCTTTGGCTATTCTTTCTCAGTTGTTTTTTGTAGATTATTCCTTCCCTGATAGCTGAATTTTAAACTAGGCCTTATTTTTTTTCCTTTTCTGATGGGTCAGTCCTCCCTCTGTGTTATATTGGATGCAATGATTTTAAATAACACCAATATGTCGATGACTGCTAAGTTTAGCTGCCTAAAGTTCTTCTCTGAACTTAAAAGCAGAAGTATCTCTGCCACCTGCCACTTCCACTTGGGTATCTAAAACCTAATGTTGACTAAATAAACTTTTTCTCCCCTGCACCTCATAACATCTGAAATCTTTCTCAGATCAATAAATGGCAACACTATTCACTCTGATGCTCTTACCTGAAACCCCAGAGTCTACACATCATGCTCTTTTATCACATTCTAAATCCACTAATTGCTATTACCACTCTTTCCAAAACATTTTCTCAATGTGACAAGTTTTGGTGTTTCCACAACCACCACCTTTGGTTAATCTACTATGAATCTTTTTCAGATAACTTCAATAGCTTCCTGTTTCCATCGTTTTCCCTTATAATCCACTTGTCATACAGAAATTATGGATCTGATTAAATTCTTCCTGTTTTACTGCAGCACCCTTAGAATGAAATCTTCTTCAAAAGTAAAGCTCTCCATTATCTGGTCCTTGCCCTATTCTCTCTATTCCCTAGTCAACTCTGCATCTTTTCATTCAAACAGGTTGCAGTCATCCCATCTGGATGCTTTTGCATTTGTTTCTTCTGCCTGAAAAGCTCTTCTAGAATTTTACATGGTTTGTTCCTTTATGCTATAAAACTATCAACTCAAATGTCACCATCTGTATCAAGGCATTTTTTTTCTTTCTTTTTTTTTTTTTTTTTTTTTTTTTACAAACGGTCTCTTTCTATTTCGTAATTTATCTGATTTTCCTCACATGGTAGCATGTAGTATGGTAGGCAACAGTATGGATTATAAAGTCAGTTCATCTAAGTATGGATCTTAGCTGCCAAGCTTCTTTCTTTAAATTAGGCAAGTTACATGAATCTTTTGAACTTCACTTTCCTTATCTTAAAAAATGTATAAACAATAATATCTGCCACATAAGTTTATTTTAAGGATTTTAAATGAGTTAATATACAAAAATTATTTGTAACTGTGTCTAGCACATATAAAGATCTACGTGCATGTTAGCAATTATTATCAAATTATCTTGTTTCAGTGATATCAACAAGATTGTGGAAAAGGAGGCCCCAGCCCTGAAGCCCCAGCTGAAACACCAATTTTAACAACCATCCATGGTCAAAAATACCTTTATGTGAGCTCAGAAATCCAACTAAGATTCGAGTGTTCCAGCATCACAGTGGAACAACCACCAAAATCCAAAAATAGATGCATTAAAAAGCACATGAAAAACAATTTCACTTTACCTATGTTACCATGTGCCAAGAGAGACCCATAAAAGATGCATTTAGCTTGAATGTAGACTTTATAGTTATTGCTGTTAAATATTCATTGTTGATTTATTTTTTAGAAAAGACAGCTGGCTGAGCACTGTGGCTCACGCCTGTAATCCCAACACTTTGGGAGGCTGAGGTGAGAGGATGGCCTGAGATCAGGAGTTCGAGACCAGCCTGGGCAACATGGTGAAACCTCATCTCTATTAAAATACAAAAAATTAGCCAAACATGGTGGTGTGTGCCTGTAGTCCCAGCTACTTGAGAGGCTAAAGCAGGAGAATCACTTGAACCTGGGAGGTGGAGGTTGCAGTGAGTTGAGATCACACCAATGCACTCCAACCTGGGTGACAGAATAATAATAATAATAATAATAATAATAATAATAATAATAATAAAAGAGTCTTAGTCTGTTCCCCAGGCTGGTGGGCAGTAGCAAGATCATATTTCACTGCAGCTTCAAAACTGCCAGGCTCAAATGATCCTAACACCTTATATCTCTTGACTAGATGGCACTACAGGAGTGTACCACTGTACTCAGCTAATTTTTATTTATTTTTTTTCTTTGTAGAGACAGGGGTTTCACTATGTTACATAGGCTGTTCTTAAACTCCTGGCCTCAAGTCATCCTCGACATCCCAAAGTGCTGAAATTATAGACAAGAGCCACCATATCCAGCCTCCTTATTGACTTTTGACTCATTTTTCAAGTGCAGCAAGATATGGTGACTCATAACTCAGCTACCCCTCATCCTACAATTTCTCTCATGGACAAAAGTGGGATCAGATTCTTTCCTTTTCAGGAGACCCACTTCTGTTTCATTCCCACCCAGAATCTGAGGGGATTAGCAAAATGGAATGATCTTACAGGACACTAGGAACAGAGAAAAGGGGTAGGGGCCATGGCAGCCTGTATGTATATCTCAACAACTGGCCATAAATCCAACTGGCTGATTCATGGTGTCCAGTAGGATATGTGCCCACAATCCTTGTGGACTCCTCCAATTAACTGATATCTGCTCCCAGGATTCCATGCCCCTCAACTAAAATGGTTAGAGTCCTGCTGTCTACTACATATGGTACCCTATGCACACCCACAGACAAAACATCTGAACCTTTGCATCACAGCATGTGGAAGTTCCCAAAGATGGCAAGCAAATATCAGCAGCTGGCTTGACTGTGCTGAATTGGGAAAAGTCATACTATATTAAAGAGTTCAGGACACTATCTTAAGGAAAATGAATGAAAGGCTCTTAGCACTAAGCTGGCTTTGAACAATCAAGAGAAGATACAAAATCTAAAGGCTTACCTCCTTGAAGAGAGAAGAAGAATAGAGTGGGTGCTGCTAAATGCAGAAAAGGTCTGAAAGATCCCCAAAATCTCTAACGGGATGAACCAGTCAAGGTTTTTCTTTCCTAGAGTCAGTCAGTAAAGACTGAAGGAGATGACTCCTTCTTCCAAAGTGAAGACAGCATCATACAGCTTCAAGAAACACAAAGAATCAAAGAAACATACCACCAAAGGAACAAAATAAAGCTTCAGTGACTGACCCCAAGGAAACAGACATCTAAAAATTGTCTAACAAAAAATTCAAAGTAATTGTTTGAAAAAAGCACAGTGAACCACCAGAGAACACAGATTGACACCTGAATAAAATCTAGTAAACAATACATGAACAAAATGAGTTCAACAAAAAGATGGAAACACATTAACAAAAAAAGAAAGAGACAAATTCTAGAGAATATAATTAATGAAATAAAAATATATAATAGTAAGCTTCAATAGCAGACTCACCCAGATAAAAGAACCAGTGAATTCAAAGATAGATCATTTAAATTTCTCCAGTCACAGATACAAGGAAGTGAAAAAGAATGAAGAAGGCCTATGGGACTTAGGGGATGCCATCAAGCAAACTAATAAATGCGTTATAGGAGCCCCGTAAGAAGCAGAAAAAAAGGCAGAAAGCTTATTTAAAGAAATCGTAACAGAAGTATTTTCAATCTGAGGAGCAAAATGAACACCAGGATCCATGAAGCCCAAAGGATTCTAAATAGATTAAACATAAAAAAGCCTTCACCGGGACACATCATAATCACATGACTAAAATCAAATGACACCTATGCCTGTAACCCCAGCACCTTGTGAGGCTGAAGCAGGAGGATCACTTGAAGCCAAGAGTTAGAGATCAGCCTGGTGAACAGGACATTTTATTTTATACATACATATGTCTACTAAAATCTTTAAAATTAAAAAAAAAAAAAAAAAAAAAAAACGACAAGAAACTCTGAACACAGAGAAAAACAACTTGTCACATACAAAGGAATCCTCATGAGATTATCAGTGGATTTTTCTGCAGAAAACTTGCAGTCATAGGAGAATGTGGATGATATGCTCAAGGTACTGAAAGAAAAAAAAATCTGTCAATCAATAATACTTTACTTGGAAAAGCTGTCCTTCATAAATGGAAGATAAAGAGTTTTCCAGAAAAACAAAATCTGAGAAACTTCATTACCATTAGACCTACCTTACAAGTAAAGGGAGTTATTTAATATTTAAGTTGAAACAAAAGAAGGTTGATTAGCAACATAAAACATATGAAAGTATTAAACACTATTAGACCACTATTCGTCATCATTAGAAAAGAAAATTACAGGCCAATATCCCTAATAAATGTAGATGCAAAAATCCTCAAAAAATAGTAGCAAGCCAAATTTAATAGCATATTAAAGGAATCATTCAACTTGAAATAGGATTTATCTCAGGGATTCAAGAATACATATAAATCTGTAAATGTGATACCTCACATAAACAGAATGAAGGTCTAAAGACATACCATCTCAATAGATGAGAAAAAGAGCATTTGATAATATGTGACATTCTTTTGTGATTAAAACTCTCCACAAACTAGGTATAGAAGGAATGTACCTCAATAAAGTCCATTTCTGACAAATCTGCAGCTAACGTCATGCTCAATGATGAAAATTTAAAAGCTTTTTCTCTAAGATCAGGAACAAGACAAGGATGCCCGTTCACATCAGTTCTATCCAACATTGTACTGGAAGTCTAGGTCAGAGCAATTAGACAAAAGAAAGAAACAGTAGGCATCCAAATTGGAAATGAGAAAGTCAAATTGTTCTTGTTTGTAGGCAACATGGTCTTATACATAGAAAACCCTTAAGACTCCATCAAAAACTGTTCAAACTAATAAGCAAATTAAATAAAGTTGCAGGATTCAAAATCAACATACAAAAAAAAACCAGTTGGGTATCTATACATTAATGATGAACTACAAATCAAGAAAATAATTCTATTTACAATAGCTACATAAAGAATAAAATACTCAAGAATAAATCTAACTGAAAAGATGAAAAGTCTGGATACCAAAAACTAGAAAAATATGATGAAGGAAATTGAAATAGATACAAAGAAATGGAAAGATATCTGTGTTCAATGATAGGAATAATTAATATTGCTGAAATGTTTGTACTACCCTAAGTGATCTATAGTTTCACTGCAATCTTTATCAGAATCCCAATAGCATTTAAAAATTGTAAATCATATGGAACCACAAAATACGCCAAATAACTAAAGCAATTTTCAGCAAGAACAAATCTAGAGACTTCACACTTCCTAACTTTGAAATTATATCACAAAGGTATAGCAATCAAAACAATATGGTACTCACATAAAAACAGACACAAAGACCAATGGAATAAAGAACCCAGAAACAAACTCTTGCATATACAAAAGCTACAAAGAACTGCAACAAATGACTGCAATTATACTTTTGTTCAGGCTTTCAAATATTTGCCTTTGAATTCCATGACTTCTAGGCAGCATCTGGCAGAAATGAAATAATTATTATTTACCGGCAGTTGACAGTATATTCAGCTCAGAGAGACAAAGTCTTCAACGGGAAGATAGCTGTCAACTCTGTATTAATATTTACATGGTGTGGTTAATAGGCATTTTCCTGACAGGCCATAAACTTAAGAATTTGCATAAGAGTACAACCATGAATTATTCTTGGAATGCTGACAGGCAGTTTTGCAGCCATGGGCTGTAATATTCCCTTAGGTTTCTGGTCCATTTCTCCCAGGCTGCCGCATGTTACAGTCTGCTTTTCTATCCCAGAACTCCTATAATTTGGATTACCAATGAAATATTACACAACACTTTCTGAAAAACACAGTAATACCATGCTATGCTACAATAGGCTCTGAAAACCGGTTACAGGTGTTTTTCTCTTCTTCTACTTTTTTCTGGGGGGGTGGGAATGAGTGACCTCAAAATGTCTTCAGAAACAAGTTCCAGTGCTTGCTTTAAGTCTTTTGTAAGAAACTTTACTGTAGATAAAGCAACTGTTTACCACAGTTTCTTCCAGACTTAGACTACATCAGTCTACATACTAGGTAACTCTCTAGTCTCCACCGTCCACCAGTGTAATTCAAATATCTTCAACATCACCACCAAAAATATTCAACGGCATCTACATGTGAGACAGCCTAAGTGACACTACCCATATAAATGGACCTCTTAATTTTTAATCAAAAGCTTTGACCATCAGATCTTTAAAAATATCAGCTAGGCATGGTGGCTCACACCTGTAATCCCAGCACTTTGGAAGGCTGAGGCAGGTGGATCATGAGATCAAGAGATCAAGACCATCCTGGCCAACATGGGAAATCCCATCACTGCTAAAAATACAAACATTAGCTGGGCATGGGGGCACACACCTGTAGTCCCAGCTATTTGGGAGGCTGAGGCAAGAGAATCGCTTGAATCCGGGAGGAGAAGGTTTCAATGAGCCAAGATTGTACCACTGCGCTCCAGCCTGGTGACAGCAAGAGCAAGATTCAGGGTGAAAAAAAAAAAAAAAAAAGAAATATTATACCAAAAATGCATGATTAACACATTGATCCATCATTTTTAATCTCAGGAAGTTCCTGTTAAGTAAACAAGGATTGTGAATGATTTGACAAGAATTGTACTTTAACTTCCTCCCTGTATTTGCTATATAATCTTACGGAACCCAGAAAACCTCTCTTAGTATCAAACCTCACCAAGTATGATACAGAAATTGCAAAGCCTGTTTTGATAATAAAGTGAGACATAAATATCAAGTTGATATTGTCATCTTTTCTAAAGGACCCAACTCCTCAAATTATGAAATAGCAAGCCCTAAATATCTAAGAGTCAAAAAGCATTGCAGATTTAAATGTTTGAAAGAAGAATTCCTGGGATATTTTCTTTATCACATCTTTTATAGCAAGAGGTAGTAGAAAAGTATATGTTCCTTGGAGAATTAACAATTATCAGTAAATAAAACTCTGACTGATGAAATAATTCTAAAACCATAAAAACTATTAGTTTTCAAATCCTCGAGTGTTTATTTTTTGGTTCTTTAACCTTGGATAAGTCACCTAAAGTCTCTGAATTTCTTCTTCTTTGTAATAAAATGAGTCCAATAATACATATGTCACAAGACCACTACAAGAATTAAATACAGTAACTCTAGTAAAACACCTGCCAGATCTCAGATGCATACGAAGTGGTCATCTCTTCCTCTATAAACTTTCTTTCCAAGCACACAACAATACCATGCCCAGAAGGCATTATATGTTCAAAAGCAGATTCATAACTTAAACGCAGCTTTCAAAGAGCAGAAATTGAGAAATTGAAAAAAAAACATGTAGTTTATTTTGTGAGGTATCTAACTCATGTTGTCCTCCATTAGGCAAAATGTAGAATTTTATTGCACTATAAGTACAGTTATTTCTGAGTAAGCCTAACAGAGATTAAACTTATTTTTAAAAGAATAAAGTGTGCAATGTCACATTGGTACCTTGGTACTTACTAGAAACAACATTTGACTTTCAAGTTACCAAAATCAGTTCATTCTTTCTATGGAGCAATTATAGCTTCTAGATCTCAACGTAGTTCTGTTTCAGCTCCCTAGATCCAGTTTCTGCACACTGTTGTACTAACCACTTGTAATAATGACTGCTTAGATTGTTTCAAATTATTCTTGTCCCATTCTTCTGGGTAATCCAAAATCACAAATCTTATAGAATATTCCTAACAAACGCAGCCTCAGACAGAAAAAAATAGAAATTATAGGATTGAAAAATAATGACTATTGGTCTACACATAATAGACATAGGGACATTTATGCTTAAGTTTAATTACTTTTTAACATTAATTTTCCCAGATCATTGCCCCAACCAGCTTATATATGCCAAGAAACCTGGAGTGAACTGCCAGTCCTAAACTTTTGGTTCAGTGTAGATATGAAGTTAGAATACTCTTGCTCTTGGACAGAATGCAGAAAACCTCTCTAAATCTAAATTGGGTATGTTACTAGCATTGTCAGTTAGGATACATAAAATGAGAGTCCAGAGTCTTTCAGTTATAGAACTATAATTTGTAATCTTGATTGTAGTACAAGGAAGAGGATGAATGATTGCTTAGATTTGTGTACGGTCTTTTGGTTAGAAAAGTTGTCATGACTTAGTATAGAAGTTCTTAGAACCTATGGTCATGGGTAATTTTCACATTAACCCTCAAGGCAAAACTCTGGGGAGAAATAGTCAGACATTCTCCATTTGATTAAACATCCTGCTACAAATGACATTTCATTTCAGACTCACATTTAAAATGACATTTAAAAATAATGTTATGAGCAAAATATTTTTCAGCAGCAACATTACCTTCTGAATTACCTAAAAGTGTCTTAAGTTTTAAAGCTTTAAAAAATATATGTTTATGTATTTAAGGTTAATCTAAAGTGTGAACCACCTACAAGTCCAGGATATATTATTACTTTCTTATTAATGATCAGTGAGAGTTCATACTAATATTTGCTTCACAAGCTTGAGTTCACTGTACAAAAACACTTTAGAAAATGCTGCTAGAATTGCTTAAAAACCTAATGCACTACATAGATTCTGAAGACAAAAGGCAATATTGAAAAATTACCCTGATACCAACATCAGACAGACTCAACAAAAAAAGAAAACCACAGACCAGTTTATCTGACAAACAGATGCAAAAATTTTCAATGAAATATTAGCAACATAATTCAACAATACATTAAAAAGATCATTCATTCACCATGATCAAGTAGGATTTATTGAAGGGATGAAAGAATCTTTTAATATATGTAAATGAAAAAATGTGATACATGATACCAACAGAATCAAGGACAAAAACCCTAGGATCCTTTCACTAGATGCTAAAAAAGCATTCGATAAAATTCCATATCCTTTTATGATAAAAATCTTCAACAAATTTTGTGTAGAAGAAACATACCTCAACACAATAAAGGCAACATATGACAAACGTAGAGCAATCAGTGAATGGGAAAACTGCAAGCCTTTTTGACTAAGATCTGGAAAAAGTCTAGGATGGTAACTTCTGCCAATTTTATTTAACATAGTACTGGCTGTTTTAGTCAGAGCAACTAGGCAAAAGAAAGAAATAAAGAGCACCCAAATTAAAAAGGAAAGAAGTAAAATTATCTTTGTTTGTATATAGCATGATTTTATATTTAGAAAGATCTTCTTTACCAAAAAAATTCTTAGATCAACAAATTTAGTAAAGCTGCAGGATAGAAAACCAAAACACAAAACTTAATAGTGTGTCTGCAAACTTACAGTGATCAATTTGAAAAAAAAAAAAAAATCAAGAAAGCAGTAACATTTACAATAGCTGAAAATATATGTAACACATAGGAATCAATTTAATGAAGAAATGAAAGGTCTTCGCAAAGAAAACTGTAAAACACAAAATAAATTGAAGGGGACACAAAAAAATGGAAACATATTCTATGCTCAGGGATTTGAAGAATTAATATTGTCAAAATGTGTCTATTACCTAAAGTGATCTATAGATTCAGTAGAATCCTTATCAGATATTCTTTAATCACAAAAAAAAATCCCAAAGTGTCTATGAACCCATAAAACACTGAATAGCTAAAGCAATCCTGAGCAAAAAATGCAAAGCTTGACATCACACTACATGGTTTTCAATTGTACTACAAAGCTATAGTAACTAAACAGCATGGTACTGACATGAAAACAGACACATAGAACAATGGAACAAAATAGAGAATACAGAAATAAATCCACATTATTACAGCCAACTGATTTTTGACAAGGGTGCCAAAAGCATACATCAGGGAAAGACAGTCTCTTTAATAAACGGTGCTGAGAAAATTGGATATTCATATGTGGAAGAATGAAAGTAGATTCTCATCCATCTTTTACCATATACAGAAATCAAATCAAAATGGATTAAAAATGTAAACATAAGATCTGAAACTATGAAGCTTCTAGAAGACAACATTGGGAAACACTATAGGACACTGGTCTGGGCAAAGATCTTTTTTAGGTAAGATCTCAAAAGCAAAGGTGAAAAAAGCAAAAACAGACCAATAGGACCATATCAAGTTAAAAAAGGTTCTGCACAGCAAATAAAACAATTAACAAAATAGACAATATACGGAATGGTAGAAAATATTTGAAAATTTTCCATACAACAAGGGATTAATAACCAGAACATATAAGGAACTCAAACAGCTAAAAACAAAGAGCAAAAAGAAAAAAAAATCCAATTAAAAATAGGCAATAATCTCCATGCTAACACCACCACCAGAATGACTGCATGCATAGTTGCCAGCAGGGGCCCCTTGCTTCGGAGTCATGCTGCCTCCACCACTGTGGTGAATGCCCACATGGAGGTTGGTAGGCAGATACCCATTAGCAGCTCTGCTGCAGCCAATGAGCATGCACCCTGCAATGATGTGGCTGCCACTGCTGCTGGCACACACAAATAAGGACAGATCCCGCTGCCACCAGTGTACAAAATGCTTTGGCTGACACCAGGCATCAGAGTGTACTGATCAGCATTCTGGGAGCACCTTGGCCCCACTAGTGCAGTGGATTTCTAACCTCAAGGAGCCAAAGAACACTGTGAGGGCACCATACCACTCCCCCAGAGTTAGACCACCCAGTACAGGAGCTGAGAACTAAGTGTTGGCCCTCTAAAATCATCCAAAAACAAAGCCAGTTGGTAGAATTCACTTTCTACCACAATCAAACACTCAGGGTCATCAAATAGGATAAAAGAAAAAAAAAATCCAAAGGTCGACAATTTCAAAGACTGAAGAAACATTAGTCTATGAAGATGAGAAACAACCAACACAAGAACCACAACGACTCAAAAAGCCAAAGTGCCTTTTGTCCTAAAAATGACTGCATCACCTCTGCAGCAGGGGTTTTGAACTGGGCTGAGATGGTGGAAATGACAGAAACAGAATTCAGAATACGAATAGGAACAAAGATCATTAAGATGCAGGAGTACACTGAAGCCTAATCTAAGGAAGCTAAGAATCAGAACATTACAGAAGCTGACAGACAAAATAGCCAGTATAGAAAAGAATGTAAGCAACCTGATAGAGTTGAGAAACACACTACAGTAATTTCATCATGCCATCACAAGTATTAATTGCAGAATAGACCAAGTTGAGGCAAGTATCTCAGAGGCTGAAGACTGGCTTTCTGAAGTAAGTCAGAAAGAACAGAGAAAAAAGAATGAAAGAAGTGAATAAAACCTAGGAGAGATATGAGATTGTATTAAAAAAACAAACAAAACAAAATCTATGACCCATTGATATTCCTGAAAGAAAGGGAAAGAGTATAAGCAATTTGGAAAACATATTTTAAAATATCATACATGAGAACTTCTTCAACCTAGCTAGAGAGGTCAACATTCAAATTGAGGAAATGCAAAGAATCCCAGTAAGATACTTCACAAGAAGATCACTACAAGATATATAATCATCAGATTTTTCAAGGTTGAAATGAAAAAAAATATATGTTAAAGGCTGCTAGAAAGAAAGGCTAGGTAACCTACAAAGGGAAGCCCATCAGACTAACAGTAGACCTTTGAGCAGAAACCCTACAGCCAGAAGAGATTGGGGGTCAATATTCAACATTCTTCTAGAAAATAAACCTTAACCCAATTTCGTATCCAGCCAAACTAAGCTTCATAATTGAAGTAAAAATAAGATCCTTTTCTCACGAGCAAGTACTGAAAGAATTTGTTACCACCAGACCTGCCTTACAAGAGCTCCTGAAGAAAGCACTAAATATGGCAAGACTGTTGGCAGCCATTACAAAAACACACTTCAGTATACAGATCAGTGATGCTTTAAAGCAACCAAACAAACAAGTCTACAGGTTAACCACCTAACATCATGATCACAGGATCGAATCCACACATGCTTTACTAACCTTAAATGTAAATAGGATAAATGCCCCAAATAAATGCAGAGGAGCAAGTTGAATAAAGAACCAAGACCCATCTCACATGCAATGACACCCATAGGCTCAAAATAAAGGAACGGAGAAAAATTTACCAAACAAACGCAAAACAGAAAAAAAGGGGGTTGCAATCCTAATCTGATATAAAACAGACTTTAAACCAAAGATCAAAAAAGACAAAGAAGAAAATTATATAACAGTAAAGGGTTAAATTTAACAAGATCTCACTATCTTAAATATATATGCACTGAACACAGGAGCATTCAGGTTCATAAAGCAAGTTCTTGAGACCTTCAAAGAATCTTAGACTCCCACACAATAACAGTGGGAGACTTCAACACTCCACTGACAGTATTAGATCATTGAGGCAGAAAATTAACAAAGATTTTCAGGACCTGAACTCAGCACTGGATCAAATGGACCTGAGAGAGCTACAGAACTCTCCAGCCAAAAGCAACAGAGAATACATTCTTCTCATCACCACACAGCATATACAATGAAATCAACCATATAATCAGATATAAAACACTCTTCAGCAAATGCAAAAGAAATGAAATCATAACCACTCTCTCAAACCACAGCACAATCAAATAGAAGTCAAGCATAAGAAAATCAATCAAAACTTTATAATTACATGAGGAAATTAATTACATGAATAACCTGCTCCCAAATGGCTTTTGGGTAAATAATGAAACTAAGGCAGAAATCAAGAAGTTATTTGAAATAATGAGAACAAAGATACCACATATCAGCATCTCTGGGACAGAGCTAAGGCAGTATTAAGAGGGAAATGTATAGCACTAAATGCCTGCATCAAAAAGTTAGAAAGATCTCATGTTAAGAACCTAACATCACAACCAAAAGCAACAGAAAACCAACCACAAAGCTAGCAGAATACAACAAACAGCCCAAATCAGAGCTGAATTGAAGGAGACTGAGACACCAAAAAGCATTCATAAGCTCAATCCAGGAGTTGCTTTTTTGAAAAAAAGTAATAAATTAGACAGACTGTTAAAGAAGAACAGAACATCCAAATAAACACAACGCAAAATGACACAGGAGATATTACTGCTGACCCCACAGAAATACAAATAATCATCCAAAAATACTACAACCACTTCTATGCACATAAACTAGAAAATCTGGAAGATACAGATAAACAGACACCCTGCCAAGACAGAGCCAAGAAGGAATCGAATCCCTGAACAGACTAATAATGAGCTCTGAAATTGAATCAATAATAAATAGCTTATCAACCAAAGAAAGTGAAGGACCAGACGAATTCACAAACCTCATTCTACCAGATGTCCAAAGAAGAGCTAGTATCATTCCTGCTGAAACTAATCCAAAATATTGAGGAGAATAGACTCCTTCTAACTCATTCTATGAGGCTACTATCATCCTGATACCGAAACCTGGCAGGGACACAACAATAAGAAAAAAAAAAGAAAAGAAATAAAGAAAGAAAAACAACTTCAAGTCAATGTATTGATGAATTTTGATGCAGAAATCCTCAACAAAATTCCTGCAAACTGAATCCAGCAGCAAAACAGAAAGCAAATGCACCACAATCAAGTAAGCTTCATCCCTGGGATGCAAGGTTGATTCAACATACACAAATTAATAAACGGGATTCATCACATAAGCAAACTAAAGACAGAAACCACATGATTATTTCAATAGATGCAGAAAAGGCTTTCCATAAAATTCAATACCAGTTTTATGTTAAATCCTCTCAGTAAACTAGGTATTGAAAAAACATACTTCAAAATAATAAGAGCTATTATTACAAACCCACAGTCAACATTAAACTGAATGGGCAAAAGCTAGAAGCACTTCTTTCAAAACTAGCAAAAGATATGGATGCTCTGTCTCACCATTCTGTATCCATTATAGTAACGGAAGTCATGGCCAGAGCAATCAGGGAAGAGAAATAAATAAAGAGCATGCAAACAGGAAGAGAGAAAGTCAAATTATTCCTGTTTGCAGATGACATGATCCTATATCTAGAAAATCCCACAGTCTCAGCTCAAAAACTTAGGCTCATAACTTCAGCAAAGTCTCAGGATACAAAAATCAATGTACAAAAATCATTATCATTCCTATATATCAACAACAGTCAACCCAAGAGCCAAATAAGAAATGTAATCCCATCCACAATTGCCATATAAAGAATAAAATACCTGGGAATACAGGTAATCAGGGAGGTAAAAGGTCTCTACCACGAGAATTAGAAAACACTGCTCCAAGAAATCAGTGATGATGCAAACAAATGAAAAAAACATCCCATGCTCATGAATAGAGAGAATCAAAATCCTCAAAATGGCCATACTGCCCAAAGCAATTTATAGTTCAGTGCTATTTCTATTAAACTATCAATGACACTCTTCACACAACTATAAAAGAAGATTTTAAAATTCATATGGAAACAAAAACGAGCCTCAATAGCCAAGACAATCCTATGTAAAAAGAGTAAAACTGGAGGTATCATGCTACCAGCTTCAAACTATACTATACAAAACAAAACAGCACACCAAAATAAAAAAAGACACATAGACCAATGGAACAGAATACAGCATCCAGAAACAGGGCTGCATACCTACAACCATCTGATCTTTAAAAAAGCTGACAAAAACAAGGAATGGGAAAAGGACTCCCTATTCAATAAATGGTGCTGAGATAACTAGCCAGCCATATGCAGAAGGTTGAAAATGGATCCCTTCCTTATGTCCTATACGAAAATTAATTCAAAATTGATTAAACACTTAAATGTAAAACCCCAATCTATAAAAACCCTGGGAGACAACCTAAGCAATACCATTTTGGACATAGGCATGGGCAAAGATTTCATGACAAAGACACTAAAAGCAATTACAACAAAGGAAAAAAAAGACAACTGAGATCTAATTAAACTAAAGACCTTCTGTACAATGAAAGAAACACTCAGCAGAGTATAACCGACAACTTACAGAACGGGAGAAAAAATTTGAAAACTATGCAACTGACAAAAGGTCTATTATCTTTTTTTGTAGTTGTTACTCTTTTTTTGAGACAGAGTCTCACTGTGTCACCCAGGCTGGACTGCAGTGGTGCCATCTTGGCTTCACCTCTCAGGTTCAAGTGATCCTCCCACCTCAGCCTCCAAAGAAGCTGAGACTACAGGTGTGTGCCACCATGCCTGGCTTCTTTATTTTTTTTTCTTTGTACTTTTAGTAAATATGAAGTTTCACCATGTTGAACAGGCTGGTTTCAAACTCCTGGTCTCAAGCAATCTGCCCTCCTTGGCCTCCCAAAGTGCTGGGATTACAGTTGTGAGCCACTGCACCCAGGTCTATTACTAGTATCTACAAGAAAGGTCTATTATCTAGTATCTATAAGAAACTTATACAAGTTTACAAGAAAAAAAATCAACCCCATAAAAATGTGGGCTTAGATTTTAGCCAGGCGCGGTGGCTCAAGCCTGTAATCCCAGCACTTTGGGAGGCTGAGGCGGGTGGATCACTAGGTCAGGAGATCGAGACCATCCTGGTCAACATGGTGAAACCCCGTCTCTACTAAAAATACAAAAAATTAGCTGGGCATGGTGGCGCGTGCCTGTAATCTCAGCTACTCAGGAGGCTGAGGCAGGAGAATTGCCTGAACCCAGGAGGCAGAGGTTGCGGTGAGCCGAGACCGCGCCATTGCACTCCAGCCTGGGTAACAAGAGCGAAACTCCGTCTCAAAAAAAAAAAAAAATGTGGGCAAGGGACATGAACAGACCCTTTTCTAAAGAAGACATACCTGTGGCAAAAAAAAAAAAAAAATCCAAAAACCTCAACATCACCAATCATTAGAGAAATACAAATCAAAATCACAATCAGATGCTATCTCACATCAGTCAGAATGATTAGTACTAAAAAGTCAAAAAATAAATAATGCTAGCAAGGTTAGAGAAAAAGGAACAACTTATACACTGTTGGTGAGAGTGTAAATTATTTCAACCATGTGGAAAACAGCATGGAAAATCCTCAAAGACCTAAATACAGAAATACCATTTGGCCAAGCAATCCTAGTGCTGGGTATATATCCAAGAAAATATATGTCATTCTGTCATAAAGACACACATATGTCTATGTTCACTGCAGCACTATTCACCATAACAAAGACAAAAGAATCAACCCATATGTCCAACAATGGTAGACTGGATAAAGAAAATGTGGTACCTATACACATGGAATACTCTCCAGCCATATAAGGAATGAGGTCATGTCCTTTGCAGTAACATGGATGGAGCTGGATGCCATTATTCTTACCAAACTAACATGGAACAGAAAACCAAATACTGCCTGGTCTTACTTATAAGTGGGAGCTAAATGATCAACATCAATGGACACATAGAGGGAAACAACAGACACGGGGACCTGCAGGAGGGTAGAGGCTGATAGGAGGGAGAGGATTCGCGAAAATAACTAATGGCTACTAGGCTTAATACCTGGGTGACAAACTCCAGAAAGAGACTTCATGTGTATCTTTAAATAGCTTTTAGTTCATGTGTAAAAATACTCAAGGGACTGCGGTCCTGGAACAAACATTTTAGGCCCCATGACATGATCTTACCTATATAACAAACCTCCACATGTATCCCTGAACTTAATAGTTAAAAAAAAGGCCAGATAGTAACTATTTTAGGTTAGGTGAATGCTCTGTTTCCTTGTTGTATGAAAGCAACCCTTGGCAATACATAAAGGAACTCACATGGCTGTGTTTCAACAACAGTTTATTTATACATGCTGGGGAAAAAAATGGGCCAAAGACCTGAATAAACATTTCTCAAAAGAAGACATGAGAATGTTCAACCCAACTAATCATCAAGGAAATTCAAATCAAACCACAGTGAGATATTGTCTCACTTCAGTTAGAATAGCTATTATTAAAAGGACAAAAAATAACACTAGCAGTGATGTGGAGAAAGAGGAATGCTTGTACACTATTGGTGGAAATATAAAGTAGTACAGAAACTATGGAAAACTGTATGCTCCCAGTAGATGGTCCATAAGTATTTGTTGAATGAAGAGATTCTTGCAGTGAGTGGAAGAAAGTGGCTGACTGGGGCCGGGCGCGGTGGCTCATGCCTGTAATCCCAGCACTTTGGGAGGCTGAGGCGGGTGGATCACGAGGTCAACAGATTGAGACCATCCTGGTCAACATGGTTAAACCCCGTCTCTACTAAAAATACAAAAAAATCAGCTGGGCATGGTGGCGCGTGCCTGTCATCCCAGCTACTCAGGAGGCTGAGGCAGGAGAATTGCCTGAACCCAGGAGGCGGAGGTTGCGGTGAGCGGAGATCGCACCTTTGCACTCCAGCCTGGGTAACAAGAGTGGAACTCCGGCTCGGAAAAAAAAAAAAAAAAAAAAAAAAAAGTGGCTGACCGTGTAATTGGGACAGGATACAGAGCAGTGACGGGAAGAATGCACAGGCATTAATTTCCAGGCTTAGCAACTGTGCTGATAGCTGCACTCAAGCACTGTCTCCCCACAGATTCCACCATCACTGGAAAGAAACTGGTCCTCAACTTACATCTGAAATCAACCCTAGTCAGTCTTGAGGATACACCATTCACTTATTATAAGCTTTTTAAAAATAAAATCACTTTCTTTAAGTCTTTCTACATTATGACATGACTGTTGGTTTCCAAAATCTTAACAGGATTTTGTGCCATTCCCTGAAGTGAAAATAAATAAATCAGGCATAAATTATAAAAGAGCTGATACGGCTCTTACATGATTCTTTAAGAATATGGTCATTTTACACTATCTGGGTCCCATATTGTTTAGTTACAAACTAAACATCCATCATCGTCATCAACAGTATATGAAAGAAAGTATATTTGCTTCCCAAAGCTTCATACTTAGAAAATGAAGTACTTTCTGTTCACAGATATGACAGCTTCTCTATCAGAAAAACAAATAAAAAACCCATACAAATAAGCACATGATTTTCCATTGCAAAGAAATACTCTAATGCCCTTACTGAAGTGTGCACTAAATACATCATAACTTAATCAGAACAAGTTGCCGTTTTTACAAAATGTCCTGTCTATGCAGAGGGAGATAATGCCAGTCACTTCACATGACTTGTACTTCAACAGACAGAGTGTCACACTGGTAGTTTTTCTCACTTTGATTAGAAATTGCAAGTTTCTATATTCTCAGAAAATAAAGAAGGAAGGGGAATAGTAATGGCTTCCAGCATTTACTTGACAATGAATATAATCCGAAAAAATGTCACTGAGATATAATCATACACTCAGCCAAAATGTATTGAGTACCTACTATGTGTCAAGCATTATTCCTCTATCAGTGAAACAGAATTCATATCCTCATGGATTTTATAGCTTTCTATTTTAAAATATGAATACAAGTGACTTCCAGTGCATGTTCTACCCCAAATACTTTGTTCTTTCTGTATTTCACATGCTTCTCTAGGGCAATCTTGACTTTTTCCCCTACTTATCAACGTACCCAATATACATCTGTTTTAGTAATTATAAATTTTCAGAAACAACTTATAAAAATATTATCTCTTTATGTCCAACCACATCACTGAAAATAAATTAAATATCTCTAGAAGCTCTTTCAGCCCTGTCAGGTCATTGGATACTATGTGGTGAGAGCGACAGACAGATATAACAAAGCTATACTAGATACTGGCTCAAACCAGTGATTGGAAAACTTGACTTATTTTAGAAGCACATATTGTAGACCACATTTCTCTCTTTTGATTTTGGAAAATCTATGTACTTAGGAGGGTCTGCCTAATTGAGGGTGTGTTCACCACAGGGGAAATACCCTAGGTTTTCATCATGCTTTTTGTTAACTGATGAAACTTTTTTACGGAAAAAACATTTAAGACCATCAGATTCCTCTACCTCTCAATAATGAAATAATCTCTCCAATATTTTTGTTAAGGTATACACTATTTTGCTTTTATTTAAACAGTTACTTTGAATAACTGTGTAAAACAGGCAATAGCTCACTACGGCTTAAAACAACTTATTCTTTTTTCTGCATATCTTTTAAACTATGGGGCCCAGGACTCAGCATGATATTCTCGATGTGGACATCCCTGTGCCAAGTATATTGAAAATTTCCTTCTATTTCACAATCTAAGTATCATAATCATTTTATTTTTCATGACATACAAATAATGTGCTGGTGTCATAACAAGGTTTGAGGGAGGCATGTATCAACACATGGGCATGAAAATCCAGTTATCACATTTATATTACCAAAAGATCAATTATTTCAAAGCTGTAAGTCAGTACCCACACCATGCTACTGACTTACACAGTTAAGTCATCTAAATTAGTACTTTTAACTTTCTGGATTTTTCAGGCCACAGATATTTTTAAAAGAAAAAGGAGACACAGGAAAGAGAAGGAGCTCACGTAGGGTGGGTACATTTTTAGTGTTTTGTTAGTAAAATTAAAAAAAAATTAATTTATTGATAAAATTTAAAAATAATGTCAACAACTATTATCTACTTTGTTGTTTCGTAAATCAAACATTTCTGATAAATATCTTATAGTAAATATGAAACCTCAGAATGAAAAGTTAAATAAATCTCACTCTACGAAAAAAAAAGCTAACTACACTGAGCTAATTTTGCTATAGACTATGAAAATGCTTTCATAGATCCAGGTTTGAAGTTAATTGAACTAGAGAGCCAATGTCCCTCTCAACTCTTGATGCCCCATGTGCTTTTGATGTGCAATTGTTTCACTATACACTCCTGCAATAGATTGTATTTAAGCTAAGGCCCTGACTTCATATTTATCCTTATTTAATTTCAGCTTATGAGTTTTCAAACATTAGTTCATTCTGTGTATCTTTCACAGCTTTGTGCCTTATACAAATATAAAATGTTTACTTTTCCAATATTCTTCCCAGTCACTTGTTCAAATGGAGCAAGGATTAAGCACTGTAGATGGCTTCATCCTTCAACTAGGTTGAGTATAATTGTTCACATACCTGTAGTACTCCAGCAATGCTGTCATCCAGATCACATTTCTCGCTTTTTGTGAAATAGACAGATCCACTAGAGGATCTCAGGATTGGGTTTCAAAAGGCTTCTAGACCCACCTTTCACCCAAAGTTTGTTTGTGCCCTCTATAAAATATCTTGGTCAAACAGTCACTCTCCTTGTATTAAATGTCTACAGCGTTGAAAAAGTTCAAATCCTGTGTTCTCAATAAAGTCCAATTCCTGTCAGGATTGTTCTGTTAAAAAAAAAAAAATCTCATCCCTATGTTGAGATAAAATTTGCATTCTTCTAACTTCTGCTCATAGGTTGTATTCTGCCCCTCAGGGCCCTTCAGAACAAGTCACTCACATCACAGTCCATTAAAGATACAATAAGAGTGGCTGTGTTTCCCCAGGTCTTACCTTTTCCTGGCTTAAAATTCCCTGTTGCTTTTCTGAGATGTTCATATGACATAGTTTCAACTCATGTCACTATTTCAAATATCTCTGCTAAGTATGCTCCAAGTGATAAATCTTTTTTGAAGGATGATACCTATAACTGGGCAAAGTTTTACAGTTGTGGTCCTTTGCACACAATAAGAACCAGAACAACTCAATTCACTGAAACCTAGGTGACTTTAATTGTACTTACAAATTGGAATTCGGGGCCATCCTATCAGCTCCCCCTGACCCAGGATTTACGTGATTCACTCTAAAATCAATCTAGCCTATGAATTCAGATGTCATTCTTGGTCAGTATCTATATATACAATAGCCACTGTAAAGGTTTTTTTCCTATTAGTTATAGCCCAAAGTAATTATACTATCATATTTTTTCACCTTATCAAAAATAAGATGCACTATGTTAAGAAAAGTATCAAGAATTTGTTGCCAAAAGCCTCCCTGCCCTCTATGAATACAGAATGATTTGTCATTCTAGTAATCCTCATTCATTTATGTACTGAGAAAATATTTATTGAACATCCAATATACATCTTATTTCTGCTAGGTACAAGGGATACTCATAGTGAATAAAGGAGATCAAATAATTGACATCATGAACTTTCTGTGTGAGTAATATAAATAATAAAGGTAAAAAAATTAATATAAAATATAACTTCAGGTTGTGATACAGGCTCCAAAATAAAGAAATATGGTAACATAGTAAGTCATAGCTGGAGGAGTGATTTAGGGAGAAGGGAGATTGATCTCTGAGAACATGATATTTAAGCTGAATCCTTGTAAACTGTATATAAAAGAAGCTGTCTACATGACCATGTGGGAAAAGAACACTGGAGAATTACCAAGCACAAACTCCCCAGGTGGGAAGTGGGTTATTGTGTTCTAGAAACAGAAAAGGAACCACATAGAGATCTACTGAGTGAAAATATAATACTATGGGGTAGTATTGGAAGTTAGGCAGTAGGAAAAGCATATAGGTCTGATTAAGCTATAGAATAGTCTGCATTTCTGTAGTCCAAGATAGAGATGATGGTGACATAGGCTAAGATGTTGACAAACAAGATGGAGAGAAGTATACAGATTCAAGACAGATTTTTTGTGTGTGAAATGATAAGACTTGTTAATGGATTAGGAAGGAAAAACAACCATTAGATATCATTAGAACATCAACTTCACAAAAGCAGGCATTTTTGTTTATTATTTGTTTTCTTTACTATTTTCTCTCTAGATGCATTCAAAGTGCCGACCACATAGTAAATGTTTAATAAATAAATAATGAATGAATGAATGAATGAATGAATGAATGAAAACCTCCCAGGTTTTTCGCTAGAGCAACTAGGTGAATGGGTATGTCATTAGCTAAACTAGGAACTGAAGAAGAAATGGAACAAGATAAAGACGGAGAAATTACAAGTTTCATTTAGGCTATTTTAAGTTTTAGATGTTTTCTAGGTATCAAAGCAGAGATGCTAAAGGAAACATTAGGCATACATGAGTCTGGTTTTTAGGAGGGACATTTGGTCTGGAGAGAAAAATGAGGAAACCAACAGCATGTAGAAGATATTCAAAACCATGAGATTTACTGAAATAAAAAAAAAAACCTAAAGAGTGTATGAAGGACACATTTTTTAAAAGATCCGATTATAGAGATATAGTAGTCTTCCATTCTCTGCAGAGCATACATCTCAAGACCAGTCAAGGGATGACCGAAACCTCAAATGGTACCAAACCCAGTTGCCATCCATAAGAACACACTTTCTGTTCATGCCTTCTACCCACAAATTTAATGCCTTTTCCATCTTATCATGTGCTGTGCCCATAACTTTTGCAATCTGAGGTGTGACAGCAAAACTAGCATGAATTTCTTTTTCCTTCTTTACAATTTCACAAATAGAGTATCCATTCTTACCATGGATTTTAGCAACCACAGTATATAATTTTTTCCCCCTTAATTTAGTTTTTACCTTTTACCTTTTCACTTACAGGAAGAGCATATGGCTTTTCTTTGGCATATCTGAACTGCCAGAGTCACTACTCTTGTGCTTTAGAACCATTATTAAGTAAAATACAAGTTACTTGAACATGAGTACTGCAACAGTTGATTGGATAACCGTGATGGCTGATAAGTGAATAATAGGAGGGTGGCATTTACAACATGAATATGCTGGACAAAGGGATGATTCACATCCTGAGTGGGATGGAAAGAGATGAAGCTTTGATCTCAATATGAGGTTTGACATGCAATTTAAAACATTTTTTCTGGGATTCAATATCTGAAAGGAGTCATTCTTTAAAATAATCTATAATTGTAATATTTTAAATCTAAATTCTAATGTTTTTCATGATACTTGATAAGTTAATCTCAAAAGTTATATAAAAATAAAAAAATAACAGCTATAATTTAAAGAAAAAAAAAAAAACAGATGAGCCATTTTGCCTAAAAGGTATCAGGACTCAGTGTAAAACCATACTTAAGACATTATGATACTGTTGCAGGGAGAAATAGACCAATGAACAGAATAGAAAGTCCAGAAACTTGTGTACCTTGAAATGTTTCACTTTGTCTATCATCCTATTTATACATGTGGAGCAAGGTAAAAATAATTACATATTAATATATATTATTATATATTTAATGTATTATATCATGCACACGTGTGCATGTATTTAAGTTTATAAATATTTGTGAATATGTGTATACAAATATATATGAGACAATGGAAATATTTATACGTCTGTGTGGGTGGTGTGTGAAACAGTGGTAGAATTTCACGGTAATTGAGAAATGGGTCAACTATTTATCACATGATGGTGGCCCAACTGTCAACATTACTAAATGAAATGAGCTCTACCTCATGTTAGATATAAAAATGTATTTCAGAAGGAATAAATATCTGTATTTAAATAATGATACTTTGATCTTTTAACAACATAATATGGGACATATGTGACAAATCTGTTGGCAGAATCTCTTAACAAGGCACAAAACCACAAACCAGGGCACACAGTAGGTACTTCATAAATATTTCTTAAAATAATTAAAAGGTGAATCATATGTTTATATAAAAGTTCTTAAAATCTTCTGTGACTAAAAAATTATTTTTAAAAACCCAGGCAACAGAGATATTTTAAACAAACCTACCAAATCAACTACAAAAAAAGACAACCAAACTAAAATTGGAAAATTGGAAAAGGATATAAACAAGTCACAGAATTAGAAAGCCAAATGTCAGTAAACTTTTGCAAAAAGAATGTTCTCACTAGGAATCAGAAAATTACACATTGAAACCAATGAGAGATACTTAATACTCTTCAGATTAAAAAGGCATTTTAAAAAGTGATAACCTTGAGCGATATTCACCATGTGCAGAGATGAGAACACTTATAGAGTGTTGATGGGAGTACATTTCATTCAACTACTTTAGAGACCTTGTAGCAGATCTGTTCCCTCTGCAGTTTCATAGAAAATTGACATCAGGTGGGAGATCTCAGCTGCATGTCCTATAGATCCCACTTTTCCAGCCTGTTCTTACTTGTTAATCAACATAAAGTCCAAAGAAGCAGTTTTCCTCACAGTTCCTCAAAATTCTTAGAAATGAAATTGTCAGCAAGGCAAATCAAGACTTTAACGCATGCTTTACTTTTTGTAGAATGAGAATCTCAGCAGGTGCCCAGAGACTTAAAATCCCTGATCTTTGTTGTATTTCTCATCCTTATAATATTTGTGGTCTTTCTTAGAAAGCATACATATTACATCCTGCTTCTTCTCAGACAAGAATGTTTAAGATTGCCATATATGTATCTTAATTCATGGCTTCAAAACAATTTGTCATATAGAAATAATTCCCTAAAAGTATATTGCTCTTCAGATTTTGAGAAACATCTGAATTGCTGACAAGAAAATACTTATTTTTAAACCCATACCTTCTTTGATAAAAAGAGTCAATCCTTTCAAACCATTCAAAATATTAAAATAATCACTAAAAATAAATCATTTGGACAAAGCACCATTGCATCAGGAGATTCCAATATGGCCACTTAAGGAATGTCAGTCTTTTTCTCTACTCCCTTTTTAAGAATCACCTTAGGATAATTTAGTCCTCCATGCTTCAAATAAACATTTTGACTGGGCATGGTGGCTCACACCTGTAATCCCAACACTTTGGGAGGCTGAGACAGGAGGATCACTTGAGGTCAGGGGTTTGAGACCAGCCTGGCCAACATGTTGAAACTCTGAAACCCTGTCTCTCCTAAAAATACAAAAATTAGCTGGGCATGGTCATGCATGCCTGTAATCCCAGCTACTTGGGAGGTGGAGGTTGCAGTGAGCCAAGTTCATGCCACTGCACTCTAGCCTAGGTGACACAGTGAGACTTGGTCTCATAAAAAAGAAAAAAAAAAAAAAAAAAAGATTAGTGTATTTTCATGTGCATAAAAGCATTAAGAATTACATATAATTTTATAAACAAAAGACAGTAACTTAGTTATCATACCTGTGGACATAAGGTTTCCAAATGACTGGCTGCAGTTTTGACGATTTTAATTCCATCTTCATTTGTTGACATGGAACAAGCAAGATTTGCCACCTTAAATACAATCCAAAATAATGAAAATTATTTTAGATTATCAAAGAAATGCAGAAACATTTTTACTGAACAAGAACATGTACACATTCATTGAGAAACTCAGTGACAAGTAACATTCTCGAAAACATCACTGGAATCTATTTTCTGAAAGAATTCAGAGAATCTAGTAAAGCAAATAACAATAAAAGGACCTAGATAATTGTTTAATATGAAAAGGAGAGACTAGCGAGTGAATCAGTAAATCCTATACAGTCTCTTGGTATCAACATCTAACTTCTTATGAGACTGGGAAAAAAGTTTATCTATGGATTGAATGCTAAAAGATTTTTGGAATCTCATAGGATTGTGATTTATTTTAAATTTGTAATTGGTTTATTATTTCCCAGAAGTCTATTACTCATATTTAGGTTGCATTAAGTATGACTGTATCTTCATACGTGTTTTGTTTGCGTTAAATATACTACAAAGCTGAACAAATACAAGATAACTTCTTTTTCCTGTTTTTTCTTTCTACTGTAACTCGAGGGGTACTGTTCGACATTCCAGCAGTGCATTTGATTCAAGCATTATTGACATCCAAATTTCTCTTATATTACTGCTTTTGAAATTTACATTTTCTTCCAACAAAATGAGTGCTCTTTTAATTACCATTATGTCCATGACCTAACTCCAAGATTTACAGATATTTTATTTAGACCATGAAAGAGCCATGATAAAGAATGTGAGATGATTTTCTCTTCCTCTGAACCTCACTCTTGTTCAACATTCTTCTCACTAGCACAGTAAGGTTTATGGACAGAAGCAATGTTTTCTCTGATCTGCAAAATATATCACTGTCTTTATCACTGCAAGGAGATACTTTATCTAACAGTAATTTTTCTAACTTTAAAAATATCTCTGTCTGTTGTTTTACACTTTAACACATTGCAGCTTTTCCTGCTAAGATCTAAAATACATCCAGTTGCGGAGAAACCACACATTAGCCACATGCAGTGGAAATAAACAACATATGACTTTGAATCACTATTTTAAGAGTACCACAAAATGTTATTTAAATTGATTTATAGTCTTTGCTTTTTTTAATATAACATTACTTTTAACCTGCCAATAGTGAAATAACTTCTTGGTTTTCATTCACATATAATGAAATAACAGGCATACATTATTTAACTGTTGAAGGGCATTGTTCAATTTATTAATGTACATGGGGATGACTTACTTGAAAAGGTCTTTTATTGGCTTGAAGGTCACAATGCCTTAACTTTCATATCTGACACATAATTAGCACATTTGTGAGTTATTTGAAAAGGGCAACCGTTTCTGTGCTCCTTTCTACTCCCCAAACCCCAGTCACTAAAAGTGAAACTTGACAGTCTAATTGCTTTAATATGTATCACATTAATTCACACTGCATTTGCAAAAAATATTGCCTGTAAATTTGAGCACTGCTTGTTTACAGTTTAAAAAAAAAAAAAACCCTAAAACTAAAACTCATTGGCTCAATGTGGTCAAATTAGAAGAATGCTGGTTAACCCAAAGCCTAGAAATTACAGAAAACTGCCCCTATGTAGATACTCCTTTATTTTACTTATTTTTAATGTATCCTCATTTTCTTCTTTTTCCTTTTGAAAATATACATTCTTCTTCTGGATATTTACTGGCCACCAGGCTTATTAAAAGCCGATTAAGTAACTCACATAGTATGGAAATTATGTTAAATACAGTGTGTGTCTATATTAGCAGAATTAATGTTATGCAACTCTGTAATGAAAACACAACTGAACTTCGTGTTTTCTACTCAAAGTTTTCTGCTCATTCCTCATACTAACACTCTTTTTGTCTTCATTTATTCTATGCCTATACATATCTGAACTTCTCCTTACTAGAACTGTTCTGTCAAATAAAGTTTCTAGGTAGTCGAGTGCTATTTCAAAGCATGTGCAGTTTTAGTGCTATTTTGCACAAACAAGGTTGAATTTATAAGATAGTATCTTTGGCAAAACAGTAAAGTGTTAGAAGTAAAATATCTTTACATTTCAAATGTGAATGATTTTGTGATATATTTTCTAAAGTCACATCAATGTGTGAATGAAAGTCACATGTCCTCTAATGATGATTCTTCCTAAATTCTGTGTGGCTCTTCTGTCAAGTATGTTCCCAGGAACGCAGAAATATAATTCCCTACTGGTCAAAGAATATAGCCTGCAAATAAGATATTTTGTATAAATAGTTTGAGATATTTGGACATTTTATATCCTTTGTGTGTCTGGGCAAAGCTTTATTACTATTCACAAGATCTCTGCAGAAAGTTTCTGCCCACTAAGGGAAATGAGGGTATCAGTTTTTTGGAAACAAACAGATCTGGGTTTGAACCCAATTCCCACAATTAAACTTCTGATCATGAGGGAGATCTTAGATTATTTGACCTTGTTTTGTCACCTTTAAAATGTGAATGATAATGACCACCTCACTGAGATGCTTTGAGGATTAAATGAGAATGTGTGGGGAGGGGGGTCTGAAACCTGGTGGACCTCACCATGTATGAATTTCCTTCCATCCAATCTGTCTCTCAACTAACGGGAAAAAAAGGAAAAAATAAATATAAGTCTCTTAGATATTTTGGAGAATTAAAGCCTTAGGAGCCTAAAGAAATTGAATAATATGCCTGACCCAAGAGCCACAAATTCAAATGCTTTCAAGAGCCATGCAGGGGATACAGACATTGAGTCTAGATTGAACTCAGTGGTGGGCTGTGGTGGTGGGTCCCCAAGCAAAATGATTGTGTATGCCCTACTGAAAGGCATTCATTAAAACTACACACATGCAAGGAAAAACTCAGTATCTTAGTCAAACTAATCCGTTGGCTTACTTTAGTTCACCGGTCACCACTTTGTGACCTCTAACCCCACTCTCAAATCCTGTATCATATAAATAAAACAACAAAATTAAGCAGCGGGATGAAACACAAACCAATCAATGGCAGGGTGACTATTAACTAATAATATGTGTGAGCCCTTTAAGCTACCCTGAAACAAAGTCTTGACAAGCATTCTTGCATCAAAATGACTGACCAGATTTTGTATTGGTACTATGCTACAGCCTTAACCAAGTCTACGAAAAGCAGAATCTAAATTATCCTTAATAAATGGGACTAATGGTAGGGAAATTCACAAATTTATTGAAAAGAAAAACCTGGGACAAAACGTTCTTTCATTTTTACAAAAGATTAAATTACATCCTTTAAATAATTACTAATATTGTGATAACTTCAAAACAAACAAGGAGTTTTCAAACAGGGATATGTGTCTTGTTATGAGAGGAGAGTGAAGTGTTCCATTAGCATTCCTCTCTTGCAGTTCTTTCCTTCTCGCCATTCCTTCTGCCCTCTAAAATGTATGGTACAGTCCAGGCCCTTTAAACATGGCAGACCTTACTGTCCCATTTGGTCTTTAAAAAACGTTGAAGATGAAAACGCCTGGCCAGACAGTTCCTCACCTGAACAATCCTGTTGATGTTTGTTCCCTACTTTCTGGCTCCTATGTCAAGTTGGATTGACTGATTGATTGATTTAGAGACAGAGTCGCACTCTGTCACCCAGGTTGGAGTGCAGTGGCACAAGCTCGGCTCACTGCAACCTCCACCTCCTGGGCTCAAACAATCCTTCCATCACAGTCCCTCAAGCAGCTGGGACTACAGGTGCACACCACCACACCTGGCTGATTTCTGTATTTTTTGTAGGGACTGGGTTTCGCCATGTTGGCTGGGCTCGTCTTGAACTCCTGAGCTCAAATGATCCATCTGCCTCGGCCTCTCAAAGTGCAAGGATTACAGGCATGAGCCACCGCACTGGCCCCTACTTCAAGTTCTCTATACTAATTAGTATGTTTCTGTCATGCTTTTCATTTGCTAGACTTTGAGTCTTTTCTTTCACTCAGCAGAGAACATAGTATCTTTCACCTAACTTATGGTTTCAGGTGAGAAATTCCCTGCAGTGGAGCCTGGCCTTGCAGAACCCTCACACCTAGCCTAGTTCTCTCTCTCGCTTTGTGTCAAGGTCAGGAGGATGACCATGCTTGACACGAAAGAATGACTCACTAGGGTAGAGCCAGGGACAGCAATAAAACAGATATTTTGAGATGGGGAATTTTCCCAACGACCCTTTAAAAAAATCGACCATACTGTAGGTTAAGTCTGCTTTTCATCACTACTTTGTTCTAATCTGGTAAAGATATTCTATTTTAAAGATACTGAATATCAGAGCAATGTATGTTTTAACATTCCAGTATTAAGTTTTGTCTGAAATCTCAGGAGCATTGGTAGTATTCTCAGTCATCTTAGACAACTGAAATGGAATCACTGTTAGAAATGAGTACACTATTTGGACAGCTGCTCATCACACATCATTCAGTCTGTCACTAAGAAGTTCCTACACAGGTATTTACCTGTAATATAATCTCTCCAGAACACGAAGCAAACCTTGATGTTTGCTAAGATTTTCATTGTCACATATTCATTGTTTATACAGCGTTCACATAGTTAATTGTAATATCATGTCACCACGTGTCCTAGCTCTCAAGGGGGGAGAAAGGTCACTGTCTCATTTTCATGCAGTTTCCCTTCTGGCAGTTGGTCATGCAACTCTTGTGTAAACACTTCCAGACACAGAGACTTTCCTGTCTTGCAGGGCAGTCTATTCCCACTGCAGGATAGCCCAAAGTTACAAAGTTACACAAGTTATGAAATTCTTCTTTATAAGGGATGAACTATTTCTCTCAACAACTTTCTCTATGTTGTTCTAGAATCCAGAATGGCAAATGTCTTCATTAATGGAAATAAATCTGGACCTACAGAAAATCCAAATCAATAGTCCTCAACTTGCGGGATAAGAGAGACACTAAGAATAATGGAATCACCAGTAAATAGCTACTAAAAAGAGAAGTCCAATTCCCTTCTGTCAAGACATTCTGATATATTACGTGTGTATATGCATGGAAGTCAGAGGTGTAAGGGATATATAATTAGATTGTTTAAAGTTCTCCCAGGTGATTCTGATATACCACTTCCCCCACACATACAACACACACACATACAACACACACACATACAACACACACACATACAACACACACGGCAACATACAGATACATACTAGGATTTCAGTTCATTTTTATTTGTTTGAATAGACACTCTTGCCTGAAGATAAATGTAATGAGGTGAAATTCTAAAAAAGAATGATCTGAATATTTAAGGGATAGCCTAGGAAGTTAAATAGAAAGCTTCACAAATTAGAGGCAAGAAATAACGCCTTAAACTTCTACTTGAGAAATAGAGAAAAGGTTAAAAATCAAAATAAGAAAATCAAGTGTAGGGGATATTTCTGGCCTTCCATTCAAAGTCTATTCCTCCTTTTGGTAATAACACTGATTTCTCTCGGAGAACAGCTCTTGCTCTCACCTAGTGGTGTAAAGTCTTGGTACCACTGTCAATCAAGGATCCTGCTCCTCCCCTAGGTCTAGCTTGGGCATATCCATCACTTACTACTGCCACCTACAGCCCTGGATCACTCTTTGTTCTGTTGAATCTTAGCCTTTCATTTTGATTTATGTACATTACCTTATGTCTTCCAATAAAGTCTGTATTTTCTTCTTAAGTAAGCCAAATTCATTTTCTTTTGCATACAACAAGAGAATCACAATTCTTAGTAAGTACTGAGCTAGAAACCTAGACCCCAAGAATGTACTAATCTCAGACAGTTACTTTCAGCAAGCTGAAAGCTGGTAATGTATAAGCATAATTATTTCTGTGAAAGGCACCTTCTCATTAAATGCCAGCCTCTGCCTTTAGTCAACCTCAATGTCCTAGTATCAGGGATAAATGCAAGGAATGAGACAGTCATTTGAGTTCCTGCACATATAGATAAGTGTCTTCCTTTGACGATCTAATTCTTCAATGTCTATTAGAACATGTTACATATCAGGTACAAGAGAATATCTAATCCTTGAATAATTTATCATTTTTGAGTTTATATTTCAGCAAGCTGTTCATTCTGTTTGAAAACCACCTCTCATGTACTCTTTCAAAATCATACCTATACTTCAAAGCCTGGATCAAATATTGCCTCTTCCACAAACTCTTTTCAGATGCCCAGGATCCATATTTTCATCTTCCTACACTATCATGTTATAGCAAATTCTTATTCCCCCTAAGTTCACTTATGTATCTATCAGATGGTGAGCTGCTTGAGGGTAAAGACAATGATATATTTCTTTTTAAAAAAATTTTCCCATCAAGTGAAATACCCTGAAAATAGTATTTTGTCTATGTAAATAACAATAATTTATCTCTATCTGGAACTAACTCATAATAAATTATTGTCTATTGTGTCTGAAATGAAAACATTCAGTAAGTTTTATTTTTTAATGTCCTGTGTACAACTTAACTTGTTCATTGGAAGCTGTGTCCTTTCTTCCACTCCTTCCTAATAAAAATGTTCCTAATTCTCTACCATATGCATATAGAGGTAAGAATTATTACTTTAGGTTATGGGGGGAAACACCTGAGAAAACAAACTACTTAGGTTATTAAACTTAATTGCCCTGAGTGGATTTGAGTTTGACTGTGTATATTCATTGGAAACATCAAGATTTGACAAATATGTAGCAAAAATAAACAGAGAAAAACTTTGAATATGGGTATGGAAATAATCTAGCTGAAATGGGTTCTTTATTTTAATGTGGTATTGGCAAAGGAGACTTGGGCTTCTTTCAGAATTTGGAAATGAATGTCAGTTCATAAAAGCTTGTGAAGAAGCATGAAGAAGGAAAAAATGCTATCTATGCCCCTGGGACACAGTAAGTACCAAAACTACAAAGTCACTAGCCAAATCACTGATGGATGGAACACTAGAAGTTCTTTAGGCTGATGACTGAGAATACTACCAATGCTCCTAGAAGTTCTTTAGGCTGGTGGCAGATAGCAAGAGCTAGGTTAGACACTTTGAGTTTGAGTCACCACTGAGATACATTAAGAAGACATAACCTATATACAGTTAGATCTGTAGTTAAGAGGGGGTCTACAGTAGAGAGATTAATTAATCTCAATTATTAATGGTAATTAGATAGAATTATGTGAGGAGAAAAGGTTATTAGAAGGTATCTAAGATATTAAAATTTATTAGGCAGAAACATAAGTTTACTCCTTCGGTGAGTCTTAGAAAAAGTGAGATAGGAAAGGTTACCCACAGTACTGTGATGTCATAAAGCCCAGGTTAAGAAAAGGTTTCAAGAAGATGGTATTGGTGCTGAGAGTTCAGTAAGTTATTCCTGAAAACATCCAATTCAGCCATGCAGAGAACCGTGCTAGTCATTCATAGAGTGTTCAAGTGAAATGATGATGGTTAAAGTAGCCTGGCATGGACAGAGGACTGTGTATGGGTAAAGTAGCCCCTTGAGTCTTACGGGTATTATCCAGGCAACCTGTAGCTCTCTCAGGGCAGAGAGCTACAGGATAATACCCACTCTCTCATCCTCACATCTATTCATTTTAAAACATTTTACCTCTCAGTAACGTCCCGAAACATGTATGAGGTGGTGCAAAACTAATTAAGAATTTACAATTACTTTTAATGGCAGAAACCACAGTAACTTTTGCACCAACCTATGCTTTTGCTGTCCTCTACCCCACTTAAGGTTTTGATCTGTTTTTTTTTTTATTCTTATTTTTATTCTTGTTTCCAATTTTAGCTTTTGTTGTCAGCAAATGTTCTTTCTCTACGCTATGTTCACCAAATTGCAAAAACAAATGTTTTCAGGTGCAAATTTGGATTCCCCATCATCATCTTCCCATCTCCACATCATACCTCCATCCCTACTAAGTCTTTTAGTCTGCCCCAAGAGTCATCACACGCAGTTCTTGTGCTTTCTTTGCTTCAGCTTTATCAATGTACTTTTATGTATCAATGCTTCCTGCTGCCAGAAAACATCTGCCCATACTGTTCTCTGTAGACTGGAATGCTATCCTCCTCCCTTTTCACAGCCACCTTCACACCACTTACACTTGCTTAACTGATATCCCTAAGATCTCTGCTCAAAACTAATTCATTGGAAAGTTTCTCACCAACACTGTACTCCACCTCCACACCCAATACCTGAAACCTCTGCCCATCTAAGTCAGATTTTTCCCTCAGAGCACGATTCTCAGTTTATAATTATATATTCACTGGGGAAATTATTTGATTAGTGTCCATCTTCCCAGATTTATAAAGCAGAGGCCTCACCTGTATTTGCTTATCATTCAGCCCACAGTGCCTAGTACCTGACATACAGTAGACAATCAATCAATAGTTTTTTAGGGAATGAATAAATGCATGAATGCCTGAATCAGTATGCTTGAGAATGTATCATCTTCTTGATGAACATGAGATGACAAAAGGAAGAAAAATGGGTTTGAAGGGAGGAGACAGCAGCAGAAATTCAGGACAAGAAATAAAGGAGAATGAAATTTTCCTTTGAAATTTATTTGCAATATTCTACAAAGGCTCAGACAACTGGACTTCAAAGAAAAGTAACATGTTTTTCTTCTAGTCTGGTCATCATACTTAACAAGGCTTGTGGGGCAGAGCTTCTTTCAAGTTTTACTTTCACTTAAGATATCAAATTGGAAACTACTGAACTGGTCCCAATTTAGCTTTGAATTTATTTATTTTTAATCAAGTAAAATAACTCTTCAAAGTGCTCATACTGGATGCTGAAGGCTGCCAAGTGTGGCAGATGGCAAGAGGCACAGTAACTTCCTTCAACAAATCCAGGAGCTTCATTGTCTATTTCAGAATGTAATACATGCTCTGCTTCTAAGAAAGCCCCACTCAGAGGCATGTGGCTGAGTCTGATAATTGCAGAAAGAGCTCTGTGATCTCCCCATATTGGCATCCGAGTGACCTCTGGCTAACAAGTCAGCCCTTCTATTTCTCCTACTGAAGCAGCACTGCCCTGCTTCCCTTGGTGGTAATAAGAAATGACTATGAATTCTGGGTTCTGTAGAATATTAAACTAACCTAACTGTGCTGTAAAAGCACATAGCAAAGTTCAGGGAAACAATTTCATCAACTAACAAATGTTGATTATACACCTATTAAGTGGACTGGGAACTGTCAGGGAAATCATAGAAATCAAAACCAGTTTGAAAGTGAATCCCAAGAAACACAATCTACTTAAAGGGACACATGAAAGGATCAAAGACTAAAACTTTAAGTCTCCAAATACTATAGGAAGCTAGAGGTAGGTGAACTTCATAGAGATGACTGCAGTAATAGTGTTAAATGGAGACAAATTACTACCTAGGAAATTATATTCTCTTGAATTTTGCATCTCAAGCTGCTTCCCGAATTTTATGAATCCTCAATCACACAATCCAGTCTCTGATACTAGTTTTGATTTACCTCTCTGTCTTTGGTCATCCTTCTTTTTTTTTTTTTTTTCTTTTTTCTCTCTTTTTTTTTATTGCATTTTAGGTTTGGGGGTATATGTGAAGAACATGCAAGATTGTTGCATAGGTACACACATGGCAGTGTGGTTTGCTGCCTTCCTTCCCCTCACCTGTATCTGTCATTTCTCCCCATGCTACCTCTTTCCACCTCCCCACCTCCCTGTCCCTCCCCCATTTCCCCCCAACGGACCCCAAGGTGTAGTGCTACCCTCCCTGTGTCCATGTGTTCTCATTGTTCAACACCTGCCTATGAGTGAGAACATGTGGTGTTTGATTTTCTGTTCTTGTGTCAGTTTGCTGAGAATCATGGTTTCCAGGTTCATCCATGTCCCTAAAAAGGACGCAAACTCATCATTTTTGATGGCTGCGTAATATTCCATGGTGTATATGTACCACATTTTCCCTATCCAGTCTATCGTCGATGGGCATTTGGGTTGGTTCCAGGTCTTTAATATTGTAAACAGTGCTTTGGTCATCCTTCTACAAGATGAGGAACAGACTGACTTCACTGCTAGGCCTCTTTCCATTTCAATCATTGTGCTTTACTGCTTATATAACCAATAACAAAATTAGAGAAAAATTAAACAAAGGAGCAGAGCTATCAGACAACTTTGCTATTAATTTAAATATGAATTTGTAGATGAAATATTAGCCAACTGAATTCAACTGTGTAATAAAAGAATAGTTATCAAGCAAGACAATGTAGTTTCTTCCAGGAATGAACAAACGACTTATGATTGAGATATAACAATGGAATTCCTTGTTTTACCAGATATAAATAGATTTTATATTTATACCAAAACTACACTAAAAAACAAACTCAAAACCTTAGCAATGTATGAATAGGAAGAATCATTCTTAATCTAAAACAAAAAAAAATCAGAAATTTTCAGCAAGTGTCATGCTCAAAAGTCAAGATTAAGATAAACATTCCCAATATTACTGAGTTTAATCAATATTTTACTTAAGGTTCCAGTAAATCTAAATGAATCCAAAACAGCAATGGCTGCAACTATTGTTAGAAAATAATTGTGCTTATTCCCAGGTGTCAAAAATCGTCACCTAGGAAATGCAAGATTATCTGAAAACCGTTATTGAGTATTCAGTAACACTTCTTTATGCAGAACACATGCAAGATGAATAATATATTTTTCTATATATCAGTTAAAATAAAAATAAAAATTGATTTAAAAATCTGTTACTATAGTAACTAAATATTATGAATTTCATGGCAGTAAATATCTGTTAAAAAGCACAATTATTGATACTGGTATATATGTATATATGTATTAAATTTTACTTAATGATATAAAAAAAGAATAAAATGAATAGTGAGAAATATCAGATTCCTGGATGGAAAATCTCAGTACTGCAAAATATAATGTCTCTGCTCACAAAATTTATCTATTAAATTTATGGAGCTATATTGAACTTAGGTAAATATTAATGTACATCTGGAAGAATATATGAAAGTCTGGCAAATAAGTTTTATTTAAAAAAGAACGGGCTGGGCACAGTGGCTCATGTCTGTAATCCCGGCACTTTGTGAGGCTGAAGTGGGTGGAATGCCTGAGGTCAAGAGTTTGAAGCCAGCTTGACCAACATGGTGAAACCCTGTATCTACTAAAAAATACAAAAATTAGCCAGACTTGGGGGTGCATACCTATCATTCCAGCTACTTGGGAGGCTGAGGCAGGAGAATCATTTGAACCTGGGAGACAGAGGTTGAGTGAGCCAAGAATGACACACTGCACTCCAGCCTGGGTGACAGAGCAAGACTCTGTCTCAAAAAAATAATAATAATAAAAATAAAAAAGGAGAATGAAGAGGAGAAGGATTATGTGCCAGTAATTAAAGACACAGAAATGTAGCATTTTTCAGGGTAATGGGAAAAATATTGGTGATGGCCTAATTTCCTGCTATCTACTTTCTGGAAAAAAAAAGTACAATGTATAGTAAAAATACTAGAACATATTACTTAATAAACATTTTGAAATGTCAAAATATTGAAAATAAAGTTAAAATGCAAAAGGCAAAAATGTTTTTATATTTGATAATAAAAATTATTATCCATAGGTTCAAATAGATGATAAATATCAATAAGGAAAAGAGGCCACTAAAAATGGCCAAAATATTTAAATAGAGACTATACATATGAAATATGACTAATAAATACATGAAGAAATGCAACTAAAGCTAGAAAATCACATTTTGCTTGTCAGAGCAGCAATACGTAAAAAGTTTTATATTATCCAGTACTGATGAGAATATGGGGACATGACAGGAAGGTAAACGGTCAACTTTTCAGAGAGCAACTTAGCTTCATTCCACAAAAGTTTAAAATGCGCAGAACTGAACAATTCAACTTAATGAAATCTGTCGTTCAGATATACTTGCATATGTGAACAGACTCACAGCCATGCGGCCACGTTATTTGTAAAAGCAGAAATGCATCTAAATATTTAACATTGGAGAATAAATTATGTAATATTATGATTCTGTAAAAAAATAAAATGTTCTGCTATCAAATGTCTCAAGTACACAATTTTAAGTGAGATACTGCAGAATGGAAAATATGATTATATTTTAAACTATTTACCTATAATTATGTATAAATTCAATGTATAATGTCTATGGTGATAATTCCCAACTGTTAATTTGAGTTATATGTGGGAGAGAAGGTAGGATTACTATTTCTATGAAGAGAAGTACCCACTTTTAACTATGTTTCTATATTGACTGAAATTTTTCCAAGTATATTTTTCACTATATTAACAGTAAATTAGTTTAATTTTTTTTTTTAAAGAAACAGTTTCACTCTTGTTGCCCAGGCTGGAGTGCAATGGCACCATCTCAGCTCACTGCAACCTCTGCTCCCAAGTTCAAGCAATTCTCCTGCCTCAGTCCCGAGTAGCTGGGATTACAGGCATGCACCACCACGTCTGGCTTATTTTTTGTATTTTTACTAGAAACAGGGTTTCACCATGTTGGCCAGGCTGCTTTTGAACTCCTGACCTCAGGTGATCCACCCACCTCAGTCTCCCAAATTGCTGGGGTTACAGGCATATGCTACCATGTCCCACTAGTTTTCTAATTCACGAAAAAAGTGATTGATGAAATAGCTCTCTATGTACTGACATGGTAACATACCACTGACAAGTAAAATAGAACATTTAATAATCTCATTTAGAAAAGATGGTAAGCTTTTGTGTATGCATATGAAAATGTGATAGCATAAATGATCCTCCCCAAAATGGTAATTGTGATGATCTCTGAGCAATGAAAATCAAGGTAATTTCAACTTTCCTTTTCTATATCCTTAACAATTTAGAATTTAGCTTATTATAATAAAAATTAATCATTCTTATAACCAGAGAAAAATACAGTGATTCTCATTTTCAAGAGAATAAAATCTTTCTATACCTGTATGTGAATTTTTATTATTATACTTTAAGTTTTGGGGTACATGTGCAGAACATGCCGGTTACATAGATATACACATGCCACGGTGGTTTGCTGCACCCATCAACCTATCAGCTACATTAGGTATTTCTCATAATGCTATCCCTCTCCTAGCACCCCACCCCTAACAGGCCCCAGTATGTGATGTTCCCCTCCCTGTGTCCATGTGTTCTCACTGTTCAACACCCATTATGAGTCAGAACAAGCCATGATTGGTTTTCTGTTCTTGTGTTAGTTTGCCGAGAATGATGTTTTCCAGCTTCATCCATGTCCCTGCAAAGGACATGAACTCATCCTTTTTTATGGCTGCATAGTATTCCATCGTGTATATGTGCCACATTTTTTTTAATCCAACTTAGCATTGATGGGCATTTGGGTTGGTTCCAAGTCTTTGCTTTTGTGAACAGTGCTGCAATAAACATATGTGGGCATGTGTCTTTACAGTATAATAATTTGTAATCCTTTGGGTATATATGCAGTAATGGGATTGCTGGATCAAATGGTATTTCTAGTTCTAGATCTCTGATTAATCCCCACACTGTCTTACACAGTGGTTGAACTAATTTACACTCCTACAAACAGTGTAAAAGTGTTCCTATTTCTCCACATCCTCTCTAGCATCTGTTGTATCCTGACTTTTTAATGATCACCATTCTAACTGGCATGAGATGGTATCTCAATATGGTTTTGATTTGCATTTCTCTAATGACCAGTGATGAGCTTTTTTTCATATGTTTGTTGGCTGCATAAATGTCTTCTTTTCAGATGTGTCTGTTCATATCCTTTGCCCACTTTTTAAGTTTTTTGTTTTTTCTTGTAAATTTAAGTTCTTTGTAGGTTCTGGACATTAGCCCTTTGTCAAATGAATAGATTGCAAAAAATTTTATCCCATTCTGTAGGTTGCCTGTTCACTTTGATGACAGTTTCTTTAGCTGTGCAGAAGCTCCTTAGTTTAATTAGATCCCATTTGTCTATTTTGGCTTTTGTTGCCATAGCTTTTGGTGTTTTGGTCATGAAATCTTTGCCCATGCCTACGTCCTGAATGGCATTGCCTAGCTTTCCTTCTAGGCTTTTTATGGTTTTAGGTCTTACATTTAAGTCTTTAATCCATCTTGAGATAATTTTTGTATAAAGTGTGAGGAAGGGAGCCAATTTTAGTTTTCTGCATATGGATAGCCAATTTTCCCAACACCATTTATTAAGTAAAAAATCCTTTTCCCATTGCCTGTTTTTGTCAACTTTGTCAAAAATCAGATCGTTGTAGATGTGTGGTGTTATTTCTGAGGTCTCTGTTCTGTTCGATTGGTCTATATATCTGTTTTGGTACCAGTACCCTGCTGTTCTGGTTACTGTATCCTTGTAGTATAGTTTAAAGTAGAAATCATAACAAACAGCCTCTCAGACCACAGTGCAATGAAATTAGAACTCAATATTAAGAAATTCACTCAAAACCACATGGAAACTGAACAATCTGCACCTGAATGACTACTTGGTAAGTAACAAAATTAAGGCAGAAATAAAGATGTTCTTTGAAACCAATAAGAACAAAGACAAAACATAGCAGAATCTCTGGGATAAATTTAAAGCAATGTGTAAAGGGTAATTTGTAGCACTAAATGCCCACAAAAGAAAGCAGGAAAGATCTAAAATCGACACCCTACCATCACAATTAAAAGAACTACAGAAGCAAGAACAAACAACTTCAAAAGCTAGCAGAAGACAAGAAATGACTAAGATTAGAGCAGAACTGAAGAATAGAGACATGAAAAACTCTTAAAAAAATCAACGAATCCTGAAGCTGCTTTTTTGACAAGATCAACGAAACAGACTGCTAGCCAGCTTAACAAAGAAGAGAGAAGAATCAAATAGATGCAATAAAAAAAATGATAAAGGGATATTACCACTGATTCCACAGAAATACAAACTACCATCAGAGAACACTATAAACACCTCCTTGCAAAGAAACTAGAAAATCTAGAAGAAATGAATAAATTTCTGGATGTATACACTTTTTCAAGTCTATACCAGGAAGAAGTCAAATCCCTGACAGACCAGTAACAAGTTCTGAAATTGAGGCAGTAAAAATAGCCTACCAATCAAAAAAAGTCCATGACCAGATGGATTCACAGCCAAATTCTACCAGAGGTACAAATAGGAATTGGTACCATTTCTTCTGAAACTATTCCAAACAATCGAAAAAAAGGGACTTCTCCCTAACTCATTTTATGAGAACAGCATCACCCTGGTAAAAAAACCTGGCAGAGACAACAAAAAAAGACAATTTCAGGCCAACATCCCTGATGATCATGGATGCAAAAATCCTCAATAAAATACTAGCAAATCCAGCAGCACATCTAAAAGCTAATTCATCACGATCCAGTCGGCTTCATCCCTGGGATGCAAGGCTGGTTCATCATACGCAAATCAATAAACATAATCCATCACATAAACAGAACCAATGAGAAAAAATCACATGATTTTCTCAACAGATGCAGAAAAGGCCTTTGACAAAATGCAACAGCCCATCATGCTAAAAACTCTCAATAAACTAGGTACTGATGGAACATATCTCAAAATAATAAGAGCTATTTATGACAAACCCACAGCCAACGGCATACTGAATGTGAAAAATCTGGAAGCATTCCCCTTGGAGACTGGCACAAGACAAGGATGCCCTCTGTCAACATTCCTATTCAACATAGTACTGGAAGTTCTGGCCAGGGCAATCAGGCTGGAGAAAGAAAGAAAGCGTACTCAATTAGGAAAATAGAAAGTCAAATTGTCTCTGTTTGCAGATGACATGACTGTGAATTATTAATACCAATCAAGAGAATTGTATTAATCACGACACTTATTGCAAAACCTGAAGGTCTAGAACCATTTCTAAATAAGCTTTCTAGAAAATACACATAAATAATGATTATATAGAAACATGTGCTAAGCAGAAAATAGTTTTCATGGTCCCATATGCTGTTATATTTAAAATGAAGATTCAGAAAAATGATTGAGAATTCATAGTAGGGAAACCAGGCACTGGGTTTATCTTGTCTTAATGTTAAATAAGGGCAAAAAACAAGTCAATTAAAGCCTATTGTCAAGGACAAACTCAAACCAGCTAAAATTGATCTCAATAATGATTTTAAATTCAACATGTTTGGAAAGGTGCTCTGTGCATGGGGTGTGTGTGTCTCCAGCAGATAAAGGTAATGATTCTTATGACTGAATAATTGTGACATGGTCCTACATTTCTTTCTTGTTCGTATCCTACCCATACCTCCAATTCTATCCACACTTTCATCTGAACATCTTGTTCCTCCCAAAAAAGTCATTAAAGATGAAAATATTCACTTGTCTAAGTGGACATATGTCATCATTGTTCTGAAAAAGAGTCATCAGTATGCTGTGTCCAAATGCGTCATCACAGAAGAAGCAAATGCGATGAAAACACACACACACGAACTCAAACATATTTGGCTGTTACAGTATTATTGCTTCTAATAAATTATGAGAAATATATGTTACACAGCTCAAACTGAGAACTGCAGTGTAGACTGCTCTGAGTCCCATTTTGTCAAATATACTTCCCTTTTAGTTTGGAACAATACATAACTGTAAATGGACACACACACCTCGTATTGATGTGTGGTATAAATTATAATGGTAAAACCAGCTAGATAGTTTATTCAAGGTCTATCTCTAAATTAAGCTATTATTCACCTCAGAATCACCACTCAAAGGATAAAATTATGTGTCACCTGCCTAGTAAATGTAATATAATAAACAGTACCAAATAAAATCTATTTAACTACCAAAGAGATGAAACAAATCTACACTATAAATTACAGATAGGATTAAGTGTTGTTTGCTGAACTAGTGGTACACTTTGTTGTCAGCTGAGGTCAAGCATAAATATGAAGCATGCAGGTCTAATAAGTATTTATTAATAGGATCAGTGTGTAAAGGGTAGATGTCAAAACAATGCTATAATTAGCTTTCATTATCATTGAAATTGCCATCAAATTTCAAAGCAATTTTATAACCATTGACTAGATTTCTCATATGGCAGAAAGACAACCGATTTTCTTAGAGAGACCCAATGTGTTAAAGCCAATATGAAGTTTTCAGTGAGTCTCATTCTGAATCAACATGTTTATACATATTGCACCGTTCAAATGCCATCATGAAACAGACTATGTCATATATGACAAAGTTAATTGAAACGCAATTGTGTAAACTTCCTGGATATGGGTGAGACCATCAATATCACCTGATTCCCTAACTAATCACAAAATCCACACCCAGATTCATTCCTTACTTTCACAGAAGATCGGGTCTCTTAGTAGAACGACAGTTGGCAATCAACCATCTGGCAGCTTCTATCTTGGAAGATATCATAACAATAACCTGTGCAACTTTTTTTTTCCAGTAGGCATCTATTTATTATGACTTGGAAGGAAATAGGGAAAGATGTTTTGAAATGTGCCATAACTAAAATCCCAGAGAGATCCTTTTGTCTCTGAGTATAAATGGCCTGTGAGTGAGACAAATAGAACACAATGTGTGTGTGTGAAAGAGAGAGGGAGAGAGGGAGAGGGAGGGAAGGAGAGACAGAGAGAGAGAGTGAGTGTGTGTGTGTGTGTGTGTGTGTGTGTGTGGAGTGGAAGTGGGGCAAGCATATTTGTGTATGTATATATGAAGTCTCAGCAAAATTTACAAATGTTTCTATATACCACTATTAAATACTATGATTTCCATATCCTCTCATTCTTTGGTCCCTGAATCTCATGAGGGCTCCTTAAATGTGTTCTGCATTTAGTTTTATGATAAAAAATGAAGTATAGCTAATTATGTAATATAGGATGAAAAGAAAATAAAATATTTAGGCCCTTTAACGTTAGCAGGGCTATAAGTCATTACAGGTTTAATCTTAACTACCCCCGTACCTCTGCAGCACACTGAAATACTGGACACATACTGTGAGTAGTGGCCATTACTAGAGGATAGGATAAGACATTTGCAGTGTAATCTTAGTAGTGTTTTTCTTTAATGTCTATTACCTGTGGTTCCCAGTAGCTCTGGAAGGAAGGAGGGAGGAGTAAGGAGAGATCTCATAAACTAACCTTCCATAATTAGAGCAAGCCAACATATTAATTGTGTTTGCACAAGGGTAAACTGTGAAATCCTTGAAGACAAGCCGGGCACGGTGGCTCAAGCCTGTAATCCCAGCACTTTGGGAGGCTGAGGCGGGTGGATCACAAGGTCAAGAGATCAAGACCATCCTGGTCAACATGGTGAAACCCCGTCTCTACTAAAAATACTAAAAATTAGTTGGGCATGGTGGCGTGTGCCTGTAATCCCAGCTACTCAGGGGGCTGAGGCAGGAGAATCGCCTGAATCCAGGAGGCGGAGGTTGCGGTGAGCCGAGATCGCACCATTGCACTCCAGACTGGGCAACAAGAGCGAAACTCTGTCTCAAAAAAAAAAAAAAAAAAAAAAAAAAAAAGAAATCCTTGAAGACAGAGACCACGTTACTCATCTTTTTGGTTTTAAGATATTGCAAGGGTTCTTTAAGCTTTTGTTGAATTAAATAAATTTAACCTAACATTGCAAATAAAATATTTTTCACATGGTCTTCTCTACACATTTATGACTGATCTCTTTACAGAGGCCTAAAGACAACAACGAAATCCATGAATATTTATTATGTATCAGGGTTGTTCTAGGCACTCAAGGAGGAAGAATAGAAGATTGGGGAGAAAGCAGTTGCCATGCTTCAAGAAATGGAAGATTTAGCTGTAAATACACAAAACATTTAGAGCTATTAATAATGAAAAAATTTAAATGACAGTGTATACTATGATACTAAATGAGTAAAACACTAAATGCTGATGGGCTTCAGAGTAAAAATATAATGCAGTGAAGCTTTAAAAAATGTTAGCTGGATAGTTTTAAAAGTCTTATAGAAAGATAATTTTAATATATCAAATGAATTTTTTTTGGTTTTTTCTTGAGACAGTCTTGTTCTGTTGCCAGGTGCCAAGCTGGAGTGCAGTGGGCGATCTTGGCTCACTGCAATCTCCGCCTCCCAGGTTCAAGCAATTCTTCTGTCTCAGCCTCCCAAGTAGCTGGGACCACAGGTGTGCACCACCACGCCCAGCAAATTTTTGTATTTTTTTAGTAGAGATGGGGTTTCACCATGGTCTCAATCTCCTGACCTCCTGATCTGCCTGCCTCGGCCTCACAAAGTGCTAGGATTACAGGCGTGAGCCACCATGCCCGGCCAAATTCTTTTAAAACTCTAAAAATAAGACTGTCATATAAAAACGTTTTAATAGAAAACATAAAAGTTTTAAAATTAATGAATCCCAGTATCACAAGATTTTTGGATAACTTTTTTGATTTAAATAAAAATTATCTTTAAGAAATAGTGAATGGTCTAATGAAAACTTTTTGCAAATACTGAAAGTTACATTGCATGTTATTTTATTTCTATCCTTATTACAATATTTCCCATGTATTTAGCTATTTTCAACTCTTATCTCAAGTATCATGAAACTTAAAATTCAAGGAAGCAATGCTGCATTAAAGGTAGCTCCACATACATCAGCCACATGGCACCACATGGCTACACCAGCCAGGGCTGGATTCTCACCAGCATTGCTCCAAGGCTTTGAAACTGAGCCACGGGAGTTGGAGGGCATTTACCATCAACTAGTCCAGTTTTTGACCCTGCTTCAGGAGGGTGGCTTGCTTGCACTGCACCTGGAGCCTTTCAAACTGTTGTCAGGCTCAGCCTCTGAAGAAAGAAATCCCACAGCGTTCTGGCCTTGCTCAGTGTATGCAGTTTTGTTCTAGAAGTAAAGAGACACGTTGCTTCCTTCCCTGGCTCTTGAGAACAGAGGCTGAGCTTCCTCACCTATGTGATGGTAACTTAATGAGCACCTCCCCCTTGGCACACAGAGTACAAAGTGTCCTGGATGCTTGGCAGCCAGAAACAGAGAATAAAAGCCCAGTCCATTTTTTCATCACTCAAGTTAAGAGTCCTACCTGTACCTTCAGCCTCTGACTACTCTGGATCCCTCCTGCCCTTGGGCTGCCAGTCTTTGGAAAGCACACCCACACCGTGTATCTCTCTCCTGTTGGTTAATTAACACTAATGGGCAGCTGCCGTCCCTGCATAAAACCACAGCCATTGCTGGATTACTTGAGGACTAATTTACGCTGTTTGTCCAGGCGCAGTTTCTCTTCCTTTCAGCAGCCTACCCTTTGGACCCTGATGGCTCATTATCACTTCCACCACTGGAGGAACAAGACAAGACTGTCAGCTGTGCCACTTCTCACATTTCCAAGAAAAAAGCTTAAATCTAAGCAATGCCATTCTAGGCTTTCTCTGCAAGGGATTTTAGCTCAGCGAAATCCCTCTTGCAATCTTTGTTCATCATTTTGTCTCAAATGCTGAATTATCTTATTAAGAACTAGAAACCGTTCCTGCAAATGACTTGTTTTTAAATTTGCTTTGCAGACATCTCTAAGGGTCGTTGGCAACTCAAGTGCAATTCTTGATTTCCTCTCTCCCAGCACATTCTGTTAAGCCTATTAATTTCAAATGAATGTATTTTCCTCACATCCTCTAGAAGCAGACTTTAATTGAATGTAATATCTCCCCACCCACTCTAGAAGTGGAATTCTGGGAGTGGGGTGGGGGGGGGAGGAATTACATGCAGTTGAAATTAATAGGATTAATCTAGTCACTTGAAATTAATAGGCTAAAATCTGTTTTCTTTTCCCATAAGCAGACTAATGCCAGTCCCTGCTGTCTTCCCCGCTTCATCTTCCACATCCTATTTTTTCAACGCCCACCCCATCATTTTCCCTTCTCTGAAACTGAATTTAGTCTCTCCCTAATCAATGCACTGCTATGATCACAGCTGGACCTTTCTGATATCTCTAGTCACCACAGTTAAGCTACCTTTATTGATTTCTGGGTTCTGAACCATCACTCTTTTCTCTTTCCCCCTCACCCATTCGTTATTCTCTTCACACAGTTCCTTTTCCCTCTCACTAGTTATCCCATCTTCCGGAAGGCAAGATTCCCTCACATTTTTCCTCTCATTCTGCTCTTTTCACATCTGTCTCTGTGGTAAATGAAACATAACATAAAAAATATGAATTTATTTAATCTTTGCACTTTAAAGGTATATTTCTGTGCTTTCTCTGTCGGTGAATAATTCATTTCCTGTTGCTTTGGCAATAGAGTCTGTGAGCCAGGGGCTAGTTTTATAACTACATTTAGTAAATTGAATAGAATATTTTGCTATAATGCAGTAAGGGTACCCAAAATCACTGTTTTGGGAGCCACAAATTCCTGAGGGAAAAGTCTCAAATGCTATGGTACATTAGTTGAACCATAGGAAAAAAAATCAATTATAATTGCTTCTCCAGTTAAATATTATGAATTACAGTGAGTATTTAAGATAGTCTTAAATTTTTTTTCATTTGAGGATCTGCATCCTAGTGACAGTGGCCATTTTTATTAGCGGGTCCAAGATAGTCTTCAGATTTATCCCTGCTCTGTTAGCAGGTGCCGATGATGTAGAGGTTGTGCTATGAATATATGAAGCCGTTTGATTTGAAAAAAGGAGAAACGGCAGCATAGCTATTGGAACCCAGAGAGAATAAACTTTCTTTACTGTTACCTTATATTTTACTTATCTTCCACAAATATGACTAAACCAAAGGGATTCACATTTGTGGTCCCCTCAAGTATGTCCAGTTAGTGGAAACACATCATACATTTTAGAGTGTGACTCCGTAATATAAATTTAAATCCTTCTAACTCGCCACTCCACTCTTTCATATTCTCCAGTAAAAAGATAAAACTGGAAGTATTTATTTAGAAGTCACTCTGCGACACTGTGCTTTGGGTGTTTATAACTGCCTTAAAAAGACATAATCTATAACAAGAATCATTCCAATACTGTGTGTCCTTTTATGTTTAAATAAGTAGGCATATAAAGGCAAAAATAACACTAATAAATTTACCAAGTCAAAGATTTCACTTCATATATGCCACATTTAATTCGTCACTTTGTTGGCCATTTTAAATCCCTGGGTAAATAGAAAAAACAAAAAAGACCTGCTTCTCTCTTCTACAATTTTTATTATACTATGAATGAAGTCGGCACACTTTCTCTGTATATATTTATATATATCTAGGTATGTTTTACTTTAAGTGTTCAGAAGTCTTATGATTTCAAAAGGAATATGTGCTTAAAATATTTAGAAAAAAGTTAAATATAAAACAGTAAATACACAAAATACACATTTGCAGTGTGGCAGATAGGCTCACTGGTGATGACTCTCAATCCCTCTTTCCTTTGCCTTTTTTACCCTCTATTGCATGTCACAGAGCTCTGGCCACATCCCCTTTTCAGATTGGATGTATCCATCTTCCAGCTGCTGGGGCAACTTGCTATTGATCACTCATGGTTTAGTCCTTCCCTAGGACCTGTCCTAAGTCGTCAGAAACTACCTTCTCCAAAACAATGCCCCTTCCCAGGAGAAGTCCACAATTAAGGAAGGAGTGAGTTAGGATTAAAAAGGCCTAGGCCCCTTACCTCTACATGTGACAATTCTGAAAGGTCACCTGAGCTCAGAATCCCCAAGAGTTCAGGTGAGATTTCAGTTGCAACTACATTCGTTGCAAGCTAGCTTCTTCCTCTCTTCTCCCTTCATTACAGGCTTATCTCTGAAATTAATCCCCAGTAAAATTCCTGGATGCAACCATCTATATCAAAGTATATTTATAGGGGAACCAACTTAAAAAAAATCTTAGTACCTAGAAAACAGAATACTCATTTTTTCAGTCTCCTTTATTGCTAGGCTTAACCATGAGTCAATGATATGAGGCACAGTCCCCTAGGGAAGAATATTTTTTCCCTACCACATTAATAACCAAGATTCACTGGAATATGTTCTTTGACTTTTTCCCCTTTGTTCTCCTCCCACCTAGGATGTCACAAAATACCAAGAGGGCAGACATAATCTTAAAACTATAAAGGTAAAAGTGAACACACCACGGATCCAAAAGATCCTTGGAAACATCATAGAGCAAATGAATTCACGCCAGCAACCATCAACTCCTCAACTTTTGACATGGGAGAAAAAAATGGAAATTGTTTTTAAATGGATTGTTACTTGCAGCCAAATGCAATCCCAAGTGATACAATTAAGGAACCACTCTATCTAGAAGAGTATGTTTATGTGTAGTAGAGCGTTGTTTATTAACAGCAAAAAAATGAAACTGTTATATAAACATTAAGTTATGGCCTATCCTTAGGAAGGAAAATTACAGTCATTCCAGTATTTTTTTTCTTTATTCCCAATATGGCAGTAGCAATATTTCTTTTGAAAAATGATTTAAAGTTGAGAAATACTTTTTATGCCCTATTAAATTTAAACATATAAATACACACACACACACACACACACACCCCTTCATATAGCCAATGAAGCCACTGATCTTGTGATGCTTCATTGTAGAAAAAGAAATTTGCATGCTATAGCATATTGTACTCCCTAAAAATGGCCACACTAATATATGTCTCATCCTACATAATCTCCCTAAAATGGTCAACACTCTTTCCATTGAATCTGGGTAAGGGCTTGTGACTGCTCCTCACCCACAGAAACTATAAGAGATAATAAATGATTGTTGTCTTAAGTCACCACATTTTGGGATGACTTATTATGCACCATTAGATGACAGGAATAGCTAGCTTTGTGTTGTCTTTTGAAATACAGTTTAAGTTGGAAGCCGAAGAAAAGTTTATTCCTTTATTTAAAACATATTTAAGATATGTTTTTTGCCCTTTTTCATTGTGATAAAAAACGTTCACTGAGAGACAAATACCTTAAGATTAATTTGTCAGGTGGTAGAATCCACAACCCCTGCCTTGGAATTGTTCATGAGTACAAGCAGAAATAACTACATGTAGCAGATAATGGCCTGCTTTACTATCTTTTCATTAAAAGTACTTCAGAATAGATGCCAAATATTTCTTATAGTCAGCAGGCTTCTCATTCCTTGCTAGGGACTCTGTAAATAAAAACGGCAAAACTCTGTAAAAACAAAACAACAAAACAAAAACCCAAAGCTGCAGCAGAACACATTTGAAATTATGAATACAACGGTAAAAATGCCAATTCTAGGGTAAGGTTTGAGAATACAGAACTTATCTGAGCCCGATGCCTCTTCCTGTGCAAAAGAACCATTGCAAGTAAATAGGCAGCAGATAGCTCACAGTTGAATGCTATGGCATGTGGATAAAATGAAACAAAGTCAAGAAATTAACTTACTTCTAGATGTTCTTTGGGTCAGGCTATCTATCCCTAGCTTCTCATATGAAAGTTAAACTGCCACAGCCTGAAATAATAGACAACTGAAATTCTCATTTTCTTCAGAAAATTCTGCAATTAAAATGTGTTTTTTAAAAATGTGTTTTTTAAAAACACATATATACATGTGCATGTGTGTGCACACTTGTGTGTGTGCGCGCGCACACACACACACACACACACTCTCTCTCTCTCTCCTGATATCAAATCTTACATTCCCTCCACCCAGAAAATATGAGTAGGTCATTTAAGCAATACTTGAATCTATTCACAGAAAATAAGCAGGTCAGGTAGAAAATTACTTACCTACACACCAGTTGTGTGAGTGTTGCAGAGTATGAACTGCTGCCAAGATGTCTGGGATTGGCATATCTCCACTTTTCAATTGGATAGAACACACTTAACCTACCACCATTATTCAGTGTACTCTAACTGCTATACAAGTGCCTGTGTGTTTACCAGAGCTTTACTATTCCCTTGGTCAGAAATATTTCCAAACAAGGTAATAAATATAAATGCTTGCCATTTTCAAAAACATACATAATAAACATTCCCAAAATACTTTGAAAGCCTACAGTTACAAACAAGCTTTTATGTACATGAATTAGAGAACAAGGGGCAAAGAAAACTTTATTAGCCTACCACGAAGTACTTCATTTATTATTTTTGCATTGACATCCTTGCAGGATTTCTTCTTTAACATGAAAAAGTCAACATCTTAACTATTGAAGGCTCTGCTCTAGAACCCTAGGGGTATTTCCAGACATGTTCTATTAATTATTGTGGAAGTACCTGTTTCTAGACCAACTCTTTAAGCAGATCACAGAAAAGACCTTTCCAAATCTTCCATGTAAAGAAAAACCTTGAGAAGGAGATAGACAGATACATACATACACACATATAGACAGATGATGGAGACAGAGAGGTCAGATGAGAACAAAGATCAGATTATAACAAAGCTAAACTGTAGGTGCTCCAGTGAGCTAACAGAATAACAAATCACCTTACGGTTTAGTGACTTAAAACAATAATCACATAATTTACAATCTAAACTTGTAAATCTTGTCAACAGCAATCAGGAGTCCACATTATCCTTTAAACCAAATTTTATTTCCAAGTGGAAAATATTTTTTTTTTTTTTTTGAGACGGAGTTTCGCCCTTGTTACCCAGGCTGGAGTGCGATGGCACAATCTCGGCTCACCGCAACCTCCGCCTCCTGGGTTCAGGCAATTCTCCTGCCTCAGCCTCCTGAGTAGCTGGGATTACAGGCACACGCCACCATGCCCAGCTAATTTTTTGTATTTTTAGTAGAGACGGGGTTTCACCATGTTGACCGGATGGTCTCGATCTCTTGACCTCGTGATCCACCCGCCTCGGCCTCCCAAAGTGCTGGGATTACAGGCTTGAGCCACCGCGCCCGGCCCGGAAAATATTTTCTTAACTGTGTGCTGATCTGAATTCAATATATCTTGGACATGAAAATACCAACGGCTCTGCTGGGTAATTGAAGACCATATTTGTGACTGGTAGCATGATACTAATCTGCATTCCTTAACAAAATCCACTCCTTGTCAACATTGAGTTTGGAACATGAACTTTTTGTGAGCATCGCTATATTGGCATCATAAGCTCTAAATGGAAGACTACTTATGGGCCTCTTCTTATTTCTAGAATTATTATTATTACTACCAAACCATTCTGATGAAATAAGTATCTAGGACAACCATCAGTCATCTTCTTTTTATAGCTAGTTGATAATTTCCCATGGTCCCTTGCTCTATTTTTCATGTGTTGTAACACACAAAGAGGTTTAACAAATATACACACACACAAATATATATAAAATATACATTCTCCAACTCAAAATGTTATATAACTATACATAATATATGTTGTATAAATTATATGTTAAATATATATACATATATTATACAATGTATATTATGTTATATATAAAATATACATATTTTTGAGACCAAGTCTCTTACTTGATTCAAAATCCTGAATCACCCCAAAATAAACATATATATGTGTGTGTGTATATATATATACACACACACACACACATCCACACATACACAATATATTAAACACTACGTAAATATCTGAAGTAAATTTTAGTTGGGTTCTTTGAGACAATTACAAACTCACATGCAGTTATAAGATATAATATAGAGACATCCCTTGTAAACTTTGCTTACTATCCCTCTATGGTAACTTTTTGTAAGACTGTATTTTCAGGATCTTGACACTGCTATAACCCACCCATCTTATTGTTCTTTCTCCAGTTTTACTTATATCAATTTGTCTTAGTGTGGTATGGGTGGGCATGCAGTAAGTCTATACAATTGTGTCACTTGTGTCGGTTCTCACTAGCTCAGTGCCCCCACAAAACCACTAACTATTCTCCATTTCTAAATTTTATTATTTCAAAACATTGTATAAGTGGAATTATATAGTACATAATCTTTTGGAATTTTTTTCCACAACATAATTCTTGAAGATTTATTCAAGCTAAATGTTTATCAACAGTTTATTCATTTTTATTGCTAAGTAGTCTTCCATGGCATGTATGTACAACAAGACAACTATGTTCTCCTATTCTTTAGCCTGTAATTTTATTCTCCTCTCATGGCTTTCACAAAGTAAGCATTTTCAATTCTGATGAAGTCTAATTCATCATTTTTTAAATTAACACTTCATGATTGTGCTATCAAGAACTCTACCTACCCCTACACCCCAAATATTTTTTTCCTATTTTTAAAAGCATTTCATATTTATATTCTTTATATTATAAAATATTTTATTTATATTTTACCTTTGTCTATGATTCATTTTGATTTTATTTTTGTGTACAGTGTGAGACTTAGTTTGGTGCTCATTTTGCTGCCTTTAGGTGTCAAATTGCTCCAACACTATTTGTAGAAAATGCTATCTTTCTTTCTTCCACTAAATTGGTTTTGCATCTTTGTCAAAAATCAGTTGAACATACTTCTATGGGGATATTTCTGCATCTCCTATTCCAGGGCTCCCCAAGCCCTGGGCCACAGACAAGTACCACAGCAGAAGGGGTAAGCGAACTTCATCACCTGAGCTCTGCCTTCAGATCAATCAGCAGTGCCATTAGATTCTCATAGGAGCTCCAACCCTACTGTGAACAGCACATGCAAGGAATCTAGGTTGCAGGCTCCTTATGAGAATCTAATGCCTGATGATCTGAGGTAGAAGTTTCATGCCAAAAACATCCCTGCCTCCACTCACTGTTTGTGGAAAAACTGTCTTCCATAAAACTGCTCCCTGGTGCCAAAAAGATTGGGGATTGCTGCCCTATTCTGTTACATTTATCTATGTGTCTATTCTCTCCCAAAGCCATACCACTTTGACTATTGTAGCTATAGTGTAAAACTTCATATCAAATAATTTTCTCACTTTATTTACCTCTTTTTTATTATTTAACTATTTGAAAACTTTTGTTTTTCAACATAAATTTAGACCACAAGTGTTTATATTTCCAAAAACTTGCCAGGATTTTGAAGGAATTGAATATAAATACTTTTGGGAACTACAATGAAATGAGGGAAAGAAACGAATGTTCTAGGATAACAGAGCAAAAGCAGATAATGTTCTGGCACTGGAGGAAAACAAATAAACTAATATCGTATGAAAAAAATTGATAGGAGAAAACGGAATATCCACTTGAACCATACATGTGGATGTGTGGATGTGCATGAGCATGTGTGTATGCCACAGCACAATGGATGGGACAGTAACAAAAAATCAGATTGTAGCACAAAGAGTTAACTTTATGCAGTCATCACAGAATGCTACAGGAGCAAAACGATAACTCAGCCACCGCAATCGAAGTATCAACTGTATTATAATAGGACTGACCTTTTGTAGGGAGGTGGAGGGAGAAGACTGTCAATAAAGACATGCCTAAGTGGAAATACATACATCTTGTAGTAATCTACTAAAACCATGTCCTTTTCAAGGTAAAGGAGAGATGAAAATAAATGATGTCATTAGAGTATACTCGAACCTGCCAGACAAGGTTGAGAAAAGGGATGAAGTTTTCCTGGTGAAGACTCCACAATGGGAACCGAAGCCGTACAGAGCAGCAACCTACAATCCAATCATTCATTCGCTGGGATTCCCATCAACATACGGCATCTGTGGCAAGTCTTGTTCAAGACGGAAAAGCAGTCCTAAGAGAAGTGATTTTCTAATCTTATGCAAACTAATCCAAGAGCATTTGTGACTGAAGCAGTGGAAACTCTGAACAAAATTATCTTGTTAATTTTAGAGTTTATAGTAGGCCAGATATGTGGCCACGGTGGATTCTAAAGTGTTCAGAGAAAGGTGGGTATAATTAATGACCTCTTATTCTGACACTTTGATAGAGATTGAGGGCTATCAATAATAATAATTCTGTGATCTTAAGTAAAAAAGAAAAAGAAATGTGGCTGCACCACAGACTCCATGAGAAGCTTATATGTACGTGGACAAAATTCAGATGAAATAGGTGCCTCTCACAGGCCTTAATACACAAGGTGTGCTCAATCATGTCTGGTAAAATAATGAATGGACACTGCAAAACCAAAGAAAAACATGTAAAGAGTTCATATACTACAAGCCAGGAGAGTCAAAGTATATAACATCTGCTCATCTAATTATTCAGTCATGAATTTATTATGAACTTCTTGTCTTCAAGATCCCATAGTCCAGAGTGAAAAACTGATATGCAAACAAAACATCAAACTACAGCAAAGTAACTACAGCTAGATAGTTGTTTAAAATGCTTTGGGAACAGGTAGGCTGGAGTTATTAACTGTATTTGGGGACAGAGACTACAAAAGTCTTCACAATGTAGTTAACCTGTGAATGATTTTGAAGAATATAGTTATAAAAAGAACTCTCTTTTTTTTTAAAAAAAAAAAAAAAAAGCATATGCTATTTAAAAAAAACAAATTCAGTGCTGGAATGATAATGAGCTCAGAGAAAAAGTGATAAACTGCCTACAGAGGATTTGGAAATTGAATGCTCCCTAGCCATTCCCAAAGATCTAAACCCCCTATAAAAATCTGGAGCACCTAACACTACGAGGTTGAAAGAATATTACCTTTGATATGATTCTTCCCTGTCTCTTAACTTCCATGTTTCCATCCCACTGACCCTGCTTTTATGTATCCTCCCTCAACCTAGCAGTTCTCAATCAGGGGTTTTAAACCCTGACAGCTCATTAGCATCACCAGAGGAATTTTTACAAAAGACTTCCACCTGTGTCCCTTCCCCAGGGATTATGATTCCGCTGGTTTGGGGTAAGGGCCCCTGTGCTTCCCACAGTGACTGATGCCCATCAGAAGGACTTCAGGAAAATCACTCTGCAGGAAATCACTGTGGCCTGCCATGGTGAATGAGTGTTTTCAACAGAAGAGGATTAAACAGACATCAAAAAGAAAACATTAATGTCATGGATTCCATACCATTTCAGGACTTAATGATTCATATGCTATGATAAACAAGGAATTTGCCCAAGATAGCTTTGAACGGTACCCATGATCTCTAAAAAAAGAGTTGAATATGTGAATGCTCCCTAAAGACTGTGGACAACTGATCCTTAATTTATATGAACAGTAAAGGGGAGCCACTAAGAAGTTTTCTGAAGAACATTGACAAATTAAGATTTGTACATTATAAGAAATAGTCTGGCTACATATAAGAAAAATTGATTGTAAAAAAAATCAAAGATGATTCCCAGAATTTTTGTTTTGGAAACCAGCTGAACGTAAACACCATTCACTGAGAGGTAACTGAGGAAAATGTACAGGCATGGCAGTGGGATTATAAGAGGACAGTTCTCCTTTAGATCTGTTGACTTTTGGGCACATATATTACATAGGGGAATATACACAGCTTGGAAATGCAGGAAAAAAATAATTGTAAATGGGAGATATGTATTTGAGAGCCATCTGCATACAACTGGGTTTTTAAGGCAAAGCAATGGGTAAGCTTGCTCTGGGAGGGTGCATAGCATTCTCTTTATGAGAAGAACATCTAGAGCAGAATTTAAAGGATTGGTAACATAGGCAATATAAAAATATCCACAAAGTAGATTCATAGGAAATGGCCAGAGAGGTAGAAAGAAAACCAGGAGAGTGTGGCATAATTGGTGCCAGGAGAAAAGAGGTTTAAAGAAAGAATTATTGGTCTATTATAAAGACACATGCACACATATGTTCACTGTGGCACTCTTTACAATAGCAAAGACCTGGAACCAACCCAAATGCCCATCGATGATAGACTGGACAAAGAAAATATGGCACATATACACCATGAAACACTATGAGGTCATAAAAAAGGATGAGCTCGTGTCTTTTGAAGGGACATGGATGAATCTGAAAACCATCATTCTCAGTAAACTAACACAAGAACAGAAAATCAAACACTGCATGTTCTCACTCATAGGTGGGTTTTGAACAATGAGAACACATGGACACAAGGAGGGGAACATCACACACTGGGGTCTATTGGAGGGGACTGGGGAGGGACAGCGGGGGGTAGGGACTTGGGGAGAGACAACTTGGGGAGAAATGCCAAATATAGGTGATGGGGGGATGGAGACAGCAAACACATTGCCATGTATGTACCTATGCAACAATCCTGCATGTTCTGCACATGCACCCCAGAACCTAAAGTGCAATAAAATGTATATTTAAAAAAAAAAAAGAAAGTGATTGAACAACATTTGCAAATGTTGCAATGATTTTAGTGGAGAATGGGGCTGAAGTCTGATTTAGTGAATTAAAGAATAGATGGGCAGTAAAATAAAAAGTAAAAATAAGAATTAGAAAAGGTCTATAAAGATGGTGGAAGAGAAATTTCCTCTTATCCCCACAGAGAAAGATTAATTTGTACAACTATCCATCCACAAAAGAAAGTTCACAAGAGCTAAAGAAACCATGTGAGAGATTACAGAAACTGAGTGTAGAACAGAACTAAGAAAAGACACATTGATAAAGGTAAGGAGGACAGTTTTACATCACCTGTGAAACCACTTCACAAACTGTATACAGCACGACACAAACAGTGATACCCACCCCTTCGGGGAAGGCAAGTGAGCACCAGACTTGCTGTGGAGCCCAACACTAGGCCTGCTCCAGCAAAACCTAGCTTCACACGGGCACCCATGGCCCCAGACTCTAGGCTGATACCTGCAGACTAAGCTTTCAGGCCCAACCTGGATTCTAGGATAGCTCCCACAGCCCTAGGATCCATGCCTACTCAATAGACTCAATCTCTGGGCCAGTCTCAGTATTAGGCAAATCCTACTGGCCCTGGCCCTCCATCAGAACCAACGCCACATTTGCAGGCACAGGTCTGACCCAGGACCAGGTCAGCCCCAGCACTCTCAGACTTTATATTGCCCTCAATGGGAGACTGGCTCCCATGGCTCCTGGCTTCAGGCACACCCCAGCACCAGGCTGGCCCTGGAAGCCCTAGTCATCAGGCCAGCACCCTGGGATCCAGCCTGCAGGTTGGGACCCACAGACCCAGGCTTCAGGTTCACCCCAGGTTTCAGACAAGCCTGAGACTAAAGCATCCCATGGTGTCCCAGTACTCAGCCCTCAGCACCAGGTTAGCACCCCTGGTCTCAATAGCAGGGGACTTAAATATTCCACTTTCAGCAATGGAAAAATAATCCAGGCAGAATGTCAATAATTAAACATCAGATTAAAACTATGCTTTAGACCAAACAGACCCAATAGACATATACAGAACATTCTCATTAAGCAGATGCAGAACACACATTTTTCTCAAACACACACAAAACATTCTTCAGGACAGATCATATGTTGAGTCATTCACAAGAGCTAAAGAATCCATGTGAGAGATTACAGAACCTGGGTGTAGCAGAGAAATAAGAAAAGACACATTGGCAAAACAAGTCTTAACAAATTTGAAAAGATTTGATCATATCAAGTATTTTTTCTGACCATAATGGTAAAAAATTAGTAATCAGTTAACCGGAAAAATTTTGAAAACTTCACAAATATATAAAAATTAAACAATATGCTATTTAACAATCAATGAATCAAAAAAGAAAATAAAACAGAAATTAAAAACTATCTTGAGATAAGTGAAAAGAGAAACACAAAACACCAAAACTCATGAGATGCACCAAAAGCAGTTCTAAGATGGAAGTTTATAGCAATAAATACCCATAATGAAAAGCAGGAAGATCCCAAATAAACAAACTAATGTTACAACTCAAGGAACTAAATGAGAAACAAAAACAAAAAAAATCAAAACAACAAAAAGAAACTAAGACTAAAGATAGTAGAATAAAGAAAATAATAGAAATCAGAGAAGAAAAAGTGACTGAAAAATAAATGGAAAAAATCTCAAAAAAATGGCTTTTTAGAAGTTAATAAAAATGGGCAAATCTTTAAGCAGACTAATAAAGAGAAAGACTCAAAATTATGAATGGAGGAGACATCACAACTGATACCACAATAATGCAAAAGACACTATTATAAATAATTATGTGTCAAAAAAAATTAAATAACCTAGAAGAAATGGGTAAATTTCTAGAGGAGTATCACCTACTCAGAATGAATAAAAGAAAGAGAAAAATCTGAACAAACTCATAATGAGCAAGAAGATTAAACAGTAATAAAAAGTCTCCAATCAAAGAAACCCAGGACCACATGGTTTCACTGCTTAATTCTACAAAACATTTAAAGAAGAATTAATTCCAATCCTTCTCAAACTCTTCTGGGGAAAAAAAAAAAAAGAAAGAAGAAATACTTCCAAACTCATTTTCTCATTTTACAAGGCATTACTACCGTAACAAATCTACAAAAATAAAATAAAATAAAATAAAATTACCTGCCAATATTCCTAGTGAACATAGATACAAAATATCAACAACAAAATACTGGCAAACCAAATTCATCATTACATTAAAAGGAACATTCGTCATGAGTAAGTAGAATTTATTCTAGAAATGCAGGTATGGTTGAATATAAGCAAATCTAGAAATGTGAAACACCACATTAACAGAATAAAGGACAAAAAATATGATCTCCATAGATGGAAAAAAACAATAAAATTCATTATCTTTTTGTAATAAAAACTCCCAAAAAATTAGCTATAGAAGGAATGTACCTCAACACAATAAAGTCCAGATATGACAAATCCATGGCTAATATCATACTTAATGCCTCTAAGATTAGGAATAAGACAAGGATTCCCACTCTTTTCAGTTCTAACTGAAGTACTGGAAGTCCTAGCCAGAGCAATTACACAAAAGAAAAATAAATGGCATTCAAATTGAAAAAATGGAAGTCAAACTGTCCCGCTTTGCAGATTGCATGATTTTTATAAATAGAAAAACTTAGTGACCTTACCAAACTACTCTTAGAATTGATACATTCAGAAAGCTGCAGGATACAAAATCAAAATTAAAAAAATCAGTAGTGTTTCTATAGACTAACAACAAACTCTCCAAAAAAGAAATCAAGAAAACTATTCCATTTATAATAGCTACAAAATCAATAAAATATAAAGAAATAAATTTAAACAAGGAGGTAAAAGACCTGTGGATTGAAAACTTTGATACATTGATAAAAGAAATTGAAGACCCAAGTAGAGTTATCCCACATTCAACGATGGAAGTTTATATTGTTAAAAAGGTCTGTATTACTCCAATCTACAGAGTTAATGTAATCAATATTAAAATGCCAATGTCACTTTTCATAGAAATAGAAAAAAATTCTAAAATTCATATGCAAGCACAAAAGATGCCAAATAGCCAAAGTAATCTTGAGCCAAAATAACACAACCAGAGGTATCACAATCTCCTATTTCAAAATATATTACAAGGCTATAGTAATCAAAACAGCGTGGTACTGGCATAAAAACATACACAAAGACCCACACAATAGAATAGAGTCCCAAAATGAACCCATGTATATATGATCAACTAATCTTTGATGAGAGCACCAACAACAGAAAATGTGGAAAAGATGGTCAATAAATTATCTTGGGGAAACTGGGTATCTACATGCAGAAGATGAAATTAGACCCTTATCTCACACCATATGCAAAAATCAACTCAAAATGGATTAACGACTTAAACAAGGTAATACCTGAAACTGTAAAACTACAAGAAGAAAACAAAGAGGAAAGCACCCATGACATAAAACTGGGCAATAATTTTTTGGGATATGATCTCAAAAGCAAAGGCAATGTAAGTGAAAATAGACCAATGAAATTACATTATGCTAGAAAGTGTCTTCACAGCCAAGGAAACAATTAACATAGTGAAGAGACAACCTATGGAATAGAAGAAAATATTTGTAAACCATATACCTAATAAGGAGTTAATATCCAGAAGGTATAAGAAACTCTTTAATAGAAGAAAATCCAAGTAACCCAATTAAAAGATAGGCAAAATATCTGAATAGACATTTCTCTAAAGAAGTCATATACATTGGCCAACATGTGTAAGAAAAACTGTTCAACTTCGCTAACCATTAAGGAAATGCAAATTAAAATTACAGTGAGTTATCACCTTACACCTGTTACAATGGCTATCATCAAAAGGACTAAAGATACATATTGGCAAGGATGTGGGGGAAGGGAAATCTTGTATACTGTTGGCAGGAATGCAAATTAGTACAGCCATATGGAAAGTAGTACAGGGGTTTTTCAGAATATTTTGAAAATACCACTACAATATGATCCAATAATCCTACTTCTGGGTATATGTCCAAATGGTATGAAATTCATATGTCAAAGCGATTGCCTGCATTCCTATGTTCTTCACAGCATTATTCACAATAGCCAAAATACGGAATCAAAATAATAGTTGTCAATATATGAATGGCTAAAGAAAATATGGCATATGCACACAATAGAATACCATTTAGTCTTAAATGAGAAGAAAATCCTGTCATTTGAGATGACATGGATGCACCTTATTATTAAGTGAAATAAGACAGGCTTGGAAACACTTATAACATGATATCACTTATATCCGAAATCTAAAAACATTGAAATCATAGAAGCAAAGGGTGGAATGGCGGTTAACAAGGGCTTTGGGATAGGGTGAAATACAAGAGATAATGGTCAAAGGATATAGCACTGCAGCTAGATAAGATGAATGAGTTCAAAAGATCTATTGTGCAACCGGGTGAGTAGCGTTAATAGCATCTGTATTCCTGAAAATTGCTTAGAAAGTATTTTGTGTTCTTACCACAAAAATATTAAGTATGTGAGGCAATGCAGGTTAATTATCTTGATTCAGCCTTTCCACAATGTATACATATTTTAAAATCTCAAGTTGTACATGATTTTAAAAAAAAAACACAATTTTGTCATTTAAAAAATTAAGTTTTAGAAGTAGAAATTAGAGTAGTTACCTCTTTAAAGATATTTGCATGGTCAATTAAAAAGATGTTTCACCTTTATTTTTTGAAAAGTAACATATACAATCTAATACTAAACCTTAACAGTTATTTTTTAAAAAGACCAGAAACATGAACACTTCAGTTCTGATAAAGAGAAACTGTAAGAGAGAAAGATGGTGATGCTAAACAAATGAGAAATGATAATTATTAAAATATAACAAAGTACCTGCGACAGAAGCAAGGCAGGTGGGAAGATTCACTCATTCATTGACCTGTAAGGAGGGAATATTCCAGTATAAGGAGCAGAAAGGAAGGAAGCAAGGAATGAAAGCAGTACAATTAAAAGTCTGATGACAGGATAAGGAGGCATCTCTAGTCCAGTGGCTTCAATTTTCTCAGCAAAGGAGGGCAGTTCTGATAGGAAGGAATGGCAGGTTTGAGAGGGTAGAGTGGGTGAAAGAACTGCAGAGACACTGAGGGAGGTAACTGGGAATCACAGAAGCACTGCCAAAGAGAACCGAAGCCCCAAGACTCTTCTTAAGTTGGATAAGTATACAATTTTAGGAGCAGTGATAGCTAAATGGCAGAAAGTATATATAAGTATTAACTAACTTCAGGTTCAATTCCATCCACCACAATGTTGGGATTCAGAGAAAAGGAAATTCATTACAGAAGTTGTAGCTCATGTCTGTCAAAGGAATAATAGAAGAAGGAGTAGTGAACATTTAGTGAGTACTTATTGATTCCTTGGTTTAAATGTTTTATATAAATTACACAACCAGTAACCACGGTTATTTTTTTCAGTGTTCCAGCGAGAAAACCACAGCACAAAGAAGTTGGATAATTTTCAAGGTCAACCAGCTACCAAGTGCAGAGTTTTAAAGAATGAATCTGATTTATATCCAGAGAAAAGTGAGCAGGACAGAAAGGATCTCCACAACACGAGGAAGAAACAGATAACTGAGGGTGTTTCACCTAAGACAGACAGACAGACAGCAGCAAATAACTATTCCTTCAATACTTAAGTAGTTGCCACATGGAAAAGAAATTAGACTTTCATATTATGTTCCTTCAGCGAGCAGAACTAAAACTAATATGCAGAAGCTGCAATGACGTAGATTTCATCTGGAAAGACTATTTTTTGTAGCCATGAGAAATACGGGTGAAACAGAAGGAGCAGCTGCAGAAAGTGAAGTTCCATGGACCAAGGAGTTTGAGCCCAGAAAAGGGTGTGAGGTAGGACTTCACAGGTGAGAGAGGACATGCTAGCTTATGGGAAGTTCAATACTCCTTCCAACACTGAAAGTCTGCCTCAAGTGTGCATTTTACTAATCCCAATAAACATCTACTTTTTAATTTTCTCCCCAGAGTAAGCATGTTGGCAGATACATGAAGCATTTGGATCCATGTTACGACAACATTTGGATATAACAGTTAAGACATAATGCTGTGCCAGGACTGCTAGACCCGGGCTTTCAATTGCTTTGAGGGCTGTAATAAATTCAGGTGTTGGGGGGAAAGAGAGGAAAGAAGAGAGAAATAAATCCTTCTTGTTGCAATTTAGCCCCTTCCCAAGAGCAAGAAAATATTCTTCTGACAATTGTAAAACTGTTTCCTGCCAAAGTTACCTTTTTCTTTTTTTTGAGACAGAGTCTCACTGTGTCATCAAGGTTGGAGTGCAATGGCACCATCTAGGCTCACTGCAACCTCCACCCCCCAGGTTCCAGTGATTCTCCTGCCTCAGCCTCCTGAGTAGCTGGGATGACAGGCACCTGCCTCCACGCCCAGCTAACTTTTGTTTTAGCACAGACAGGGTTTTGCCATTTTGGTCAGGCTGGTTTCGAACTCCTGACCTCAGGAGATACGCCCACCTCCCAAAGTGCTGGGATTACAGATGTAAGCCACCGTGCCCAACCCCAAATTATCATTTTTGAAGCTTTAAAAAGATAATCACTATTTCCTCATACTTCATACTCTTGAACTTTCCTGGAAAGAGCTCAAATAAGAAATTTTGAAGTTCTTCTCTGAGTAGAGGTCAGTTGTTTCTGGTGCAGTGCCACTTTTAATGAGATTTTATTTTCTCTGTCTCTTAAGAGAATGGCACAAAGAAGCTGCATGTTAAGAAGTGAGATGGTCTCTGCCTGGACCTGATGCCAAAAGAAGGTTCATGCCATATTTTTATTTGACATTTTAGCCTTGATTTGGCTGCCCAATTTATTGAAAAGATTAATATTTGCTACAGGTTTTACATAGCAAATTTTAAGTTTGGATCCTGACCTGCCTTGGACAGCCTTTCTTATAAAGCAGATTCCATTCTTTAATCCTATAGCAACTTTATGGTGTTCTTGCTCCTGTCCTTCAATGTGGCATTGCCTGTTTCTCTGTTTGTTTGGAATGTTAGGAAGCCACAATTAAAAACAACCCTCATCCCAATGCATTATGATCCATGGGCATTATATGTAGTCACTAATATGTACAGTAACTCTTATACCATCCAATTTGAAGCAAATGACCAGTTCCTGACTCCTTATTTCAGAGACATCTCTCCTTGATTTGTCATCTTCAACAGCTTTCCTCTTTGCAATTTCTCTGAAATCTGACCCTATATTACCGAGCAAATACACTTGCACCTTTTCATCTTTGTAAACCATTGCATGACTGCTGCTTTATAAATTTCATTGAGAATAGATTTCCACCAGTTTGTCATTAACATACAGCAATCTTAGATGTCAGGTATTGTTTAAAAATATCTCCACAAATTTGCTACCTGAAAATCATATAGTGTTACTTTTTACTTCAAATTATTACCAAGCTATTGTATGAGAAAGACAGTCATGCAATGAAACCCTGGTTATTAACAATTTTGAGAGGGAAATTGCACAATGGCAATATCACAGCTGAAATATTTACACTTGTGTCCCTGTACTTTTTTTTTTTGCTGATTCTTGAAGGCAAACTCAATCAGCAATTTTAGCAGTGAGTGGCCATAGTGTCAAACAAAGATTGAGTGGTGGATACTCATCATGTAATGTGTGTCTCTTTCAATTTACATTCATCTGTCTGATGAATAGGGAGAAAAGCATTGCCACCTGATTGTTTTTGCCGTGATTGCATTCACAACTTTCACCTAACTCTAGTACCCTATCTAGAAGACCTGGGCTTCAGCCTGATTTCCGTCACTTGTCAATGACTAGAAAATTCTCTCACTTTCTTTGTCTCTCTTGGCATTCATTTCTTCATTTGAAAATCAAGAGCTGAACTGGACACTCTCTGAACTCCTACCCAGCTCTAAAATACTGTTTTTATGAGACACTATTTTTGGAATGAGTAAGTAAGAAAAATAAATAAAAATTTAAGTGATGTGATCGTCCAGATTATGTAACTGAAAGGATATGAAGAAATAAACTGTCTTTTAAAATTCCTGAACAACTCAGTGGGGGAATTCCTCTGCCTCAGTGAAAATATATGACAGGAGGTCAACTTTCTTTGTTACCACATCTTTTTGACAAAGCCAATGAGTGAAGCTACTGTCAAGTGACAGCATTGGAGAGTTTGCATGCAAACACAAAAGGAGTAAAAAGCTGAGAAAAGAATGATGGGTAGCCTTATCATCTGTCTTTTTAAAAATTTTTTTTGGAGACAAAGTCTCACTCTGTTGCCCAGGTTGGAGTGCAGTGGCCTGATCTCAGCTGACTACAACCTGCGTCTCACAGGTTCAAGTGATTCTCACACCTAAGCCTCCAGAGCAGCTGGGACTACAGGCACTTACCACCATGCCTGGCTAATTTTTTAAATTTTAGTAGAGACAAGGTTTTGCCTTGTTGGCCAGGCTGGTCTTGAACTCTTGACCTCAATTGAGCCACCCTCCTCAGCCTCTCAAAGTGCTGGAATTATAGGTATGAGGCACCATGCCCAGCAGTCTTTTTCTTCTCAGCCATATTTATTCATTTATTTACTCATTCAACAAGAATTCATCAAAAGAATATTTATTAAATGTTTACAATGTCCTTGAAACTCTTCTACGAACTGGGACTATATCATTGAACAAAAAAAATTTTCCGTACATCATGAAACTTACATTTTAGTTATGGAGAGAAATAATAATGAACACGAACACACACACACACACACACACACACACACACAGTTCAACTTAAGTTCAGATACACAATGCTCAAATAAAAAATGAAGCAAGGTAATAGAAACTACCAGGGATGAGGTTATTTAGAGGGGGAGCGAAGGTCTCTCTGAGGAGGTAACTGAGTAGAGACCTGTATAACTGAGGAAGAGAACCATAGAAAGATTTTTAGAAGGAGCTTAAGTTTTGTCTAGAAGGAGCTGAAGTTTCATAACTGAGATCTTTGCTTCTGTTATATTTTCTAACAGGCTGTTTTTAGAAATGGCTTAGAAAGACCTACTCTATACTTACAAGGAATATTTAAATGCATGAATTGGAGCTGCCATGGTCCAAATGAATGTTTTTCACAAATATTCATATGTTGAAATCCTAACCCCCAAGGTGGTAATACTGAGATGGGACTTCTGGGAGGTGGCTAGGTCATGAGAGTAGAGCAGTCATTAATGGGATTAGTGTCTTTATAAAGAGTCCCAAGAGAGCATGTTTATCCCTTCTGCCATGTGAGGGACAGAGTTAGAAAGTACCATCTACGAACCAGAAAGTGGGCCCTCATCAGATATCAAATCTGCCAGAGTTTTGATCTTAGACTTCCCAGCCTCCAGAAGTGTAAGAAATAAATTTCTGCTGTTTATAAGCTACCTACTTTATGGTATTGTGTTATAGCAGCCAAAATACACTAAAACTCTAGGAGATTTAATGAAAATAGAGTACTTCTAGGATCTAGGAGTCAGAATATCATTATGACAACATTGACAATATTCCTGGTTCTTTTTCCTTTTTCATAGGAACATGGTCTAAGTTGCCCAGGATGGTCTCAAACTCCTGGCCTCAAGAGATCCCTCTGTCTTGGTCTCCCAGCTGGTATTACCAGCATAAGCCACTGTGTCCAGCCTATTCCTCATTCTGAGAATAGGAAATTAACCTATGCACATGGGTTCCAAGATCTTTCCTGCCAGTTTGCTCATACAACTAGTGACTGCTCATTGGCTGGAAGAATGGAGAAGAGTCTTTGCTCTATTTCCACTTGGGTACCTTAAGGTGCAAGTGTGGTTCTTCGGTGAGATCACTAAAATATGACTTGATGGTCTTTTAACTGACTGGTTTTTTATCCATGAGACAGATAAGATAGCATAATTTGTGATATGCGTCAAACCTCTTAACTTGTTATAACTCTAAGACTGGGTGGGACATCCATAATTCTTTAGGGACAAGCTGCAAACTTCTGTAGTTCTTAGAGTTGTACTAGTGAGACAAAGTTATGGGACTGAGGCTTGCAAAAATCAGTGATCATCTTGCAATCTCATAAATGGGTGGTTACGAAAGGTCCCTGATAAGAGAGTATGAATGCATACAAAATTTATTATAAATTTAGAGTTCAAACAGGTCTTACTGATGATGTCAATCACAATCTAGCTATAAGACAGTGGTGTATATTTAGAATAATAAAAGAACAAGCCACATGAAAACTTTACTTACTACATAAAATAGTTACTGCAGATGTCTATTATACTTTTCAATCTTGCTTATGGAATGGTTCCAGCAATAATTGTCCCTCAGAGTGGCATGAGTGACAGAATGTAGAATAGGAGAAAGTATCAGACAGACTTGGGTAGAAGTTTTGGCTCTACCTCTTAAACACTGATTGAACTTGGGAAAGTAGTTAAACTCTGTTGGCCTCAAATCCTTCTTCAGTTAATGGCAACTACTGGTCCTCCAGTTACTCACATGAAAAACTTTGCAGTGAGCCCTCCTCCTTTCTTTTATACCTCTTTATGCACAATCACGACAGTTCTGCTTTCAAAATATATCTAGCATTCAACTACCAGTATGTCTCCTTCCTGATCCCACCCTGGCTAAGCAAACCCCTCACATAATTGTTACAACAGCCTTCAATCTGACTTTCTGTGTTATCAGTTGTTCCTCGGCAGTCAGTTCTTAACTGCCAAAGGGATCTTTTTTAAAAAAATAAAGTCAAATCAGGTCACTTAACCGCTCAAAGCCTCTATCATCATCCCATTTCATTCTGAGGTCAAAGAACTAAGCGCATTATAATGACTGGCAAAGTCTCAAAGGGTACTTCTTCCTTTATTTGACTTAATGTTCTCATCTTCCCTTAGCTCACTCCATTCCAACTACCCTCAGTTTTCCTTTAACATAGAAGGTATGCTTTCCCCCCCCAGGACCTTTGTACTTGCTATTTCTTCTCCCTAGAATGATTTCTCTTCAGGTGATAACGTTTATCACTTCTTTAATTCTTTGCAGGTTTTTGCTCAAACCTCAGATGTCTTCCTTCACCTCCCTATTTAAAATTCATCTCTACTCTACTCTGATTATCCCATATTCCCATTTCCTGCTTTATTTTCTCTCCAAAGCATTTATCATCTAATATATTTATTTCTTATTTATTGACCTTTGCTCATTAAAATGTAAGCTCCATGGGATCAGGGATTTATCTTTTATTCACTATTTTCCAAGGCCCAGGGCAACTAATATTGGTTGAATAAATAAATTCCTGGTGTGTTTTTTGTTGGAGTTTGGCGTATTAAAATCTCAACACAGTACCTAGCACACAGAAAATACTAAATAAATTATAGCTATAATAATTATTATTCATAAGCTAACTGAAATATGTATTTTTTGATACTGAACAGTTGAATCAGCCATATTAAACCATTCACATCACTATTTTCAATTCTGCCAATTTAAGAATCTAATGTTGTATTAGTCTATTTTCATGGTGCTAATAAAGACATACCTGAGACTGAGAAGAAAAAGAGGTTTAACTGGACTTACAGTTCCACATGGCTGGGGAGGCCTCAGAATCACGGCGAGAGGTGAAAAACACTTTTTCCAGGGTAGCAGGGGGAGAAAGTGAGGAAGACGCAGAAGCGGAAACCCCTGATGAACCCATCAGATCTCGTGAGACTTCCTCACTATCACGGGAAAAACCAGCCTCCGTGATTTAATTACCTCCCCCTGGGTCCCTCCCGCAACACGTGGGGATTCAGAGAGATACAATTGAAGTTGAGATTTGGGTGGGACACAGCCAAATCATGTTAAACATCATTTTCTTTTTAATCCCCTTAAAACATTTATATTAGTTAAAAATAACTTCGTAAGATGAAAGTAAGTCTGAAGATATAAAGGATCTCCTCTTGGTCTCCAGTGTTTTGATAAGTGCACCAAAACAAAACAAAACAAAAACCAAAACAAGAACAGAAACCAACAACTGTATACAACGTACACCTTGGCCACTATTGCTGGAAGGCTAACTTTTATTAGCCTGAAGGTTGTTAATGCAGCCTTTATCACTGAAGAGATTAATGCAAAATTGCTGAGAGTCCGCCAACAGGGTAAATATTCCCAGAGATGGCAAAAGCAGCAAGGTAAGAGATTTAAATGCCTCCACATTTCTTATTAATTCTTAGTGAAAATGTTAAACAGTTGAATCAACATTTGGCGAATTGACAATTCAGCTCACAAGTTAGTTTGTAAAAATTTCACACAGCTTCAGAAAGTCTGGTTCAAAAACCAGTGCACTGCCCACCATCCATACACATTATAAAATTCAAAAGTTCTGGACAGCACAAGCGACCTCCACATTTGCAGGTGTTAAATCCAAGAACTTTAGAAAGTAGAAAACATATGCTTAAATGCTAATTGTTGTTTATGTAAAATTCAAATTTAACAGAGTCTTCTCTATTTTATCTGACCACCCTAATTCATTGGAAAACACATTCTACTAAAATTCTGCTGCTAAATTAACTTTTCTTAGAACAATGAGATGTTGGTATTCTTAACATTAACCAATCAATTAATTATACATTTCTTGCAATGACAAAACACATAAAATTTGCCTACAGGTCTCTCTGAATTCATAATCACTAACTTTTAGAGCATGCTTACTCTACACCTGCAAGCTCACTGCATTTTGCTGGAACTTTCCCACTGTCCTCGATGACCAACTCCTAACTTTTCTTCTCTTCTTAAATATGCAACAACTCTACCACTGTCTTTTGTTGTTATAGGTAAACTTTTTTCCCCTTTTATTAACACATAGAAGCAGCTGGAAGAGTTCTTCTTTTTACTTTCTTAACATCTATTCACTCTCCCAGTCTATGCCCATTTTTTCCTGTGTCCTTTCTGTCTCAGTCTGCAGGCCCACCCTTCCTCTTAAGCACTAGCTCCCATCTCCTTTTGCTTATTAGGGGTTATTTCTCCTAGAATTGTTGTCTGCTTTCCTACTTAAAGATCATCTACTTTATCTTCTCTAATAGATTACTTCCATCAGCATTCAGTAGTGTAGTAATAGCTACATCTAAGAGAGAGAAAAAGAGGGGAGGGGGAAAAAGGCAGGAAAGGAAATAAAGCAACAAGATTCCTCCTTTGGCCTCATATCTACCTTCAAGTATAATTTGGTTTGTTCCCTCTTTCACATAAATCCTGCTTAAAATGTTTACCTAATTACTACTTCTGATTCATTCCATGGTCTGTCCTCTCTTCAACCTACTCAAGATTTTGACCCTTCTTCTTCACTAAAATTGCTTCTGTCTAATTCACCACTGACTTCCAGAAGTTAAATCCAAAGACAAATTCTTAGTCCTCACTTTAATTGCTGTATGAGTTTCCTAGGGCTGTTATAATAAAGTATCAGGCTTATCGTACTATAATCTATTCTCCACACAGCAGCTAGAATGATCCTGTTAAAAGGTCCGATCATGTTCTCTACCTATAACCCCTAATGAGTCCCCTTTTTTCAGAACAATTGACAATGTCCTTACAATGGCCTAAAAGCTGGCCCCTCCCCAACTGTGACCATCAACTCTCAAACCAATGCACCTTTCCCTTGAAGTCCCTTTCACATACCTTAGAATTTACTCTTCCCACTGTTTGGGACCTTCCTCCTTCAAATTTGTCCAGGATATTTTCATGTGTTTCTCACTTACTTTCTTCTGTGCAAAAATGTCCACTTAAAAAGGTTGTTTCTTCCAAAAAAATAAAAATTTTTTAAAAAAAATTAACCCAATTACTCCTTTCCCACTTCACCGTTTACCTAGGCTTAACACCACCCGACACATTGTAAATGAATAAAAGCAGTTATTTTATATCTCTCTGGTTTGTTGCTTTTGTCTCTTACTCTACTGGAAACTAAGTTCTAAGAAGATTGAGATTTTTGTCTCTTGCTTTCTACTGCTAGTGTTGAATCACTGAATCAATCAGACCATAACTATCAAAAGTTAATCAGAGTTCAATTCTGTACACCAAGTTAAAAACCTTACAACCAGTGAATACCTAGAGCAAAATTAAGAAAAGATGGTCCTTTAGAATGCAGAAACCTATGCATATTACAAAATCTTAAATAAAAATTAAAATTGTTACAACTGTAACATAGTTTTCTCCTTTTTAAATTATCATTAGTTTCTAAAGAATTTTTCTAGTTGGACAAAGACTCTGATTACTTATATTTTCTCTCCTTTGTCACCTTAAAAAGTAAAATTTTTTGCTAGTTATTCTTTTGTTCCCCTTAATATAAGATTAGAACCTCTGCAGCCATTTCGACATACAAATTCAGCCTATAACTCTCCTGCCAAATGTCTTCTGTACGAACTTTATATATTAATTTTTTATATACAAAAGGTTAATCTTTTATACAAAAGGTTAATCTTTATTCTCTGTCCTACTGAATACTTATCAGAAGTTTAATCTCCCCCAGACATTTTTATATGAATATTTATAGGGTTGACATTGAATAATAAAATGAAATCTCCTGATACTCTTGCCCTGTCACATCTCAAATAGTTTTTTTAAAAAGTGTCAATCAGATTTATAGAACTAAGTCACATAATTGAGCACAGCTTGAAGACCCTAAATTTACCCACCATAAAAGGAATAATTTTAGGAAATATTTGGAGCTATGTAAGTAACTGACAGAGACCTTCATGAATATTCCTTCCATCTCCAAGCAGGGAAGAGAAGATCCTGGCCTCTGATCTGGTTGTGGGGTTGGGTAAAGCTAGCCTAGTAGTTCTGAGCCTTGTTAGGCCCTTTAGGAAACCGCAGATACAGGCTCATTATCTTTGGTGCCATGACTACAACAAGCCTGAAATCTAGAAACATGACTCTTAACTGACTGCAATCATCTAGGTATGTTCTGGCTCTCCTGCTCGTCCTGGTAGGGGGCAGAACATAACAATCAGCCCAAAAGTTGATGTTGCTAGGAAGAAAAATCCCATGGAAAAAAATCTCACTCACTGATATTTCTCACTGAGAAATGCTCATCGAAACAACCCCATTCAGGATTCTTTGATAATATTAATCAATTTTGTCCTTATCACAATACTATAAAGCTCTGCTCTTCCACACGGGCTGAATATATTAGTCACCTGAAGAAATTTAAAAAAAAAAAAAAAAATAGAAATCCAGGCATAAACTGGACAAGACCCACACATCTCTATTTTGTACAGACTCTCCCAGTGATTTAATACAAATACACAGAGTTGATGAAGAATTATGTAAAACACATTGGCTGGGCCAGGGTAGTTACTCTGAATAACAAGAAAACAGGTCAGAGAATTTAAGTGAGTTGCCCAATGTCATATTGCCAATATAAGGTCTTCTCTTTCCATCATATCATGGAGCCCTCTCCCAGCCTCCCCAATTTCCCCTATTTCATATAATTTGTCTGCATTTTTAGTTAATGAAGCTTATTTCAGCTCACAAGAAAAAAACCATGAACAAAATTGGACTAAAATGGGTGTAAGAATGGTTCGTGGAAGATGAAAACCATCGGATTTCTGCCAGACCCTTCAGGATATGAAACAGAGTCAAAAAGATTAAGTCAATGCTAATAACAACAACAACAACAACAACAAAAGCAACAGCTCTTTTAGTATTGTATATAGTAAATCCCTTTGCATGCTGTAATTTCAATAATAATTCCTGCAAATGCAAAAGTCATACAATTTTATTCCAGCCTTTGTATTCTTTTTCATTTTAGATATTCTTTGTGTAGGCTTAGATTTAAACAATGTAAACATCTGAGAATCCTTACCCGATCATGATTCTGAAAAAGTCAACTGACAGTTTTGTTTTGTTTTGTTTTGTTTTGTTTTGTTTTTGAGATGGAGTCTTGCTCTGCCACCCAGGCTAGAGTGCAGTAGCGTGATCTCAGCTCACTGCAACCTCTGCCTCCTGGGTTCAAGCAATTCTCCTGCCTCAGCCTCCCGAGTAGCTGGGACTACAGGTGCCTGCCACCACATAGAGCTAATTTTTTGTAGAGCTAATTATTGGTATTTTTTGTAGAGACGGGGTTTCACCATGTGAGCCAGGATGGTCTCCATCTCCTGACCTCATGATACACCCGCCTTGGCCTCCCAAAGTGTTGGGATTAAAGGCGTGAGCCACCGCGCCCAGCCTTCAATTGATGGATTCTTACAAACACCGCCTAACTTCTCTGAAATCTATTTCAATACCAGCATAGGCCAGTAATGCCACATTTGTCCATACAGGATTTAAAGGCCTGATGTTCTAAAAGTGTCTGTGGAGAGAGGACAGTGTCAGAAATTCCTGACTAGCAATATCTCTATTTGATTATAACTTCTTTTATCATATAGAGATAACTTTTTAATCATAAAACAAGTCTTGTTTTATAAATTTTTTCCCTTTACCTTTCTAAACTATTCTGAGATTACACTTTCCAAAAAATGATACTTTGGTCACATATGACAACCCAAGGACCAAGTCAGCTTACGATTTATAAGTACTTTGTGAATTGCTTGAGCTGTGGGGGAAGGTTAGACAATAGGAACAACGTTTTCCTACTATAAATCATTGAGTCACAGAATCTTAGCTTTCTAGAACTAAAAAAGATAAACACAATCTAAGTCCAACATGTTGCAGGTAAGAAAAGAGGCCCCCAGAATGTTGCTATCCAGCTGGAGCCAGACAGAATTCTGGCCAGAGTAGACAGTAGAAGCCAAGTCTATTTGCCTTACTTCATTGGATTTCCTTAAGGCAGACTGTCTACTTTGTAGTATTAGATCCTCTGAGCATATCTAACTCTGTCTTCTCCTTCAAGATTCATTTCCTACTGCCTGGTATTACGGAATTTCAGAAATGAAAGAGATGTTAAAATCATCCTGTCAATTCAGGGTTTGACTTTCGTCTACCGTGTTCCTCCCCACAAGTACTTCTGTGACAAAGAAAACTCCTAATGAAGCAACCTTTGCCATCTTTGGATACTTTGGATTACGTAACTTATAATGCTTAGCCAAAATGTATTCCTAAAGCAACCATTAAACTGTTAGATCACGTTTGCTATATAAGAATCTCTTACATACTTGAACACAGGTATAAGGGCCCCTATTTTTTGCATTTTCCCCAGAATAATCATTGCCTGACTTTAAAACTTCATGTGCTGCCATCCTAATCGTTCTCCTTAATATGCCATTAGGTTTTGAAATATGTCTTAAAATGTGGTATTCAGAATTGGACACATTATTGTAAGCACTGCTAAGAACAAAATTGTTCTTTCTTCATTCTAGAATATTCTCTATTAAATAAAGCCCATAAATTCTCAACAGATGTCACCCCCAAGAGGATGAAAACTGGTTCTTGGGGGGAAAAGATCTTACATTTTTAATGTCACCCCCAAGAGGATGAAAACTGGTTCTTGGGGGGGAAAAGATCTTACGTTTTTAATGTATAAAATACAGATATGCATAAAGTACATTAACAGGTTTGGTATGTACTTAAATATCTGTGGTATACACATTTCATTAGAAAAAAATAATTTTAAGGGACTCCTTAAGGGGATAATAGTTGTTTTTTATAAAAAGGTTGAGAAACAGTGATGTAGCCTAAGATCACACTAGCACACTAGCTGTTTTATCAGAGAATCATTCTCCTAACCCCTACTGAGGTTATAGTCAAGCAAAATCCTTAAAACTAAAGTCTATCCATCCCACTTGTACAACTGCTGAAAGGTATTTCCAGTACCTTGAGGTTTCCAGTGTGTTTGGTTGGTTAGATGATTGGTTTGTTCGGGTTTTTGGAGAGTAGTAAATTTTTTTTTGCCTAATTTTGTTACTTTAAGAGCACAAGGTTAAATTTATTTCTGATAAAATTGCCCTTGTTAGGTTTTATCTATTCCTGCCTGTCCAGATATTTGGTTATGTAATACATTCATTATTTTTCTGAAGCTCTGATTATTTGCAAATTTTATCTCCTACCATCTAGATTGCTTATGCCAGTAATTTGTAGAAACAATGTTAAAAGAACAGGGCTGAGAATATTGTCCTGCACACACCTCCTCCATTTTGTGTTAAAGCGTCAGCAGCATGTTTTGACTAACACTCTTCATCCAGTTATTAATGTTACTAACTGTACATTTCCTTACATAAAATCCATAGTTTCCTTTTTTATTTGTACACTCTGAGAAAGCATGTCAAGTGTCTCACAGAAATCCAGAATGCGTGGCTGTAGTACACTTTCTAACAGTCTAGCAAGCCAAGTGAATAAACAGGCAAGAGTTAGTCTTTAGTTTTTATTTAATAATTCTGTGTTGGCTCACTCTCATTACTTATTCAATTTCTCTGTACTTAAGAGGCTCTTTTTAGCAGTCTGTACAGACACCTCTTTCCAGCACAGCTAAAATATTCTACTGACTGCATTTCTCCCTATAACAGTATTTGTCAGTTACATCTAATTGGCTTTGCTTTGTTTTCATGTATACATGCCTTAACTTTTCAAAAAAGATCATAAACTCCCAGGGCTGAAGCCTATACTCATATACTGAATTCCCATAGCTTCCCATTAAAGTATCATAGATGACGAAAAAAAATAAACTGTTTGATTTACTAATAATAAACTACTATCAAATCAGATTGATTAAAGGATCATGAATTATTCACTCACACCAGGTTTACAGATTGTTTTGAATACTTGCTTCTAATAAAGATATATAAAAAGGGTTTCTTTCCAACACTCAATTTACTAATTTATCACTAAGAAATAGCGTTTTTGCTACACAATAAGGAAATTAAGAACTGATGATGGAAAATATACTATATAGGGAAATATAATAGAAAACATAAAAGGGAAATATGTCTGCAAAAAGTAGTATTACAAAGTCATGCTTCTTTAGAATGAGGAGCCTCTTTCCATTTTCACAAATTAAAATCATTTAAAAACAAACATACTTAACGGGATAAATTCCTAAAACTTTTTTCCCAACTCCCATGTATGTGTATGTGTGTGTGTATGCACTACATGTCCACATATATATATACACACACATATTCTAAAATATATTATCTTATATATAAAATATCTTGGCCAAGCACAGTGGCTCACCCCTGTAATCTCAGCATTTTGGGGAACCAAGGTGGGCCGATCACTTGAGGCCTGAGCGTAGTATGTCCACCATGGGGGGATACATGAGTTCACTCTTGTTGCCATAACAAATTACCGCAAACTCAACAGTTTAAAACGACATAAACGTATTTGTTCACAGTTCTATGGGTCAGAAATCTGGCTGGGGTCACCTGATTTCTGGGGTCTAAAAGGTCCAAATCAAGTTGTTGGCCAGCCTGGGCTCTTATTTGAGGGTTTGAGCAAAGAACGTAGTTCCACGCCCATCAGGTCAGTGGCTGAAATCAGTTCCACGCTACTGTCAAACTGACATCCCCGTTTCCTTGGGGCTGTCCTCCAGGAATGGTTCTTAGCTTCTAGAGATCAGTCACTTTCCTTGGCTCAGGGTCCCCTTCCTCCATCCTAGAACCAGCAACAATGGGATGTGTCTTTCTCCCGTTTTGAATCCTTCTGACCTCCCCTTCTACCTCTTGGCTTCCAGGCTCCCCTCGCCGGCTGATTCTGCTGCTCTCAGATTCTGCCCTTAAAGGGCTCACGTGATTACACTGATCTTACCTGGATAATCTACCATAATCTCCTTTCTCTTTAAAGGTCAATGATTAGTAATATTAATTCGATCTTCAAAATTCCTTCACAACATCACCTAGGTTAGTATTTGATTATAAACAGGAATGGGAATCTTGCAGAGACATCCGAATTCTGTTTACCACAGAGTGTGCCCACCAGACTTAAAGAGATCAGTCAATCAGAAATTGGCAGTTTGATTTACATTTCTCAATCTATGAAACATAAAAGTTTCTTTAAATGGAGTATTCTTAAATATTATTTGATTATTCAAGTGTGTTAACTTCATGGCTAGTGATAAAGTGTTTCTAATAGAAGTTTCCATTAAACATTCTCAGCAAACTGACACAAGAACAGAAAATCAAACACCGCATGTTTTCACTCATATGCAGGTACTGAACAATGCAAACACATGGACACAGGGAGGGGAGCATCACATACTGGGATCTGTTGGGGGGAACTAGGGGAGGAACAGCAGGGGGCGGGGAGTTGGGGAGGGATAACATGGGGAGAAACGCCAGACATAGGCGCTGGGGAGGAAGGCAGCAAACCACATTGCCATGTATATACCTAGGCAACAATCCTGCATGTTCTTCACATGTACCCCAAAACCTAACATGCAATAAAAAATATATATGTATATATATACATGTGTGTATATACGTATGTGTGTGTGTGTGTGTGTGTGTGTGTGTATGTGTGTATGTGTGTGTGTATAAAGAATGCTTTTGGGTTGTTTTGTGTTTTAAAACAGGACTTGGATTTCTTGGGGGAAGCTGTTTAAACAAAGGAGAGAGGATTTTTTTTTTATTACAATTAGAAATGTCTTTTTGTGGGAAGCAATTATCAGTATAAATTAAGAACCAAATTGCAAATTCAATTATTCTTAAGTATTTACTAGAGAAACATTATTAACTGTAATTCTTCTGGAAATTAACCCCATAAGATATGTTATAAGAGCATTAATTGCATTTTCATAGTTAAAATATGACACAATAACAATATCACAAAAGCTGTTTGATCCATATTAATCTTATACAATTGCTGAAAACCATTTATTGAAATCATTTTATTACAATTAGAATTGGAGTGCATTAGGTTACTCATTTGAAGATTTATGCATTACGCAAGAAAGGGAAAACCAATTTTTAAAAATATCCATTAAATGAAGATACTCAGTTAAATTAAAAAATCATTCTAATGATCCAGATTCTTGCTGTGAATCTGCTTATTGTACAATCAGAGCATATCTGAAAGAATGAAAATGACTGATTTTAAAGTATTTTTGAATTTTCTCCTTTACTTTTCTTGTAAAACCCTAAATAGTTATAATTGTAATGAAAATGTTTGTCGTCACCGACCTCCACATGAGCGGCAACAGGAGTTTCACACAGTTACATGTGTTCAGCTGATAAACCAGGCAGCAAAAGAAAATGATTAAGATCACAGGACCCTGAAGTCAGACTACCTGGATTTCAATTTCATTTGTCACTTTATCTGAATGTCTTGAGGCAAATTATTCAGCCTCTCTATGCCTCAGCTTCCTTCTGTAAAATGGGAATAAGAATAGTACGCATCACTCCCAGGGTTGCTCTGAGGATCGACTAAGGTAATACATACAAATAAATACATATAAAGTCATGTAAGTTCTTAAATATTATTTGATTATTGAAGTGGATAACTTCATGGCAAATAATAAAGCTTTTCCATTGGAAGTTTCCATTAATATTAACGTACACTTAGTATGGGCTAAATTAATGTTAGTTATTATTCTTAAAGTGATGTCCTGTCTTAGGCTCCAGACTGCGACCAAGACCTAGACTCTTCAAACCTGTTGGCATTAGGGCGCAGAGGCAAACAGCCTTGGCCTCAGTAGAACTGACCTGTAATCAAGTCAGCTGATCAGCAGAAAGAATAGAGGAAGGAGCTGAAGAGTCCCTACAGAATTCCAGCAGCTAGTTCTGTAGTCCTGCTGGCTAGCTATGTTTTCACCATCACAGAGATGATATCGACGTATCCCTCATCCTGGTCATTTACCTTGGCCATTCATTTTTTTTAATCAGAAAAAAAACAGTGAGTACCTACAAAGTTATAGGCTCTGTGTGATGAAGATATAAAGAGTTGAATATAACATTTTCTGCTCTTATGGGGTTTGCAGTCTTACAAACACACACTAGCAATCTCAAGCCATCCTTCCTTTTGACTCACTGTTTTGAATTTAACAAGAAAGCCACTTTCCTATTTAGAGTAACAAAACACAGGGGGAAATGATGAGAATGATATCATAAGACACAGAAGTTGAGGGGCTATCAATGCTTTAGGGGATATGCATCAACATTTCCTTAATAGTCTTTTTACCACATTGTCACTTGGTTTTATTAAAACATACACTCAAAGGAAAGTTATGGAGAAATAACACAGTGTCTCTTGTTCCTACAAGGTACTTGGTTATGATGGGAGAGGAAATCTAAATTACCTTTTTACTTTCACATGCCCACAGAGATGCTCCATCACATCTGCTTTTCTCCACCCACCCCCAGCAACATCCACTGTCTTAATACCAAGTGCTGTATAGTCAACTCAGTTAACTATTTTCAATTTAAGTTCAAGAACATTTAGAAGAGTTATTTAAAGAGTAGGAGTTTAGATCCAAAATGCTCTTGAGATTGATCAGCCTTTCTTCTTGCAGTCTGTATTCTGGGAGGTCTCACAATTTTAAGCTTAGAATACAATCTTAATATAAAATACAATTATTTTATTTTTCTAACTTTTTGAATAATTTTCTCAAAGCCACATGGATCTTTAGTTGCAAATCTAGATCTAGACCTTACATTCCATTTGTTTCAACTTCTTTCCACATCAGTATGTATTCTAATGGAATATAATGGCATTTACCACTGCCAAGGATAGATTCTAAACTAGTGATTCAATCTACTGCTAATGAGGCATTAAATGTCCACAGCTGATAACAAATAGCATGAAAAATATTTGAAAACATAATTTATCATTATTTAGCACCACTTCAGTCAGATTGCATACCACCTTTGTGTATGTATTCCATCATGCTTATCTCTTTGTCAAAGATTTTTGTTCATTAAATCATCATATAGACATATTACATACATTCATGAAATTATAAGCTTGACTTTGAAGTTGATGTAGCTAAAAATTATTGGGAAAAGAATAAAAGATTCATTAAATGTTGCTAAATTGTAAGTGGTCCTATGTTACATTCCCAAACAAATAAAAGAAATAATGTACATTACAACACTGTAAAAGTAATGACCCCAGATAAAATAACACTTCAATAAACCAGGCTTGTTCCAATACTGAAATTTTTCTTTTAGTGTAAGATACAAAACTCCTAGACACTTGTTTATTAAGAATATCTTAATTGATGGGAAATGATATATTTAAGCTTCCAATTTATCAATAATTAAATTCCTATGATTAGGCATACCAAATACAGCCACATCATCAAAAGATATACTGCATAATCTTAAAGGCAATGAAGATTAGATATGGACCTTATTATATTCATCATTTCAAAGTAAACATCAAAAGACATCTGAATAAAATAAACAGGAGCTTTTTTTCTTTGCTTGTATCTAGTACTTTCTGAGCACACTGTCGCATATCTAGAGTGTCAGATTAGAATTTCAATGCCAATTTATTGCCTCTGTAAACATGTCCACATTCTATCAGTAAGTTTACAGGCTTTTCATTATTGAAATTTAGAAATCTCACAATAATGTTTAGGTGAGAGTCTTCTTTCATTATCTCTATACTAACTCAGCTCTTGTTAATTTTTTTTTGGTCTGAAGCCTCAGGTCTTCAGCTCAAGAGAGTACCTTGTCCTGTGATTATTGCTTCTCCTCAATCAATTGCTTCTATTCTTACAAGATTTTATGTATTGGATCTTAGTGCCAACAGTCCCTAATATTTGCTGAGATTTTCTAACTTCTTATTTTTAAATCTGACTTATGGGATAACTCCCTGGGTTTACTTCTCATTTTTACTGACAGTGGTGTACTCTTTCCTTTTCCTAGTAAGGATTTTTATTTGCTTTTGGGTTTTTTGTTGTTGTTCTTATTTCTTTAAAATAACAGTCACCTTCTTTTCTGTTTCTAAGCCCTTGGTATTCAGTGTGTAGTGTAATAATTAAGGTTATGGGTTCTGGATTTAGATATTTAGGTCTTTCTGGAGCCTTGGGTTAGCACTTTACTAGCTATTTTACCTTGGGCAAGGTATGTTAACTATGCCTCAGTTTTCCCACCACACACAGGTAATGTGCAGTAACTTTCAGTAGCGTTACCCTATTGCTCCTTTGCATAGCACTGTGTTTGTTATTTTACAGAGTGAATTAAAAAAAAAAAAAAAACACCTCCTACATATCAATGAGGACATCAATTAGAATTCTAAATCATTATCTTTTGGTTACCTGTAATATCTACTTCATTTGCTCTAATTCCCAGCTTTCTCCCTATTCTCTCCAATGATGGGTGATACTTCTTATCTGTTCGTATTTAGGCGTGCAGCTTTAGATTTCTCATCCTAATGGCTGATATGGGCTCCCTCTGCTTGGGCCACCATTGATGTCATGAAATTGCTGTGTTCAAGGCATAAAGAAGAAGAGAAAGGCTGATTTATTTCCAGGTGCATATGTTGGAAATGAACCTGATATATCTGTTTCCAGGAGAAAAAGCAAAGGAAAAGTGGGTTGGAAAAGCTCCAACTACATTTAGAATGCTGATGACACCTAGTGGAAGAAGCACCAGGGCAAATATTTTAGCTATCTTCTCTCTGCGGAGCTGTAATAAATTGTAGAGGACCTATTTTATGATGCTCTCTGACATTCCCACTCTTTCAAATGGGAGTTAAACAATGCTACTGCTTCCCAAGCGTAAGATTCCCATAGTTTTCTGCTGGAGAGACCTGTTTACCTTCCTCTCCGTACCTGGTTTATATTGGGCAAAACAAAAGCCAGTGTCAGCTCCTTGAGTAAACTCGATCTATCTGCTGCTTCTTTTTTTTAAGTAAATTACAGAAAGAGTCTGCTTGCTTGATGTTACTCTTACTATTTTCTAGTGTTGCTACATATTTCTTTTGCTCATTTTTGCTTCTGTAGTCATTTTCATGACATTAAGCTATGAAAGGAAGAAAAAAAATGAGTTGGTTTAACTTCCCATCCTAAAGCTGGAAATTCTATTTTGGATTTTGAAAAGAACAAAAATGTTCATTATTTTTATGGCAGTTGAGTTAGTTGAGGAACAGATTCTATGTAATGTCATGTTAAGTTGCTTATTTAGCTAAAATGAGCAAAGTAAATAGCTGTCAACATGATTCAAATCATTTGCAATCTGAATTTAATTAAATTGAGAACTGTGTTATTTTCCTACTTTCTTCAACCTCTGGTCACTTAATTAGTAAGATTTACTTTTAGTTCATCTCTAAAATTTCTATGCTCATGGTTAAGAGTGGTTATGTGGGCAACTCAAAAGAGACATCCAGCCTGAATCATTTTTATTGGCACGGAGAGCACTATGTTACTGTTTGAGTTACAATTTGCCTTCCTAATTATATTATCTTCAGGATAATACATGAAAATAAGATTTCAATCCTTGTGCCTGTGACAGAATATTTGGGAGATACTATCTGGAGAAAGCAAAGGCCAACCCAGCCAGGAATTTGAATCTGTAAACACAGAAGTCACAACCTGACTATACAAAATCAAAAGGACCAAAGAGAGGTGCACGATCTCAGAATTATTGTTTACATAAAAACCAGTCATGTCTAAGTCATTGGAAGAAAGCTTTTGTACAATAGGAAATTTATTTTCAGTTAACATAAATAATGGGAGTTTATGCATTAGAGTTAGCCCCTTTAAAACACACACACACACACACACACACACACACACACACACACACACCTGCAATTTATCTTATTCCTTCCAGGTTGTGAAATGGACTGGGGAAAAAAAAAAAAAAAAAAAACAGTGACAGCAAAGAGAAAGAGGTTAGACTGGCTTGCTCTGGTGTAGGCAGGCTGTCAAAATGGCTGCTGGGATAGGGAAAGGTAGAGTATTCAACTTTATGCAGTAAAGGAGGCTGTACAGACTCCTCCTGAGCTTCTGTGAGGTCAAATGCTATGCAACCCAATCTACTTCCTGAAATTAATAGCCAGGTGTTATGCTAGTTACTGTACCTTAATCATTAATTATGACTGTGGCAGCAGGAGAGAAAAAAAATTCTAGGACACATGAGCTAGAGTGATAAAGGGAAAAAGCATCAATCACGCATGACAGGAAAGCCAAGGTTACCCTCTCTCTGCCTGGGATACTTTCATTTGTGACTGCGTATTCTCTCCTACATCAGACTTCAAACTTCAGAGAAACCATTTCTCATAGCCTGCCTCTCTCTCTTTCTCCCTCTCACAACCAGCTATGGTCCTAGGACTCAGGAGCATGAAAACAAAATAAAATGCATTTGTTAGTAATGCCGTATTTTCCATGTACTAACACCAACATCTAGTTGAAATTAAAGGCAATGTACACAAATAAAATAATCAGTTAAGAGATGATTTATTCAAAAAGGTAAGCTACAGCAAGAATGGAGTTTAGAGTCAACGGTTAATAAACATTTTGGCAGCACAGGCTGGCCCACATGGCTTCATTTTCCTACAATGTCATAAATGTGTTGCATGTCATTTTAAACAAGTGGGAAGAGCAGATGAGTCTTCCTCAAAGTCTCATGGCACAGTCTAGTATGTTACTAATCTTGATAAGCAGAAACCTAATCCACATTGTGATGGTAGTGAGTGGTGGGAAATGGGGTATTTGGACGTAGGAAGAAATAATTTAATGGAATGGAAGGAATCTAAGTTGGGCTCCACTTTGCTATGGTTTGGTGGATAGATTACTTGACTTCTCTAGCATCGTTTTCCTGTTTGTAAATGACTGGTTTGAGCCAGATCAGGAGTCCTTAATCTGGGGTCAACATAGGAGCTTCAGATGATCTGGCAGGAAACTCAAATTACAGGAGAAACTGTTCGATAGATTGTTTAAGTGTTACTTAAAAAGATACACATTAAAGGAGTGCTTCTCTAACTATCTGTAGTAAAGAACTAGCTCTTCGTAATTTCCAATCTGTTATGAACCACCTCCTTTAAAAAACAGATGACATGATTGTATATCTGGAAGACCCCATCATCTCAGCCCAAAATCTCCTGAAACTGATAAACAACTTCAGCAAAATCTCAGGATACAAAATCAACGTGCAAAAATCACAAGCATTCCTATACACCAGTAATAGACTTCAAGAGAGCCAAATCAAGAACGAACTGCCATTCACAATTGCTACAAAGAGAATAAAGTACCTAGGAATACAACTAACAAGGAACGTAAAGGACCTCTTCAAGGAGAACTACAAGCCATTGCTTAACGAAATAAGAGAGGATACAAACAGATGGAGAAACATTCCATGTTCATGGTTAGGAAGAATCAACATCGTGAAAATGGCCATACTGCCCAAAGTAATTTACAGATTCAACGCTATTCCCATCAAGCTACCAATGACCTTCTTCATAGAACTGGAAAAAAACACCTTAAACTTCATATGGAACCAAAAGAGAGCCCACATAGCCAAGTCAATTCTAAGCAAAAAGAACAAAACAGGAGGCATCACACTACCGGACTTCAAACTATACTACAAGGCTACAGTAATCAAAACAGCATGGTACTGGTACCAAAACAGAGATATAGACCAATGGAACAGAATAGAGGCCTCAGAGGAAATACAACATACCTACAACCATCTGATCTTTGACAAACCTGACAAAAACAAGCAATGGGGAAAGGACTCCCTGTTTAAGAAATGGTGTTGGGAAAATTGGCTAGCCATGTGCAGAAAGCAGAAACAGGACCCCTTCCTGACACCTTACACCAAAATTAACTCCAGATGGATTAAAGGCTTAAACATCAGACCTAATACCATAAAAACCTTAGAAGAAAATCTAGGCAAAACCATTCAGGACATAGGTGTAGGCAAGGACTTCATGACCAAAACGCCAAAAGCAATGGCAACAAAAGCCAAAATAGACAAATGGGACCTAATCAAACTCCACAGCTTCTGCATGGCAAAAGAAACAGTCAGTAGAGTGAATCGGCAACCAACAGAATGGGAAAAAATTTTTGCAGCCTACCCATCTGACAAGGGGCTGATATCCAGAATTTACAAAGAACTAAAGCAGATCTACAAGAAAAAAACAAACAAGCCCATTCAAAATGGGCGAAGGATATGAACAGATACTTTACAAAAGAAGACATACAGGAGGCCAACAAACATATGAAGAAATGCTCATCATCACTGGTCATCAGAGAAATGCAAATCAAAACCACATTGAGATACCATCTCACACCAGTTAGAATGGCGATCATTAAAAAATCAGGAAACAACAGATGCTGGAGAGGATGTGGAGAAATAGGAACACTTTTACACTGTTGGTGGGAATGTAAATTAATTCAACCATTGTGGAAGACAGTGTGGCGATTCCTCAAGGACCTAAAAATAGAAATCCCATTTGACCCAGCAATCCCATTACTGGGTATATATCCAAAGGATTATAAATCATTCTACTACAAGGACACGTGCACACGAATGTTCATTGCAGCACTGTTTACAATAGCAAAGACCTGGAACCAACCCAAATGCCCAACGATGATAGACTGGATAGGGAAAATGTGGTACATATACACCATGGAATATTACGCAGCCATCAAAAACGATGAGTTCACGTCCTTTCTAGGGACATGGATGAACCTGGAAACCATCATTCTCAGCAAACTGACACAAGAGCAGAAAATCAAACACTGTATATTCTCACTCATAGGCGGGTGTTGAACAATGAGAACATATGGACACAGGGAGGGGAGCACTACACACTGGGGTCCGTTGGGGGGAAATGGGGGAGGGGTGGGGGTGTGGGGAGGTGGGAAGAGATAGCATGGGGAGAAATGACAGATACAGGCGAGGGGACGGAAGGCAGCAAACCACACTGCTATGTGTGTACCTATGCAACAATCTTGCATCACATGTACCCCAAAACCTAAAATGCAATAAAAAATAATAAAAAAACACTATACAAAAATGAAATAAATGTATATAAAGTAGAAGCCCACATTTTGTATTAGAGTCAATAGATATAAAAATACTCTGTCAAGTTGGTATGATGATGATATGGTTTTGCTGTGCCCTCACCCAAATCTCATCTTGAATTGTAGTTCCCATAATTCCCAAACATCATGGGAGGAACCAGTGAGAGGTAATTGAATCTTGGGCTGAGGGCTTTCCCATGCTATTTTCATGATAAAGAGTAAGTCTCATGAGATCTGATGGTTTCATAAAGGGGAGTTCCCATACATAAGCTCTCTAGCCTGCCACCATGTAAGACATGCCTTTGCTACTCACTTGCCTTCTGTCACGATTATGAGGCCTTCCCAGTCATGTGGAACCTCTTTCCTTTATAAGTTCCATTAAACCTCTTTCTTTTACAAATCACCAAGTCTTGGATATGTCTTTATTATCAGTGTGAGAATAGACTAATACAAAACATTTCTAAATCTTCCTATCAGCTTGGGTCATTGTAATGGACTGACCAGACTGGGTCATAGATCAAACTTTGGGTAGCAACTATTCAAAGGTTTCTGATCTTAAAATTATCTATGTAAAAACCAGATATCCCTATGTCCATTCTGCCTGAACTCCCCCTGCCCAAACCGTGCACTCTCACTTGCCATTGCATTCAACACTATAAAAGGAACTCAATCTAAAGGTCTATATTCCTCGAAAAGCAATGCAAGGTTGTGAATAATAATGACAACAACAAAATATGCTTTCTCTTGTCATTTGGGATTACTTATGTTCCCTGAACAACAAGGACAAAATGAAGGGAAAGCCTGTAGGACTAATTACTACTAGAACCTGGGCCATCTGCTACCTGACCTACTAGTTCCCTCATCTATGCTTTTCTGCTTTTAGAATTATCCTGACTCAGAAAGCCTTTACTAGCCTTTCCTGTTTCCTATCTGCGTTCTTTTCAAGATACCTCACTACATTTATTGGGCACTCAAAGCTTGTCTATTAAGCACTTACAAAAAGAAGAGAATACAATTATAATTATATGGTCCCTGCCTGCCATACACACATACACACATACACACACACACACACACACACACACACACACACACATACATACAAATATGATCCCTGCCCCAAGATGTTTAGAGCAATTCAATTTTTGTAAGTATATTATATGAAGAATCACAACGGGAAATGCAGAAGGGGCAATGAAAAAAGTCATCAAAGTTAGACTGGAAGGGTCTCAAAAGACTTCTTAACAGTCGTGTTTTGGGGCTATTTCTTGAGTCATGACTATCTGGTGATCTGGCTGGAATATGAAAGAGGCTTGGTCAGCTCCCTGGACTATCACTTGCAGTTCTTCACTTCCTTTATTGCTACATGTTGGGTCAAGAAGTACGCTCTTCCCAAAGAGTCAACTCCTCTTTGATCAAGAGTGTTGTAATTAACTAAAGCGGGGAAAAGTCTGTATGAGAGAGAGAGAGAGAGAACATGTGCATGTGTGTCAGTTTTATGTGTTTGGTGGGAGACAAGCAAAGAATCTGGGTGAACAGTGCATGTAAAGTAATGTTTAAAGGCTGGAGAAGGAGGGACCAGGTCATGAAGCTTCTTGTGTATTTCCCTAAGCATTCTGGATTCATCCTGAGCACAATAGAGACTCATTAAAAGGTTTTAAATAAGGGTGTAATATGGTCAATGTTTTGTTTTATTAAAAGATCACCCTAGCAGCATTATGTAGGATATCTAGGTGGTGAGCAGGGTAGATCTGGTAGTACCAAGGTGTTCATCTAATAATTCAAATGGGAAATCATGAAATCCTACACTAAGTCAGTAGCAGACAGGAATACAAAGCCATTCCAACCTGAGACAGATTTGAAACACACCAAGAAGGCAGAATTACTGGCTATGGATAATAGATGAATGAATGAAAGAATGAATAAATGAATGAATAGACTTATGAATGATTTTGAGGATACCAGCTTGAGCAATTTAAAGGTTGGTGATTTCATTCCCTGAAAGAGAAAAATCCTACTGTAAATACAAGATGAGAGTGTAACAAACAAGAATTTAGATGTAAATACATTAAATTCAAGATGTCTGCAGAATGTTTGTATGGAGAAGTCTGTAGTGAAATAGAAACAGGAGTCTGTAGTTAGAAGTTGGGTCTGGACTGGAGAAAACAGTTGATCAATAGTAACTGAAGGCTTGAGGTGGTTGTGATTACTCCAACATGCCTTGCCTGAGAAACTTCATCCCACTCCAATAGATCTGATTTTACCCTATAAGCATTGTTCATTTTTATCTCCTGTATGTTTTCCTTAATAGGCATCATATAAAAATATACCCATTTTTACTAAATAAACAGTATTCTTAATCACATCCCCATAGTGAATGAAAAATAATACTTATGCAATTATATCCATCAATACAGAGCGAGAGCATAATAACAAAGAAGAGTAGAGGAAAGACAATTCAAAGGAAGAAGAAAGGCAAAATTCTGTAATTTATGTATACAGCCCATGTGGATTGGTATGTATGAATGAACAGCCACATTTCCTTCAAGTATTCATCTATAATCCTTGGGATATATTTCATCTCCCAAACTAGACTGATAATATACACATCTGCCTTTTCACTATTTCATGTCCACAACTTTCTTCAAGCTGCATTTGTTTCTTCAATAGTCACTAACTTGCTGAAGTAAAGTCATGGAGCCCTGAATCTTAAAATTATTCAGACAAGATAGGAGACAGGATGGGAATGGAAGCACTTCCAAACAGATGGATACATAGCATGAACAAAGCTACCAAGGTAATAAAGAGCTTGGTATGCAAAGAAAAAAATAAATTGGTAAGCAATTTAGGATGGCAACAATGATAATAATAAGGCAGAGAGACCGATGAGAGAGGAAGCTAAAAAGGTAGGCAGGAAAGCATTGAAGAAATGTTTTCTTACCTCTACCCTTTGCAAATAACTCTTGGGGACTGAGATCATATGTAACCTTATATGTAGCATAAGCCGTATAGATGGCATAGAGGTGATCTCCAGTGTCTACACAAACTTTACAACTTCACTGATCAAACGGTTTGCACCATGACTGGAGAAAAGCACTTGGATGCCTATTTATTGACTGATGTTTCAGATGTGACGTGATGTTTGAAGTTTGTCCTAAGAGTGCTTTCTGGAATAATTACCAATTTGTTCATTACATAAGACAAAAATTGTTTCCAGGCCTTTAGAAGAAGACTTTGGGGAGCAACTGCCTATTATCCTGACTCATTCCGCCATCAGTGTGCTGGAGTCATCATTCAACAACTGCTTCAATTCACTTGGTCCTAAGTTTGGCAGCTTCAAATTCCAACAGCCTCACAGAATACACCTGGGGATCCAGACTGGAAATGGCTCACTAGATTTAAAATAAGAGGATGTATTTTAGAAAATAAAATCTAACATACCTTTACTGACTCTTAAAAAAATCACTGGAATAGGTGGTCTGAAAATGAATTTATCCAGCAAACTGCATTAAAACAAATAAACAAACATAGGTTCCCTGGCCTAAATAAAATGATTGGTTACTACCTCCCTCTTCAATCACCTTAGGCTCTTGTAGCAAACTGACTTTTATCATGTTAGCTGCTACAATATTTAATAAGGATATGATGCACTATATCCTTCATTTTGCTGGGCAATGCAACATTCTAAATAAGATTGAAAGTTTGCCAATATTTGGAAGAGGAACCTCAGGGAGTTCCTTAAAAATTTCCTCTTTTCCTGTTTCTCTAAGACTGGTTTTAATCTAAAACTGACTTTTTCTTTTCATGTAAACAAGGTATCTTTTGGGGGTTTGTTTCTATTTCCCCTGAAGAAGGCTTTTCAGAGCTTGGATTTTAATGGAAATTTATTGCTAGATGTTTGATAGCCAAAAGGACTGTGTTTTGATCACAGTCAAAATGGCCATTTTCTCCACAGTGGCATAGCAGCACGCCAGTACAAGGCCACTGCAGGTAGCAACGTGCGGGCGTGCTGGGTCCTCTGTAGTTTCAGTGCCACCTGCGAGAGCCCCGTCCCTAACTGGGCTGGAAGGCAGTTTGATCCTGTTAAGTTTCAAGGAGTATGCCAGCTTTTCAGCTTTGAGACAAATTCCTCCAGAATTATCTATTTTCCCATTTGTGCTGGAAGACTTCATGAAAGGTGTAATATCTGAGTGTCTATCTCATTTTCTGTGTTGGGAGAGCTTTGGAATGGTCTCAGACTCTGTCAAGACTAGAGCTTTTTGAGCTTTTCCCAAACCAATTAATCTTTTCATTTTGGGGTTATACAATGCACATGTATAAGAATTAAAGGTAAAAATTAAAAGAAAGTAAAGATATCTTCATTATATACAAATTAATGTGACACAAGCATAGAGGCCATCTCCTCAAAACTCACCTTCTGGATAGCTACAGAGTAAAATATGGATGGAAGGGGAACTGAGAAAAAAGACAGAAAGCGAGAATAAACCTAATACGACATGTTTGATACACAAACAACAAATCAAATTGAGCAAATTATTTTCTCAGGAGATTCTCTCAATCACTATATTTTATCATCTGTGAATTCTAATAAAAGCCTCATTTTCCAGGTGGAGGCTTTTCTTTTTCTTCTTTCTTTTATTTTTTTGGTTTTTATTTCTGCTAAAACTGTAAATTTTTTTCTTTCTTCTTTCTCAGGTTTTATTTTAGATTTGGAGGTACATTTGCAGGTTTGTTATCTGAGTATATTTCATGGTGCAGCCCTTTCAACAACAAAAGAGAGAGGAAAATACGCAAGGAAAACAAAGAAAAGCAAAATTAAAGAATACATTTAAATGTGAGTCAAAAGACCTGCATCGAGGGCCAACCAGCATTTTCTCTGTCATTTCACTTTTCTGTGCCTCTGTTTTCTTCTCCGGAAAATGGAGGTCATGAAAATATTAATACCTGCCCTTCTCATTTCATAGGTTGTGGAGCAAACGCAATGAGTATGAGCCTTCATATATCCATCTCCAAAATCAAGCTCTGACACTGGCCTGCCTAGTCCCAAAGTGACCTTATAAAAATCAAGTAAGATGGCACCAGTACGGGCTTTGAAGTATTAGGTGTGATCAAGTATTAGACTGTCAAATGCATTCAAACAACTGTGTGGAGGAAAAGATTGTGGTGGACTAGAAATAGCCACACTTCAGAACTATTCTGTAGTCTTTGGGAGTAAAGCTGGAATGTATAAAAAACCTTCTTATGATATTAACATTTTCACCTCTGAGGGAGAAAGTAGATTAGCAGTAAGTTTCACTATCGAAATTCTAGAACATTAACTACTGATACTATTACAACTTGTTAGGAAACAGTAAATTAAACTTTGTAATGCTTTCCCAAAGGAAGTAGAAATACACCATCATTACTTATAGTTTAAATTGGACTGGGAACAGTAAGGCCAGCCTGTATTACAGAGAAGCAATGCTTCAGTAGTAGCGAAGTGAACCAAATGACACTGCAGATCTTATCCGTATTTAATGTTGGACAGGCAAAAATACGTACGTTAATGTAGCAACGTGCTATGCAAGTCATCACCATGGGAATGTTCAATCAAAGCTTTAATACTGTTTAATAAGCATCATACTACGAGAGCATATTTTCCCTTTCAAGTGCAACTCATTCAAGTTTGAGGGAACTGCTAAATTGTCACGCTTGGCAAAATCTTGAATGACAGCCGATCTAAACAAAAGCAATCATTTTGTATTTGGGGCTGGTTTGAAGAAAGATAGGAAGCGTGAGGTAGGCATGGGGATTTAGGATACCCCCAAAGGCAATGATAATCACACAAACCCACCTGCAATACCGCAAAGGTAGGATAGACAAGAGGAGGCCCCGATGTTTTGAAATTGAACCTACGTTATGACCTGATGTATACAAAAAAGATGAGATTTTGGCCAATGGTAAAGTTTATTTCAGGGGCTGGAGGTGTGAGACGTGGCTCCTAAAAGTACACGTGTCAATAACTCATCATCTAACCTACAATAAGTTGACTTCTCTGTGATGCTGTCCCACTTTTTCAATTTCTAAACCAGCAGTTCTCAACTGGAAAGGGGGAGGAGGAGAAATTTTGTCAGGGATATTGGGGTTGTTTGGCTTGTCAGCACAGGGGGAAGGTGGTGTTGCTGGCATCTAGAGAGTGAAGTCCAAGGATACTGCTACTGATCCTACAATGCACAGGACAGCCCTCACAATGAAGAATTATCTAGCTGAGATTCAATAATATCAAGCTTGAGAATATATGTGCTATACTAAAATCAGCGGAGAAGTGTATTACAGGGTAAAAAGGGACCTAATCATTCTTAGCATAAAAGCAATTTTCTAAAAATCAATATTTCATTAATATTACTGTTATTGCTCAAGCTTCTTTTCTACTGAGTTTCCTTTTCATTATAATGCACTTGGCAGAAAAATAAGATTCATTTCTATAATAGGCTTAGTGCTTTCTTTTCAGCAGTTTTTTCCTTCAATTAACATTTAACTACTTTCTTAGAATTAAGGCCAAAACATAAACCATCTCCTTAAACTTCTCAGGAGAAGTTACAACACTCTGTGAGTATATTACATTTTTCTGATAAAGTATTTGTAGGACATAGATTTAGGAGGTCTTTCTCTCTCAGGGATGTTATTTATAAACATTTCTTGGAAGTCTGAGATAAAATTAAAAACGTGCACAATTCTGTAGGCCACATGTGCTATTGATGCTGAAAATAGAATGTTGGCACTGGAGAAGTCCTTACTATATATGTGGATGAAGATGAACTCCCATTTATGAGTAATTATGTAAGAGTATACATGTGATGATTCTTAAAAATTTCTTGCATAATCTTTGTAGGCATTTATTTTTTAAATGAGTGAAAAAATACCAACCAATATGCAATTCATAGATTTCCTATCATGGCCCATAGTTCAGATTCTGCAAGCTATTGGTTTTGAATCATTACATTTGCTACATATAAAAATAAAAGTTTTCCAAAAGAAAATGAGTAAAATATTTAGATGAAAAGCTGAGCAAGCTATAAGGCATTCTTACAAGAACTCTCACTCTCTCTCTCTATATATATATATGTTTTAAATGACCAGTAACAATTTTTATAAATCTGTAGGCTTCTCTCTTTACCAAAATTAAAGTGAAGAGTCCTGGAAGAAGCAGAGGGCTAGAAGCCTTGACACTTGGGTTTGTCTTCTCATCTTGGCCCTTTCTGAGATGTTAAATTATTCAACTTCACTGATTCTTAATTTGCTTGACAACACATAGAAGAGATTAGACAGAGAGATGTACAAAATCCCTCCCAACTGTAAATTTTTACAGTTTTATAAAACTTTGAGTTTAAAATCTTTTGATCTGCATATAGGATGTAACACTCACAATTTTTATATCTTTATTTCCATACAGACAATTTATGTTATGACAAGAAGCAACTCAAACTAGCTTACACCAATACAGGAATTTATCAGCTTGTCTTCCACTCAATTTCAGTCAGCATGCAGCTCTCGCTGCAGGGACTCAAACAGCATCCTCAGTATTCGGTTTTTCTACATATCTCAGCTCTGTTTCATGCTATGTTGGTTTAATCCTTGAGCTACACACAGTAATTCCCTATTGCTCCAAGAATATTCTTCAGCAGCCTGGGCAACGGTGAAACCCCATGTCAACAAAAAATTCAAAACCTAGCTGAGCATAATGACACACCTGTCAGCCCAGCTCCTAGGGAGGCTGAGGTGGGAAGATCACTTGAGTCTGGGAGGCTGAGGCTGCAGTGAGGCTGTGACTGCCTGGGTGGCAGAGTAAGGCCCCGTCTCAAAATATATATATATATTTCTTCCCATTTTCAAATTTAAGCAATAAATAAATAAGAGGCTGTTTTTCTTTTCTTCTCTCTACTGACATAGCAAAAGTCTGCTTTTTTCTAGTTTGCTCTGATTAGACTATAGGCCTCTCTTTGAACCAATGATTGCAGACATGGAAATATGATACACAGATTTAAGTGGTATGAATGACATGTCCTCTCTTGGGACCAGAGATGAGGTAAATGGAAAGGATGTTCTGGAAGCAACAGGAAAATACAATGTATATTTTGAGTATTAAATCAACATAGCAAAAAAAGAGAGCTGAGAGAGAGAAATCAAATAATGACAATATCATTTAAGTCCCTGCAGAAATACCTGTATAAGGACTGAAATTTCATGAAGGACAAACCAATAAAGCTCCATGATTTGCTCAAGGTAGTTTGAGGGTATTTCTGGTCATAACATAATTAGTACCAACTGAATTAAAGATAATTTTAAATTACAAAGTATTATATTCCATATTCAAATCAATAAAATATTTTAAGCTCAAAGAACTTATTATCTTTGATATGTATGATATACTTTATACTTAATAGGCTTCTAATAAATGTGTTGTTTGGTACAATGTAATGAACACAGAATGAAAAGATCTATGTATACACCAAGTGAGTATGTAACAACTAAGAAAAAAGGAAAAAGAGTACTTTCTTTTCCTATCTATATAATAATATGGCAAAAAGAATGGAAAACAATATGCATAAATGATGCAGGAAAGAGGCAAAAAAAGGTGATAAATTTCAAAGTGGAAACACCCAAGACATATATGCTGTCCTTCACCAAGAAAATTACAAAAGACCTTGATATTGAAGGCTTCTCGTTTATATTCTTGATGCTTCCCATTTCTTCCCAGTGGATTTCATGGGTACCTAACCAACCTCATATGATAACAGCATTTTAAGAAAGACCTTTAAATAATATGCTCCCCTATTCTGTTAGAATATAAGCTCCATGACTTTAGAAATCTTTGTTTTGTTTACTAATATATATCTTACACTACTAAATAAATGCCTAGAATAAATAAACACGAACATAGTAAAATAATTGTAGAATGAATTATGAACAGGTGATAAAATGAAGAGGCACGAGCAGAGGGCCAAGCAGGATATGAATGGTTCTAAATTGTTTCTTGTACCTTTTTTTCTCACCTTAAAAACTCTGGGCCTTGTCACGTGTACTGATTCATATATATATATATATATATATATATATATATATATATATATATATACACACACACACACACACACACATATATGTATATATGTATATATATGTATTTATGTATATATATATGATACACACATACATAAACACACACCACTTAAGTCAGATTTCAGGATTCAGAACATATGGAAGATGGTGATTATCTCCTAGACACTCTATTCTAATGAAAGAGAATATTTTCTTTTGGGAGATATTTAATAATTTCACAATTTAGTGGTTGTTGGAAAAAATGATATTGAGGCCAATTATACTGTAGACTTTGCAAGAGAACTTAACAGTTTTGAAATTTTTAGATTTCCTGAGTTTGGAAGAAGAAAGGGAGAAAGATTGTGTCAAACGTGAAAGAAGAAGTTGTTTTGAGGGTAAAAGATACTAGAAAGAAAAAAATGTGGTAAAATTAAAGTAAAAATATATAAAATCTAAAAGAAGAATCCTACTCTTGCATTTTACCTTCTTCCCTGGTAGACAGGGCTAGAAGGAAATGGGATTTACATGGCAGGAGAGTGTAAAAGACAACTCAAGTATTTCCATGAAGAAAAAACAAGGAAAGCATGTCCATGGCGTCATAAAATCACATCACCCTTCTTATCAAAAGCAACCAAGAGCTCTCCACAGGTTTTAGAATAAAATCCAAATGTGTCCCTTGCCTATGCCCTTTATTATTACCCATCTGCCCTCATGGTATTCTGGTCACACTGGCCTTCTTACTGACCTCAAAGTCACCATGCTTGCTTTCATCCCACAGGATTTTTGCATGGGCTGTTCCTTTTCCCTGGAATGTGCTGCCGCCCTTTGCCCCCAACATTCCCATAACTAGCTCCTTCTTCTCAGTCAGGTCACAGAACAAATGATGTCACTTCTTCAGAGAGCGCTTCTCTGACACCAACTGCAATTGCCAATTCACCAGTTACTTTCTATCAACTAAACTGCTTTATTTTCCTCACCTTGGCGGATTTTTTTGTTCATTTATTGTTTTAGTTTACTATCTTTATTTTCTAAAATTAAAGCTCCGTAAGAGCAGGGGCCAAATGCCTATTTTGTGTAATATCCCCAAATACCTAGAATACCTAACATACAGCAGTAAATCAATTATTATTGAAATATCCTATGCATGTATGTGTACACATGTGTGTATCCACGAATTGATGAATCAATGAATCCATTAATCATCAAAAATTGAAAGAACTTGGGGTAAGCATGAGACACTTAGGGCAGAGAGGTAATGAGGGTTAGAGCTGCTTCTGAAATGGGCAGTAAGCAGTGGTATAAAAAGTTTTGTTGAAACATACTGAAGTGAAGCAGAATGGGGTATCAAGACTTTCAATAAAGGGCCTAGATCCTTTTAATGAGTTTGTTGGCCTAGACAGCTGTTTCATAAAGCTGTTTTCAAATTCAGGCAATCAAAGTAAAATATTAATTGATGAGAAATTGGCTTGTGTTGGCTTTATTTCAAGTATTTTACCATGTCATAATCATATTTATGTAAGTGTGGCTTAAATAAACTTGGAACAATCCCAATTATTAAGAGTCACTTGCTATTAACATGAACAAATGAAAATTTAGAGATGATATTAATTATATCATATTAAAATATTATGATCTGTTTTCTAGTGGCCCAAGAATCTTTGGAGACATTTAAATAGACAAGTTTGATACAAGTGAAGCTCTTTGACATATTAATAATATTGAATGTCGCCTTACTCCTTAATGAGGAGTCCAATAATCTTCTAAATCATAAATAGCAAGTGGATTCAACTAAATAATAAGACAGTAACTGCTGTTATTGAAAAGTAACGAGAAGACCAATAAAGGAGAATGCAGTAAGATTATACAGGAGAGGGGAAAAAATGAGAAGAAAAATACATCAATGCAGCTGGGGTTTCACAGTATTTCTAATACTTGTGACCTAGTCCCACAAACACAATAGAAAGGGCACAGAGAAGGCAAAATCCTACAGATCTGCTTTCTCCACCCTTATTTTAATATTTTGGGAAATTTTTGAAAATAGAGCAAAGAGAATAGCAATGACACTGCAGAGAATAAAAGGACAGAGTCGATTAGTACTAGACCCAGGGAAATTTGAAAAAGGAAAATTAGATTAAAAAGTCTTAAAACTTAAAAAACTACCCCTCAAAAATAAAGAATGAGAAGTGTGCACCTATGAATATGCAAGTATATGTGTGTATTTGGGCATATGTTATATGAGGGTTCATCAATGGTGGCTCTAGAAATAGATCATGGGAAAGACTTGGGTGCAGGCTGAATTCTAATACAATTTCATTTGTGGATATATGGACACTGAAATCTGAATTTCATTTTAGTTTTATATGTCATATTTTCAAATTTTTTTCTATTTAAAAATGTGTACAAATCATTCATAGGTTGCAAGATAGACAAGAACAGGTAGATTAGGAGCTGACAGGCCATAATTCGCCTCTGCCATAACACAATAGCATACCGAAATCTGCATCTGTGAATTCCAGGGGATCGCAAACAGAGAAGCACAATGGCAGCTGAGAACAGGGGAAGAACAGGTTTTTATTACCGTTATTACTTATTCCACTTATACAAATGGAAAATGCCATTTTTAAATTTGGTATTTCCTTTTGTGCCTCCTCAGAAATTACACTAAACTTCTTTCAGAATTCAGTTATTATTAATGTGCCCAGATTGCTTCAGTATATGATGTCTTCATTAAGGTGATTTCATTTTGAACTAAGGCAAAGAAATACATTTGACTATTTACGAACTGTAAAATAGACAACTGCTGAAAGCTCTATGGCACTTAGAGGAATTGACCACTTGGTTATCCCAAACTGTTCTGACACCTCAATGTCATTGAAATAATGCCAGAGATATTTCAAGGGACTTCTTTTCCTTTTCAAAGCAGCACATTAAATAGATTGCTATGTAAAGCTGATACCTCCTCTAGTCCTCCTCAAAAGGGAAATGAAGGTACAAGCATGGTTGCCTCCTGACTCCCAGACACCATGGCTGGGCAATAAAACAAGCAAGGCTGGGAATCTTTGGAGTCAGACGAATCTGGGCCCTGCTCTTTAGGAAGCATTCGTTGGCTTTTGTGTCTCCCTGCAGCTGGAGGTCTAGGTCTCCCCTTCCCTGCTCTGTGTCGTCTCCTCCTAGAGGCCCAGCCTCTGTGGCCTTGCGATCTGCAGAAATTGCGCGATCTGCAGCTAAGACGCCGGGACCCTCTGGAAGCCTAGAAATGGAACCATTGGCATTTAGGGATATGGCCATAGAATTCTCTCTAGAGGAGTGGCAATGCCTGGACCCTGCACAGCGGAATTTATATAGGAATGTGATGTTAGAGAACTACAGAAACCTGGCCTTCCTGGGCAGACAAGCAACCTCATCAAGCAGCTCCCTGACACCACAGCCAGGTAAATCCACAAAGATGGGAAAAAACCAGCACAAAAAAGATGAAACCATCATCAAAGACCAGAACACCTCTTCTCCTTCAAGGCATCACAACTCCTCAACAGCACAGAATCACAACTTGACCGAGGAGTGTGATGAATTGACAGAAAAAGGCTTCAGAAGGTGGCTAGTGACAAACATTTCTGAGCTAAAGGAACATGTTCTAACTCAAAGCAAAGCAACCAAAAACCTTGAAAAAAAGTTAGACAAAATGCTAATTGGAATAACCAGCATAGAGAAGAACATAGACGACTTGGAGTTGAAAAACACAGCACAAGAACTACGTCAAGTAAACACAAGTTCTAATAGCCAGATCGATCAAGGAGAAAAAGGATATCAGAGATTGAAGATCAACTCAATGAAATAAAAAGAGAAGGCAAGACAAGAGAAAAAAAGAGTGAAAAGAAATGAACAAAGCCTCCAAGTAATATGGGATTATCTGAAAAGACCTAATCTACGCTTGATCAGTATACCTGAATATGACGGGGAGAATGAATCCAAGCTGGAAAACAGGTTCCAGGATATTATGCAGGAGAACTTCCCAAGTCTAGCAAGGCAGTCCAAATTTCAAATTCAAGAAATACAGAGAACTCCCCAAAGCTATTCCTCAAGAAGAGCAACCCCAAGGTACATAATCGTCAGATTCACCAGGGTTGAAATGAAGGAAAAAATGGTAAGGGCAGCCAGAGAGAAAGGCCAGGTCACCCACAGAGGGAAGCCCATCAGAGTCACAGCAGATCTCTCTGCAGAAACCCTACAAGCCAGAAGAGAGTGGAGGCCAATATTCAACATCCTTAAAGAAAAGAACTTTCAACCCAGAATCTCATATCCAGCCAAACTAAGCTTTGTAAGTGAAGGAGAAATAAAATCCTTTACGGACAAGGAATTATTGAGAGATTTTGTCACCACCAGACCTGCCCTACGAGAGCTCCTGAGAGAAACACTAAGCATAGAAAGGAACAAGTACCAGTCACTGCAAAAGCAAACCAGTTGGCAAAGACCAAAAATGCAATGAAGAAAATGAGGCAACTAATGGGAAAGAAAACCAGTCAGTAACAAAATGGCAGAATCAAATCACATATAGCAATATTAACATTGAAAGTAAATGGCCTAAATGCTCCAATCAAAAGACACGGACTGGCAAACTGGATAAAAAGTCAGAACCCATCAGTGTGCTGTATTCAGGAAACCCATCTCACATACAAAGACACACATAGACTCAAAATAAAGGGATAGAAGAAGATTTACGAAGCAAATGGAGAACAAAAAAAGCAGGGGTTGTAATCCTAGTCTCTGATAAAATGGACTTCAACAAAGATCAAAAGAGACAAAGAAGGACACTACATTATGGTAAAAGAATCAATCCAACAGGAAGAGTTAAGTACCCTAAATACGTATGTCCCCAACACAGGAGCACCCAGATACAGGAAGCAAGTTCTTAATGACCTAAAACAAGATTTAGACTCCCACACAATAATAGTGGGAGACTTCAACACTCCACTGTCAATGTTAGATAAATGAGCAGAAAATTAACAAGGATATCCAGGACTTGAATGCAGAGCTGGACCAAGTGGACCTAATACACATATATAGAACACTCCACCCCAAATCTACAGAATATACATTTTTCTCAGCACCAAATTGCACATACTCTAAAATTGACCATACCATTGGAAGCAAATCACCCCTCAGCAAACGCAAAAGAACAGAAATCATAACAAACAGTCTATTAGACCACAGCGCAGTCAGAATAGGACTCAGGATCAAGAAACACACACAAACATGCACAACCACTTGGAAACTGAATAACCTGTTTCTGAGTGTCAACTGGAAACTGTCTCAAAAAAAAAAAAAAAAAAAAAAAAAAGAAATACTAGACTTCCATAGAATCAACCCAAATGCCCACAAATGATAGACTGGACAAAGAAATTGTGGTACATGTACACCATGGAATACTACACAGCCATAAAAAAACAAGTTTGTGTCCTTTGTAGGGACTTGGATGATTCTGGAAACCATCATTCTCAGCGAACTAATATAAGAAAAGAAAGCCAAACACTGTATGTTCTCACTCATAGGTGGGTGTTGAACAACGAGAACATGTGGACTCAGGGAGAGGAGCATCACACACTGGGGGCAGTTGAGGGGGGTAGGGAGAGACAGCAGGGGATGGGGAGGGAGGGGAGGATGGGGAGGGATAACATGGGGAGAAATGCCAGATATAGTATGCACCTAAAGTAAATAAATTAATTTAAAAACAAAAAACAACAACAACAAAAAAAAACGAAGCGTTCGTTTCATTAGGCAAGATGGAGTCTTAGTTTTTTCTCCATTGAAACTTGGACCTTAGCTCCCTCACTTCTAAAATGGAAATAGAAATTTCTACTTCCCAGGGAAAATGAGAGGTTTAAACTTAAATGAAATGAGAAAGTATATGTAATATTCACATTGCTAGCACAATGTGTAGAATCTATTATTATCCTCAGATACCCTCTGTGATACATATAGAAATAGACACAGCTTCTCCCAGCAGCCTAGTAGTTGGTTGAAAATGGTTCTATGTTCACAATAAAAGTCATTCCTAGAAGTTATTGCAAGGAAAGAAGTGATCCTGTTACAAGTTTGTTGAGACAGAAAGATGTAAGAAGACAAGAATAAAATCTTTCTTTAATACTGTTATTGGGCCATCTGATCTTAGAAGCTAGATTCCTGCTTACAAATTCATGACTAATTTTTAGCATGAAACAGTAGAAGTTTCCAACTCTCAAGAGACCCACTGCATTGAAAATCCTGGGGTCTTTTTGTGTGGTCCAAAACTAATGGAGATAACTTTGCCCATCTGAAAATTGCATGACAGAGAAGTGAGGCGGGGGCAGCAATAGAAATACATTTTTCTAACTAGTTTTCAGGTATCCATATTCCAAAGTAGAACAGCATCTTTGCCAGAAGTTCAAGTCATTAAGGGGTTAGTATGGCTTTCTCACTTACATAAAGTATGGGTACCTCTGAACAATGACCCAAGTATTATTAACAGGTATGCAACATATCTGAAATGTCAGGTACAACAAAGTCAATGACCATCGAAATGTGAATCACATTTTTAGCAGAAAAATCAATAGTTATATGAATTTAACATCAATTTTTAAGTGCAAAGATTAATAATTTGTGAATTTTCTAACCTTTTTTAAGATGTCATCTGTGTTTCAGTAACTGATTTCTTTCATTTTAAAATAAAGAGATGCTGTTCACTTTATCATTTTCCAGCCTTCCTGACAGGCATACACTCACATGAGGAGATGCAAAACTGAAAACATTATCTTATTATAGACTATCCATGATTTAAACCTTCAGGCTGGCAATATGTATTTAAATAACATGTCATAAAAACCTCTTGGTATATAATGATGCAATAAATATGAGAATGCCTTTAAGATGAACTAACTTATTTTCACAACTGTTAGGTTATTCCCTGCTATGATCCCACCACTAAGTGAAATTTTGGGCATATTCCTCTAAGCAAAGGAAATGGGTACAAGGAAACAAATAATTGCTAATTCCAGTTGAAATAAGAAAGCCTCTTAATCATCTAAAATGTTTCTGGGGCAGATGCAGTGGCTTATGCCTGTAATCCCAACACTTTGGGAGGCCCAGGCAGGAGGATCACTAGAAACCAGGAGTTCAAGATCAGCCAGGGCAATAAGTGAAACTCTGTTTCTATAAAAAAAAAAATTAAAAAATTATCCAAGCATGCTGGTTCATGCTCGTAGTCCCAGCTACTCAGGAGGCTAAGATCAGAGGATCCCATGATCCCAAGAGGTTGAGGATGTAGTCAACTCTAATCATGCCACTGCACTCTAGCCTATGCAACAGAGTGAGATCGTGTCTCTAAAGATAGAAAGAGATACATTAATAAAATAAAATAAAATAAAATAATAAAATAAAATGTTCCCTATGGGCCAGATTTCTCTCTGCTTAGGTCAATTAAACTACAAATTTCTCAGTGATTTTTGAATGCTCAATCTCCTAGGTGGAATTGTTAGAAAGCAACTGACCATCCACAAAATACACCTGGAGAATCCAAGATTTCATTCACTGCATTTAGAAAAGGAAACAAGAAAATCTTCCTCTTCGAAGAAATTTAATCTTTTACCACTTTTGTTATTTTTATTATATATATATATATATATATATATATATATATATGTATATATATATATATATATATATATATGTATATATATGTGTGTATTTGTGTGTATGTGTGTGCATATATATATATGTCAGAAAGCAAAATGAAAAATTACATTGGGGTCTGGAAGAATAAATGCTATGAAAAGCAAATACACAGTATACACACACAAACCTCAAATAAAGAAATCTTGAGAATTTTATACACGCAAACACTCATACACAAAATATATGGATTATATATGTATGTATGTATATGTGTATAAATATTAAAATATAGTTTATTCACCAATGAAAAACTACATCATAAACTGTATCAAAGGAGTAGTTTCAAGACGAATGGCAAGAAACAGTACCTTATAGAGCTGATAGTTTGGAATTGCAATACTTCAGATGATCACAAGCTTTAAAAATACTCAATGAGCTTCTCTATGAGTTTCAATATGGTTATAAATTAAAACTCATTACATTTTTAAAAGTTGCATTCCCAGTACATGAAAAACCAGTGTCCTGAGACTGCCTCTTTGAAGCATTTTTCAAGGAATTGTGAATGAGTATCATGAGCAATAAACCAAAGCTGCATAAGAGAGCTATACCGTATAATGCTAGCATATCGTCTTTGGTTCCAATTGCCTCATAAGCATTGCTACACTGATTTAGGTCAACGGTTGTCTCAAAACAATGTTTTTATCTCTATGAACCATTTATTCTTTTAGAACATAAGCCATTATTGGGTTTCAGGTGACTATTTTGACCACCATTCCCAGGAAATGGACCTTCTCAATTTGAAAAAAGTCTATAAACAGGAATATTTCCTTTCAGAGATACATGGAAATGAGCTCTGCTTTTTACCCATGCCATAATGAGTTCTTACTGATAGTTTGTTTCAAGAACCAGAACTCAGTATATGTAAACATTCCCTTAAACAGATGCACATATGTTCTTAATATATAATCTTCCAGATGTAAGTCTCATGCAAAAAAGCGAAGTGACCTAGCAAAAAGTGAGCTTTCCATATCTGGTGAAGCATTTTTTTAGTGTGTGCCACAGGCAGTTATTCTGAGACATCATGCATCTGCTCCTGTTCACATGGCCATTCCACTTCTGATGAGACTACATTCTTGGAAAATGTAGGCAGGAGCTTAATTCAATCTTACAATGTGTGTGCGCTTATTCCTTCCATCTATCACTTACCCAAAATACCCGAAGGTGGTATCAGAAGTGAGATCTAAAAGGCCTGTAGCACTGATTACCAAAAAGATGTTAAGTGGTATTTCATAGAGTGGTGGAATGGGCATAATCCTGTTTAAGATTCACAATCCTCATCAGTAGCATAAGTGTATTACACTCGCAATATTGTACTGAAGTAATAGAAGAAATTGTCCAGAAATGAGAAAGTGATTCACCTAAGATGCAAAATCTTATGACAAAACGAAATCCTGGACTAATAAGTTGATCTGTACTGATATCAGGCCCTTAAGTCTATATTACTGAGATAAAATGTGGGGGACAGCTACTCAGAGCTGGAGCTATTACATTAAATATATGATTACATTAGCTAAAAAGAAAAGGCACAAGAGACAAAGCAATCCATTCAAGAAACTCATCAAGATTTACGCTTCAAGCAATGTCCTAATATCTGAGAATATCAAGATACGAGGACACTAACAAAAAATTTATTGTTCTGTTGGATCATTTAAAAAATTCCTATTGTTCTGACATCAAATAAAAATTAACAAGACTGGCCTGAGTAGCAGAAGAATATAATTTCATATTTTACATTTGTGTAAGTCTATATATAATGCAGCTTTACACATACACACACATACACATAATCAAATACATAATATATTCTGACACATCTGTATTTCATCCTTTTTCATTCATCCATGAACAGACATTTAGGTTGATTCCATATCTTGTGTATTGTGGATAAGGTTGCAATGAATGTGGGAGTACAGATAACTTTTCAAGGTACTGATTTCATTCCTTCTGGATATATACCCAGAAAAGGGATTGTTGGATCATATGGTAGTTCTATTTTTAATTTTTTGAGGAAGCTCCATACATATTTTCATAACTGTACCAATTTCCATTCTCAGCAACATTGTACCAGGGTTCCCTTTTTTCACGCTCTTGCCAACACTCGTTATCCCTTGTTTTTTTGTTTTTTTTAATATCAGCTATCTTAATAGGTATGAGGTGATGTCTCATTTTAGTTTGATTTGCATTTCCCCAATTAGCGATAATGAGCCCCTTTTCATATACCTGTTGGCCATTCTTACGTCTTGTTTGGAAAAATGTCTATTCAGGTACTTTGGTCATTTTTAATCAGGTCATTTGGTTTTGTTATTTTTGTTTTTTCCTCTTGAATTATGTGAGTTTCTTGTATATTTTAGAGATTATTAACCCCTTATCAGATAGTTTGTAAATATTTTTTCCAAACTATAGTTTGTCTTTTTATTCTGATGATTGTTTTCTTTGCTATACAAAGCTTTTTATCATCCCACTTGTTTAATTTTGCTTCCGTCGCCTGTGCTTTTGATGTGATGTCCAGAATATCATTATGAAGGCCAGTATCAAGAAGCTTTTCCCTTGTTTTCTTCCAGATTTAGAGTTTCAACTCTTATGGTTAGGTCTTTAATTCATGTTGACTTAATTTTGGTATGTGCTATAGATAAGGGTCCAGTTTCACTCTGCATGTGGATATCGTTTTCCCAACACCAGTTATTGAAGAGACTACCCTCTCCCCATCGTGTCTTCCTAGTAGCCTTGATGAAAATTAGTTGACTGTAAACCTAGGTTTATTTCTTGGCTTTTTATTCATTCCCATTGGTCATGTGTCTATTTTTACGCCAGTAACATAGTATTTGGTTACTTTTACTTTGCAGTTTAACTTGACGTTAGGGAATGTGATATCTCCAACTTTTTCTTTTTCAAGATTGTTTTGGATATTCATGGTCTTTTGTAATTCCACATTAATTTTAGAATTGTTCTATTTCTGTGAATGCTATTTAAGTATGCAAGTCCTTCTAAATTAATTATGATAGAGAAATTATTCCCTAGTCTGAATTGTTTATTTTGTAAGATGTGCCTTGCACTTTTGCACCTTGCAAAATGATCATTAAAATTCACAAACAGTATTTGCCTCATTTGTTCCTGTGATCTAGAATATATAATTTTGTTCTAGAGCAGAAGCTGTATATTATCAGATCTGAAGAAAGTAATATAATCCCCTTATATAGGACACGGTGTAGCTAATGAATAGCATTTTACACTTTTTTCCCCTCTCTCATGGTTTCCTACAATTTCAAATAGCTCTATTGAGTTACAGTTGACATAAACCCCCTATAAAATATGAATAACCAATTTTTCCAGCACCATTAGCTGAAATGATTGTCCTTTGCTCACTGAATTGCCTTTGAACTTTGATTAAGTATCAATTGCCTACATGCATGTAGATCTTTATGGACCATATGGCCCCACTGCTCTTCCTATGCTAGTCTTGCAAGACCTGCTTTTAGTCCATCTTCTGAATGAACATTTTCTTTCTCCAAAGACAGAGATTTCTCTAATTGCTGTGCATATTATTGACTGTGTACATAAACACACTGAACAGCAGTGGATTAAAAAAAAAACACACAGAAGCCATTACTGCCTCAACCAGTTAAATAAGAATGGTTAAAAATAATCTGTTGTTTAAACTGATGGAAATAGGAAGGAAAATGTCAGCTTGCTTTTTAAGCTATTGTCTTCTTGATAATACTGGTAGAAAGATAATCATTTACCCTAAAAATTAATACTGAATTATGAGGAATAAATGCATGCATAGTTCTTCCTGCCATGCAGTCCATATGAAAAAGGTTGGGGGGGGGGGGTCACAAAATAATAATAAAAGAGAAGTTTCGGTTTGTTTGTAAATGTCCACACAAAAAGGAAAAAAAAAAAAGATTGGAAGCCACAGTAATGACAGAATGTTTTGGTAGAATAAAGTGTGAAATTTGCAGGAAGGAGAACCAAGACTGAAAATTAAAAAAAAAAAAAAAGCAGGAAAAAGACATTGCAAAATACTACAACGTGTATGGTTAACAGAAATAGTTGAGAATATAAGAGACATACAGAAAGATTATAAAAGATACCAATACTAAAAAGACAGAAGAGAATGTTTAAAATAATGCTATGTGTCCAATTTAAGCATTTACTGTTGAAATAATAAGTGACCCTTTAAAAATTCTTCATTTGAGTTCCCAGATAAAAATATTGTGAAGATATTATTCAATCAGTAAAATAGACTTCAGTCAGAAAAATTAACCATTAATCTTAATATCTATAAAAGCTGTGTTCATGTTGATTTAGCCTACATCCATTCTGTACACAACGTATGGAGAAAGAACATTTTACAAAATTATTATCTATGCAATGATGACCACAGTGCATTTTAGGTAACACTTTTACAGTATTATGTAATAATTACATTTTATTTTTTTGTCTTAGCAAGTACATCATCAAATCTTTGAGGCCAGGGCTCCCTCTTACATTTTGTGTATCATGTATAGTATCTAGCAAAGCAGAAATTAAATAAGTCCTGAATTATTCCCTGGCTGCTCATCTTAATTGTAGGAATCCATAAGTGTCTTTCATATTGATTCTAACATGTTGCGAGTGTCAAGTATCCTTAAGATTATATCCTTGAACTAGAGATTTAATAGAAATGCTTCATTTAATATTAGTAGAAAAGAAACTAACTCAGAGTAACAATTTCTTTGGTGGAAGTACATGGAAAATAAAGACCTGGTAAGGGGGTAGAAAAGCAAGCTACCTATTTCAAAACTATATTTCATGTGTCAGCTGGTGTTAACTAACCAGGCAACTACTATGGATGTAAACAATCACTACAGATGATTCTTTCCAGGTCTTCGTATTGTACCTCTTTAGAAAATGGCTATTATCAAGCAGTTTTGAAATGCACTTAAACCTTTTCAAAGTATATTATAGATTTACTTAGAGCCAAGTGTTCTGGTGTACTCAGTCATAATTGGTAGAAAATATCAATCGTTTTATTTGTCAAAATGTTAAAGTTACTCAATCTAGGTTCTTAGCTGATTTCTGTTTTCTGAAGAACTATAAAAGGTACAAATAAACTTTATAGAAACAGGAAAATCCCAAGAATATATTAAAAATAATTCTTGCCACTAATTACAAAACACAGCAGCTCTGGCAAGAGCTTTTCCTGGGGAGCATAGCATATAAGGTCTAAAACTGAAACATCAGATATGACCATTATACACAGTTTTTTGGTTTGCCAATGCTGCCAAAGCAAAACACCATTGACTTGGTGCAGCTAAAACAACATGGATTTACTTTCTCCTAGTTCTAGAGGTTGAAAGTCCAAAGTTAAGGTGTTGGCAGGTCTGGTTTCTTCTGAGGCCTCTTACTTTTTGCTTGCAGTTGGCTGCCTTCTTGCTCTGTCTTCCCATGACCTTTCCTCTAAACTAACACACATCCCTGGAATCTCTGTGTGCCCAAATTTCCTCTTCTTACAAAGACACTAGTCATATTAGGTAAAGTCCCTTCCTAGCAGTCTCATTTTGTCTTAATTACCCCTTTTAGGACCCTATGTCCAAATGCACTCTCATTCTAAGTAAGGTGCTAGGAGTTAGGGCTTCAACATATAAATGAGAAGGGGGAAGGAAAGAGATACAATTCAGCCCACAAGAGACTAGAGAGCTGTCATGAAATTTCAGGAAAGATAAAGTTCTCTAAAATAACATTTTTCCTGAGTATCACTGAATTTTGAGCCAGAAGAGATCTCAAAGTTGATCATGTCTCACCACCCAGGCAATGCAGAAATCCCTCCTAAGGTTGTAAGGGGTCCCTGACTCATCTCAGCCTCTGCATCTTTACCCAGGGAATTCACCACTACCGTGGAGATAGATGCCATTTATAGAGAGCTAATCATTGTGTGGTGGGATAATAATTTTGAAATATCAACCTATGGGTTTTTTTTTCCCATTTTTCTATCTTGTATTTTCTATTTTCCCCAACTCCAGTGAGCTTTTATTCTACACTTATCACCTCACCAAGTGATATACACTAGAAGCAGTGGTTTCTAGTGTTAAAAAGTCTAGGCCCTGAAAAGACCAGGAAGCATCTGGCATTTGTGCTCTCCCAGGCCTCATTTCCTCTAGACCAAACTCATAAGCACAGCAGCAGAATCTTATACACAACCGTATATGAACCTGTGAAAACCTAGAATATAGGTAAATAAGATTTCAGGGTACAATGGCTGGGTCTATGTCTGTTTCAGGGCTCTGTTCTCCTTAGATGGACCTACAACAGTCCCCATAATTTTCTGTGCCTAGATGTGGCACAGGAACATGACTCCCATCTTCCAAAAGGGGCCTTGACATAGCTGAGATAGGACTTGTGACAGGAACAAGTATTGATTCAGCAGTAACTTGCATGGGTGAATGACTATAAAGGATGAGTCTCAGCAAGTGTCAGATTAAATGGAAGCATAAAGGTCGTCATCCCTTGGCAATATGGAAATGCTCATAAATTAAAGAACTGCCAAATGGCTAAGGTTTAGTTTTTGTCATTCTGTCTCAAAACAGAATTTAGAGAAAAAAAATCTATTTTTTGAATACCTGGGTTTATGAATACCATTAAACAAAAACAAAAACTTGTTCCTTATTACTTCTCCACTGATTTATATTGATTACAGAAGTATGAATTATATTAAAGTTGTTGTTGGTTATTATAAACAAGAATTGAAATGTTATCAACTAGTATATAGGTTCTTATACGTGGTTAATGCACAGTGATTTCAATGCTCACTCTTTAAGAACCCTTGGGCTTGTAAAATATGATATACATATTAAGAGGTGTGAATATGTATAACAACAAAAAACATGGCTGATAACGAGCCTCCTAAATGTTCTTTAATAACCAAATCAGAACCCCGATTTGGTTATTATTTGAAATGCTAACTATTAGAAATTAAGAAAGAAGCTAATAATGTTATATGTTGCTTTCTAACCTAATAAAATAGTCAAAAAAATAAATTAGATGTGTCAATGTGTCCATCTTTTAAGATTAAGGCCAATTGTAGCAACATAGAATGTTGAATCTGGAAGGGTTCTTACAAGCCATCTGGCAAACACTCTCACAAACAGATGTGAGAATTGAGATCCAGAAGCATTAAAAGATCTGTTTAGGGCAACAGCAATCACTGGCAAATCCAGTCTGGAAAATGGTGTCTTCACGCATTCTACTTCTTTTTCTGTAGGCCATCTCAAGGTCACGGCAGAATCATTTCAAGGTTTTCTTACTCTTCTACAAGGGCAATCACATGATTGATGCTTATTTAAAATATTTAAAACTATTTATAATCATGAATGAAATTCAAAAGTCAAGAGACTAGATAACCCAAAAGTTGGGCTTTGCCCTTTTGAGAAAATATTTTTCTAACTGATAGAGCATTTGTTTTCTCAACTTTTATCTATCACTAATGACATGCTCTGCTGCCAGAACGATGGAATGAGGCCATGAGATTGTTTAGAGTACACTAAATTATTTGGTGAAGAAATATTTAACAATAAGCTAAGCTGAATTTAGAAAAAATTATATGTGACTCCTAAAGCATTCATAATTATATATAAAACTCTTTGGAGACTTTCTGCCAAGATGGTCAAATAGGAAGAGCTCCAGTCCACAGTTCCCAGCAGGAGCGACACAGAAGGCATGTGACCTCCATATTTCCAAATGAAGTACCAGGTTCATCTCACTGAAACTGAGTAGACAGTGGGTGCACCCCAAGAAGGGCAAGCTGAAGCAGGGTGGGGTGTTGCCTCACCCAGGAAGTGCAAGGGGCCAGAGAACTCCCTCTCCTAGCCAAGGGAAGCCTTCAGGGACTTTTCCTGACACTCTGGCATTCTGGCTGAGATACTGCACTTTTCCCACAGTTTTTGCAACCTGCAGACCAGGACATTACCTCTGGTGCCTACAACACCAGTGCCCCAGGTTTCCAGCACAAAACTGGTGGCCGGTTTTTTTCTTCATACCCCAGTGGAGCCTGGAACACCAGCAAGACAGAACCACTCATTCACCTGAAAAAGGGGGCTGAGGCCAGAAAGCCAAGTGATCTGGCTTGGCAGGTCCCACCCCCACGAAGACCAGCAAGCTAAGATCCACTGGCTTGAAATTCTTGCAGCTAGTACAGCAGTCAGTCTGAGCTCGACCTGGGACATTGAATGGAGGGGTGTCCACCATTGCTGAGGCTCGGGTAGGCAGTTTTACCTTCACCTTTGTATACGAAACTCACCGGAAAGTTTACACAGCAACTGGGCAGAACCCACAGCAGCTCAGCAAGGCCTCTGCAGGCAGACTCTTACTAGACTCTTTTCTTACTGGGCAGGGCATCTCTGAAAAAAGGCAGCAATCTGTGAGGGACTATAAATAAAGCCCCCACGTTCCTGGGACAGAGCACCTGGGAAAAGGGGCAGTTGTGGGTTCAGCTTCAGCAGACTTAAATGTCCCTGCCCAGCAGCTCTGAAGGGAGCAATGGATCTCTCAGCACAGCACTTGAGCGCTGATAAGGGAAAGACTGTCTCTTCAAGTGTCTCCCTGACCCCCGTGTATTCTGACTGGGAGATGCCTCATATAGAAGAGCTCTGGTTGGCATCTGGTGGGTGCCCTTCTGGGACAAAGCTACCAGAGGAAGGAAGAGGCAGCAATCCTTGCTGTTCTGTAGCCATGGGGATGGGTGTTTCCCAGGCAAGCAGGGTCTGGAGTGGACATCCAGCAAAACTCCAGCAGACCTGTAGCAGAGAGGCCTGTTAGAAGGAAAACTAACAAACAGAAAGAAAGTGTTTCGACATCAACAGAAAGGACGTCCACTCAGAGGCACCATCCAAAATTCACCAACTTCAAAGACCAAAGATAGATAAATCCATGAAGATAGGAAGAAACCAGCCCAAAAAGGCTGAAATCACCAAAAACCAGAACACCTCTTCACAACGCCTTACCAGCAAGGGTAAAAACTGGACGGAGAATGAGTTTGATAAAATCACAGAAGCAAGCTTCAGAAGGTGGGTAATAACAAACTTCTCCAAGCTAAAGGAGCGTGTTCTAACCCAATGCAAGAAAACTAAGAACCTTAAAAAAAAGGTTAGACAAAATGCTAAGCAGAATAACCAGAATAGAGAAAAACATAAACTACTTGATGGAGCTGAAAAACATAGCACTAGAACTTTGTGAAGCATACACAAGTTTCAATAGTCGAATCGATCAAGCAGAAGAAAGGATATCAGAAATTGAAGATCAATTCAATGAAATAAAACAAGAAGTCAAGATTAGAGAAAAAAGAGTGAAAGAAAATGAACAAAGCCTCCAAGAAATACGGGATTACATGAAAAGAATAAATCAACACTTGATTGGTGTACATGAAACTGATGGGGAGAATGAAACCAAGTTGAAAACACTCTTCAGGATATTATCCAGGAGAACATCCTCAACCTAACCTGGCAGGCCAACATTCAAATTCAGGAAATACAGAGAACACCCCAAAGATGTTCCTTGAGAGGAGCAACCCCAAGGCACATAAGCAACAGATCCACCAGGGTTGAAATGAAGAAAAAAATGCTGAGGGAAGCCAGAGAAAAAGGTCAGATTACCCACAAAAGGAAGCCCATCAGACTCACAGCGGATCTCTCAGCAGAAACCCTGCAAGCCAGAAGAGAGTGGGGGCCAATATTCAACATCCTTAAAGAACTTTCAACCCAGAATTTCATATCCAGCCAAAAACTAAGCTTTATAAACAAAGGAAAAATAAAATCCTTTATGGACAACTGCTGAGCTATTTCATCACTGCCAGGCCTGCCTGATAAGAGCTCCTGAAGAAAGCACAAAACATGGAAAGGAGCAGCCAGTACCAGCCATTGCAAAAACATACCAAATGGTAAAGACCATTGACATTATGAAGAAACTGCATCAACTATCAGGCAAAACAACCAGCTAGCATCAAAATGGTAGGATCAAATTGAAACATAGCAGTATTAACCTTAAATGTAAATAGGCTAAATGCCTCAATCAAAAGACACAGACTGGCAAATTGGATAGAGAATCAAGATCCATCAGTGTGCTGTATTCAGAAGACCCGTCTCACATGCAAAGACGCACGTAGGCTCAAAATAAAGGAATGGAGGAAGATTTACCAAGCAAATGGAGAGCAAAAAAAAGCAGGGGTTGCAATCCTAATCTCTGATAAAACAGACTTTAAACCAACCAAGATCAAAAGAGACAAAAAAGGGCATTACATAATGGTAGAGGGATCACTGCAACAACAAGAGCTAACTATCCTAAATATATACACCTAATACAGGAGCACCCAGAAACATAAAGCGAATTCTTAATGACCTACAAAGAGACTTATACTTTAACACATCATTTTCAATATTAGACAGATCAATGAGACAGAAAATTAACAAAGATATCCAGGACTTGAACTCAGATCTGGACCAAGCGGACATGATAGGCATCTACAGAACTCTCCACCCTAAATCCATAGAATATACATTCTTCTCAGCACCACATCACATTTATTCTGAAGTAGACCACATAATTGGAAGTAAAACGGTCCTCAGCAAATGCAAAAGAATGGAAATCATAACAAATAGTCTCTTAGACCACAGTGCAATCAAATTAGAACTCACGATTAAGAAACTCACTCAAAAACAAACAACTACATGGAAACTGAACAACTTGCTCCTGAATGACTACTGGATAAACAACGAAATGAAGGCAGAAATAAAGATGTTCTTTGAAACCAATGAGAACAAAGACAGAGTGTACTAGAATCTGTGGGACACATTTAAAGCAGTGTCTAGAGGAAAATTTATAGCATTAAATGCCCACAAAATAAATCAGGAAAGATCTAAAATTGATACCCTAACATCACGATTAAAAGAGCTAGAGCAGGAAGATTAAACAAATTCAAAAGCTAGTAGAAGACAAGAAATAACTAAGATCAGAGCAGAACTGAGGGAGATAGAGATGCACACACACACAAAATCCTTCAAAAAAAATCAATAAATCTAGGAGCTGTATTTTTAAAACATCAACAAAATAGGTAGACCACTAGCCAGAACAATAAAAAAGAAAAGAGAGAAGAATCAAATAGATGCAATAAAAAATAAGAAACAGGATATCACCACCGATCCCACAGAAATACAAACTACCAGAGGTTACCAAAAACACCTCTATTCAAATAAACCAGTAAATCCAGAAGAAAGGGATAAATTCCTGGACACTTACACCCTCCCAAGACTAAACCATGAATTATGTGAATCCCTGAATAGACCAGTATCAAAGTCTGAAATTGAGGCAGCTATTAATAGCCTACCAACCAAAAACAGCCCAGGACAAGACAGGTTCACAGCCGAATTCTGCCAGAGTAAAAGAGGAGTGGGTATTATTCCTTCTGAAACTATTCCAAACAATTCAAAAAGAGGGAATCGTCCCTAAATCATTTTATGTGACCAACATCATCCTGGTACCAAAACCTGGCAGAAACACAACTGAAAAAGAAAATTTCAGGCCAATAACTATGAAGAACATTGATGCAAAAATTCTCAATAAAATACTGGCAAACTGAATCTAACAGCAAATCAAAAAGATTATCCATCACAATCAAGTTGGCTTCATCCCTGGGATGCAAGGCTGGTTCAGTATATACAAATCTATAAATGTAACACATCAAATAAACAGAACTAAAGCAAAAACCACATGATTATCTCAATAGATGCAGAGAAGGCTTTTGACAAATTCAACAGCCCTTTATGTTAAACTCTCAATAAACTATGTAGTGATGGAACAGATCTTAAAATAATAAGAGCTATTAATGAGAAACCCACAGCCAGTATCATATTGAACAGGCAAAATCTGAAAGCATTCCCTTTGAAAACTGGCACAAGACAAAGATGCCCTCTCTCATCACTCCTATTCAACATAGTATTGGAGGTTCTGGCCAGGGCAATCATGCAAAAAAAAAAAAAAAAAAATACATAAAGTATACTCAATTAGGAAAAAAGGAAGTCAAATTGTCTCCATATGTAGACAACATGATTGGATATGTAAAAGACCCCATCATCTCAGCCCCAAATCTCGTTAAGCTGATAAGCAACTTCAGCAAAAGCTCAGGATACAAAATCAATGTGCAAAAATCACAAGCATTCCTATACATTAATAACAGACAAACAGCCAAATCATGAGTGAACTCCCATTCACAATTGCTACAAAGAGAATAAAATACCTAGGAATACAACCAACAAGGGATGTGAAGGACCTCTTCAAGGAGAACTACAAACCACAGCTCAAGGAAATAAGAGAGGACACAAACAAATGGAAAAACATTCCATGCTTATGGTTAGGAAGAATCAATATCGTGAAAATGACCATACTGCCCAAAGTAATTTACAGATTTAATGCTATCCCCATCAAGCTACCATTAACTTTATTCACAGAATTGGAAAAAAAAAAAAAAAAAACCTATGGTAAATTTCATACGGAACTAAAAAAGAGCCTGCATAGCCAGGACAATCCTAAGTAACAAAAACCAACCAAACAAACAAAAACAAAAGCTGGAAGCATCATGCTACTTGACTTCAAAATATACTACAAGGCTACATTAACCAAAACAGCATGGTACTGGTACCAAAACAGAGATACACACCAATAGAACAGAACAGAGGCCTCAGAACTAACATCACACATCTGCAACCATCTGATCTTTGACAAACCTGACAAAAGCAAACAATGAGGGAAAGATTTCCTGTTTAATAAATGCTGTTGGGAAACCTGGCCAGCCAGGTTTGAAACTGGATCCCTTCCTTACACATAATATAAAAAAGTAACTCCAGATGGATTAAAGATTTAAACATAAGGCCTAACGCCATTAAATCCTTAGAAGAAAACCTAAGCAATACCATTCAGGACATTGGCAAAGGCAAGGACTTCATGACTAAAACACCAAAAGCAATGGCAACAAAAGCCAAAATAGGTAAATGAGATCTAATTAAACTTAAGAGCTTCTGCACAGCAAAGGAAACTATCATTAGAGTGAACTGGCAACCAACAGAATGGGAAAATATTTTTGCAACCTACCCATCTGACAAATGGCTAATGTCCAGAATCTACAATGAACTTAAACAAATTTACAAGGAAAAAACAAACAACCCCATCAAAAAGTGGGCAAAGGATATGAACAGACACTTCTCAAAAGAAGACATTTATGCAGCCAATAAACATTAAAAAAATGCTCATCTTCACTGGTCATTAGAAAAATGCAAATCAAAACCACATTGAGATACCATCTCATACCAGTTAGAACGGCAATCATTAAAAAAATCAGGGGACAACAGATGCTAGAGAGGATGTGGAGAAATAAGAACACTTTTACACTGTTGGTGGGAATGTAGATTAGTTCAACCATTGTGGAAAACAGTGTGGCAATTCCTCAAGGATCTAGAACTAGAAATACGATTTAACCCAGCAATCTCATTACTAGGTATATACTCAAAGGATTATAAATCATTCTCTTATAAAGACACATGCACACATATGTTTATTGTGGCACTGTTCACAATACCAACTACTTGAAACCAACCCAAATGCCCATCAATGATAGACTGGATAAAGGAAATGTGGCAGGTATACACCATGGATAACTATGCAGCCATAAAAAAGGATGAATTCATGTTCTTTGCAGGGACATGGATAAAGCTGGAAACCATCATTCTCAGCAAACTGACACAAATGCTGCATGTTCTCACTCATAACTAGGTGCTGAACAGTGGAAACACACAGACATAGAGAGAGGAACATAACATACCAGGGCCTGTTGTGGGGTAGGGTACCAGGGGAGGGACAGCAGGGGATGGGGGGGGATTGGGGAAGGAGAGCATTAGGAGAAATACCTAATATAGATGATGGAGTGATGAATGCAGCAAACCACCATGGCATGTATACCTATGTAACACATGCACGTTCTGCACATGTACCTCAGAACTTAAAGTATAATAAAAAATAAAGAAAAAGGGCCAGGCACTGTGGCTCATTCCTGTAATCCCAGCACTTTGGGAGGCCGAGGTGGGCAGATCCTGAGGTCAAGAGATCAAAACCATCCTGGCCCACATGGTGAAACGTGTCTCTACTAAAAATACAAAAATTAGCTGGGCATGGTGGCATGCACCTGTAGTCCCAGCTACTCAGGAGGAGGAGACAGGAGAATCACTTGAACCAGGGAGTCGGAGGTTGCAATGAGCCGAGATTGAGCCACTGCACTCCAGCCTGGTGACAGAGCAAGACTTCGTCTTTAAAAAAAAAAAAAAAAAAAATGGGGGGTGGGGAATAGCTATTCAGACTGAAAAAAAAAAAAACTAATGTTTTTTCAAGTTATCTGTGCAATAATTCAATATATATTCTAGACATATATCCAAATATACTTTAAGATAAATTAAAAATAATTTTAAATATAGTTTGAGGTAAGAAACTATTTGTGATATTTATAATTCAACATTGAAACAAATCTTAAAACTTTGTCATGTACTTGTTACAATTACAGCTTTAGAATTCTGTTTGCATCAGGTATGTTGCAAATTTTTCCACTTTTTTATTTATTTACCAATTTATTTTTTTCTTTTCTTTTCTTTTTTTTAATCGCCTGAGGTCAGGAGTTTTACCACTTTCTATCTATACAATATCTTTTAAATATACTATTAATTTAATCCATGCCTTGCTGTAGAATTTTTAAAAATGTATTAGCAGTTCATGCATTTTTTTCTTCTAGTTGTAGATCAAAAGATTCAGTTAGTTACTTTAGTTAGGCAGTGTGGAAACCTACTCTCAAAGATATTTTTGGTGAGTGAAGCTAATACTATTTTCTACCAGTTGACTCAAATTTCAAAGTGATTTGTTAGAACATATATTCTGTGTATAGTCAAGCAATACAGGATCTGGAATACACAGTTTCTTGAAGAAACTTTATCCAGTCTTTCACAGTGAACAAGAACAAAAAAAAAAAAAAAAAAAAAAAAAAAAAAAAAAAAAAAACCACAACTTTAGCAAGATAAAGAACAAACTCATCTTGACCTTTAGCTTCAGAAACTTTGAGAAATTTTAATTGAAACATTAAAAAAAAGCTACATATCATGATACATATGAATTTCAGTACCTGACTTCTCTAATAATGTATCCTCTTAGCTGTCTCTCATTCATATATTCCATTATTTAATCTGCTTTTGTCTTCCTTGTGCTTCTCTGTGTTGCTGCTTTGCCCATTCAACCACATAAGTTAGGATTCTTTGGTGGGTTTTTTTCTTTTTTTGTTTTCTTGAGACTGAGTCTCACTCTGTGGTCCAGGTTGGAGTGCAATGGCATGATCTCGGCTCACTGCAACCTCCACCTCCCAGGTTCAAGTGATTCTCGTGCCTTGACCTCCCGAGTAGCTGGGATTACAGGCGTGTGCCACCATGCCTGGCTAATTTTTGTAAATTTTAGTAGAGACAGGGTTTCACCATGTTGGCCAGGCTGCTCTCAAACTCCTGACCTCAGTGATCTGCTCATCTCGGCCTCCCAAAGTGCTGGGATTACAGGTGTGAGCCACTGCACCCAGCCCTTACTTTCAAAAGTTCTTGTGATTTTACTAATTAGAATATTTAACACAAGAATTTTTCTTGTGTTTTTACTAGTTAGAATATTTGGCTGAAGTTTGTACTCTTTCTGGTTGCATTCCCCAAGCCTGGGCCCCAGCCATCTTTTCTGACTTCTCCCATTTTTGCTAGCAAGAACTTCCTTGACACCAAAACCAGATTTTCCTAATGCTCTCTTGTCAAGGTCCAACAGTACCAGAGCTGAAACAGAGCCAATGCAGTTGTTTATATCATCCAGCTTTGTATTTATCAGCCACATACGTGCTGCAAATCTTAGAAAGGGAAGGATGGTGGTAAGTTCCCTGCAGATGCTCAAATGCTAAATAGTAAACATGTGATACAAGCTGAGATTCACAATAAAGGCAGGGAATATCCAAAAACTTACGTACTTCAAAATTATATCAGTTATTTACCCTAGGTGGTTTAGAACACAGGATTTTAAAATTCTTGATGAGTAAAGAGGGAGGAATTAAATGCTAGGCAAACATGTAGCCTGCATATTGAGTAAGAATGTATTGTCCCAAAGAGCTGTTATCCCAAATCAGCTGGCTTTGATATTTTGATATGATTCAAGAAGGTAGTTAGTCATCATTTTAGGAATGGTTCAACTTTAGCTGAAAGTGATTAGCAATTTTTTTTCCAAATAGAAAATATGGATAAGTTATTAATAAATGTCAAATCATTCTCTTAATCTCTCTCTCTCTCTCTCTCTCTCTCTCTCTCACACACACACACACACACACACACACTCACCCATGGCAAGAGACATTTGAATACATTGTCAACTTTCATTGACTTACTAACACTATGTATGATACAGTGGAGTGTATTTCTTTCCTTTGGAGCTCTACAGTAGCATAAGAAAACCTTGCTGCAAATTGAGCAACACATTTTCATGCTGAATGATTTTATTTTACATTTCCTCTGATACAAATAGAAAAGACATCTCACATCCAGCTACCTATGCTAGACTGTATCACAAATAAACTCATACCTTTATAAAGTGTCTACATGACAGTAACACCTGTGGTGAGTATAGAACCATTCATATGCCTATACTTATTTCCTATGTCTTTACTGAACATCTAGAAACCTCTCTTGAGATAGTGTCTCCGGTAGTTCTGGGAAAGTTGGGTGCTTCTGATAGGAAACTTGAAAGTGTAACTAGTATACTAAGACCTTAAGTAAGGGGTCCTCCTTATTCTCCAGGGACTTCTCCAACTGGAACCCTCAAGGTAACAGAGTTTTAGATTCACACGGTAGGCTTGAGAACCACAAAGCTAGCAGATTGCCATGATTGGGTCTCTCTAATGCCTGTGCCAACCAATATCTTATTTCTCCTTCTCAACAGACAGAGGTAAGTTCCAAAACCTTTTCCAATCATTTCTTCCTCTGGCAATATTAAACAGCAGGGCCCTCACCTTGATTCCTGCAACTGCCTCACCTCCCATCTCTCTTAATCACTAGTGGCTTCTTTCCTTTTCAGTTTGGTTCCCAAAGTAACGCTAACCAGAGAATCTCTTTTCTATGACAATATTTAGCAGATAGGTATTTTAAGTGTTTTAGAATGTGGTTCCTGGCAGGCTTTTTTGTTGCTGTTGTTGTTTGGTTTTTATACTGTGAGCAATAAAGATCTTAATTAAAGAAATTAATGAAAATGTCACCTAGAGTTGGAAGCTCAATTCACAGTGTTGGGTTGCTGGTTCCCTACTAATATATTATATCCTGGAACACGTACAGCAATAGAAACCGTGCTGGCATCTTCCAGGTCCACCACAGAGTCTCATTCTCACTGTGATGTCTGGACGAAACTCAGAGTAACCCAGAATCGTCCTCATGCTAGCCTTGTCCACCTATATTCTATTCTCAAATCATATCTGAATCATCATTTAAAACTCAAGTCACTCCACCCAATAAAACCTGTCAATAACATCCCATATCATTCAGGGTACTCATCATGGTTGCAAAGGCCCGTTTCATCTGGTCTCAATACCTCTCTGTCCTCAGCAGCTGTTACTCGCTCCTTCACTCACTTCCTTCCTGTGACACTGTACTCCTTGCTATTTTTTAAATAGACATTTCAAATTCCTAATTGCCATGTTTCTCCCACGCTTCTATTTATCTTTCTTTTCTCGTCCCTCAGTACTTCCATTGCTTATACTCTCTTCACAGTGGGAAACAGTGTCCTTTCCTGCTTCTCTGCTACAGTCTGAATGTTTGTGTTCCCCAAAATTCATATGCTGAAATCCTAATCCTCAAGATGATGGTATTAGGAGGTGGGGCCTTTGGGGATGAGTAAGTCATGAGAGTGGAACCCTCAAGAATGGAATTGATGCCCTTATACAAGAGGCCACAGAAAGACACCTCATCCCCTTCCACCATGTAAGGTTAGAGGAAAAAGGCTGTCTATGAAGAATGAGCCTTTCCCAGATACTCAATCTACTGATGCCTTGATCTTGGACTTCCCAGCCTCCAGAACTGTGCAAAACACATTTCTGCTGTTTATAAACCAGTCTATGGTATCTTGTTACATAGTAGCCTGTTTATAAAGCAGCCAGTCTATGGTATTTTGTTAGACAGCAGTCTTAACAGACTAGGACACCCTCCCTTCCTCGCACAGTCCCCTCTACATAGCCAGTTAATGTCCCCTCCTTCTTACACACTCCTCCTTCAGGCCAGTGTCTCTAATCTCCGCCCTACTCTCAGCTCCAGCCTCCTGAGGAACTTTGTGTACTTTAATGTAAGGAATGTATTATTTAATTTCTCTAATTTGAAAAGCTAGGGAGAGCACTGTATCCATCAAACAACTTATTTCTAAGAGAACAAACCTTGTAGAGGGGAAAGCAGTTGCATGGAGTGTGCTGAGAAGAAGAAAGTTATAATTTAGTATATTTCTCTTTTAAAATATCTGCAGTAGTAGTATTGATACTTAACACTGAAAGCCCTCCATTATGTCCCATCATTACCATATGAAATAGCATTCTTGTGTGATACATATAAGCTTCCCTGAATAACAGCATTAAGGTCTTGGGGAAATATTTCCCCACATTTGTTGCCCATTTCCTTAATGTCTTAAAATAAAAAAAGGGAATGTGTTCAAATAAGGTGAAGGTTTGTGTGTTGTGTTACTGTCTGGATTTAAGAAGGCCATTGCTTCCCACCATGAAGAACGTATGAGCAATGAAGAACTGAGGAAAGAGAACAAGATGAATTAATTAACTGGTTAAATCATCCTCTCAGATGAATGCATTGGGTGTTATGTCCCAGGTATACAGAGTACCTATTTTCTTTTCTTGTTCTAATCCTTCATTTAAGCAGTTCCTACAATAGACACAATAGTTCCACAAGGTGACTAAGAAATATTTTGCAATATTAAGCCATTTATATCACTCTTAAACATGTTTACATATAGGTCTAAACACCATTCTTGATGTGTGATATCAACTATTTATATAAGCAGTTAGATGAAGTCTAAAATTATGAAAAATATTAATTTAGATAATTTAATTTTTTTTCAGTTTAAGTAAATCAATTTGAGTGTGGGTATGCATTAATCATAATTTGTACTATGTTTTTTAAAGTTAAATTGGCAAAGCCGTTTGGAAAATGATTTAAAAATTTTTATTTTGTAATTCTGTATTTTCATGAAGAAACACTGATACAACTATGTTTAAATTTTGAGCATTGGAGTACAATTTTTATATTTTAATCCTTTAAATCATTACTGTCAATAGAATATTAATTATGTAAAAATTTACTATGGTAATATGGTTGGTAATTTCACTATAATGATATAAGAAATATAATGGAATTAATTTATAACATGTACGAATTTTGTCTGCATTGCATTTTGTGTCTGCATTTTGTCTGTCTGCATTTTGTGACTCGTATAATTACCACAGGCTCATCAACCAAAATCCCAGAGTTGCAGAATGATAAGCAAATCCAGCCATATTTGATGTTTTGCCAAATTAAAATTACATAAAAGGCACAGCCTTCCATATATTTAAAAAATTTGGCTAGATCTATTTGTGAAGGTAGAGGAACAGAACATATTTTATTTAAGAATTTGTTGGTTTGGTTTGTAACTTTCACATGTTTATGTATTTCAACAAATGGAAAGGGACACCTTCATTTATACTCTTGCTCTGATTCATTCAAATATTAAGGGTGAACACACATACTGCCCCCTGTGAAAGAGAATAATATTAATTTTACTAAACCTAAAATAATATTTTAAAGTATAAGGACATACTAGAGGGAAAAATCACAAGATAGAATATAACGAAGTAAAAATATCCATTCTGATGAATCTATGTTTTAAAAGAGAAATTAAGTCAAAGGCTTGAGGCACTCTCCAAAAGGAGACCAATCCTTAAACACACCCAAAATGATCTAATCATGATGGTATATTGACTGTTATTGATAAATAACATTAGCATATTAACTATATTTACCTCAAACTTTTCCTAATGGAGCTAGTGTATTCTGTAAGTAAATAACTTTTCCTTGGCTGGGTGCAGTTGCTCATGCTTGTAATCCTAGAACATTGGGAGGCCCAGTCGGGCAGATCACTTGAGGCCAGGAGTTCAAGACCAGCCTGGCCAAAATGGCAAAACCTAGTCTCTACTAAAAATACAAAAAAAAAAAAAGATATTAGCTAGGCATGGTGGCGGGCACCTGTAATCTCAGCTACTTGGGAAGCTGAGACAGGAGAATTACTTGAAGCCAGAAGGCGGAGGTTGCAGTGAGTGGAGATCGCACCTTTGCACTCCAGCCTGGGCCAAAAGAATGAAACTTCATCTCAAAAAAAAAAACAAACAAACAAAAAAAAAACCTTTTCCTCTTTTTTGGTTTAGCACATGCAAAGAAGTTTTTAGTAATCCAGTTGTTCCAGTTGTTACAGGATATTCAATTAAATTGCACCTTCACACCAATGACTAGAATTCAGATGGAAATCCATTCTCTTTCTCTACATCACAGACCTGGGCTCTTTCATACATTCAAAAACAAGCCACATAAGTTATCCTCAACACTTGTGTCTTCCTTCTTCTTTATCCAGACCTTGCAAATTCAGTTAGGTACTGTTTCTCAAAACTCTTATTTAGACCCTTCATCACTGCTTCCATAACACTTTCTTTATTTTTCCCTGTTTTATTGTAGTAATCTCCTATCTTACTGCTTTCTGTAATTTCATCTTTCTAAACTATTCGCCATCCACCTCTGATTTTTTGAGCAGTGGTTCTTAAAGTATAGTTCCCATATCAGCAGCATCACATCACTCAGGAGTTAGAAACGCAGACTCTTGGGTTCTACCCCAGAACTACTGAGTCAGAAACTCTGGAGGTGGGGCCCAGCCATCTGTGTTTCATCAAGCCCTCCAAGTGATTATCACGCATTCTAAATTTTGAAAACCAAAGTTCTAAAGTCATATTTTTAAAAGGCAAAATCAATCATATCATTTGCTTGCTTAAAACTTCTTTATTGAGTCTCTTCTGAAGGATAAAAGCCAAGTTCTTGGGAAGATGTGTTTAATACCCTTTCTTTCTTTCTATTTCAGCCCTTCTCTTTCCATTTCCTCCTTCCCACCCAGTACTTTAGTCATATGAATGTTTTGAAATATTGTGAAGCAACCTGCTTTTTCTGCCTTTTTGTCTTTTCCCAGTGCACCTCTTCCCACACACAATTTATCCACCTGGAGGGGTTCTATTCATCTTTCCAGATCGAGCTCAAATGTCCCCTTTTTCAGAATGATTTCTGAGGGCTAATTTCAATAACTTACTTACCGCCTATTCCAGTTCTTCCAGGTCCACCTACATAATTTTCCCAAATTAAATTTTTATACATCCAGCTCTTAAAAAAAGAAAAAGTCTGTTTACTGGGCAAGGAGGCATAGGAAAAAATAGAAAGGGCACTGCTTATCCCATCTCACATCCTCTCACCCCTAGTTCACAAGATAAAGATTGTCATCATCTCTTGGAATAATTATGGCTCCTTGAGGATGTCAATGGCCCCTCCTATGCATTGTCTCAATTGTTCATTGGTGAGCCCACTCCTACAATTGCAGGACCCAAAGCAACAGCAGAAATGGAGGCCCACATACCACATGTCTAAATATTTCAAAGTTATTTAAAAACGAAGAAACTTTAATAAAGTATGTTCTATCATTGTGTTGACTTAAATATATAATTTTTAATGACAAATCAAAAGATATGTAAGGAAATAGTTTTTAGATAACTAAAAGCTGGCCAAATACCAAAGATATCAAATTTAATATTCAATAGCATATCTGGGCATTCTCTTGATGAGATGGCAATATTTATATAAATAATAAAACAAACTTAATTCATAAACACATGTATTTCATAAAATTTATATTTCTCCTCTTTATCTCATCAAAATTATATTGCTATAGTCAAGATTTTTAATGAATTTGTTTACAGTGATGAGTCAAAGGAATTAAAATAAAATAAAATTTTATTGAATGGTTAGAAAATTCAAATATGTTCCATTAAAAATTATAGAAACAAAAATAAAATTTTTTTTCATAATTCTTTCTTGAATATTCAAATTACCTATTAAGTGAAAAACTAAAATGCGTATGAGGAATATCACATTTTAATTTTAGAATATTTCATGGAAGCTGACATTTTCTCATTTAATTTTGTCTCATTTAACATTGAGTATCCACTATCCATTTGCTTGCCAATATGAAGAACTGGTAGCACACTTCATACGTATTTTCTCTAACTCTACATATAGACAAATGTAGAAGTACTATGATTTATTTAACAATCCAAAATATACCTATCACGTAAAAATGTTATGCTAATTTGTCTGGACTTTCAAATCTACCAATGAAAAAGGAACAGATAGTAGAAAACTGATGCTCAGCTCTACTTAGGAAAACAATCCTTGATTATACAATAATTCGGTTCATTCATTCCAGGAGGAAGAATCTGAAAATTATTTATTTCTATTTTCTTCATACTGCTCAAATCCTAGCTCACACAACCCCCATCCCACAAAATAAGATGTTCATCTCTGATTTTGAACAGCAGTTCAAACTGCAAACATCCACGGCATTTGAGCTCTGTTATCTTTCTGCTACTAGGATATAAGAGAAAAACCTGGAGAAGAAATTTCCTGCTGCCTGAATAATATGAAGCATAAGAGTGAATGTTTAGCGTTCCAGATTGCACTGAGCCATGCTGTAGGCCAGAACTGAGGTAACAGAGGCATTTATGTTTGTGTTTTTGTCATATGTGGGGCCCTCTAACGCATGGGGCCCACGACAAAGACCTTTTTTTCCTGGGTCTAAGCTTGGTACTACCTACGTGTTTGATGGCTTTACCCGAGGAGTAAGGTTGAGTTTGAAGGTGCTATCCTAGGTAATAATTTCAATATATCTTGGAATTGGATACATTTCACAGCCTCACCCATTTTGGTCTATCAAAGCAAAAAAAGCTTTTATCTTCAACTCACATCACCCTCTACTGCCTCCACTTTCCAGCCCTGTCACATTATAAAGACTGTCATGTTACAAAAAGACAGTCTCATTGTTTTGACTTAGCTTTCTCCTAATGGAAAGCTAAAGAAGGAAGACCTAGGTATATTTCAGGAGATTCATATTTAATGTTTTATGTTTTAACATTAATTAAAATGTTTAACAGTAAAACAGACTTTTCCGGTTCAGTTTTTGGATATGGTTATCACTTAATACATTACGTTTGAGCCAAAATACTTCACTGAAAATCATCCTTATATGACTTTGGTTTTCCTGCGGCCATAGCAGTGAAGGAGATGTGAAAAAAATGTTTCCACAGTCAGCATGACGGTTAATTTTATGTATTAACTTGGTCAGGCTACAGTGCCCAACTGTTTGGTCAAATACTTGTTTAGATGTTTCTGTGAAGGTATTTTACAAACGTGTGAGCATTATTTAATCAACTGACTTTAATTAAAGAGATGACCACAGATAATGTAGGTAGGCCTCTCCCATAAGTTGGAAGCCATAAGAGCCAAAGGTAAAAACAAAAACAGAAAACTGAGGTTTCCCCAAAAAGAAGGGATTCTGCCTGAAGCCTAACATAGATATCCTGCTGGAGTTTCCAGCCTGCCAACCTGCCCTGAAAATTTCAGATCTAAGACTGCAACACCAACTCTTGCCTGAGTTTATATAAAACCTACACTACAGATTTCAGACTGGCCAGCCCCCACTGTGTAAGCCAATTTCTTTTGGAAAACCCAGACTGATATGGTTAACTATTTCCATCTTCTGAACCCCACGCCCCAACGGCGGATAACGCAAATATAGACATATATGTACTGTATACCTTATCTCTGTACCTTCTTATAGTATGCTGGACAAACCACTGTTTTTAGAATTTATGGTATAGTATTATAATCACAGGTTTCAAAGTCTGTCTCCTAGGCTAAAAGTTTCTTGTATGCAGAGGCTGTGTTATTTATTACAGCATTTTTTGAGGCTGGAAATAAATGTTCAATACACAACTGCTAAATGTTACAGAATCAAAATTAACACATTACCTGGATACGTTGGCATGTGGTGGGGACAGGAGTACGAGACGGTGGAAGAGCGAGGAGAAAGAAACAACGTGGACGTAGGAAGCAGTCTCCCCGAAGCTAGGACACCCCACGAGATGGTACTCATCCACCTTTGCCAAGCTACCAGAACAGTCTTAATCACCTCTCTCACAGTGACTTTGATAGCTCTGGCTAAGGAACTTGATACCTGCAAGCAATTAACTTGAATAAGCCAGCAGGTGATTTCCTTGAGAATGCTGACGATTCAATTTGCTGACAGCAGCTCTAGATTCTCTGATTACTCAGCCATGGCTTCTACCTCTGCCCTATGAACCCAGTCTGAGTAATAAATGAAAAGGTAGCCAAAGTGTGAATCTTTTAACAGTGAAAATTGTAATCAGCTTTAAGGCATGATTATATATTACAGACAGAAGCAAAAGGTCTTTTAAAGTTGTGAAGAAAAACAAAAGCCAACAGGTTGTACAGCTACATTGGCACCAAACTTTTACAGTTTCTGTGAATGTTAAATGAGGGATACAAAAGTACTTTCACCTGTGTTAACCTTTTTTTTCTTCTGTTACTCATCATCCCATTATCTAAGGCAGAATCCTGGGAATGATTCTAAACTCCTCTTTCTGTTTTAAAATCTTAAATGTGCAACTGCCTTATTGTCCTATTTTATTGAATTATTTTTCACACAGTGGCAGCCTAATGAGTTAGTCTGAGGCATCCCCTGTCAAACAACTCCACCTCTTGTGTCCTCTTCCCAAAATGCAAACATTATTTCCTTGGCATGTAATTTCTTAATAGTTCTCCATTATTAATTGACTACAGTGGAGTCAAATCTTAGAAGTAAATTTTAAGGAAAAAGAGACCAAAAAAAAGACCTTTTTTTGTTGTTGTTGAGACAGAGTCTTGCTCTGTCACCAGGCGCCAGGCTGGAGTGCAGTGGTGCTATCTCAGCTCACTGCAACCTCCACCTACCAGGTTCAAGCAATTCTCCTGCCTCAGTCTCCTGAGCAGCTGGGACCACAGGCACACACGCCAGCACACCCAGCTAATTTTTGTATTTTTTAGTAGAGAAGGGGTTTCACCATGGTCTCGATCTCTTGACCTCGTGATCTGCCCGCCTCAGCCTCCCAAAGTGCTGGGATTACAGGCATGAGCCACCACGCCCGGCCAAGACCTATTTTACTCAAAATTAACACTGAATATTTCTTCAATTGTCCAAAAAATACAGTATATTCCCCATTATATAAAACTATTTGTAGCAATACAAGTTTGTATATACAGCAATTTATAGTAAATAAATATATAATAAAACTGTAATAATTACAATATAATAAACTTAAAGAGAATGTAAGCTTTGTGAGACAGTGATTTTAATTCATTTTGTTCACTGATGTACCCTAAGGGCCTAAAACAGTGCTTGTCATAGCAAGTGATCAACAGATATTTGTTAAATGAAAATCATGTAACAATTGATTAACATTATTTCAAAAACTGATTTGATGATTGTTAAGTTGTTGCCAATTGTTCATTAAAATCATTTCAAATAATTTTATTTTCTCTTTTTGTGCAATGCATGTACCACTGAAGTAACACAGAAAGTCTGTGTGTGGTGAAATGTCACTAATTTACATTACTTTCTGTGCGCTGCTCTTTCATGATCTGTGCTATGAGTTCTGCTCTTCGGCTTCAGTGTATCAAATCACTCAATGTTCTCCAAATATGCTGGGCAAAGATCTTTGCACTTTGATTACTCAAGCCAATTTAGTGTCCTGTGATCTTAAGAACTTTATTTTTCCTCCATTATCAATGTTTATTTCACTGCATTGTTATTGTTTTCTTGTGGGGCTGCCTTCTTGATCACATTCTGAGACTCTTGATTATAAAATCTATGTCTTAATAGTGTTTATAATAGTGTCTTTAGCACAATGCCTGGTGTGTTAATAGACACAGAGTATCTGATTTATATTAAGTGTTTATTTGTCTGTCTGTTGATCTCTCTATAGGCTATGCTTATTATGCTTATTTTATCATGCTTGGCCCTCTGTTTAGTGTCATTATGACCAAGTATGTCACCTTTGACAAGCCATTTCAACTTTCTGACCCAAAGTTATCATCTGATAATGTGTATTCTTCTTTGGAGCAAAATATATACTCAATAATTTCAACAAATTAATGAGCAAACAATTTTAGTATCAGGCTGCAGTAAGTACTGTTTGATCCAGCATCCAGGATCAAGTACACCATATCCACTCCCCTCTCAAGTGAAAATATGGACTCAGGCTTTTAGAAAGCTTTTTCACAAGGGGGGCCAAAGTACCAAGTGAAAGAGCAGAGTGGAAGGAAAACTGTTCCCTGGTGGTTAAGCAGTTGCTAACATACATGCATGAATACACACATGCAAATATAAATACAAGCTTAAAGAAGAATACCCTTTCCCAAGCACGCCAGGTAATGTTTATTTCACTCTGATTTGGGATGTCTCATCATGCTATGAAAAATACTGGAAAGGCCTTCTCTCTCCTTACCTCACCTTCAGTTAAAAAAAAAAAAAAAAACCACGGAGGGAGAAAAGAGATAAATAGAGGGGCTATTCTGAAGGTAGGAAGATGAAGGCAGCCACCTTTCACGCCTTCCTCCCTTCCTCCTGCCAATCATCCACTCTATTTGGTTGACTCCCAAACCTGCTTTATAAACAACTGGAAAGCAAAGCAAAACTTCAATTTTAGAAACACCAGGACAAGTCATCCTTTCATTTCCTATAAGTTGATAGGGCCGTTGCTATGCTGGTTTCACTGGTCCTGGACAAAAACTGTATCAGGTTGCCTTTTCCAGAATGGGATTTGGAGCAAGGCCCTTCTCTCTCTAATGTGACTGAGGAAAGCAGAAGGAAGGCAGGCAAAACAGACCTGCTCTAGACCGGGCCTGGTGGCTTATTGGGAGACTGAGGCAGGTGGATCACCTGAGGTCAGGAGTTCAAGACCAGCCTGGGCAACACGGTGAAACCCTGTCTCTACTAAAAATATAAAAAATTAGCTGGGTGTGATGGTGGGTGCCTGTAATTCCAGCTACTTGGGAGGCTGAGTCAGGAGAATTTCTTGAACCTGGGAGGCAGAGGTTGCAGTAAGCTGAGATCGCACCACTGCACACTCCAGCCTGGGCGACAGTAGACCTGCTCCAGTAGCCTCTGAGGCCCCAGCTTCCCAGTATGGGAGTGTTGATCAGGACCTATAGTAAATGGTTTCCTACTCCACTCCAACAGCTCACCAGGCTAAACTGGAGAGGCCCTTCACAACCTCAGGGTAGACCCACAAATATTTTGATTTAATTGGTTTGAGATGGGGTCACAGATGTTTTGAATTGGTGGCCAGGTGAATCCCATGTACAGAAAAAATTCAGAAGCACTGAGTTAGAGAGCCAGCCTGAGGGCTAGAGTGAGAGTTCAGATGCTGCAGAGACAGGCTATGGGATTTCCTCATGGAAAGAGACCCAAGGGTGTGGAAGGCATTTTCTGGAAGATGACTGAGGTACTTGGTTTATGGGTAAGACAGTCTAATTTACAAAAACATCATAAACCTCAAGAGCAAAGCTTTTCAAGCTGTGCACCCCAGAAGGTGTGCAAGATGAGCCCTAAAGACGTAGAAGAAAACAACTGAACATAATGTTTCCATTCCAATTTTTATACAATTTCTTTTTAGTACAGTAGTGCATATGTATTACCTATAAATAAATAAACATATATTAGGAATATAGCCTCATTTTACTCATGGGCATAAATAATTCTCAAATTTGGAAACTAGTGTTCTATGGAAAGACCATGATTCCTCACTGAGGGTTCATCTGAGAAAGCTGTGATAACCAGGCAAACCCGAGAGAAACTAGAGGATTCCTTCATCCAGGCACCTGGTAAGAATGATGAATAACCTGGGTGGCTAAGAAAAGACATCAGCCAGAAGGGAGCAAGGCAGGCTACCCTGCTGGGGAATGTTTGGGAGTCCATAAAAACAGAAGGTGGGAGCAGCAAGAAGGCTCTTCATCACTACTGCCTTTTTTTTTTTTAGATGGCGTCTCACTCCGTGGCCAGGCTGGAGTGCAGTGGTGCAATCTTGGCTCACGGCAACCTCCATCCCCTGGGTTCAAGCGATTCTCCTGCCTCAGCCTCCAAAATAGCTGGAACTATAGGTGTGCACCACCATGCCCAGCTAATTTTTGTATTTTTAGTAGAGATGGGGTTTCACCATGTTTGCCAGGATGGTCTTGATCTCTTGACCTTGTGATCTGCCTGACTTGACCTCCCAAAGTTCTGGGATTACAGGCATCAGCCACCGTGCCCTGCCTTCGTCACTGCTATTAATAACAAAACAATGGCAGCAAACGAAATACCTGCTCTTACTCATGGAATTCCCAGTAAGGTCAAGCACTGTGTTAGGCACTTTTTGGGCATCACTGTTAATCCTCTTGATGACATACCCATTTTACAGATAAAGAGGGAAAAATCCCTTAAAAACAGTAATTAGTGAAGCAGAGATATTTTACTGCAACCTCAGTGTTCCTGACATTATGTCATGCTATTTCAAGAGCATGGATCATGAATGACATTAGGAAATTGAGAGAAGCAGCATATTATAACGCTTGAAGATATTAAAACATAACCAGGTTGTATTTATCAGCTATATTCTCTTTCAGTGAAAATGCTAGACTGTGGTTAATGTCTTTGTAAACAAAGAATTGGTGCTAGCTTCCTAGGCAATTTGGGAGACTACATTTCCCTTAGAGTAAGTATAGCCTACAAGTTAAAGGAAGTGTGACATCCACTGGGAGACTCGGGCCAAATGTGAGTTCTTCCGTACAAAGTCAGGTTTATCAATTCCCTCCTCCCACCCCAACACACACACACACACACACACACACACACACACACACACACACTTTTAATACTTGCTGTTACACTCTGCATCTGTGTTCGCTTTTCCCGGTGACCCTGCATCCAAATTTGTGACTCTAAAGCTTTGACATCAACAATGTATTTCTGAGGGTACTTCTCTAGGACTGACTTCATTTTAAGTCTTTACTCAAAGGCACAACTGTGAACTTATAAAACGTTTCAAGCAACTGCAGAATAATAAGAGTCAGATCTTTCCTGGGGTGGGGTAGTGGAGAGTGGGGTGGTGGGGAGTGTGGCTTTTGAGTAGACAGAGACTTGACATCACAGTCCTTGTTTAGGATTGAGACTCAAGTGACTAGTACAGTCAGGGTCCCTTCTGTCCAGTCACAGTGTGAAGCCAGGTGATTCTGAAGTCTTTTCTGCTCTATCATTCTAGCTTCTTAGCCACCCTCACTGGTTTTCATGGATTTTCTTTTTGAACTGCTCCAGCTCAGCAAGAAAGAACAAAGAAAAGGGAGAGGAGGGGAGAGAAAGAAACTGCCTCTGCAGACCACAACTTTATAATTGTTTGAATATAAAATTAGCTGTTAATGTTTCTCTATGCAGGGTGTGAGATACATGAGAGTTGTTTCTAGGAACATATGTTTTCTCATTTTTATCTTTTGAAATGTTTTTGAAGCATTCCTGACTTTTATGGCTATTAATGGAAGATGCTGCTACCATCCTACCCAAGGGTACATTTTTCTAAATCCTACAATCCCCTACAAATGGAAGCAATAGCACTACAGTTAATACTCCAAATTGTACACTTGTGCACACATACAGGTCTAAATCACTTGGCCTTATAGCCACAAAACACAATTAGGAAGGACCAAGTTCATCGAAAAAGCATCCTAAATGCCAGTTCACTGCACGGCACATTCTATAGTCATCTTACTTACTTGTTCTTGGTAAAAAACGAATCCCAGCAGGGACTAGACTGGTGACCCTGATTGTGAATAATGGCACGCATGCAGTGCCCTGCAATGGCTACCAGAAAACAACAGCGTCCGTTAATAGCCTGTGTTGTCTCTTAACTGCCCATTGCCAGCAATAGGTTTTGCTCTACATAGTCTGGATTCCCAGTTTCAAGGGTCTTCACTCCTATCAGGCAAAAGTGCTGTAATGAGAACAAGCCAAGAGGGGAATGAGGCAGGCAACAAGCCAAAATCCAGGCTGTGTTAGAACAGCCTTGTCAGGGAACCAGAGAAACAAATAATTGAAATTAGAAAAAAACTAGATTTTCAGAGGAATCTCATAAATCAGACATGAAAATTTAATTTGAGGGCTTTTCTCTTCTTTGCTTCATATTTTTTTCCCCTCCTGGAGTTGTGCTACAGGCCTGAACAGAGGAAGTGCAATGTAATTAATTGATGTCAATCTGCTTCACTAATGGATTGCTACTCCCTGTGTTTCCTCTAGAATGTTCTGAAAGTGCTCTCTGACAACAATGCTATTCACAGTCTGGTTAATGGTAATGGGCAGGAGAAACAATGAAGTTCTTGCATGAAGGGAGCCCATGTTTGCTACTGACTGGTAGAGAAATCTAGTTTGCTCATTAAGTGTTCTGCTTACAAACCCTATTCATGCTTTTTAATCAATTGATACTTGTCCTCCTTTCTCACATTGATTAAACACCAGGAAGTCCTCACAAGAGAGTGACATGTGAAGTTCCCATTGCAGTTAATAAATGGTCCTAAGACCCTTAGAAAACACATGGATGTGCATCTTCATACCCACAGGGAATATGCCATTAATCTGAACTAATAAAGGGGAACAGCAGGCTAATCATAGCTCATTTATATTTGGCCCTGGAATGTGTTATGTGGTTTTTGGCAGAAGATTTACCTTACTAATTATGTCTTAGTTAAATTAATAATACAGTTAATTTGCATTCCCTTAGCACACACCAGTTGACAGTGAGAAGAAATGTGCTAAGTGATAAGGGGAAATCATCTCGGAATTTAAAAGCTTCATTGAATGATTTGTGTATATATGTGTGTACTGACACTAGATACATTTAGGATAAAAACCTCAACATACTTTGGAAAGAGAAGTTAAAATCATGTGTGAAACAGCTATCACCTTTGGGCTCATCTGCATCATCGTTTCAGTATTTTATCTCACTACTTTGGAGACCAATAAATTAGAAAGATAAAACCTGTAATCAACAAATATGTGTGTACGTCACCTACTATGTAGCCTGAGCACTGTTCCCGGTATTGCAAAGGGATTTGAAGAAATATACAGTCATTACTCTGTTTCAATATGGGGACTGGTTCCAGGACCCCCATGGACACCAAAATTCATGGATACTGAAATTTCTTACATAAAATGATGTAGAATTTGCATAAAGCCTATGCACATCCTCCTATTTACTTTAAATCACCTCTAGATTACAATTTAAAACTCATTGTATATGCTATGCAAATACTTGTTATTTGTACACTGCATTGTGCAGGGAATAATGACAAGAAAGAAAAAGTTTGTACATGTCAGTATACACGCAATGATTGTAGGCCTAAGTAACCACATTTCTCATCTGTAGTTGCTGAAATACATGGATATGGAACCCATAGACACTAAGGGCCAACTCTAAACTATTTTCTGTCTTAAGATCTAAAACTCTGGAGGGAGAAATATTAAGAGACCTGGCACTAATATGCTTTAGGTGATCTTTGCCTTGTTTCTAGAGACTAACTCACTTATAAACCATCTCCTACAGACTTGGATTGCTGATGTGGGGAAGATAAAATTAAGGGGCTTACCTTTAAGCAGAGTCAAGGAGGGTAAGACTGGGCATCTGATTCCCAGTAAATGAAGCTGACGGACATGATAGACCCATGTATCATCGCTAAAGTGCTGTAAACTACAGTTGTAATGCCCTCTGCCAAATTAGGATCAAGATTAAATATCCACTAGCAATTCTACTCTGGCATAATAACATTGCTCAGTTACTCCATCTTTGATACCTTCTGAGATAAACAGAGATAGTTGGTCATTGCGGCAGATATGAAGATTCAAATATGTTTTAACTACATGTACCTGATAATGTAATGTTATCTATCTGCTTTTGTATGCGTGAAGCAATGGTCCAAAGTTGGGTACAGAAAGCAGACCTCACTTGTTTCATGCATAACAGGCCTATTTGTTTCAGATGTTGTAAAACAATGATTTTCACCTCTCTCACTTTTAGCGCAAGTGTTGCATAAGACCCTTGGAAGTTGACCTAATACTAGAGACTTCAACAAGTCTTTCTATAATCTATTTCTGATTAGTCCTTTAGGATAACATATACTTATCAATATCATTATGACATTGCAGGAAAAAATGAAACAGATATGGCTGGATTCATCTCCTCTAAAATTCTTTCTTTATGGACTTGGACAAATTACTAAATTGTAATGAGTACAATACATATGCTAATATCCGCATTATAATGTAGTTATAAGAGCTAGATGGAATATATGTTGAGTGCTTTTGTGAAGTGCTTTGTATTTCAGAAATACTCTCCTTTCAGTGCAGTCATTCTGGAAATTTCAGGACACAAAAATCAGAGTGGCCAAAGAATTTCACAGGCTCTTTTGAAAGGGGAAAAAAACCCCAGGAAATTAGAACAAATAAATATGATATAATTCAAAATGTAAAGCCAATATCTCATCAACTTATTAATATATAAAAATTCTATGCCAACCTTAAACTTAATAGAAATGAATGCTACAATGTGGTTTGCTAAGTTATTTCAATAAGACTACCTTAATAACGTTCCTATGACAATTGAGATGGTAATCTCATGTTACAGTTTACTAGTTTGGCCAATCCAAGAACACTACATTCTATTTTGAACATCACTTGGAGTGGTATTACCAAAAAATAAACTAGAAAGCATTTAGAGAAGAGTTGCTCAGATAATGTAAGAGCTAAAAGTAACCATTTGAAGGGACTATAAAATTCACCTGAGAGAAGAGGGAACATATGGAATACATGAAGGCTGACTTTAAATATTTCAAGAGTTGTTGCCAGGAAGAACTTTAAACATAGCGTAACTGATGTTTAACTCATGCCGTGAACTCATCCACTGTATGTTTGAAAACCAGTAGCCCAGTAGCCTATTGGGAAGACTTTTTTTTTTTTAATATGTAAGTGAATATGATTCATCTTATTGGAAAAAGAATGGACATATGATCTGATAAATCCAGTAGAATATTTCACCTTCAATCAAGTAGCAATGTGACCCTGAATATGAAACCTCTTTGAGCTTATTTTTCCAAACTATAAATCCTGTTAACAATAAGGCTGGTATAAGGATTAACTGAGAGAACATGTTTAAAAGCACTAGGATAATGCTTTAAATTTCATAGGTATTTAACAAGAACTAATTTTAACAGTCATATGTCAAAGATGTTCAGAGATGGAATTGAGTGTTATGAGAGACAGTAATTTTCCTATCCTAGAAATTGTTTATGTAAAGGCTAAATAATCACTTGGAAGAATATAAAAGAGGAGAGTCAAGCTTCAGAATTAAAATTAGATTACTTTCAGGATTCCTTTCAACTCTAAATCTGAAGATCTTGTGATGCAAACATTACAAAATTTTGCCTAGGAAAAAATATCAAAAATAGCAACAGCTATATTTACAAGAGTAGGTAAAAATTGACCAATATTTGAAAAAATTGTCTATCTCTCTAAGTGTATAGTAGTCTATTTTAAACTAGTCAAAGGGAAAAGAAATAATGTTGGTAAAACTCAGTGCAGATCATATATCATTGTACAAGCACATCTTTCTTTGATAGATGTGTAGGTTAGTTCTACATTTTCAGAGGATACTATGAAAATGATCAAATACAATAACCCAGCTATCCCATTCCTTAATATTAATAATTAAGGAAATATTTTTTGGAGTAATTATTCCTTTAAAAATTCAACTGGTAGGGTAAATCTAACAGAGAAGTAGTAAATATCTAAAAATAGGTTTTAGTAAATTAATAAGTGCAATGCTGAATTCAGCAGCAAGTTTAACTAATGTTGTGAACTCATCCACTGCATATTATAAAAATTTACAGTATGTTTGAAAATAATTTGAGAAACCAATATCCCAATCATCTAGGAACAAATACACATCAAGTGATAGGAAATATATATATTTTTTAATTTAGAAGGTAACTTATGTTGTAAGGATTTATACAAATGTAAAGCTTTTAATTCAAATGTGATAAAGGAGATGTTTGTAGATTTATTCAGGGTATAAAAAGTCACATTTTTAAAACTATATTAATGTGACAAAATTTGGTAATTAAAAGTAGTAGGACCCTTACATCATATCCCTCACTAAATGAAGGGCCTATTGTTTATGAAATAATGTTACATGAGAAAGAAGACAATATTGCATTTACATTCTGACAAAGCCATTAGCTATCCATAAAATCCAGTTTTTCCTTCATTACTAGTAACAGATGTGCAAGTGGCTACCAGAAACACTACATTTCCCAGTCTACCTTGTAGTTAGAAGAAGTCATGTGGCTAATTTCAGTAGAAGGTAAGCAAAAATAATGTGTGGCACTGATACCCTTAAGACCAACACTGTATTTTTCTTGTAAATTTGTTTAAATTCCTTGTACACTCTGGATATTAGACCTTTGTCAGATGGACAGATTGCAAAAATTTTCTTACATTCTATTGGTTGTCTGTTTACTCTGATAATCGGTTATTTTGCTGTGCAGAAACTCTTTCGTTTACTTAGATCTCATTTGTCAACTTTTGCTTTTGTTGCAATTGCTTTGGGTGTTTTCATCATGAAATCATCGCCCGAAGCCTATGTCCTGAATGGTATTGCCTAGATTTTCTTCTAGTGATTTTATTATAGTTTTGGGTTTTTCATTTAAGTTTCTTTCTTTTTCTTTCTTTTTTTTTTTTTTTTTGAGACAGAGTCTCACTCTGTCACTCAGCCTGGAGTGCACTGATGCAACGTCTCTCACTGCAGCCTCTGTCTCCCACATTCTAGTGATTCTTGTGCTTCAGCTTCTCAAGTAGCTGGAATTACAGGTGTGCACCACCATGCCCAGCTAATTTTTGTATTTTAGTAGAGATGAGGTTTCAACATGTTTGCCATCTTGAAATCCTGATCACAAGTGATTCGTCCACCTGGGCCTCCCAAAGTGCTCAGATTACAGACGTGAGCCACGGCATCCAGCCTTATTTAAGATTTTAATCAATCTTGAGTTAATTTTTATATATGGTATAGGAAAGGGGTCCAGTTTCAATTTTCTGCATATGGCTAGCCAGCACTCTCAGCATAATTTATTAAATAGGGAGTCCTTTCCCCATTACTTGTTTTTGCCAAGTTTGTCTAAGATCAGATGGTTCTAGGTGTTTGGTCTTATTTCTGAGTTATCTACTCTATTCCATTGGTCTATGTGTCTGTTCTTGTACCAGTACTATAAAAAGTGGACATGAAAAGACACTTTTCAAAAGAAAACATACATGCAGCCAACAAACATATGAAAAACAGCTCAACATCATTAATCATTAGAGAAATGCAAACCAAAACCACGAAGAAATAACATCTCATGCCTGTCAGAGTAGCTATTATTAAAAAGTCAATAAACAACAGATGCTGGCAAGGGTGCAGAGAAAAGAACATTTTTACACTGTTGGTGAGAGTGTAAATTCAACCATTGTGGAAGACAGTGTGGCAATTCCTCAAAAATCTAGAGGCATAAGTACCATTTGACCCAGCAATTCTAGTCCTGGGTATGCACCCAAAGAAACATAAATCATTCTATTATCTTCACAGCAATGTGGATGGAACTGGAGACCATTATTCTAAGTAACTCAGGAATGGAAAACTAAACATCATATGTTCTCACTCATAAGTGGGAGCTAATCTATGAGGATGCAAAGGCATAGGAATGATACAATGAGCTTTGGGGACTCGAGGGAAAGGGAGGAAGTGGATGAGGGATAAAAGACTACAAATTGGGTACAGTGTATACTGCTTGAGTGATGAAAGTGCACAAAAATCTGGCAAATCACCATTAAACAACTTACGCATGTAACCAAACACCTCATGTTCCCTTAAAACCTATGGAAATTTAAAAGGCCAGGCACAGTGTCTCACAGCTATAATCCCAGCATGTTGGGAGGCCGAGGCTGGCAGATCATGAGGTCAGGAGATGGAGATCATCCTGGCTAACATGGTGAAACCCTCTCTCTACTAAAAGTACAAAAAATTAGCTGGGCGTGGTGGCACGCACCTGTAATCCCAGCTATTTGGGAGGCTGAGGCAGGAGAATCCCTTGAACCCAGGAGGCGGAGGTTGTGGTGAGCCAAGATCGCACCATTGCACTCCAGCCTGGGCAACAAGTGAAACTCTGTTAAAAAAAAAACATGGAAATTAAAAAAAAAAATTTAAATCATTCTATTATAAAGCTATATGTGTGCATATATTTATTGCTGCATGATTCATTTGTATATAAATCCGTACACCATAATTCACCTTCTAAGCAAAGACATAGAATCAACCTAAATGCCAACTGACAGACTGGATAAAGAAAATATGGTATATATACACATGGAATACTATGCAGCCATAAGAAAGGAATGAGATCATGTCCTTTGTAGGAACACGAATGGAGTTGAAAGCCATTTTCCTCAGCAAACTAACAAAAGAACAGAAAACTAAACACTACATGTTCTCACTTATAAGTGGGAGCTGAGTGATGAGAGCACATGGACACATGGTAGTGAGGAACAACACAACTGCAGCCTGTCAGAGGTTGGGGTGGCGGGAGAGAGTGCACCAGGAAGAACAGATCATGGACGCTGGGCTTAACTAGATGATGAGATGATCTGTACAGCAAACCACCATGGCACATGTTTACCTATGTAACAAACCTATACATCTTGCACATGTACTCCTGAACTTAAAATTAAAAATAAAAGACCAGCCCTGTCTTTTCACACTCCTCCGATCCCTTCCTATAAGCTGGAATAATAAGAACCAGAGTGATATTTGATATCATATCTTGGACGAGCCAGAAGCACTATCAGAATAATACCCTGAGTGACTATGTGGAAGGAAGGCCCTGCTAACTTGGAATACTCATTTCCAACTGTTAGGTGAATAAAATAAACTTCTGTCTTGTCCGAGCCATTGAATCCTAAGATTTTTATCTGTTTGTTTCAGTAGTTTAGTATTTCCTCTAAAAACTGCTCTGATGAAAACTATGCAAAAATGCCTGTCTATATAATCATAGAGATAAGCAGAAGCCCTGGGAAAGTACAAATAGTGATTGTTTTAAGGTGATATTTTTAAAAATTTAAGTATTTTCCAATTATGCGACAAAATTTCTTTTGGAGAATAAATTATTGTGGATCAATCAAGGACCAATCAAACACACAATAAATTTTTCAGTAGAATCTGTCTTCCTCTGAAATCCAAGGAAGGCCATATATAAAAACAGGAGCAAATTGCTGTGGCAATTCACATTTGATTCCTAATTGTACATTTACCAGAAGAAAATTTGGCGTTTGAATTCAGCATTTAAATTCACTACTATTCAACAGCAATCTGAATCCCCAAGTTCAATTAAGAAGGTCATTACCCTCCAGAACTGAAGGTGCTCTTTTAATTACAATAATCCTAATGAATTGGGAGACAAGACATTTCAGCTTCGTTCAATTAGCACATTTAAGTCAAAGCAAACTTCAGCAAATATGGGTGACTTTCCCAGTGGCATACTTTTTCTTTATTCCCTGCTTCCCTCCCTCCCTCCCTTCCTTCTTTTTGTGTCTTCCCTACTTTCTTCTTTCCTTAGAAATTTAAGCATAACTCTGGCATGTAAGTCTCTCATTTCCATTTTATCTGTAAATTGCCGCAAAAGCTGTTAATAGCTAAGGACTTACAACAGCATTTTTGTTTTGCAAAATTCTTCAAATCTATATGAATGTTGATAAAACATTTTGATGAGAAATTTTTATCTTAGCTTTCTGAAGCAGAGTAAAACATAAACTTCACTTGCCCTAGCTAAAACAATAATTATCTAATCACTTTATCATGGTGTATTGCACGTGCTTTTGCTATGAGAAAGGGAAAAAAGTGAACATATGTAGCACTTTGCTACTAGCAATGGTTCATTGAGGTTAATTTATATTAGGAAAGGGGAGTTTCAGCATGACATTCCAAACTAAAGAATACTAATAAATAGCTACTGAGCTCTGAGCTTTCCTGCCTGGCTAAGATTCACATGACATGACCTTAAATGTACCAGCTTGTAGGGAAAAAAGAGAAAATCTTCCCTTCAAAGCAATTTGTAAAGTTCAGAAAATTAGCTCTTATGCTCAAACTAATAACAAAAACACTGCTACCAGATTAAATTTAAATAAAGTTCATAACAGCTGTTTGTAACATCTGGAATTTAACTTCAGGGGAAATAACTGATTCAAATTTGCCCAGGTTATTCTCTTCCTTTGCTATGCCAGCAGGGGCTTGGAGAGGTTGTCTATGCAAAATATCCTACAGATTCGAGTCAGCTACATTGGGTGTTTTTTTCATTTATTCAGCAAATACACTGAGCAGCCTACTGTGAGCTTAGAGGCGAGCAACAACACAGAGAAAAAGCTAGGTCTCTCTCTGTAAATTGACGTAAAGATAGTTTTAGCAAGGGAGGAACAATTTCCTTCTTTTTTACTTTTATTTTTTAATTTTACTTTAAATTCTGGGGTACACGTGCAGATCTTGCAGGATCGTTACATAGGTATACACATGCCACGGTGGTTTGCTGCCTCCATCCCCCCATCACCTACATTAGGTATTTCTCCTAATGGTATCCCTCCCCAATCTTTCCACCCCCCCCCCACTATCTCTCCACTAACCCCCCAACCCCAAACAGACGCCAAAGTATGATGTTCCCCTCCCTGTGTCCGTGTGTTCTCATTGTTCAGCACCCACTTACAAGTCAGAATATGCAGTGTTCGGTTTCAGAAAACCAATTTCCTTCTAATTTAGCACTGCAGAGTGTTTTCCATTGGGCTTTGTACCCTGATGTATTAGTCTGTTCTCACGCTGCTAATAAAGACATACCCAAAACTAGATCATTTACAAAGAAAAGAGGTTTAATTGAATCACAGATCTGCATGGCTGAGGAGGCCTCAGGAAACTTACAATCATGGTGGAAGAAGAAGTAAACATATCTTTCACATGGTGGCAAGAAGGAGAAGTTCCAAGCAAAGAGGGAATAGCCCCTTATAAACTATCAGATCTTGTGAGAATTCAGTCACTGTTATGATAACAGGTGTAACTGATGATTCAATTAACTCCCACTGGTTCCTTCCCATGACATGTGGGGAACGTGGGAAATAAAATTCAAGATGAAATTTGTGTGGGACACAGCCAAACATATCCCCTGTATCCCCTGACAAAGTCATATCTGTTTTTCTTTTCTTTCTTTCTTTCTTTCTTTTTTTTTTTTTTTTTTTTTTTTTGAGACAGATTCTCACTCTGTTACCCAGGCTGGAGTGCAGTGACATGATCTCAGCTCACTGCAACCTCCTCCTTCCAGGTTCAAGTGATTCTCATGCCTCAGTCTCCTAAGTAGCTGGGATTACAGGCACCTGCCACCATAATGAACTAATTTTTGGATTTTTAGTAGAGATGTTGTTTCACCATGTTGAACAAGCTGGTCTTGAACTTCTGACCTCAAGTTACCCTCCTGCCTAGCCTCCCAAAGTGCTTGGATTACAGGTGTGAGCCACCACACCTGGCCAAGTCATACCTTTTAAAAATATATTCCTTTTTATTATATTCATGTTCTTTAAAGAAAATTTAGAAATAAAAGAAGAAAAAAGAAATATCTTCTTTCTTTCCCAAATCAAAAACTACTAACATTTTAAACATTTCCTTTCAAATTTTATCTCTTTTTCTCTTGTGTGTAGTTTCAAAAAAAGTTGTAATTATACTGTTTTTTAAATTTGTGCTCAGTGTTAATACAAACGTTTCATAAAACATTTAGTAGAAGCATATTTCATAATATATAACATATTATGATTTTTCTGTTTTCTTCATTGCAGATTATAATTAAGATGATCAATTTTTCAGATAACACTTTCCTAGGAGTAAAAGTGTTGAGTCAAAAAATAAATATATATCTTTTTTACTTTAAAGTATATATGTATACATGAACACCCACAAATTTATATGTGTGTATATACATATTTTTATTTGCTTCATTTGTATTGTTAAAGGGTATTTCCCAAAGATTGAAACGAATTACACTCCATTTAACAAAATAATGCCTACTTAACCTCACTCAAGTATATACATAATGCACAGCTTACTCTGATGTATATATATAATTTTCGAATTAGTTAGAAAAATGATTATATGCCACATTTATTTTAGATTTTTTCTGTATTTGTAACTAACATATGGTGATTTGTGAAAATTCTTTACATTTATTTTCTATTTAGATGTTGCTAAATTTTTGCCTATCTTTGAAGTTTCTTTTCAATGACTTATTGTGTGTAAAATAAACCATGATAAAGCTATTAAGTAATCTTTAAAAATAATTTTAAGAGTGCTGTACATATTAGAAATATGAACTTTATATTGGCCATATTTATTGCAAACACTTTCCCAGATATGATTAGTTTTAATTTTATTTATGACCTGTTTTACAAAAATGCACAAGTTTTATGTAACTAATTGTGGTGTATTTCTTATATCAAGATGGTAACCTATTTTTTTATTCAATTCTTATTCAGTTCCGATAAATTTCCATGGTATTTGTCTCAAAGCCCTACATATTTCCTGTTGTTCCTTTAAAAAAACCTATTGACTTTCCAAAGAAACTTCCTTTACACATTGAATTTTATTAGTAATTCCAAAAATGGTTAATTTTCTTCACTCTCCCTCTAAACATCATCTAAAAATCACATTTTAAATTACTTTTTTCTCTAGTAATTACCTTCCTTATTTCTACTCTTGTTACAGAAGCCAAACTTCCAGGACTATACAAAATAATAATAATGGGAATCTGTACTATTAGTTGTTAACATAATATTGATATATTTTAGCACGTTAAGAAAATATCCTTTTATTTATAAATTTCTCAAAAGTATTTTATTGATAGTGCTGGTGAAGAACTGTTTTTACATTTAAAGCCAGAAATGATTAGTTACATAAAACTCTGGCTTTAAATGTAAAAAAGTGTATTACATCATAAAATTTTATTATATTACAGTTTATTTTCTAGGATCTTTTAAAAAATATTTGTAATATATTCAATGGCTATCTTTGCAAAAAGTTTTTATGAATTTGTTTAATAAGATGTGCAATATGTCAACATTTTTGATTAACTATCTTTTATCTATTATTGATATAATATTTTTTGATTATATATTATTAAAGTAAGTTATTCTGTATAACAGACTCAGCAATGGCAGAAGTTTCCTAAATGTTTTCTTGATTCACCTTTATATTGAATTTTGCCATCTCTAAGAAAATATTCTATAATTATTACCTTTGTGTTATCTTTGTCAGGCTTTTTATAAGGATTATGTTGGGAAAAATAAATTAATTGGTAGCTTTCCATCTTTTTGCATGTCCTACAACAAATTCTATAGCATAGTAATAATTCTTTTAAAAGCTTAAAAACTTTGGGGCCAAATTCTTATTTAGAGTAACTATTTAATATTTGATAACATTTTGATACTACTTATGACTCATAGTACATTAAGAATGTTTTTACTTCATGGCTCAATTTCGGTAATATATATTTTCTCAGAAAACTGGCTTCTGAGACCTTCAAACATATTAAGACAGAATTTTACATAGTGTTTTCTAATTTAAAAAACTGCTCTTATTTCCATTTTAATTTATAACATTTATAACTTAATACATATTTCCTCTTACTATTTGATTCACTATTGGTCACTCTTGTTTTATTTGAAATAACCAGAGTTGATTGATTTATCAATTATTCTGATATCTTTGTTCTAACAAATAAATTCTTGCTTTTATCTCCATTATTGTCTTTCCTCCATTCTTCTACTTTTTTAATGGAAGAGGATATTAGAGAAGAAACTGTTATTTCTTCGTAAGTCTCCCTTAGCCCTCACTCATGCCATGGTTCACTGTGGCAGAATAAATTCCTTGGCTCCACTGACCTAGGCCTGGCCATGAGAGTTGCTTTAAGTAATAACCTTTAGGTAGAAAGAAGATAAGGTGTGTCACATTCAAATATGGGATTTAAGGAGCATTCCATGTGTCCTTCTCCATCTGTCTTGTGTTCTTTACCCTTGCCTTTGGAACATGCTTCCCATTTAGGGGCTGATCCTTCAGTCAGCATCCCAGAAACAGAAAAGTGCCTAAAGCAGACATCAGTCCAACCTGCAGAGTACAGTTGAGCCACAGCACCTGACAACCACCCAGCCTCTCTTATTCAGCTTGCTGGGAAACAAACATTTATGGCAGCCATTGAGATTGTGCACTGTCATAGAGGGAGACCTAGTGAAAAGTGACTAATACAATTTTATTTTATTCCTTCTCTCATAATAAATTGAACCCCTTCTTTATGCTCCACCTTACCTGTTTAGTAATAAAGCTAAAATTATGCCACTCCATATAGCTTTGTAAATGTGCCAACATTTTAATACTTTTAGGTTGAAACATTCTAAAGAGTATGAAATTATAGTTATTTCCTATTTGACCTAATATATATTTACAATATATATTTTAAAATTTCTGTGTGCTTTTATCATTTAATCAGTATTATTCATTTATAGCATTCTTGCCATGTTTTCAGAGAGATGTGGTCTTAAAAATTTTGACTTTTCAAGTAGATTTAGGTTGCTTTTATGGCTTACAATATGATATTTTAAAACTGTTTTGGTAAATGGTTGACAAAACATTTGATTTTTAATAACATTTTAAATGTTTTAAACTTAATCTGAATATTTTAATTTAATTTGGGATATAAATCTACGTGCCTTGATTACGATGACTGGTAAGATTCACATTATCTCGGCAGTGTTTGCTTTAATCTTTTTCAGTGATACAAAACCGAAACTTTTATACTCTCCGAATTTTCAAAGGCATTCTTAAACCACTTCTTCTGATTAACAAATATATGAAAAATACAAAAACATTGGCCTGTGCATGCATCACCCCCCCAAACACATACAACTAGTGGAAAATACTTTTTTATTTCTAGTTCACTTTAATTTTCAGTATTTGACAACATATTCTGAGATTGCAGTTGTTGATTATGACTGTTTAATGACAAACTCTTCATATATTTATTCTCTGGGATTTTTTTTAAACATTTGCAATATATTCAGTGGCTAGCTTTGCAAAAGGTTTTATAAATTTGTTCTTTATGTTGAACTGGAATCATGCCCACACCAGGGTATATATGTTATTTAATTCTCGATTTCTTAGTTGCCAAGTTCTCTTCATTTTTCATTTTACTGGAGCATATTTTCAAGTAGAGTCATTCAAAAATGATTCATCAGTGATACATGTCTTGGATCCTTTACATTTTCAAGACTGTCTTCACATAGAAATGACAACATGGCTAGATGTAAAATTCTCAAAATGCAATTTTTTCCCTGTGAGACTCCATATAAGTGACTTCTTCTAGCATTTATTGTAGTGCAAAATTTGAATATAACTTAAAGGTTGTGCTTTTTAAGTAACAGCCCTCTCTTCCCTGCACTGAAGGATATGACTTGGTTATTGACATTTTAAAATCTAACTGTATATTCTAGGCATAGGTCTTTTTCACCAGCTTTCCATGAAACATAGTGATCATTTTAAACTTACAAAGCCAAAATCTTATTAGCTCTTTAACAGCTCTTTTATTATGATGTTGATTATTCTTTTTGGTCAGTTTATTTTGGCTTTATTCCCAAGGACTGCCAGCTATCTACGAATTGTATCTTTGTTTTGTTTCCTTGATATCTATTATGTTTTTGATGATCTGCATTCTTAGTGTACTTTTCTAAGTTGTTCTTTAAGTCACTGACTAGATTTTATAGTTTGGTGATTCGGTTTTTACCACTTCCAATTAATACTTTTATCATTTTAATGTATTTTTTAAATTTTCCTTCTTATCCCAGAATTTTTATGGTCAGAAGCTATATCTCTGCAAATGACCACTTTACATCATCTTTAAACTCTTCTTTAGTGAATTTGTCTTTTCTGGTTCTTTATTGAAAAATTAAATATACATTCTAGAAAAAAATATGTTCCTAAAGTAGTTGTTTCTGTTTGCAATGTTAGGACATCAAATTTTGCTTATGTTAATTGTTTCTTTCTATAGAAAGAGTTTGGTCTTTATTCACAATTCTTCATGGATTCGAACAAAGAGATCTTTACCACATGCAAATAGGTGTATGTGTTCATTCTAATCTCCGTCACTATTTCCCTGTGTACATCCAGATATTCCTTTTCTGATCTTGTCAATGAAACCCAGATTGAGATTGTATCATCTTCTGTTTCCCTATTCCTTCCAGTAAAAGAGACGTATTTATTTCTGAATAATTTTAAGCAGCCTGAAATTATATTCTTCTCTTTATTTCTCACACTAGTGTTATTTTACAGTTCCACTTACAATTTGCTTCATAAGTGTGTTGTGTGGTTTTCCCAATCCTTTGCACCTCTGAACATGCCTCATCATGGAAGTTGTAATCGCCAGAATAAACAGAGAGAAGACAGTGATGTGGGTGGGGGAAGTGGAAGAGGATGCAAAGTAAACTTCAGTCATTTCAGTCACCCATACACCTGGGATTATCCCTAAATTCTCTGTATAAAAACAGAGATTACACAGCTCTAAACAAAGGATCCAGAGTGAGTATGAATGAAAGACATCTCCCGCCCACTGTAATCACTTCTCGATCCACTCCATCTCTACTGTGTTTACAGCAGTGCTTCTCAAACTTTAGTCTGCATTGGAATCACCTGGAGGACTTGTAAAAACAAAACAAAACACACTCCCAGACTGTCTAATTTAATAGGACTGAGGCAGAGCCTGATGATTTGCATTGCCAACAAGTCTCAGCCACGCTGATGCTGCCTCTCTGGGCACCAACCTTCAGAATCCCTAATTTACAGCAATTCTTCCAAGTGAGGTCAATCGCAGATTGAAATATTTTTGAACTTTGTATCAGTGTGTATTTTCACAGATATCTGTAAGGAGAGTTGAATTAAGCATACACAGCTAATGATTTTGCTAAAATACGTTATATTTATATATTTAATTTACATTATTTATTAAATTTCTTTTTAAAATTATCTTATATATAGATGGTTATCTAAGAGCCAGTTGGAAATGAAATGTGTTTTATTGTCTAATACAACCATTGAAAGTACATTAAGACTATTTAATTTGCAAATGTACTGGCCACAATATCTAGAGTGAACTTATTTTTAATGGGAGAGTAAATAAAAATTTTCTAATATAAAAATTGAGCTAAGCCTGATTGGGGGAAGTACTTATGTACCTGTGTGTGTGTAGACACATACATATACATAAGATATACACATACATGTATATGTATATATCTGAGGGAGTTGTTAAAGGATATACAAAGAAAAATTCTAATTTCTGGCTGCGTGTATTAAAACATGAAGAAAAAAAGCCTTCCTGAGACTACATTAAGCATGTCCAAGATGACATGGGAATGGAGTAGAAAAGGTGTTTGTTCTCTGGATGGCCAGATTCAGATTCTTTAGGAAATCATGTCTTGAGAGCAGAATTGTGGGTCACTGTGTTTCTCTTTCTGTTTGTTGCTTTGGGTTATTAAAAAAGAGCTGGGGACTTTATTAAAAAGAAAATGGTTCCAACGTGGATACCCTGGGACATCTTGGATTTCTGACAAGATGAGAAAAGGAATATCTGAACATACACAGGGAAACAGTGATGGAGATTAAAATGAGCCTGGGAGGTCACTCTCCCCAGGCTCTGTCCAAGTGGTGTAGGGGAGCACAGGGCTCTGCCCCATGATGTAAACAATAAATTAAAAAAGAAAATGATATTAATGTTTTAGTCCTGTCAACATCTTGAAAGTTGTTTCACTAAGAGTGGCCAGACATGGTGAGACTTTACCAAATCAGCAAGAATACCACCATGTACTTTATTAGTGAAAGAAATTAGACTGGGGCTGTTGTAAGAACAGTTTCTGAGTGACAATGCAAAATATAACCGACACAGAAGTGCCACACCGTCACAGCATCTATGAGGCTCTGGAGTTATGCTCCCTAGGTTTAGAAGATTTTATGTTTCATCTCAGAGACAGACATTTTCAGACCACCTTTATATGATTACACTGTAATATTCAATTTTATCAAATTATTTTTCTTTTATACATTGAACTAGTCTCTTTCTCCCAATTCTTCTAGAAATTAACAAATTTAAATTTTCTAGCACGTGGCAGTTCCATTTAAGTGGAATTAAATAAGCTCTGTTCATTTTTCTTTTGCTTTCTTCAGTTTGCTTTTCTCTGTGTGAAAAGGATATTTCTTTTTCAAACGTATTATTCTCATGGACAAACAGAAGCTCCTTTTGCAATTGACTTGCCTCTCTTTTCGCCATTATAAAGTTATCACTATGGTCGTTTCACAAGTTAGAAGATAAGTATGATTAAATTCCACTTGACCTTGTTTAGCCCTTTATTCATAGAACACTTCGTAGAGCAAGGGATTTTGAAGCTGAAATCTCTCTTTGAAGTTGATACATAGTACAGAGAGGAAAAGCAATCTTGCCTTGATCTTCGAAAAGCTTACTCTCCAGACTGTACTATTGTTCCCAAAGTGTTGTCCAAGAGCATCACAGGTATCACTTGCGGTTTTGTTAGAAATGTGGATTGATGGAACCACCAAGTGAAACAGAACTTTTGTTTAAACAGCCCTTCCAAATAAAGTGTTTTATGAAGTCCTTTAGGTGATTCTTATGTATATTAGGTTTGAAGGCCACTGCTACACTCAAAGATAATTATAATTAGATTTTTTTTTTTTTTTTTTTTTTTTTTGAGATGGAGTCTCACTCTGTTACCCACGCTGGAGTGCAATGGTGTGGTCTTGGCTCACTGTAACCTCTGCCTCCTGGTTTCAAGTGATTCTCCCGCCTCAGCCTTTGGAGTAGCGGGGACTACAGGTGCATGACACCACACCTGGCTAATTTTTGTATTTTAGTAGAGATGGAGTTTCACCATGTTGGCGAGGCTGGTCTCGAACTCCTGACCTCATGATACACCTGCCACGGCCTCCCAAAGTGGTGGGATTACAGGTGTGAGCCACTGTGCCTGGCCTATGATTCGATTTTTAACGAATGATATCTTTGTAGACTTCGGAAGTAAAAGCAATGCCTTCTGGTTCAGATAAAGGAAGCCTCTGGCACTTGAACCAAAAATAAAGAAGGCTTTTTTTTTAGGTCATGATGGTGGACCTATGGCTATGTGAAAAGAAAGAGATGATACAAGCAAATTCCCAAGGACAGGAAAAGATAGATGTATCAGTGACTAGGGGGTGGGTAAGTCAAAATACAATGTCTGAAGACATTACCAAAGTATTTTGGGAGTACCATGAAAGAGAACGTCTGATATCAAGAAGAGTAAGGGGGACCTCATAGAGCGAGGCTGGGCCAAGACAGGTAATTGCAGTTTAGAAGTTATGTAAACTGAGGACTGGGAAACACAGATTCAGATTTTCAAAGGTGAAGAGGCCTTCAAGATAAACTAATACCATTCACTACACACTGCATGAGTTTCTCCTCTACAACAGGTTGGATGAGTGTTTGGGCTCTGCTGGGTTCTACTGCATGTTGACCAAGATTCTCTCACACATTAGCAAGATATCTAATTATCAAGACAAAGCATCCTCTTCTGGTGTTCTCAATTTTTGTTTATTTGTTTGACATATTCATCTGCTCATGAGTCAGTATTTCTAGTGATGGAATATTTTAATACATAAAAATCACCTTTTCACTATACTGCTTAGTTAGTAGGCTTATATTTTACATCATTTCCCCTGCCCCTGGTTTTCTAACCATTTACACATAATTTTTTTAAATAACAACCTGAAAGACCAAAGCTCTAACTTATTTTCATTGATATAGAGTAAAGTATACACTTAAATTATGGGACATAAGATCCAAGGTTGTCCAATATATAAACCAAGGATGTATTTACCTTCAAGGTATGATCACAGGAGCATCTACAGGCCTGGCCAATCCCAGACACCTCCCCACTGTCTGATTATAATAGACATGAAAGATATATGTATTTTACAGGGATAATATTACATAATAATATTTCTTCAGACATCTAAAAGGTGAATAGCCATCATTGTATCCAATTAGATACAGAATAGTACCTAATCTCTAAAGAGGAAAAACCCCTAGAATAAGGGGGAAAGATCATACAAATTTACCTTCTACAAATAAAATTAATAAAGTCATCAGCATATGACTTTTTACTTAGATGTAGATGTTTGCTAATATATAAATTAACTCCCAATATGAGATATTGAAAATATTTTCTGAAAATATGAGACCTCTGGGTTTATCTGAGACTGACACTCTAAAGCCATTTTGGAGAGATACTAGAGTGCATTCTTGAACAGACACGACTGGTCTATTTCTGCTTTAAGGAAAATTACAGTCCACTCAACTGGATTGCAACATGTCTGGTGTGAGGTACTTTCTAGTTATTGAGAAAGGAGAAAACTGTATAGGAAGAATGCATTCAGAAAGTGTAGAAATGAGATCCACACAAAGAAGGACGAGGAGAAAGGGGAGGGGAGGAAAAGCAGAAGGAGGAAAGGATGAATGTGAACTGCAGGTGACAAGGCTTCAGTATGCAAGAAACTGACTACCATGGCAGAGCAAAAGCATGCTCTCAGATCTATGAGCTTCTAAAATGATCTGACTCCATGCTGAAAAAGGAAACTTTGGATCACTTATTAGGTTTTACAGATAATCTGGATGCACCAAGAACTAATATGGTCAATTTGTTAAGGCTTGTTTGTCTCTTTATTTAGCTCTTCTAACTATAGTTTTTATTCTTTCGAATTGGCCGAAAATACTGTTTCTTCAAATAATTAAGAACTCTATGTCTTGAAAGGCCAAGGTGGACGGATCGCGAGGTCAAGAGATTGAGATCATCCTGGTCAACATGATGAAACCCATCTCTACTGAAAATACAAAAATTAGCAGGGCATGTTGGCACATGCCTGTAGTCCCAACTACGTGGGAAGTTGAAGCAAGAGAATTTCTTGAACCAGGGAGGTGGAGGTTCGGGTGAGCTGAAATCACACCACTGTACTCCAGCCTGGCAACAGAGCAAGACTCCATCTCAAAAAAAAATAAACAAAAAATTCTATGTATTTTGCACATGACATTCTAATTTGGATCAAAGAATTACATTTTTTGTTTGTTTTTTAGTGTTAGAAGCACCTTATAGATCATCGACTTCCATATTTTTAATAAAAAGATTAATATTTTGTCAAGATTACTTAGTCAATGAGCGCATTGGGATGAGGACAGGATATTTGTCCAGTGATTCAGGACCACCCTCTTTCCAATGCTCTATGTCACGTATTTTTAGATATTATCTAATGATCACTGGCTTCTCAGAGGTTAGTAGAGAAAAGTTGTTTGCCTTGCATTTATATTTTAAATAGTTGACTTTATTTCAGGATAATGTTATTATATAATTGGCTAATTTGCTTAGTTTAAAATCTCAAATACTGTTTCATAAGGCAGGATTATTATCTAATCCATACCCTTAAAATAAAATGCTTACCAAATGACAGAGAAAAATAATCAGTGTAATTAAGCCTCTTTTGCTTTTTAATAAATGAAACTGCCTATTTGAGTTTACTCCTGAATCTGAGGTATAATCACCATGTCTTTAGGAGTTCTAGGGTTTTTATGTTGAGAAATAAATTGTAATAAAGTATTTCAGAAGTCAGCACCCAAAAGTGATTGTTTGAGACCTTTGGAATATCTTACTTCAATTTAAGGTACTCAAGTGTTTTACCCACACTAACACAAAAGCTCTTTAAAAGCTAAGAGTCACAATTTAAGACCTTGGATTCATTATTTTATATGGATTGGCACAAACTCTGTCACTTGTTCACAGTCAGCCCTACCCTCAGCAATTCACAGCTCTCATCCACTATGCTGTCATCACATTCTGAGTTCTAAGTCACAACAAGGTCTGGAGCTCTCTAAAGAGAGCTGTATCATGTTAACATGTTGTTAGTTTCAAGTGTAATTAGTGCCTGTTCAAGTATGGCATATGCAAAAGTATCCACATAGGTTCTAAATATTTTTAAATTTGATGTAAAAAGTCCAGATAGCTCATATTTAGTTATTCTGCAATTGGCCAAGGCCAACCGGTAAACTTGGTAAAAATCATACCCAAAGCAAGTTCATCTGCTGGTATTACCTCTACCATTTAAAAACATGTTGTCAAGATGTACAGAATATCTAAAGGACTAAAGTTTCTGCTCACCATCCCTTAAAAGCCAGGCCTGCTGGTAGAGGATATGCTCCGTAAGTGTCTGCATTTATTGCATTATGTAATTAACAATTGCAGAATGGCTACTATATGTTCTATACATGGAGGATCTAATAGTATGTAATGTGGACATATTTTAAGTGCTCATAATATAGCTGAGAAGAAAAGACATACAATATTATTCCATGATAAGGCATAGATAATGTGTCATATTATTAATGGTATTTACAATTGAGATATCTGGTAGTCAGTTAACCTTCCACCAACTAACTGTATGCCATCAGCATGTTCCTTAATTTTCTTATTTGCAAAACGAAAAAAAAAAAATGCAAACTAGAAGGTCTGTTAAGCTTTTCCACCTCTCAGGCTATCTTCTATCCAATCAGATGTAATAAAGTTGGTTTTGCCATTTGGAGCAAATGCCAAAAATTAATACTAGATAATGTTAGAAAAACAAATTTCAAGGTAAAAATCATTAGTGAAGACACAGAGAAATATTTTATGAAAGGTATAATAGAAAACAAAAGATTATGAGCTTTGAATCCATTTAGACCTGGGTACAAATCCTAGCTCCACTATCTTCTAACTGTGTGATGTCAAAAAGCTGATTCATCATTCTTAACCTTCTATAAAATTTGGCAAACGACATCTAACTGAGATAAAGCATGTAACATTGTCTGGTACACAGAAGCATTTACATAGGATGTCTACTAATATTACTACAAGCATTATTGCATAGCATTTTTTTTTCCTTTTCTAAGCCCTCCACACATTAACAGTGCAATTTTAGCTTCACAACTATTCTGTAGAGTGATATTGTTCCCATTCTGCATTTGAGGAAATGGAATCACAAAGAGGTTCACTCACTGCAATAGGTAACTACGAGTGGATAGCTTCTGTCTCTACACAAAAATTGTGGTAGAGAGAGAGAGAGGGAGAGAGAAACGAAGGTGAGAGTGCCTTGACTCCCCATAAGTATCAAATTTTGCCCAACTATTTTTCTCTCAATAGAGTCAATCCTTAAAAGTCTGCACCCACAACTTTAAAAATATGCCGTTTATATGCTGCCAAAAATAGATGCATTGTGTGTGTGTTTGCACTCAAAGGAATGCAGTGCCATGGAACTATGATTAGGAATTAGTCAGGATTATTCATGGCATACTTTATACATTTTTAGTCAATAATCTCAAGATGTTTTCCAAGAGAAAACAGAATGTTCCTTTCATCAATATGTTGGAGATTAAAAGCATAACAGGAATACAATGCTGGTGAAATGTGTTTTATCCAAAGGCATAACAGTCAAAGTCAAGTGACAGAGCCAGGAATAGAACCTAATTCAAATGTTTTGACTTTATATCACTTAAATGTTGTTTATAAGTGTAGAAAGTATATAGTCTCAGGCCTTAATGCTTTTTAATTTTTTGCTGTGTGTTCATATCTTGGGTTGAAAAGGAACTCAGTCTGTTAACAAGGTCAAAACACTCCTTCCTACTCTTGGAAAAATAATAAATAAACTTGAAATTCTTCAAAACTAAATGGTTAATAGCAGCCATATTTGTGAGTAGGAAGTTGCTAACTCTGCCTTTAAATAACGATCACACCAGGGAAACCTTGAGACCTCTCCAGCTCCTGTAAAACTGCCTGCAGGTCACATTCTCCCCGCATCACTACAATCCTGTTTTAATGCAGCAGGTAGCTTTATAGCTGTGAATTTTCTGAACACAAATTGAATTATGGAAAACTGACCTATGCACATCACTTAGCTACCTGGCAGTCATAATTCTCATAACTCAGATCTAATCTTTATTAGCTCCCTGCAGAAAATGTATAAGACTGACCACAAATCCCAGAAATTACATGTGGATAGGTCATGGACATGTGGTTTTCATATACTGGGGGATTTAGAAAACAGGACTCCAAAAGCAGACACATCTGAACCTGTGATGAATAACTACTCTGGTGTGGGCTGTTATGCTCCAGTTCTTAGGGAGGAAGGTATCCTAGAAACAAGCAAAGAAATAGATAAATCCTGGGTGATCCCTATGCTTTTCCTCATTTATCTTCCTCTTGCTTTTTAAAAAAGGCTTTATAACAATCATAAAAATAATACAATACATCCACAGTGAGGGGATTTTTTTCCCCACTGGCATGAACTCATAGGTCAAATGGGATGGTCATACTGACAGGAGTCCAGACTTCTACACAGCAGAATTGACAGTGACAGTCCATTCCTTAGAGGAAGCTGGTGACTGTGCTTCCTGCTGTCAGTCCTTACCAAAGACCTCATCGACACTGGCATCAAAGATATCAGCACTACCTCTTGCCAAACATATACGACGGAATCTAAATGCAAAGGGGCTTTGGAAATTGGAAAAGTCTGATAACTTAAAACATACAAATCTGTAGATTAATAACCTTCAAAATTCTGAAAACAAAAATGCGAGATCCATTTATGTGTCTCTGTGTTTAAAAAACAATTCTGCAGCCATTTTCACTAACTTCAAGGTTATCTTTTTAAAAAATGATACTACTGCTTTCAGGTTTCTGTTCTGCTCGCCAATGTAGTTTAAAATTGTTCCATTTTTGAAATCAGATAAATCTGCTAATTTGAGTATGAATGTCCTCTTGTGGCTGCCTTCCTAGGTGTATTTTATATCTGACATGCTGTTAGCTGACAAAGGTACTGCAGCTTCTAGAAAATTAATATCCTGGAGTTTCTGACTATGTTTTAACAAAAGTGCTTAAATAATATTAGTTAACCATTCATCAGAGATAAATTAAAATTTTCACTAGTAAAAGACATTTTCAAATGAGACATTGTCTTAACATTTCTTTCATACCACCAGATTCTCATTTTTCCTGAGATTTTTTAAATGAATAAGCCAATTAATAAATAATAAAATAATTATTTATTTATTTTTAGAGCAATTTTAAGTGATCAGAAAAATTAAGCAGAAAGTACAGACAGGACACATATACCCCCATCCTCACACACAGACAATCTTTCCCTCTGTCTCTATCCTGCACCATAGTGGTACATTTGTTGAAATCAGTGAACATTGACACTTCATTATTACCCAAAGTCCATAGTTTACATAAAGATTTTCTCCTGGTGTTGTATATTCCATCGGTTTTGACAAATGTATGATGACATGTATTCACTATTGCAGTGTCCTGCAAAATAGTTTCACTGCCCTAGAAATCTTCTGTGCTCCACCTCTTTGCTCACCCCTGGCAAACACTAATGTTTTTATTGTCCACATAACTTCACCTTTTCCACATGTCATATTGTTGGAATCAGATTGGATGTAGCCTTTACTAGTGGCTTTTTTCACTTAGTCACTATGCATTTAAGTTTCTCCCATGTCTTTTCATGGCTTAGTAGCTCATTTTTTCAGGGCTGAGTAATATTCCATTGTCTGAATAGACCCCAGTTTACTTATTCATTTACCTACTGAAGGACATCTTGATTACTTCCATGTTTTGGCAATTATGAATAAAGCATAATTGTGAATTATGCTTCATAAATTCATAATTATAAATTTCATAATTATGAAATATGATTTCACAATTATAATTTCATAATTATGAATAAAGCATATAAACATCCATGTGGAGGTTCTAGTGTGAACATAAGTTTTCAGATCCCTTGGATAAATATCAAGAAGTGTGACTGCCGGGTCTTATGGTTAAGAGTATGTTTAGTTTTGTAAGAAACTGCCAAACTGTCTTCCAAAGTGGCTGTACCGTTTTGCATCCCCACCAGGAATGAATGACAGTGCTTCTTGCTCTGCACCCTCACCAACATTTGGTATTGCCAGTATTTTGAATTTTGGCCATTTTAGTAGATGTGGAATAATATCTCTTTATTTCAACTGGCAATTCCCCAATGACATATGATACTAAACATCTTTTCATATGTTTATTGGACATCTGTATATCTTCTTTGGTTAGAGATTTGTTCATGGCTTCAAATCATTTTCAGTTTGGTTGTTTTCTTATTGTTGAGTTTTAAGAGTGTACATTTTGGGTGATAATAGTCTTTTATCAAATCTGTGTATTTCAAATATATTATTTCCATGTGTGGCTTTGTTTTCTTATTTTCTGCATATTAAGAAGAAAATGAAGGAAACAATTGATATGCTGGACTTCATCAAAATAAAAAAAATTCTGTTCTTCAAAAAATTCTGTTTTGAAGAACAGAATTTTTTTTAAATTTTAATGAAGTCCAGCATATCAATTGTTTCCTTCATTAATCATGACTTCGGTGTAGTATTTAAAAAGTTGTTGCCATTCTCAAAATCAACTAAATTTTTTCCTAGGTTATCTTCTAAAAGTTTTATGGTTTAGCAGTTTACATGTAAGTCTATGACCGATTTTGAGTTAATTTTTGAGCAGGGTATTAGGAATGTGTATAGATTCATTTTTCTACATTTGGATGTCCAGTTGGTTCAGCATCATTTCTTGAAAAACTATCTTTTCTCTATTGTAATGCTTTTGCTTCTCTGTTAAATATTGGTTCACTATCTTTATGTGAGTCTATTTCCGTGCTGTCTAGTCTATACTATTAATCTATTTGCCTTTTTTGTACAAATACCATACTGGTTCAGTCACTATAGCTTTACAATAAGGCTTGAAGTCATGTAATGTCAGTCCTCCAACTTTGTACTTCTCTTTCAATACGGAGTTGGCTATTCCATATTGTTCTTTTGCTTGTTCACATAAATTTTAGAAGTAATTTATCAATATTCACAAAAAAACTTGCTAAGATTTGTATTGAAATTGAATTGAATCTATAGAGAAAGTTGTGAAGAACGGACAGGTTTGACAATACTGAGTTTCCTATCCACAAATATGGAGCATCTCAATTTATTTAGATTTTAAAAATATTTTTCATCAGAACGTTGTAGTTTTCCTCATATAGATTTTAAATTTATACCTAAGTATTTCATTTTTGAGGATATTAATGTAAATGATAATATGTTTTTAATTTAAAATTCCATTTGTTTGTTGCTAGAATATAGGAAAGCAATTGACTTTTATAATTAATCATATATTCTGCCACCTTGATACAATCACTTGTTATTTCCAGAAGGAGTTTTTTAGATAATGTTTTTGGATTTTTGACATAGACTATCATGTCATCTACAAACAAAGACAATTTTATTTCTTCTCAATCTAGAACTTTTTAGGTTTATATTTATTGCAATATTATTTGTACTACCTCATTGGATTCTCACAATAAATGAATAGGTGTGCTATCCATATATACTGTCTTCATTTTCTTAGTGAGAGAATAAAGGGCTAAGTTGCTCAGGTTCACATGGTATTAAAATCAGAATTTGTTTGACTCTATGCTCTTTCCTACTACATTAAACTACACTGCCTTCTAAGGTTCTTACAAGTTTTGATTTTAAAAGCAGCATCAGATATCTTACTTCAATTAGTTTTAAGTCAAATTAGTTAATTTAATGGGCAAGTTTCCTGAAATTACTTTTAAGTTTACCATATGCAGAAAAGAAAAACCCATTAACTAAAAAAAAGTTAAAAAGCTTACAATGGATTTATGTAGTATAAAAATAGGTTGAAAATTTTATTGTTCAACTATTTAACAATTAAAAATGTTTGAATGCTAAAAACTAAATCAAAGGAGACCTAAATAATTGGAGAGCTATACCATGTTTACGGATTGGAGAACTCAATACTGTTAAGATGTCAATACTTTGTAAACTAATATAGCTATTCAATATGATTCAAATCTTAATCTTAATAGTAGTTGTGTAGGTACAAATAGGTTTATACTAAAATTTACATGGAAAACCAAAAGAAATAGAGTAGCCAAATCAATTTTCTTAAAGAAGAAAGAGGACTGACAACACCTGATTTCATAACTTACTATAAAGCTACAGTTTTAAAGAAATCTTGAAAAAAGAGTAGACACACAGATCAATGAAACACAACACAGAGGCCAGAGGCATACCCACACATATAGGTCAATAGATATTTCACAAAGGTGTGAACATGATTTAGTAGATAAGTGATAGTCTTTTCAGCAAATAAAGCTGAAACAATTAGATATCCATATGCAATAAACAAGTAAGCCTTGATCCCCCTATTTCACACCACATACAAAAATTAACTTTAACACAATAATTATTGCAAACCTTAGTATTATAGAACTTCCAGAGAAATATAGAAGAAAGTCTTTATAATTCTGGATTAGGTATAAGTTTCTTACATAAATCATAAAGGTATAATCCATATATAATAAATTTAATAAATTTGATTTCATTGAAATTAAATATTCTGTCATGGACAAGATGATCTGAAGAGATTAGAAAAACAAGCCATAGACATAAAGAACATATTTATAAATCCCATAAGTAATAAAGAACTTGCATTCTAAATATATAAATAACAAAAATAAGAAAATAGGGCTTGAAAATAAAAGATATCCAAATTGGAAAGGAAGAAGTGCAGCTATATTCTCAGATGACATGATCTTGTATATAGAAAATCCTAAGGAATACACACGCAGACACTGTATGAACAAGAGTGACTCTATTTAAATGCTGATCTGCACTGTGACTCCTGACTAACCCTAAGTCTAGGAATGCCTCCAAGATATCTAGTTGATGTATTACTTTTTATATAGAAACACCTATTCACTGTAAGTCTTCCCTTTCCTCCCAAATAATCCTTGATGGTGTTGCATACATCATAGGTTGTAAGGCCCATAGCTACCTACTCATTCCTTCTAGAGCACATATACTTTTTCACCAAATTAAATCCCTAGGACTCGGGGGTTGTGGTACAGAGATCGACCTGTCTTGCTGCTGTGTAAGACATATTTCCATTTGTAAGTTCTTTCAAGAAATCACTCTTTTCCTATAAACTAGATTGTCTGCCTCACTCTTTGTTTTCTTCACTGTCAGCCTTTGAGGGATGCTTTGTATATGCAGCCCTTTCATGGAACACACATGCACACAACAATTAGAGCTAACAAGTTCAGCAAGGCTGCAAGATTTAAAATTAATATACAAATAACAGGCTGGGCACTGTGGCTCATGTCTGTAATCCCAGCACTTTAGGTGGCTAAGAGGTCAGGAGTTCAAGACTAGCTGGGACAACATGACAAAACCTTGTCTCTACTGAAAATACAAAATTAGCCAGGTGTGGTGGCAGGTGCCTATAATCCCAGCTACTCTGGGAGGCTGACACAGGAGAATCGCTTGAACCCCAGGAGGTGGAAGCTGCAGTGAGCCAAGATCACACCATTGCAATCCAGCCTGGGGAAAAAGAGTGAAACTCCATCTCAAATATATACATATATATACACACATATATATACACAAATAACAAACCGTATTTCAATACACTGCAATAAAAAATCTGAAAATGAAATTAAGAAACAATTCTATTTACAGTAACATCAAATAGAATAAAATTTATTGATAATAAAATTTACTGAACAAATTTAATAAGTGCAGACTGAAAACTACAAAACATTGTTGAAAGAAATTAAAGTAGATCTAAATAAGTAGAAAGACATCTGATGTTCATGCATCAGAATACATAATGTTGTTAGGATGGAAATAGTCCCAAACTGATCTACAGATTCAATGCAATCCCTATCAAAATTTCAGATTGTCGCTGAATAAACTATGTTTATCCTAAGATTCATATAAAAATACAAGGAACCTATAAAAGCCAAAAACCTTAATAAAAAGAAGAACAATAGTGGAAGACTCATACTTTCTGGTTTTAAATCTTACTACAAAGATACAGTAATCAAGATAGAGTAGTACTGGCATAAAGGTTGACATATAGATCAATGGAATAGAATTGAATCTTCAAATAAACCCTCACATTTATGGTTGCCTTATTTATAGCCATGTAATTGGAAAAAATTGTCTTTTCAAGAAAAGAACTGGAATAAATGGGAATCCACATGCAAATAAATGATACTGGACTCTTATCTAACACCATGTACAAAAAGTAACTGAAAATAGATCAAACACCTAATTGTGAGAGCTAAAAGTATAAAACTCATGGAAGAAAATATAAAAGTAAATCTTTATGAATTTGGACTAGGCAATGATTTCTTAGATATGAAAGCAAATGCATAAATGACAAAAGAAAAAACACATAAATTTCATTTAATCAAAATGTAAAACCTTCATGCTTCAGAGAATACCATCAAGAAAGTGAAAAGAGAACAGAGAGCACAGAAGAAAAATTTTGCAAATCATTATCTGATAAGTGGCTTACATCTAGAATTCACAAAAATGGGCAAAGAATTCAAACAGATATTTCTATTAAAAGGATATACAGATGAACAATAAGCACATGAAAAGCTATTTGACATCATTAGCCGACAGGAAAATAGAGAGAAAAGCCTCTTCACCCCCACTATTACGGCTATAATCAAAGGCAAATAATAACATGTGTTGGCATGAAGAGAATTGAAGCCCTCATATACTGCATAAGAGAATGTAAAATGGTATAGCCTGGCACCCTTGAAAAACATAAAGTTAAACATAACAAACTGTTAAACATAAAGTTATTATATGACCTAAACCCAGAAATGCCACCCCCATGTATATATTCAAGAGAAATGAAATAGCATATCTACTATTTCTGTATACAAACTTGTACATACATGTTCATCAGAATTATTCATAACACCCAAAAAAGTGGAAATGACCTAGATGTTCACCAACTTATAAACAGAGCATGAAATGCAGTACACCTATACAACAGAACTGGCCATAAGAAGAAATGAAGTACTTATGCATGCTACACATGGATAAAGAAATTAAAGATTTAAATAAGCAGAAAGACATCCCACGTTCATGGATCAGAATACATAATATTGTTAAGATGGAAATACTCCCAAACTGATCTATAGATTCAATGCAATCACTATCAAAATTTCAGATTGTCACTGAATTTGACATTGAATTTGAATCAGCCTAGTGACTGTGTACTACAGCCACTAGTACAGAATGTATACTATTGGCACATTCTGTCACTGCAATGACAGAAATGTTATGCCAAGTGGGAAAAAAAAAAGTCACAAAGACAACATATTGTATGGTTTCTTTATATTTAATGTCCAGAATAAGAAAATGTGTAGATATAGAAAGTAGGACTTGAAAGTAGATTAACAGCTTAATAGATTAATAGTAGATTAATAGTCACCTAGTTTGTGGGAGATAGAAAAAATGTTTTAAAATTGGTTGTGATGATAGTTGCACATGTGTGGAATACTGGAAACAATTGAAATTAGTGAACTGCATAGTATATGAATTATATCTCAATAATGGACATATTTAAAAGATAATTGATATCATTTGTAATTAGGGAAATGCAAGTTAAAGCATTATGGGATAATACTAGATACATATTAAAAGTAGCAGAAGACAGAACACACACAAAAATTGTCAATATGAAGTATTGGCAAGGACGTGGAGCAAGTAGAATTCTCACAGATTGTTAGTGGGAATGCAAAATAGTCTAGCCCCTTTGGAAAACAGTTTGGTGATTTCTTATAAAGTTAAACACAACACACATGTGCCATATGAGTCAGCAAATCCGCTTCTCAGTGTCCACTAGAGAAACAAATATTTATTTACAAATAGAGATCTATACTCATTCCTCAGTCTAAATGTTGCCAGTCCTTCTGCCTCTAAACTTTTCCTCTATTCTGGTCTCCTTTTTCTAATCTGATGTTTAACCCCTAAATTCTCTTCAGTTCATAGTTTAGAAGCCTACTTCTCAAAATTGGAATGCTTTTATCCTAGACGTACTCAGTCTCTGCAGAAGTTCCCACAGAACCCAGTAATTCATCACTTATTACAACCATACACAATTGCCATTTACTTCTATTTAGCTCCTCCCCCTAAATGCCAGGATCCAAGAGGGCAGAGTATATACTTCCTCTGCCTGTGATTGAATCTCTAGCACCATCAGAGCTTCTGTTTTATTTTTAAATTTATTTGAGGAATATTTGGCCTTTTGCGAGCATCATGCAAATTTTAAACATCATATTGCTAGCTAAGAAAAATTTAAAGCAACGTAGATATTCTCTTTTGACACGATGATATGACTAGACCAATAACTGGAATAAAATAATGAGAGGAAGACAATAGAATGAAAAAAGAGGAGAGGAAGAGAGAGAATTTGTGGTACACAGTCATAGGCTGACTCAAAGCTCCAAAGGGAAACTCTCTAAGGATGCTTCACATTTACTTTGGAACTCCACGCATAATTTCGCAAAAATTTCAAAGTGAATTTGAAAACTCGTCTCTTCATGTTGCTTATACTTTAGACAAAGAGATCAATACAATGCAGAGTAAATTTGACTTTGTTTTTCAGTGATGGAAGCATTTCTTAAAAAGCATCAAATCTAACATTTCCATCTTGCAGAAAGCACCAAGCCTGGTTAATTTTCTCATGAAAGGAACTTCCTGGGTATACACAGCTACAGATTTAACTAGTCTAATATACATATGAATAATCCTTTGGCAAGATCCCCCTTCCTCTCACCTAACCCCTACCCTAATATTGCCTGCAAGCAGCAGAGGAGAGAACGGATAACAGCTGATCTCTGTGTTTCTCTAATCCTCTTCAACTCCTAATTCAAAGGAAATCACTACAGGAAAGGAAGCGGGGAGGAACACACTTCCCTAAATCAACATAGTTGCAATACTTGATTCTCACCAAAATGATGTCCTCTAGATCTTATCGACATCTTTAACAAAAATCCATCTTGTTGAGCCTTGTCTTTTCAAACCTTGACCCTAGAGCAGAAATTGCAAAACTAGTGAATCTTGGCATTACGTATTGTCATAAGTGATGGGATTGTGTTTTTGCTTTAATTTTGCTTTAAATTGATTTAGCTGTCTACACTTCAAAATAAATGGCCTTTTACATTGAAATCCATATTTCTTAGTTCTTTTGAGAAATGTGAATGAATGTTCAACAACACTAGGCCTTCATTCAGGCACAGCAATAATCAACTGGGGACGAGGTGAGGCCAACCCCTTTAGACTGGGTGTGTACTCATTATTTCACCACAGACTCATGCTGCTGAGCCTTTTCTTTCACTCATTACTTCTTTGTATCCTACTGTAAGCATCTGAATTTTCAGTCTCTACCTTAGGGCTGAGGGAGGGCTGAGTGATAGGGAGTGACAATTCTAAATGTATTTTAGATTAGAAAGAATATTCCTAACAAAATGCCCTATGATTCTAAACTTCTATTAGGAAGTCTATAGCCTTTTGAGGATTAAGTAAGGAAGCTAACTAGTACACATAGCACTGGCTAAAAGACAAAACATACTCCAGGTTCCAAGCAATCAACTTACAAATGGACCACTTGTACTTTCTTATTAAAGATGATAACTGTTTCTCAGGTCTTGTGTCCTGCACTAATCACTAAGCAATAGCTAAACAGTTACTTAAGAGTTAGAAAGAATCACTGCATGCAGATTTTACAGGCAGAACCGTGGGCTTCCCAGCTCTCTGCTTCTCTAATTAAGGAAGATGGAATAAGAAGAAATATAATCAACTCAGAATTTTTGCAGCCTGATGTACTCAATAGCAGGTCTCTTGTCCAAAAGATTTCAGAAAGGTTTCTCTTCTCTTCATTTAAATAATTAAACATATAAAACTTGGTCTCACTTTCTACTTTTAAATTTATTATGCTACCTTTACCCCTTTAATCTCTGGCATTGATAGAACTGAGTTGATACCTACTCTTCCATAAATTAGCGTGTGATCTTAAGTGAGTTACTTAATTACTCTCAGCTAGGGTTTCCTTATCAGCAAAATGGTAATAATAGTATTTATCTCAATCGTTGTGAGCACTGACATAATAAGGTAATGAGTATAAAGTACTTTGCATGATTTTGGCACAGATTACTAAATGTTTTATTTCTTTTCCTTTATTTTCTTCCTTTTCTTTTTATTATTTTTAAAGTTATTTTCATTCTATAAAAGCCAAAAAGTAACCACTCCTGCAATATGTCTGGTTAACTAGCCTCTTCCATTCACCATCAAATTACCTACACATAGGAAACACATAACAGAACTCTTTCTTCCGGTTTTTAGAAACTTGAATGCCAGGAATGGAGAAAATTACTTTAATCTCTCATCTTCCATTTATAGATAATGAAATTGCATCCCAAGGCTTATTGATTTGTTAAAAGCACTCCAGCATGGGAGTAGAAACACTCATTTTAAAACACAAAAGGCAAAAATGGAACGAGGTTTTAAACAGTAGGGTTCTGTTTAGATAAGCCCTAAAGAGCACATTGTAGGAACTCATTAGGCTCATGTTTAATTGAGTGGAATAGTGAATTGATTAAAATAGATCACCCCCAATGTGCATGATCAGGCTGATGATTAAAACAAAGTTTAGTTTCGAGACTGGAATTATTCTTCAGCTAGTTGTCAGTTAGTATGTTTGTGTGTTACCTCTTGACCAAATACCATGATGACGATCAATTTGGGGAAGTTTCCACGTTCAAAGAAGTTTCACATACCAATTAATTGTATATCAAAACTTTGGGCCAGACACGGTGGCTCACACCTGTAATCCCAGCACTTTGAGAGGCCGAGGTGGGCATATCACCTAAAGTCAGGAGTTTGAGAACAGCCTAGCCAACATGGTGAAACCCCTTCTCTATGAAAAATACAAAAATTAGCCAGGCCTGGTGGCAGGCACCTGTAATTTCAGCTACTTGGGAGGCTGAAGCAGGAGAATCACTTGAATCTGGGAGGCAGGGGTCGCTGGGAGGCAGAGGTCACCGTGAGCCAAGAACACATCACCACACCCCAGCCTGGGTGACAGAGTGCAAGACTTGTGTCAAAACAACAACAACAACAAACTTTGGGTACGTAATTTTAGCAGAGGATTTTGCCTATGACAACTTTTGACCTATTAATGTTGCTGAAAAACAATTTTATCTGAAATTGAAAGTAGATACAAGGGTCTAACAACTATATATATTTTTAAATTACCTTATTAAGTGAAATTTTCTTTTTGAATCTTCAGACATATCTGAAGATTCAGGTGACCTCTTTTCAGGCAAGATTTTTGAAAAAAAAGTTTAGGGAGGAAAGCGAACACTAATGCTTCCCGGACGATGATGTCCACATTGTGTGGCATTTGGTACTTTATCCTACTTTCTTCACGATACAGTGGTTCAACTCTTTCACAAGGCAGACATAAGAGATAGTATGTGTTTCTCCTAAGAGTACCTAGCCAGGATTCAAATCCAAGTCTCTCTCCATATTGCATACTTTACTCATTAAATCATGATGTTATCCACACTTGAAGATTTTCTATAGGGTTAATAGATGTTTGTTTACTCAATAATTTGTACAATATTTATTGAACACTGCCCTTACTAAATGTCAGACTAGGGAAACAAAAACAAAGGTTCTAGACGGTATTTCCAGGTCCAGCAGGGTATATGATCACAATAGCCTTTAAAGACGATGTCTTAAATGAATGAATAAAGACACTTCAGCTCTCAACTTGCTCATTATCTACCTAGAACTGCACTGTCTGATACCTGGCCACAAGCCATGTGGCTATTGAGCACTTAAAATGAGGCCAGGGTGGATTAAGATGGGCTTTAAATATAAAATACATGCCAGATTTTAAGTCTTAGCATAAAAAGAAATATAAAATATCTCATTAACGGCTTTTATATTGATTATATTTATATTGAAATTATACTGTTTGGGGTATATTGAATTAAATGAAATGTTAAAATCAGTTAACCTGTTTAGTTTTTTTTACTTTTTTTAGTGTGGTCCTAGAAAATTTTAAACTATACATGTAATTTCCCTCAATTTGTATTGGCCAGCCTTAACCTAGTGCTGTTAAGTCCTAGGGTACTTGCTTTTCAGTTTTAATTTCACTATTAAAACTGATTCTGGCCGGGCTTGGTGGCTCACGCCTGTAATCCCAGCAGGCCAAGGCAGGCGGATCACTTGAGGTTGAGTTTGAGATCAGTCTGACCAACAAGGTGAAACCTCATCTCTACTAAAAATACAAAAATTAGCTGTGCATAGTGGTGCCCGCCTGTAATCCCAGCTACTCGGGAGGCTAAGGCAGGAGAATCGCTTGAACCAGGAAGGGGTAGGTTGCAGTGAGCCGAGATCACGCCACTGCACTCCAGCCTGGTGACAGAGATTCCATCTCAAAACAACAACAACAACAACAACAACAACAACAACAACAACAACAAAACCTAGTTCTGTTCTCTCTTTTTTTATTTATGACAATAATAATAAGTTAGGTTTTAAATGCAGTTTATTTTAAATACAATCTATGTAAGATTAGAATGAATTGCTAGGGGTTAAAAATATTTATATTCAGATGCAAAATAGTCCATACGCAGATTCTACTAAAATATGACTTCCCTGTAGTCCCTTTCCTGGTGAGAAGCTACCACAGTTCTCCAAATATATACTGCCAGCTGTACAAGATGAACTCTAACCTGTGCAGCCTGATAATCAAATATTTAAGGCTGTTAATCAACTGCCTCCACCCCATCTCATGTTCCTGCCAACTTAGCTGTCTAGATTTCCTTTCTAGTGCATTCCTGGAACACAAGAATGAGCACTGTGCCTTTCTTCATGCTGTTATCTCTACTTAAAGTTCTTTTTTTTTCAAATCCAACTCCTGCCTAGTTTTCAAGGTTCAATTTATTGTTTACTTCATGTCAGTTCCCAAACTACTATAATCCCATAGAGTTTTCTCCCTTCTCTGAATTCTAAGACACTAATATTCCATTTGAAAATACCTATTACTGGACTGCGGGAAGTCTCTTCTTTTCTATAAATGAATCATGACCCTTATATTCCAAAGACTGTAAGTGGAAAATTTATAAAGAAATCTCTACAACATGGAAAGGAACTCACTATGCATTCAGGTTAGGCTTTTAAGGGTCATGTTCAGCCACATCTTTTTAACAGTGAAAGGACTAAGATGCTGAGCAGTTTATAACCCAAGGAGTGGGCAGTCACACCGGTGTGCTCTGTTCTACATAAATAAAAGCATTCCTGACTATAGCATCCCTTCCCTACCAAAACAGGAGAGCTGCCAAGATGCTCACTTAGAACAGTTGTTGGTTTGTGTACAAGTGTTAAGTAAGGGTTTGTTCTTTTTCTTTTATGGGTTTTTTTTTTTTTTTTTTTTTTTTGAGGAAAAGAAAACGAAGAATGGGAAGAATGGAAGGGGACTGTAAAAGCTGTATTTATTTATAATCAAACATATCCTTATTTGATAACAGATGACCAATTAAAGCAATGTGTGAAACTTGAACAGCATTCTGTCAAAAAGCAAAGAAACAGTAGAGCTCATAGCAATCAGCACTTCTTGCAAACAGCAAGAGGCCCCTCTAAAGCCTTCTGTCTTGGCACTGGGGCTTTGCTAAATCTGGCTCACCATTTTGCGAGTGGGAACAATCAGCTTTGTAGGTGGTAGGGAAGTATTATAATTAAATGTCCACCCACTTTTTCCTTTTTGATGAAATGCTCCCATGAAACTCACTAAAATAAGGTGCATAAAGATAGACGAATTTTTGATGAGTAAGTCAAAGCACCGACCAACCTAGCTTTTTACATAGAGAAAGTTCTTTATTTTACAGAAAATTTTCAGGCCTAGATCATTAATACTGTCATATTTAATGATAACTAACATGATGAAATCTGTAGGGAAACTGGAGATTTCACTGTTTTTGTTAGTAGTGACTGTAGTGTTCAGCATGAACTGACTTGCAGAAAAGAAATTATAATATTATTCAAAAATAAGAGTGAGTTTTTTACAAATCGATTTTAGAGAAATATTAAATAATAACCATTTAATCGTAATAGCCTTTGTAATAATAAATAATGCATTTATTGAAGGTAATGGCATTCCTCTGAATAATAGTTATATTACCACATTAAGGTTACAAAGTATAACTCTGAGAGAGCAAAGGGCTTGAAAGATGTCATTGAATTGTCAGAAACTTTTTATGAGGGAGCTCTGGAACAGTCTATAGTGTCTGCTTTTGGTAATTAATGGTAATAGCATTACTATGTACTAAAATTACTGTGAAGAATTAATTTTAAGTACTTATATGCAATAAGGTAGGGAGGTTCTCTGCTTAATAACTGAGCTCAGACATATATTTCAAGTCATTACTAGAATCCACAAAGTCAATATTTTAGAAAGAAAAATTAAAATTAATTGGTGCTATGAATATTTTCCTTCATTCAATATGGATTTACTGGGCATGAGCTATATAGACTTTGCCATCAGAGGAGGCTCAAAGCAATAATCCTCTCTAGAATTAATGAATATTTTTATTTTTTAGCTAAATTTCATCATTTTATTCTCCTGTTTAATAGATTTTATTGGCGGAAGCCAGTAGAGATCATGGTGCCCTAAGTCACCAACAAGGTGAGATCAAAGTACTGGGGAGCATATGAACACATATGTCATTAATTGAACACATTTGTCATTCATTGCTAACCACTATGTGAAGATGACTTTTAAAATACTTCTTATCCTTCCCCACTGTGGTTCTGTGGATCCAAGAACACAGAGTAACTTGGATGTTCAAAGTAGGAAAGGTTTGCATAATAGGTACTCAGTTCAGCATAACTAAGATAAAATTAGCCACAAAGATCTAGATTCTCTAGTTACTGGCACTACCAAGGTTTTATAACCATCGTTACCCATGATCATTTTATACTAAACTACAATAATAGGTGTGGTGACACATCTGAGGTCTCCTTCTATATTAGTGTAGCAGGACACGTCAGATGTGTTACCAACAGAGAACAGGCATGGTCAGACCAAATTCATCAGCCACTTTCCCCCTCATTCTCATTTGTTTTCTCTAATTCCCCAGATGTTTTAGTTTTTCCAATTATTACCCACAGAATTTTTTAATATTTCATTTTTTGCTTTGTGTTTACTTCTACTTTTTACTATTTTTTTGTAAAAATTGAATGTTAACCATTATTTAAAGAGTTCTTTAACAGCGTGGAGGTTTTCTTCAAAGATTTGATTGAAATCTTTAAAAATGGCATTTTTTTTTCTCATTTAAGTCTTACTTCAACAACTTCCCTGATTTTAGATTTCTCTGACAAACATAGTTGAGGTATCAAAACCCAGACATGTTGATAATAGTTTTTTCTTGAAGTCATTTAGAATGTAAGACTTTCTGCCCTGCTATGTCAAATTGCCCAACTTAGGAATAAGATAAGTATATGTGCATGTTTACAATCCCCAACTTCCTTGCTCCCTACCACCCCTTCCCAAAAAGAGAATTAAATTAAAGAAGTCTCTTTGCTTCAGGGGTGGTAGGGAGCAAGGAAGTGGGGGATTGCAAACAGTCTATACGAAGAAAACTCACATTGTCCTCTGAAACTGATAGACTTAAGCTCTCCTATTTTCTAGGACCCTATCAGAGATACTTTTGTCTCAATGTTTGTAGTAAATTAATGAATTAATGATGATTTTCTTTGTTGCTTTGTTTAGGCAGAGTCTTTCAAAAAAAAGATTTTTTTCTGGAAGATAACTGTAGTACTTTTTCTTATTCTTTATAAGATAAACACACACACACACACACACACAGAGAGAGAGAGAGAGAGAGAGAGAGAGAGAAGCAACTTAGTGTGCAAGCAGTATACTTAAAAACCATTTTCATTTTCTCCTGTTATAGGAAACTATCAGTCTGTAAGTCTTTCAGTTGAAAAAAATATTTGTTACATCACAGAATTTAAGAAACTGGGAGTGATCTTAGATATTATCCTGTCTAACCTTCATTTTACAGATAAAGCAAATGAAACCCTAAGAAGAGAAGTGTAGGGTCACAAATACTTTGCTGTACCTTCTGTTTAGAAATGTAGTATCGCTGCTCCCCACTCCTGTGTCTGGGAAGGCTCTGTAGCTGGTTTGACCAATAGAATACAAATGACAGCTTCTACTTCATAGTTCTTGCTTGCATTTGGGACTTCTCATTTCAGAACCCAACCACTATGCTGTGAAAAGCTGAAGCTACATGAGGCCATGTATTGCTGCAGCTGTCAACAACCACAGCTAAGCCCCCAGCTGACAGTTAACATGCACTTTCAGTCATGTGACTATGCCATGTAGCATGTCAAGACTAGGCAAACCTTTGGCAGATTCCATCTCCAGCCAGTATCTGACACCAATCCCATGAGAAACCTTAAGCAAAACTTGCCCAGCTTTTCCTGGTCAACCCACAGATTAGTGAGAGATAACAAATAGTTGCTTTAAGCCACTAAATTCCAGGATGGTTTGTTAGATAGTAAAAGCTCACCAGAAATGAAAGTAACTTAGATCAAAGCTTCTAAGCAATACCAGAATAAAAATCAGAACTCAAATATCACTCAAACCTAATATAATCTCATTATAATGTGTTAAGGTAATATGTTGAGTTAAATGAGATCCAATTTCAGTCTCCCAATAGTTCATAATTCCAAAAGATTTTACTGTTTCAGAATTCACATGGAATGCATAATTTCCAAACTTCTTAAACTTTAAAACAAATTCTTAGAGCTGCGTCTACATAACGGTAAACTACCATTTGGTACAAGGTAGCATTCCTAAGTTTCCTTGAAGGTAGTGTCTTAGTAATATGCCACGAAAGAAAAAGAGATAAGCTGATTTGGGGAAAGCTCTTGTTTAAATTAAATTAAAAAGGTCTCTTTGCTTCAGGATTTTTCAAGAATGTAAATTTTCCAAGCAGAGCTATAGATAGTATTTATTTTCTTAAAATTATTTAACCAAAGTACCCTTCTTCATCGAAAAACTAAGCTGAAAAATAGGAAGATGAATTCAATTTTGTCAGTATAAACCAAGTTTTGCTTTCAGAGGATTTCATAAAAAGAAGTTGTTTTCATAATTTGGTGTGTCTTCAGCTTAGAAAACACATTTTTAGATAACACTTTCATGACTGTCAGGGACTATGCTTAGTTATGTCTTTCACAATCTGTTCCCATTGCTTTCCTCCCTTACTTTTAACATTCTTTTGTGTGTCAAGTTAATAAATCTTTCTGGAATGTGTAGATGAAGGTATAAAACTGGATACATAATAAATAATTTAATTAATTAAAAATTATCCTGTAACATTACATTAATAATGTCAATGACTATGAATGGGCTTAAAGGTTTGTGAATCAACCCTTCATTTAGTTTAATAACCTGGGAATTCGCTCCAACTCTAATTAGCTTGGTTTGGGTTTTGTATCTTTATTTACATCTAAGGTCAACTGAAATTGTAACACTTGCTGAACCTAACAGAGTTCTCGGGAAATTCAAAAGAAATTTCAGAGTTGGAGGTAGAACGGTTTTGGACTGCACAAATTGTAGTAATCATGTATTCATCCGCTCCTTTCATTTTCTAGTTCTGGAGATGGAGATCCATAAAGAGAGTCTGTAGCTACATTGGAAACCTCCTTCCCCAGGATCCGAGTTAAAGATGTTAAGAAAGTTCCCTTTTTCAGTAGATGTTATATTGAATGATGTGATTCTAATTCACATGCTGATTATAAGAAGTTTTACAAGCATTTGGGCCAAAAAAACTTATTTCTCCAAAGAATTCATGGCTGGTATAGGAAAATGAAGCAATCAAAACATTTAATAACCTATACGGCGTGGGCTCAGACAACCAGAGCAGACACCAGCAATACACAGCAGGTGCAGCCACGCTGATGAGTATGAACCATACTGAATATCAGCTCAGCTCTATGGATCTAGGAAATCACATTTCTCCCTTCTTGCCACTGGTTTGTGGCCTTGTGAATACCGTCATCTTATTTGTGTTAGAATTTCTTCCATTCAGGCTGTCTCTTAAAATATACTTGTGTTATTGATATTCATAATACAATAAATTCTGTTATCTCCCTCCTGGGAAGCTATCAGCACTTCACAACTCCTTCAGTAATATGCTACCCTGCTCCAAAAATCACGGTGCATTCCCATGTCTCAAGTATCCAAGCAGAGGGAATAATAGTTTTACTGTCTCCTTTTGCCCCTATGGGGACATGAGCCAATTCACTACCCCTATTTGCTTATTCATGGATCTCTCTATCCTGTATATCTTATATTCTTATTCAGTAGTCATGCCACATAGTTAAATATGACTTGAAAGGCTGACAGAGTAATGCAGCTAAGAAAAGATGGCAGAGAAATAATAAAATGATATGAGATAGAGTATCTGATACATTCAAGTCAGAATGGGAAGAAAATATTTGTAAGGATAAAACAAAATATCTGCATTTTGGAGTATACTTGTACTTCCCCAATAAAACTTTTGCTTGGTTTACAAAAAAAAAAAAAAAAAAAAAAAAAAATCTGCATTTAGCCTGTTCCTTTGTGAAGCTCTGCTAAAATATGCATTAAAAAAAAAAAAAAAACACAAGCCAATGTGGAGTGATCTATACATCTGGACATATACACCTTAATAGTACCTTGGCCAGACCCTACTGTATTTGTAACATGGTGTCAAAAGTTTTTATTTGGGTACAATTCAACCATAAACGGAGAATGGGAGCCTCATCCTCCTGGACTTCAGTGAGTTACAGTTTTAGCATGCTTACCTCTACAAGCCTGCTGGTGTGTTCATGAAATATCGCAGCATATTCTTTTATTTCCTTTTCCCGGCCATTCTTAGCAGCTTCAATGAGAACCAAAAGTGGGACTGTTGTATCCAAGAAAGAGTCTGACACATGATCTATAATAGCCTTGCGGAGCTGAGAAAAAATGAAAAATTCAGTTTTTGTTTTTTTTTTTTTTTCCCAAGAAATAGTCCATGGTATTTCCTTTTCATACAATCTCAGTAGTTAGTTACACAACTCATTTTATTCAGTTTTTACACAATTCCTAAAATCACAATCCTTAAGGGTATATAAGAATGTCCCTTAAGAAACTAAAAAACAAAATATCCAGGTGAAAAAAATCATCTAGCAGTAATTCCCATCATCTCAAAAGTAATTTTTCTTAAGTTGTATTTAACCAGAAGCCAGATTAAAAATGGTAATACTTTTTTTTGTTCGAAGAAATTGTGCTATTAGAATGTTTATGCATGTGTACAAATAACATTGTACATCTTGTATTTTCATAATTATAAATTATAAAATGTTGCCTACCTTGTTGGAGGAATTAATGATAAATTTTAATTAGCTAAATTGTAGACTTCATGGTAATTAAACCAAGTTAGATCACCGATTATGCCAGTTGATAACAGATTAATAGAGCAAGAAGAATAATAAATGGGTTTGATGTCCAATTTTCCCCATTTGCATTAATTGTTCTTGCCCTCACACATTAAATTATTAAACAATGATAATATTCTGCTACAATTAGTTCTTTTAAATTAGATTACATATAAGCTTATTAATGACAATTAGGCAATTACTCAGCAGATATTTTCTGAGATTTAAAACTGCATTGAGAAATGAATTCATTGTATTTATATAATATTGAATCTTTAAAGATCATAGTATCAGGCTGGGTGCAGTGGTTCACGCCTGTAATCCCAGCACTTTGGGAGACCAAGGTGGATGAATCACAAGGTCAGGAGTTTAAGACAAATCTGGCCAACATGGTGAAACCCTGTCTCTACTAAAAATACAAAAATTAGCTGGGCATCATGGCAGGCGCCTGTAATTCCAGCTACTTGGGAGGCTAAGGCAGGAGAATTGCTTAAACACAGGAGGCTGAGGTTGCAGTGAGCCGAGATCATGCCACTGCACTCCAGCCCGGGTGACTAAGTGAGACTCTGTCTCAAAACAAACAAACAAACAAACAAACAAACAAACAAAAGATCATAATATCCTGAAATGTTTCATTAACAATGTCAATGATTGTGAATGAGCCCATAGGTTTTTGAGTCAACCCGATTTAGTTTAATAACCTCTGTACAATAGATAAAACAAAAAAGAGAAATACCTATCAGACAGAAAAAATGTAATTTTTTTTGTGAAAATTGTATTTTAGAGCATTTTTTAAACCAATAGATGGCCTTGTTTTAGATTACTTGAGAATGAATAGTAATACATTTTCAGAGAGCTGAATGATACAGCTACATGGAAAGTACTGTCCTCCATAATGACCATAGAATAATAAATCCATTAAATAATTACAGGTTTCTGGAAGAAAAATACCTCTGCCTAGAATACTGAGCTTGCTCAGAAGCACTGTGAAATTTTCTGACTATCAACAATTTAAGAAAGACTTCAGGCAGATCCACAAGAAAGGATTCTGCTTAGTATACAGAAAGACAAATTACTAGTGGCAATTAATTTATATTTGTTGAGCACTTATTAGGACAGAGCATAGAGTGCCAAGGGGTTACAAGGCAAAGGGAAGATCTTAAGTGAATGAATAATGTGTTTGCTGTCTATAGGAAGTAGACCAGAGAAGTCAGGCAAGAGGTCACAAGTTTATTTGACGTGGGAACTACAGGTTGGGTAAGTTTCAGATACTGAAGAGAAAAATAGACATTCCTTCTAATTTCTCAGAGTGGGGGCATTTTTTAATGATTACCCTCTCCTTGATTCCTTTCTTCTCTCATTTATAACTGGGACACGTAGAAGGAAAGCTCAGATGAAATCTACACTAGAGATACGCCGTGAAGAGCCAGCCTATGGGAACTAACTCAAGTGAAGAGTGTGGATGAGATCACATAGAGTGAGGAGACCCATGAAGGACGTCTTAGGAAACACTACCATTTACAGGAGTCATGCAGATTAAACAGTAGGGCTTAAAAAGAGACTGAGATAATAACTAAGAAACAGAGACAAATGACCAACAACTAAAAGACAAACTTTAAAATACGTCTCTGTAGTTATCCTATCAAACACAACTATAACATTCACATCATGGACTTGTTAAATCTTCTCTTCTGTGTAAATTATTTCCTTTGATTCAGTAAATGTTGCTGGAAACTATTTCCTCACCTTTCTACCAAGAGAAAGGTATTGAAGGAAATGTCAAGATGGAAATTCATGGTTCCTTATAATCTAGTAGAAGAGTGAATATTACAATAATGCATTAAATATCATTATATATATATATATATATCATATTAATACATTAAACATGACAATAATGAAAAACCCAGAGACTGACAGCAAACAAGTTTAGAGTCAAATTTTAAAGATAAGTTAAATTTAAAAGAAAAAAAAAAAAGGAAAGAGACTTGCCCATTGGGCTTGACTACTAAGAGGCTATTGATAAACTTGGTAAGAGCAGTTTCGGTGGAAAAGTTGGGGCAGGAGTCCCATTGCTGTGGTTTGAAGAGTGAATGAGAGATAAGGCAGTAAAGACAGTGAGTATAAACCCTTTTTTAAAATAATTTGATTGTGACATGAAGAAGCAAGACTTAGTATTTGCTACTCTGAGATACATGTTTAAAGAATGACTGTTTTTTATATAAAAGACTTCGCTATAATTTCCCATCTGCAATTATATCCAAAAAGTCTTATTACTCCCCTTTGCTTTTCTGGAAATACATATTGATTTATTGCCCAAGCAAGAATGAGAGGTGAAAAGCAACTATTGTTTCACATTGTGCCAACCTTTGTAATCTTTTTGTCTCACGACAGAGGGAAATGCCCAGAAATGACTTGTGTTGGACATGAATGAAACCTTTAGGAGCTAGCACATGGTCAGAAGCAGGGAGGTATCTCTCCACTAAAATCATCTTAACCCATGCAAAAACAAAGTATAACTAATTTAGCCAACTCACAATATTCTCACCAGTCCCTGTCTAACTTTCTGGTTCATGATCCCTTACCTTCACTGCTATGAACTACATTGCAGATGTTTGGTGCCTCATATCTCATCCCCTGGATCTATCTCTGATTTCAGCTTTTGCTGGGGGCAACAGTTCCACGTCCTCTGAAGACATTCCATGCTCCTTGTGTGCATTCCTTGTGTCTCTTTGTTATGCTGTCTCAGGACCCGTTTCAAGTTTATGTGGAATTCTCAACCCAGCATAAACACTGCCTGAAAATTATTCAGAGTCCACAACACTGAGGGAAACCTTCAACCTTATGGGGATAGGAGCTACCACATAAAATTCCTAGCCTCCATCCATTAGCCAGACAATTCTGGGAAACATTCTGTTAGTTCTCAGAGATCCTCAAGTTCTTATTGTCTACAGCAGTGTATTGTCTACAGCAGCATATCATTTCCTCTTTCCCTGCTTCGCTTTTCATGTTCTATTACACTTGCTTCCAGGAATTACCTCCTAAGTAAACCACCTGCACTAAGGCCCTAGTTTTAGGCACTGCTTTCAGGAAAACCCATATAAAACATGTACCTTTTTCTGGTGTTAATGTTGATGGATTACGCGCCAAGTAGGAGACTCCATTGTCTTATGTAAACTACTCATTGCTGATTATACTGTACTACCTCTGCTCTGTATATCGCTGGGGTTTGTTCTGCCATGCCCTGAATTATACTCACTGTAAAAGAGGAATTATTATGAAACAGGACTAGAAATCTAGATAGGAACAAGATGTAAAAGGACTAGAATGTTACACTAAGCAATTTTCTTTATATGTTCTTATATATTCATATGGGATTGTTTTCATTAAATTGTACAGTCATATATACCTAAATATAGTACCAAAGTAGCCTCTATCTTATTTATTTCCATATTGTTTTCCTGCTCAGTGGCACAATGCATTCCTTTCGGTTGGGTGACATACAGAAAGTTTAAAGAATCCAATATGCCAATATAGAAATAGAAGCCACAGCACTAAAATCTGAAGCTAGTGGGAGCCCAATAGGAATTACAGGTACACACTTTCAATAAATACCTGTTTGTGGCCAGGCATGAAAGATGTTAGAACAAAACCGAACTGAGGTGCTTTTCATCTTCTCTCACTACAGTTTAATAAAAGGCTTCGAGACATCAATTTTTCTATTTCCTACTGATGTAAGTGGTTTGGGATCTCAAAATAATATATATCTCTACAATTGAAAACCAAAAGTGAAAGCCCTGTGCGAAATGTCTAAAAAAGCCCCACCATTCCCACCAGATACAGGAACAGAAAGAATGAAATTATGAGGGAAAGGGTATAGAAAGAGAAGAAAGTATTTCAGAAAGAAATTATCCTCAGAGAAATAGAAAAACACATTTAAAGTATTTTAAATTAAAATATTGTATTAAAATTTTAATACATTAATGGTATTTTAAATTTTAATAATCTTTTTAAAATTAAAAGCTATTTTAATTTAAATCAAACAGCAAAATGTGATTTTCAAAGCTTGTCTAACAGGAATTAAATCAACTAATAATTATTTCACTGTGTATGTCCTATGTCAATTTAGTGAAACTTGCTTTTTGTGGATACATAATATTATTTGATGATGAGGATGATGACCAGGAGGTACTAAGCCTACATATTTTTTTCTGAGTGGTGAGTTACTATTATGCAACATGGAGGAGAGATAGAACTAACAATTTAGAAACTCTGCAACTAAAGAATTAATCAAGTTTTTGTTTTGTCCTTTTTCATCAAAATCCCATTTTATTTGACATACTTCATCTTTACTTTGGCATTTATGAAATAAAAAACATTTTTTAATATACACAAATAAAGAGTTTAACCTGCCTTTAGTAAAATAACATATATTTTTACTATCCATAATACAATAGAAATAAAATATATTTGTTGCTTAATTTTTTTAAATAAAGTAAAGGATGTTTAAAAAGTCTTCCTCCTCTTATTGAGAGAGTTGCAATAGGTATGCAGTTTTCAAATGAATGATGGAAAAGGAGGATAAAGAAAGAAGAAAATTTAATTTTTAAAAAGGGTTTAAAACAAATGATAAGAAAGAAAAGAATTTGTGATGATAAAATCAGTAATTTAGGCACTGGGAAGTTCTGAAAGTGAGTAGGCCACAATCCCCAGCCCCTGGTATGGTGATTACACATACAGGCTGGGGTTGGATGAACCTGAGCTAGAACTGTGTCTCTATCACTTAGCTGGGTGATGTCTGCTGTGGTAATTCATTTTGGGTGACAGAGATAACAATACCATGGCATTATTCATTGTTTCAGGGAAAAAAAGTAAACAATGTAATAAATATGCTTGCTGGAAAGCTTTGGAAAGCATTCAGTAAATGAGAGATGTCATAACTATCATTATAAGGACATAAAATGCAGTGGGAAGAAAACTCATTGCAAAAGAACAAAATATAAGAAGAATATAATCATTGCTATAATACGAGTGCACAAGCTATAAGTGTTCCAAGAAGAAAAAGATCCATTCCAGCTCGTGAAAACAGCAAAGGTTTCATGGAAGCAATAACATTTACACTCCTCTGAAATTAGTTGCTTAAGTGTTGGGGGTGTGTGTAAGGAGACTGAGTGGAGAAGCCATCAAGCTGTAGAAGTCATATGAGCAAAGATGCAAGTGTGTTTGAGCGGGAGGTGATGCAAATTCTGGTAAATAACAAGTAGACTCTTTTGTCAGAAAATGGGGTACTGTGTTGGTGTGATGAGGGGGAGACAACACTGAGAAGGAGAGCTGAAGGAAGAGGAACATTAAGAATAATGGAGATTAAGTCAGGGCCAAATCACAGAGAACCTAGAACACCATGTAAGAACATTTGTCTTTATTCTCTAGTAAAATAGGCAAAAAAATCACAGAGGAAGAAGGTTGAAAGAAATAAATACTCGCCTCCTAGAATATTCCATCTTGATTATCCTCAAATCTATAATTTGCTGCTTCTTCTCAGATATTTCTAAGCCATCTCTGTCATTCCTCATGGAAGAAGTCCAATCATCCCCTGAACCAGAGCTAACATGTTACTGAGTTACTGATTTTAAAAAGCCACAGTTAAGAAAGGGGATAGGATGAATGGGCAGGAAAATGGGCTCTATTTATTTTTTGCTAAAATTTTTTTAAAAGATAAAACCAGTTCTAAAGCAAACGATGAACATTAAATACTCCTAAGAAAAACACTTTAAGGGCAATGCTTTCTCTTAATTGTGAGAAGAACTACATGTGAGACGCTTAAAACAACTGTTGGATAAACTTCGCAAGTGGAGATAATTTATGTGGCTGTTTTAATTAACTGTGATTTCTACCAAAAGTGTAAACATCAGGATGAAAAATAAAGTACTTGGGGAAGGATAAGTGAGGATAATGTAAAAGAATCATAGCAACTAACTTCGTCAAAGTGGAAGATCATGGAGGACTTCAAAGATAGCTTCTAACAACTCCATCCATTCCTGTACACAAATACGTCTCCTACAAGAAACAGAGCTTCTGCCTGCTCCTATTGAACTAGGACAGGGTTTTTGACTGTTTTGACTTATAGAATATGAAGGAAATGGCTTTCTCTGACTTTGGAGCTAAGACACTAAGAATGGAACATCTCCCTTTTCTTGGCAACTTGAAACACCATGTAAGAAATCTGGGCACGGTGGCTCTCTCCTGTAATCCCAGCACTTTGGGAGGCCAAGGTGGGTGGATCATGAAGTCAGGAGGTTGAGGCAATCCTGAGCAACATGGTGAAATTCCATCTCTACTAAAAATACCAAAAATTAACTGGGCGTGGTGGCATGTGCCTGTAGTCCCAGCTACTTGGGAGGCTGAGGCAGGAGAATCATTTGAACTCAGGAGCCAGAGGTTGCAGTAAGCCGAGATCACATTACCACACTCCAGCCTGGTGACAGAGTGAGACTCCGTCTTTAAAAAAAAAAAAAAGAAAGAAAGAAAAAGAAAGGAAAAAAAGAAATTTAGGCTACCCTGAAAGAAATTAAAGGGTCTCTTGAGGGAGGGTCCCTAAAACATTAGGCACTATATGGAAAGAGGGAACAGGAAGAAGAATTGAGGTTCCAAAAATCAAGTCCCAAATCTAGCCACAGTTGCCATTTGACTACCACTGTGTGAAAAACCACAAGCGAAAACAGTACAGAATATGGCCCTGCAGATACTCAGCCAACCCAAGGCATCATGAGATACAAATATGGTTGCTCTTGTTTGTGGTGGTTTGTTAAACACTGATAGAAACAATGGAGATGTTAACCTGTGAAACCATACGGAATGTTAATACCTTCAGAGCACAGCAGTTTTCTAACGATGGAAGTATCTCCTTACTATGAAGAACAGTATCAGTAATCCTCAATGCTATTTCTATGTCTCACTGATGGTAGTGGGGTGGAAACACAAGTAGGATTGCAAGATAAAATACAAGATGCTCAGTTACATTTGAATTTCAGATGAACAGCTTTTTAAATATAAGTATGTACCATACAATATTTGGGACATAATTATACAAAACCGTGTTTGTTGTTCATCTGAAATTCAAATTTAACTGGGTGCCTTGTGCTTTTATTTGCTAAATCTGGTAATTCTACACACAAGTAATTGCATTTTCTTGACTTTATTTAGAAAAATAATAATTCTAAAACCCTTGGAGGTATAAATGTAGATTAGCTCTTTATGTATAATGTTGTTGAAGGCAATATAGAGGGAAAAGACATGAACGAGAAACACAATCGTTGATAGCTCATAGAAACAACTTTTCTGAGTCCTGCGTGAAGCAGATGGGGTAGAAATCCTGAAGAAGACAGAGAATAGAGATCATTCCACAAAGAGGAAGGATGGCTCTGAGGATATAAACTTCTGTGTCCTGGTACAGGTCCTGACTCAGTGAACCATCCTCATAGGCAGGACACCTCACCACACTGGCCTGCTTTCTCATTTGCCTCATAAGACAGGTTGTGCTAAGTTCCTTCTGACTCTTACATTCCATGATTGTAAGAGTTAATGATAGCAACAGAATTCACATTAAAGCCATAAAGTTGAGAAACTGAGATTTTCACAGATGTGAAAATGATGTTTTTATGCAGCTATTATTAACTGGCTGGAGATCCCTATTTATTTCATTTCCAAGTCACCTTCTGAATTAAAAGATTGTTCAGCCAATTTACTAAATCTGCCCATTAAAGTACAATAATATATTGCATTAAAAGCTTATAGTTGAATAGCTTTTTGCCCCTTTTGATGAGTTAATGATGACCAAGTTAAAGTTGTGCATGAGAAAGAACCCTGGTTATTAAACAGAGGAAAGAAATGAAGACCAAATGTCTTGGAAAATAGCTAAGTTTTCCTATTACTGGAGAAATGTTTAACTTGTGGCGTAATACTAGACTTCTAAATTGTTTAATGGAGTTCGTTCTAATCCCGTGTTCCTGATGACCTAAGGTAAAAAAAAAAAAAAAAAAAAAAAAAAAAAAAAAAAAAAAAAAAAAAAAAGCCTTAACTTACACAAACCTAATTTTTGAAGTATCCTGAAAAAAAAAATGGAAGGAGAATTTGATAGGGTCTCTGAACTACTTATTAGTTAAGCATTTGGATGTAAGCATTTAGACGATAAATTCTCATGTAATAGAATCAATTTATCAACATTCCCTAAAAACATGCTATGGGTCAGGAACTTATATGAATTTTAGTGATTCCTTACAACTCTGTTGCAAATTGTTAATTTCATCTTACAGGTTCAAAGAAGCTCAGAGAGATGAAATTTGTGCCCAAGATCTCATAACCAGTGAGGACAGATCCAGGATTCGAATGTAATTCTGTCTGATAAGGCACACATTCTTTCTTCTACTTTATGTTGGCCACAAAAACATCTGAGGTATGTATATATAAATATGGAAAGTATATATTTACTGTTCTCTTTCTCATTCTAAATTAATTTGAAAGACAAAAACAAGAAGTAAATATGCCTGCAATGAGTAAAAGTTTCATTTGGCAAGCATGTTTCTGTCTCCATATCTCCCTCTTCCCTCACCTGTCTGCGAAGGTCCCTTGTCTTCTTACACATGTTGTCTAAAGCAGCATTCAGGGTATTACTCCTTTCTTTTTTTCCAGTCTGCAAAGAAGAACAAAATGACATAAGCAATGGTATCAATTAATCTTTATCACTTAGAAATTTGCTTTCTGAATTTCCTGAAAATAACAGCTTGAAATTTAAGAATAGGTTTCAAAACTGCTGTATTATATATGATTCATGAGCATTTCACTTAAGACTAAGTAAGATGGTGATTAAAGCTCACGTTATTTTCATCTTTAAGCTTCTGTAATATTTCCGATACAGAGTTACATTGTATTTGGTGTGACAGTAGGCAAAACATTATCTTCATGAAACTCTGATCTTCATTTTTTACAAGTCAAATCTTAAATCACTAAGCATGCAATTAGCTTAAAAGCATTAGATGCCCAATTTGTCAACTTCTGTGGGAGTTTCTGAAGTCATTTCCATGGTGTATTGTGTAAGTTATGCAGAGCCATATTGGAGTTTTGCTAAACACTAAATAAAATATGCAGTGCAAATTCATACAATTTGCAAAAGTTGACCACAATTTTAGCTGACAATATTCCAAGAACAAATTGTTTTAAGTAAGAACTGGACGCTGTTTTTGGCTCTTTCAGGTAATTTGTACAACACCTTTTTATTCTTTGAGCAGAACAGCTCTCTGTTATATCCTTAACCTAAATCTTTAGGCTATTAAGCACATAGAGAGTCACCTTGGTTTGTATTTTCTACATATTATTTTTTGCGGGAGACAACTGGATTAAATCTAATCATACTTTTTTCAGTGATATCTCATATAAAAGAGATTGGAAAAAATCATTATGTGATTCACCTCTAAGAAAATTGCTGCTATTTAAATTAATAAACTGAAAAGGGCTCTTGAGAGGAGACCTTGAAAATCAGGAAGGTAAGTTTAAGCAGCTGATAACTGAAGGAGCTTACAGCACGAACTCAATAAAAAGGACACTGAGGCCAAGCATAAACCACAAGGGAGCATGTTTGACCCTTTCCCCAATGACTAAACTCCTACGTAAACCCATACTCTCCAGTGGACTCCTTAACAAGAAATGAAACCACTGTCTATACTCTGTCCTAACCTACTTTTTAGTCTTATGAACTGCCAGAGCTTCTCAAGTACTCTCCTTTACGGTAGCAATATTCCTATACTTTTCTGATTCTTCTCCTCTGTTCTTATGTGTAATGTACCTTTGACTTCAGGGAGCATCTTCTAAAACAACATCTACCGAAGTCCTATCTATTCTTCACCAGTTTCCAGATGGAGTTCTTCCAACCACCTTGTTCAAAAGTACACTCTCACCTTTCCTTTTTCCAAAAGCATTTTGAATATTTTTTCAATATACTCATTTTATTTATGTGCATGTGCGTCACTTTTATGATACTGTTAGAATCTTGAGATCAGCAAATATATCTTAAATTTTGTCTATTCTTGATAGTAACTTACATAGGACTTATTGAATAGAGTTGAATACTTTATAAATATAAATGAACATCTTAATTCAAAACACAACAGAGTTTGATTAGAGGCCTACCATTTTCCACAAAGATGTCATTCTAGAGACTCTGAAGGAGATTTTAGCATTTAGCTCTCAAGGCACAGCTAAAGTTCTCCATGAGGTGAGGTTGCTGGTATATACCTCAACCTCAGGTCAACCTATATTTTTCCAGCAGCAGTGTTATTGATATTTAAGGTGTGAAAAATAACCATCATTGGAGATCATTCTATACACTGCAAGGTATTTGGCATTCATAAACCCAGGTCTGCTAAATTCCCATACCAAATCTGATGCACTCTGACAGCCATAAATTGGCACCATATATGTCCAGCTACCTCCTATAGGGAGACAGAGTAGAAGGCCACTAAGTATTTACCATGTTTCAGTTTCTCATAAAGAGAGTGTGGAATGTGTACATGGTGGAAACGGTGTCTAGTGAAGAGAGAAGAAAAAGGAAGCAAGAGAGATTTGGTTAGGTTATTTCTATGAGCACTAATAATATTCTGGATTTCAGAGCAATGGCAGCAATTACACAGATCAAAGTTGTGACTACCTTCACAGCTCCTACCCAGCATTCTCTATGCTAGCAGTGAAGAATTATGAAGAGTTAATTCATGACCATACAGGACAATAGCATAAACAGATACACAATGAGCTATGAGACAGTTTCTAATTTTACCTAAAGAACCCAGCCCTTGTTCTCTAGTTTCATGCAGTGTTTGCTCTTGGTTGTATCGCTTTCCACTTCATGAAAGCAGAGATAATAAAAAAGGGGCAGAAGTGGGACAGACAAAGAGACCTCCTACACGCGCACACATGCGAGCACACACACGCAATCAGGAATAATATGAGAGACTCCTGTTGTGTTGGCTGTAAAAACCCACTAGCTTCTGTGGTATGATTCATCAGAACAACTAAAAGATATCAGCCTTCTCAGAGCTAGCAGCAGAAGCATACCAAACTTTAAATAAAGGATGACAGGAGGTGACAGCACACAGAGATTCAATAAGGACTATAAAAAATATTCCCTAATTTCTACCCAGAGCTTAACCCTAGTTTAAAATGTTTCACTGGGTCAAAGACATTTCGTCCTCTAGGTAATAATAGCAGTCCCTATCGTGACACAAAGTTGAAAGGTCTCCCTTCTTGTTTTTTTCTCACCTGATGCATTATCCCAAACCACAATCACTTTTCTTCTTTTTCACCTCCGGCTTTTTATTGGATCCTTGCTCTATTTATCCAGATTTATTTAGCTTCAGTCAAGCCAGTTTATGCCTCTTTATTCCTTTTGCATAGCATAAAAATAAATAAGGCAAGGAGAAATAGCCCCATCCAGCTTAAAGGCTCTCATTCCTTCTTTTTTCAAAGCCTTAACAAATCATCAAGCAATGAGCTAGGACTAAAGGTGAATTCTGTGTTCTGAGGCAAGAGATGGAAAGGGCAGGATATTAAAACACAACCGCAGATAACACTCAGAACCTGCCTGTATCCCAAGAGCTCAGAAAAGAGACTGCTCCTTAAAGGGATCCTTGAAAGGAGCCATCATGAAGTCAGCAAATCCCTGCTAATGGAAAAAGGACCACTTACAGTGGAGTGTCAGGCAGAGGGACCTGAGAACACATGGCAAAGGTCAGCACTGTATAGAGAAAGCAGTCACATTCTTCTGTAAACAAACTGCCAAGAAAGACTTTATTGGAAAAAAAAAAAAAAAAAAAAAAAAAAAAAAAAAAAAACACGAATTCTGGGTTAGGCATGGTGGCTCACACCTGTAATCCCAGAACTTTGGGAAGTATAGGTGGGTGGATCACCTGAGGTCAGGAGTTCAAGGCCAGCCTGACCAACATGTGAAACCTCGTCCCTACTAAAAATATAAAATAATTAGCCAGGCACAGAGGCAGGCACCTGTAATCCCAGCTACTCAAAAGGCGAAGGCAGGAGAATTATTTGAACCCAGGAGGCAGAGGTTGCAGTGAGCCGAGATTGTGCCATTGCACTCCAGCCTGGGCAACAAGAACGAAACTCTGTCTTAGAAAAAAAAAAAAAAAAAAAAAAAATCTGCGAATGGATTTCATTCAATGGAACTGTATTAAAATTATTACCTGTTATAAATACTGTCCCAATGCAATCCAGGCTAATTATACTTGTATAATCTTAACTAGGAGTCTATCCATCAATTGTGCCTCATCATTGATCCCACATAACCCACAATCAATTGTACTGTCTCTTGTAGTTCCCTTAAAGCTGTCCACACATTTGGAGAAAGTCTCTCGAACTATCTTAATCTGAGTGTTTCTAATCATCTGTTTCCTGTTGAGACTCTGCAAGGAAGAACTTCTTAACGCTGTGTTGTCTAATATAGAAAACACGGTGTTACATGTGGTAATTTAAATTTAATGTAAATTAATTAAAATTAAATGACATTAAAAATTTAGTTCCTTACTTCCTTAATTTAAATATGCCTAGTGGCTATTGTATTGTATACCACAGTCATAGCACATTTCCATCATTACAGAAAGATCTATTAGACAGTGTTGTTCTAAAACATACATTTCTTTGTTTATTCAAATATCTACTGAGTTTCTACTTTTATGCCAGTCATTTTTTAATTAGATAAAAACAAAATAACTGATCAACATGGTGAAACTCTAGCTCTACTAAAAATACAAAAATTAGTTGGACTTGGTGGTGCATGCCTGTAATCCGAGCTACTTGGGAGGCTGAGGCAGGAGAATTTTTTGAACCGGGGAGGCAGAGGTTGCAGTGATCATGCCACTGCACTCCATCCAGCCTGGGCTACATAGCAAGACTGCGTCTTGAAAAAATAAATAAATAAAAATAAAATAAAATAGTAAATAAGAAATAGACAACCAAAAACTCCCAACCCTGAAGGGGCTTAATCCCTAGTGGAGAAACATGAGGTCAAATTATGTCCCTTCTTTGCTCTAAAAGCCTTCACTCTATCCCTACTGATGAAATTAAGAACAAAGTCTTGATCACTGTGTTCAAAGCCTCACATAATCTACTTCCATATTTACTTGTCAACCACTAGTGAGACATCTTAATAGGTCTTTTGTATTCTCTGCAATATGATTACAACTCAAGAACTCTGCTTGTATAAATACCTCTCTTTTCACTTCCTGTCTCCTACTTTTGTGGTTATGAACCTCTTTTTATATTTCTTTCTTTCTTTTTCTTTTTTTGAGACAGAGTCTATGCTCTGTTGCCCAGGCTAGAGTACAGTGGTGCCATCTCAGCTCACTGCAACCTCTGCCTCCTGGGTTCAAGTGATTCTCCTGCCTTAGCCTCCCAAATAGCTGGGATTACAGGTGCCCACCACCACACCTGGCTAATTTTTTTTGTACTTTTAGTATTTAGTAGAGATGGGGTTACACCAAGTTGGCCAGGCTAGTCTCGGACTCCTGACCTCAGGTGATCCACCTGCCTTGGCCTCCCAAAGTGCTGGGATTACAGGCATGAGCCACTGTGCCTGGCCTGGTTATGGACCTCTTTCAAGGTATAACTCAATTACTAAATTTTACATAGAGTCTTTGTTGATCTTATTTGCAATTAATGACTCTCTCCCATTATACTTTCTTATAGTTCTTATACATCTTTTATAACACTTGGTTTAATAAATAGTTCAACATAGTCAACAAATCTTTATTATCTACTGTATATCAGACACCATACGAAGAACTAGTGATATATTGGATCAAGTACTGCCTTTCAGGTGCACAAATCTAATGATAGACACAAACACAGTAGTTTATGGAGGTACCTAGGGTAACACATGGATTGATGAGAGCAGCAGTCTCATTAATGATGGATGGGAAGATTCTTGAGTAGGTAAAAATTGAGTATTAAAGGATATATAAAAGCCAACCAGGTGAAGAGAAGAGAAAAAACTTATCGGGGGTAGGGATAGCCTGAGCAAAGGTAAAGGTCCTTAAAGATTATTTGGTATTGGTAAAAGTGCCAGGGGAGGTCTGATCCTGGAGGTCTTTACTTTGCCAAGAAATGAGGTTAACTCTATATACAACTGTGAGTCATAGAAGTAAGCAAATGAATAATAGAATCAGACCATTGTATCAAACTGGCTGGAGACTGTACACTGGATCAGAGGAGATGACCAACGGAAAGAGAAGTGTTAAATGGTCAGGGTAATAATCCATAGAGAGATGAACAGTGTTGAAACCAATGTAGTGGCAGTCAGGATAAAGAAAAACAACTGATTTAAGGACTCTATGAGTAATCTGGGTTGGTGGACAACTGGCAGATGCTGGCAGGTGAAGGAAAGAGAACAATCCTGGTTTCCAGCAGTAACAACTGGCTAGATGATGGAGCTGTGAACCGAAATAGTCATTTCAAGGAGAAAGCCAGGTCAACACAAGGATGACGATTTCAGTCTGAGAATTGCAGAAGGGCTCATAAACAGCTCACTTCATTAGTATTTGTCCTATGCTTAATAACTTACCTGCATGCATCTTTCTCACTAGACTGTATGATCCTTGAAATAGAAAAACCTGTTACATACATTTACTCCATCAGAGCATCTACCACAGTGCTTTGCACATAGTAGGGGCTCAACAGTTATTTGTTAAATAAATAGAGAAATGGATGCCTGGATAAGGTTTTGACAAATCCCATTACATTTCTGGGCTTTAATATCCAAACTCATAAAATGAATGTTTGTCCCAAATTGTTTCTATATTCCTTTCTAACTTTAAAATTCTATGAAAGGGCCATGTTCTCTAAAAAGAAGAATTATAGAATAATATGTTACTTTTATTGCACAATATCTTGCATAAACAGTCATTGAAAATATGTCAAAACATGTGTGTACGAAGCTGAGAATAAAAGGAGGCATTTGAAATAGGCAGGCCGTGATGCTCACCCCAGTAAACTATGAAGGCTCAAACACTAAGAGATGTGGTTTAAAGCAAATAAACATTTATCTAATTCATAGTCAAAGGAAAAATCAGTGCAGAGGAGCCCTGTGTGAAATTTAAACAGCAGGAAATTGTTGTTGTTGTTATGTTTTGTTTTTGTTTTGTAAATGTGTGCCATTTTATTCAACCTTTTAAAATGATGCATTTTCCTTTAAATGGGAAATCTTTATTTCATGGTAAAGATGAAATATGATACCCTTAAACTTAGTACTTCTCTAAAGAAATCTCTCGAAAAATATTTTATGCTTAACACAGCACAGGCACGGATTCTAGTCTAGATTTTTCAGGCATGAAAGACACACAAACAGACAAGCGTAAGAAAAGTGAAATCTCTCCTTCTAGAGTACCACTGTACTGAATGGTATGTCAGGAAGACATCGGATGGGGCATACTAAATGATCTTTTAGAAATAAGCTCTGCAATATGAAAATAAAACTCAAACAAGCCAAAAATTAACTCTGAGTTTTGAAATGAGGTTTTTAAAAATTAACCATATGAGTAGAATGATTTAGCTAACAGAGGCAGAGGATGAAGACTACAAAACTCTCGAACTTTCGTATTGTTTTGGAAAGTAACAGGCCGTGCTCATGTAGGTGCCTGCTGGAGTAGGTCTGGAAGTCAGTGAGGGGGAAACACATTTTGTCAAATGTCTACCACATATAATAAGTGCTTTACAGCTATTGTCTCAACTGCTGTTCATAATAACTCTACTCATGTTTGTATGAAGTTCAGTAAATTTAAGTATCTTGCTTCAGGAGGGCACACATTGAGTTGTGAATTAGGTAGACCTGAGTCCCATCTCAGACTTCAGCCACCATACCGTGACAACTTGAAGGGACTGTGACTTAAACTCAGTATATCTATTATGTAAGCTTTATAAAAATATTTCTAAAATATAATGAGCAGAATATAAGTTTGTGGAGCCAGTTGAAATTGTGTTTGAATCAGCTCCGTCACTTGACAGCTTTATGTCTTTGAACAAGTGACTTAATCCTCAAAGTCTTAGTTTCTTTGCCTACAAAATGGAGATAATATAAAAGCTATATTACAAAGTTCTTGTAAGGAATAAAAGGATAAAGAATATACAGGGTCTGGCAAATAGTGAGGGCTCAAGAAATGTTAGCAGTTATTATTAGACATATCATTGGTGTTACCAATGTCACACTTGGGTGTCTAGAACTAAACCAACTGGCTGATTTCCCTGTGCTTTTTCAAATACCAACCTTGTCCTGGAATGCCCTTGTTTGCTTCTTGTTCAACAGAAAAATTCTTAATTCATAATCTGAGACTCAGCTCAATTGCCTCATTCTCTATCACCTTTTCTGACTCTCCTCAACTTTACTATAAAAGTTAAAAATTACAAATCCTCTCATTTGCTTTCTTTATTAATCTCTTTATATATTTCTACTATATCTATGAGACTTTTTGTTATCATTTATTTATATTCTGCCACATCTTTTGCATTGACAACTCTTAAATCTGTAATTTGTATCTTCTATAATACCTGAAACTTAATTAATGGATGTGGATAAAATGAATATATGAAGAATAGTTAACCATACTTCTACTTATAAGTAATATTCAAGCTATATTATTAATAAATTCAGTGTTAGTATTTTTAACAAAAATAATATCCATCCTATTAGTTATCAAATATTTATTAAATCAGTGTTTTTATTCAAAGACTTTTATTATTACCTATAAGTGGTACAATATAAACTTGGTATGAGTTTAAAATCTAACCCTGGGGATCAGAAAATGGGAGTTTTTAAATAAGCAATCTGGTTGGCCTTAACTAGGATGAATCACCTCTCTTGTCCTTGGTTTCAAATGTCCTTAGCATGTATAAAAGGAAGCCATTGTACTAAATCATCTGAAGGGTTCCTCTGAACTCTAATAGTGTGTGGCGTTAGAATTCTTTGTTGGTATATTGTCTAGCAAGCAGCTAATCAAGTACTGAGAACACAACATTCCAGCTTGTTGTCTGTGTTCTCAGACCAGAGACGCTCAGAATATAGAATTTCAACTGATATTCACCGAACATGAAATAAATATTCATGGATTTGCACTACAAAAAGAAAATCAAATCATTTTTCTGGAGATGTTACTCACAGAGATCAGTATAAACTATAACTTTCTCTTTTAAAGGTGTTTCCATGAAGAATCAATCATACAAATATGTAAGTGCAGATGAAAAGAACCATCCCCACGACCAACAGGTTACTTTGAAAGAGGCCGGAAGAGACGGGAGTAACCCAACTCTTTGTTTTCTGAAATCACTAGCTCTTTTAATATTGTTATTTCAGGCTATCATATTTTGTGACCATTTGCCTCAATCCCTGCCTCCCATTTTTCCTCTCTTCCTGTTAAAAGTCTCATCCTCTACTCAAGACTAGCAGACTGTGGAATCAACATTGTTCTTAATCTAGAGAAATTTGATATGGAGTCTATTAATTTGAGAGATTTGGCATTAAATTAAACTTGCTATAACCTCTGCTCCAATGAGTTTCAGATCTTGCTAGCTCCTAGGTGAATAGCTGTTCTTATAAATCATATATGGTTACTAATAAATGAAGGGAATACATTCAAAATTGAGAGATTTTGCATGGGTTTAGGGCAGGATCAAAATATATTATGTATTTTAAAAGTTCCTAAGTACTGCAGGACTCATGTAATAAAACTACAACAAGAGAGATAATCAAGGTATTCATCCATAGAACTGCCTTTTGTCTAAAAGTTTTTAATTTTTATTTATTTATTTATTATTTTATTTATTTATTTATTTTTTTAAAAAAGTTTTTATTTTTATTCATCTATTGATGTATTGTTTTTATTTTTTGAGACGTTATCGCTCTCTATCACCCAGGCTAGAGTGCAGTGGCATGATCTCAGCTCACTATAACCTCTGCCTTCCGGGTTCAAGCGATTCTCCTACCTTGGCCTCCCAAGTAGCTGGGATTACAGGCGAATGCCACCACACCCAGCTAATTTATTTGTATTTTTAGTAGAGATGGGATTTCACCATGTTGGCCAGGCTGGTCTTGAACTCCTGACCTCGTGATCCAGCCTCCCAAAGTATGGAAATTACAGACATGAGCCACAGCACCCAACTGTGTTTTTATTTTTTATGTTGAAGTTTTTGTTTTCTGTAGAATGATGGTGTTGTTTACTGATAATGCCTAATAGTTTTATTTGATATAACGAATTAATGGAAAAACTCTGTCAGTCTCACAAGTGTGTTATATCAAATAAAACTATTAGAAGAAACTGGAGAAATGCAGTATTTATGCTTTCAATTAAACTGTGAGCAAATACTATGGCTAAAACTTTGTCTATAATGTTCAAAACCACTACCAGAGTCTAATAAGCAATGATATAGCATAATACACATAGACCAAATAAATTATTTTCCCTCTTTTAAATAGAATCATTGTTTCCTGGCATTTTTTTTCTGTCTCTACAATGTTTTTGGAGGTAGAGAATCAGAACACCACTGATGTTGTAAAAGTTTTATTTTCTGCCACTCCTCTAGTTTCTTAAATCTAATTCCTACTCTGCTTCCTAAGCCAGGTTTTCATAGTTTAATAATACTCCATATGTCAAACTTCAGCCAACAGTGGGCCTTATAGAGTTTGAATAATAGACTGTCAAACAAAGTATTACCATAGTCTGGACATATGAAACTCAAAAGACAGACTTCCACAATCCTGGTTATTGTTTTCACGTTCACAGTGAACTGTAATCTGTGTCTTGCAGACACATTTATTTTTAACACCATAAAATAAGAATACAATGAATGTATTCTTTGCTGATTCACATAAATATTTTCTATCATTTCTTTCCTCAATTAGCAATTTCAATGTTCATAATGTGAAGCGTTTCATATTCCAAAGCATGTAAGAAAGTTAAAATCTCCACTTTAAAGAAACTTGGCATATACAAATTTTTCCTTTGAGATAAATTAGTAAGTATGCATAAAATTAGTAGGATGCATAATATATTCTTTTATAGCAGGTCCTCTTAGCCTACTGAAAACATTATTTGTTATAACAGTTGATTTGTGCAGACATCTTAAATTTTTTAAAATCTCATATACAGGGTGTAACTTACATACAGTCAGAAGAAATACAGATCTATATAGGATAATGTGAGAGGCACCAATGGCTTCTACTCAAAGATATTCTCTTCCTTTTTCCTTCCACTGCCAGATTCTAATATTTGAAAATCTCCATCAAATATTTGAAAATTTCCATTTCAATTTCATTGAAAAATGTTAGCTTTAAAGAAACAAGATACACATAGGGCATTCCTCACTTATTTGCCAGATCAAGATAATGATTTTCAAAAGAAATAATCAAAAACCAAAAACCACCGCTTTCCTCTGAATAAAACCTCACAACCATAATAAAGGTATAAAGGTCAAAATATGTGGAGATTAGGGAAGGTTTATTGGAGAGGGTTTATATGAAGAATCTGGAATTCCCATTCTCCTTCCTATTTCCTCACTCCATAGTATAGTAGGAGAGACTTAAATGGAAGATTTAAAAGCAGAGTCCCTAAGAGCTGAGGTTCAGTGAGCAACTGTGAACTCTCTCCCAAGAAATGTAACTAGTGAAAGGAGATTGGCTACTTGCTGATGAATAAGCAGAAGAAGTGAATGAATTCCAATATTTAGGCATTTTTTTGTGGTCCAGATAGGGCCTTATGCTAAAGAAAGCTGGTCTGGGGTCATTTTGTTCTTGTTTGTTTGCTTAAGACTATTGCCTAGATCCATAAATAGAGAAAAGCTACAAGGAGTTATAGAAAAATCTGGATTTCATAAATAAGCAGTCAACTGCAGAAGAAGATATCACTCACATTAAGTGAACTGCATGCAGGTCAGATGCAGACCTCCAAGGAGCCCTCAAAATCACCTATGATATCAATGTGGCTGGGTTAAAAGATACCTAGATAACTCATTAAAAAACAATAACAACATTATTTCTGTGTATGTCTGCGTAGGTGTTTTCAGAATAAATTAGCATTTGGATAAGTATATCCCATAAAGAATAAAGTGCCCTCACCCAGGTGGACAGGCATCATCTAATCTGTTGAGAACCTAGAGAGAACCAAAAGGCAGAAAAAGAACAATTCTGCTCTCTCTTCTCCAGCTGGGACATGTTTCTTCTCCAGCCCTCAGCGCTCTCCAGGTTCTCAGGCTTTTGACATCAGGGCTTATGCCAGCACCCTCCCTCACCCCACAAACTAGTCTCAAGCCTTTGGCCTTGAACTAGGAGTTACTCCATTGCCTCCCCTCATTTTCAAGTCCTCAGATGGGGACTGAATTACACCAAAGGCTTCCGGAGTTCTCCAGCTTGCACAGAGCAGATCACGATACGTCCTCACCTTTATAATCACATAAGCCATTCCCATAATAAATCTCCTCTTACTTACTTATATATGTATCTTATTGATTCCATTTCTCTGAATTTTTTCTTGGCTAATACTATGCCTGTGCCAAAATAAATGTCCTCTTACTTATTTATATATGTATCTTATTGATTCCGTTTCTCTGAATTTTTTCTTGGCTAATACTATGCCTATGCCAATTATTTTTCATTTCCCCCTCTAGATCCACTCACCTCCTTTATTTATATATATATATATATATATATATATATATATATATATATAAATAAATATATATAATATATATATTTATATATATATTTATATTATAAATATATATATATTTATACACATATATAAAATGAATGTATATATTATTGCACTTTAGATACTAGGGTACATCTGCAAAATATGTAGGATTGTTGCATAGGTACATACATGGCAATGTGGTTTGCTGCCTCCATCCCCGTCACCTGTATCTGGCATTTCTCCCCATATTATCCCTCCCTAACCTCCCTACCCTCGTGCTGTCCCTCCACTATTCCCCCACAACAGGCCCCAGTATGTGATGCTCCCCTCTCTGTGTCCATGTGTTCTCATTGTTCAATACCCGCCTATGACTGAGAACATGTGGTGTCTGATTTTATGTTCTTGTGTCAGTTTGCTGAGAATGATGGTTTTCAGATTCATCCATGTCCCTACAAAGGACACAAACTCATCATTTTTCATGGCTGCATAGTAATCCATGGTGTATATGTGCCACATTTTCCTTGTCCAGTCTATCATCTATGGGCATTTGAGTTCCTTGCAGAACAGTTCCTCTGTTCTGTTCCATTGTAAACAGTGCCACAATGAACACACATGTGCATGTGTCTTTATAATAGAATGATTTATAATCCCTTAGATATACACCCAGTAATGGTATTGCTGGGTCAAATGTAATTTCTATTTCTCGGTCCTTGAGGAATTGCCACACTGTCTTCCACAGTGGTTGAACTAATTTACACTCCCACCAACAGTGCAAAAGTGTTGTTATTTCTCCACATCCTCTCCAGCATCTGTTGTCTCCAGATTTTTTAATGATCACCATTCTAACTGGCATGAAGTGGTATCTCAATGTGGTTTTGATTTGAATTTCTCTAATGACCAGTGATGATGAGCATTTTTTCATATGTTTTTGGCCTCATAAATGTCTTCCTTTGTAAAATGTCTGTTCATATACTTCGCCCACTTTTGAATGGTTTTTTTTTTTTTTTTTTTTTTTTTTTTTTTTTTTTTTTTTTTTTCTTGTAAATCTGTTTTAGTTCTTTGTAGATTCTGGATATCAGCCGTTTGTCAGATGGGTTGACTGCAAACATTTTTTCCCATTCTGTTGGTTGCTGGTTCACTCTAATGATTGTTTCTTTTGCTGTACAGAAGCTCTGGAATTTAATTAGATGCCATTTGTCTATTTTGGCTTTTGTTGCCAATTCTTTTTGTGTTTTGGTCATGAAGTCCTTGCCTATGCCTATGTCCTGAATGGTTTTGCCTAGATTTTCTTCCAGGGTTTTTATGGTGTTAGGTCTGATGTGTAAGTCTTTAATCCATCTGGAGTTAATTTTAGTGTAAGATGTCAGGAAGGGGTCCACTTTCTGCTTTCTGCACATGGCTAGCCAGTTTTCTCAACACTATTTATTCAACAGGGAATCCTTTCACCATTGCTTATTTTCATCAGGTTTGTCAAAGATCAGATGGTTGTAGATGTGTGATATTACCCTCTGAGGCCTCTGTTCTGTTCCATTGGTTTATATCTCTGTTTTGATACAAGTACCATGCTGTTTTGATTACTGTAGCCTTGTAGTATAATTTGAAATCAGGTAGTGTGACGCCTCCAGCTTTGTTCTTTTTGCTTAGAACTGTCTTAGCTACGCGGGCTCTCCTTTGGTTCCAAATGAAGTTTAAGGTGGTGTTTCCAAGTTCTGTGAAGAGGGTCATAGGTAGCTTGATGAGAATAGCATTGAATCTATAAATTACTTTGGGCAGTATGGCAATTTTCACATTATTGATTGTTCCTAACCATGAGCATGGAATGTTTTTCCATCTGTTTATGTCCTCTCTTATTTCCTTGAGCAGTGGTTTGTAGTTCTCATTGAAGACGTCCTTTACATCCTTTGTTAGTTGTGTTACTAGGTATTTTACTCTCTTTCTAGCAATTACGAATGGCAGTTTGTTCTTCATTTGGCTCTCATTAAGTCTGTTATTGGTGTATAGGAATGCTTGTGATTTCTGCACATTGATTTTGTATCCTAAGACTTTGCTGAAGTTGCTTATCAGTATAAGGAGATTTTGGGTTGAGACTATGGGGTTTTCTAGATATACAATCATGTCATCTGCAAATAGAGACAATTTGACTTCCTCCTTTCCTAATTGAATATCCTTTATTTATTTTTCTTGCCTGATTTCTCTGGCTAGAACTTCTAATACTATATTGAATAGGAGTGGTGAGAGAGGGCATGTTTTTCTAGCGCCAGATTTCAAAGGGAATGTTTCCAGGTTTTGCCCATTCAGTATGATACTGGCTGTGGGTTTGTTGTAATTATCTTTTATTGTTTGGAGATACGTTCCATCAATACTCAGTTTATTTTGAGTTTTTAGCCTAAAGGGCTGTTGAATTTTGTCGAAGGCCTTCTCTGTATCTATTGAGATGACCATGTGGTTTTTGTCTTTCATTCTGTTTTTGTGGTGGATTACGTTTTTAGACTCGCTTATGTTGAACCAGTCTTGACTCCCCAGGATAAAGCCTACTTGATCCTGATGGATAAGCTTTTTGATGTGCTGTTGCAATCAGTTTGCCAGTATTTTATTTAAGATTTTTGCATCTATGTTTATCATGGATATTGGCCTGAAGTTTTCTTTTTCTGTTGTGTCTCTGCCAGGTTTTGGTATCAGGATGGTTTGTCTCATAAAATGATTTGGGAAGGAATTACTCTTTTTGGATTGTTTGGAATAGTTTCAGAAGGAGTGGTACCAACTCCTCTTTGTATGTCTGGTAGAATTCAGCTGTGAACCCATCTGGACCTGGGCTTTTTTTGGTCAGTAGGCTATTAATTGGTGCCTCAACTTCAGCCCTTGTTTTGGTCTATTCAGGGTTTCAACTTCTTCCTGGTTTAGGCTTGGGAGAGTGCAAGTGTCTAGGAATTTATCCATTTTTTCCTGGTTTACTGGTTTATGTGCATAGAGTTTTTTTGTAGTATTCTCTGATGGTAGTTTGTATTTCTGTGGAATCAGTGTTGATAGCCCCTTTATCTTTTTTTTATTGCATCTATTTGATTCTTATCTCTTTTCTTTTTTATTAGTCTGGCCACAGGTCTATTTTGTTGATCTTTTCAGAAACCCAGATCCTGGATTTATTGATTTTTTGAAGTGTTTTTTGTGTCTCTATCTACTTCAGTTCTGCTCTAATCTTAGTTACTTCTTGTCTTCTGCTAGCTTTTGAGGGTTTTTTTTATCTTGCTACTCTAGCTCTTTCAATTTTGATGATAGAGTGACGATTTTAGACCTTTCCTTGCTTCTCATGAGGACATTTATTGCTTTAAATTTTCCTCTAGACACTGCTTTAAATGTGTCCCAGAGATTCTGGTACGTTGTGCCTTTGTTCTCATTTGTTTCAAAGAACATCTTTATTTCTGCCTTCATTTCATTGTTTATCCAGTCAACATTCAAAAGCCAGTTGTTCAGTTTCCATGAAGTTGTGTGGTTCTGAATTAGTTTCTTAATCCTGAGTTCTAATTTGATTGTGCTGTTGTCTGAGAGACTGTCTGTTATAATTTCTATTCTTTTGCATTTGTTGAGGAGTGATTTACTTCGGATTATGTTGTCAATTTTAGAATAGGTGTGATGTGGTGCTGACAAGAATGTATATTCTGTGTATTTGGGGTGGAGAGTTCTGTATATGTCTATTAGGTTTGCTTGGTCCTGATCTGAGTTCAAGTCCTGGATATGCTTGTTAATTTTCTGTCTCATTGATCTGTCTCATATTGACAGTGGAGTGTGAAAGTTTCCCACTATTATTGTGTGAGAGTTTAAGTTTCTTTGTAGGTCATTAAGAACTTGCTTATGTATCTGGGTGCTCCTTATTGGGTGCATATATATTTACAATCATTAGCTCTTCTTGTTGCATTAATCCTTTTCCCATTATGTAATACCCTTCCTTGTCTCTTTTGCTCTTTGTTAGCTTAAAGTCTATTTTATTAGAGACTACGATTGCAACTCCTGCATTTTTTCTGTTCTCTATTTGCTTGGTAAATCTTCCTCCATCCCTTTGTTTTAAGCCTATGTGTGTCCTTGCATGTGAGATGGGTTTCCTGAATGCAGCACATTGGTGGTTTTTTACTTTTTATCCAATTTGCCAGTCTGTGTCTTTTGATTGGGGAATTTAGCACATTTACATTTAAGTTTAATATTGTCATATGTGAATTTGATCCTGCCATTTTGATGCCAGCTGGTTGTTTTGCCCATTAGTTGATGCCATTTCTTCATTGTGTTGATGCTTTTTACCATTTGGTAAGTTTTTGGAGGGGCTGGTACTGGTTGTTCCTTTCTATGTTTAGTGCTTCTTTCATGAACTCTTGTAAGGCAGGCCCGGTGGTGACAAAAACTCTCAGCAATTGCTTGTTCATAAAGGATTTTATTTCTCCTTTGCTTCTGAAGCTTAGTTTGGTTGGATATGAAATTCTAGGTTGAAACTTCTTTTCTTTAAGAAAGTTGAATATTGGCCCCCACTCCCTTCTGGCTTGTAGGGTTTCTGCCAAGAGATCCACTGTCAATCTGATGGACTTCCATTTGTGGGTAACCCGACCTTTCTCTCTGGCTGCCCTTAGCATTTTTTCATTCATTTCAACCCTGGTGAATCAGATGATTATGTGCCTTGGGGTCGCTCTTCTTGAGGAATATCTTCGTGGTGTTCTCTGTATTTCCTGGACTTGAATGTTGGCCGGCCTTGCTAGGTTGGGGAAGTTCTCCTGGATAATATTCTGAAGAGTGTTTTCCAGCTTGGATTCATTCTCTCTGTCTCATTCAGGTACACCTATCAAATGCAGATTAGGTCTTTTCACATAATGCCATATTGCTTGGAGGCTTTGTTCATGTCTTTTCACTCTTTTTTCTCTAATCGTGCCTTCTAGTTTTAGTTCATTGAGTTGATCTTCAATCTCTGATATCCTTTCTTCTGCCTGGTTGATTCAGCTATTGAAACTTGTGTATGCTTCATGAAGTTCTCGTGTTCTGTTTTACAGTTCCATTAAGTCATTTATATTCTTCTCTAAGCTGTTTATTCTCATTAGCCTTTTGTCAAACCTTTTTTCAAGGTTCTTAGTTTCTGTGCATTGGTTTAGAACATGTTCTTTTAGCTCAGAGAAATTTGTTATTACCTGTCTTCTGAAGCCTGTTTCTGTCAACTCATCAGACTCATTCTCCATCCAGTTTTGTTCTATTGCTGTTGAGAGTTGTGATCCCTTGGAGGAGGAGAGGTGTTCTGGTTTTTGGTGATTTCATCCATTTTGCGCTGGTTTCTTCCCCTCTGCATGGATTTATCTACCTGTGGTCTTTGTAGTTGGTGACTTTCGGATGGGGTGTCTGAGTGGATGCTCTTTTTGTTGATGATGAAGTTATTTCTTTCTGTCTTTTAGTTTTCCTTCCAACAGTCAGGCCCCCCTACTGTACAACTGCTGGAGGTCCACTCCAGACCCTGCTTGCCTGGGGATCACTTGCTGTGGCTACAGAACAGTAAGGATTGCTGCAGGTTTCTTCTTCTGTTATCTTCATCCTAGAAGGTTGCCCGCCAGATATCAGCCAGAGCTTTCCTTTATGAGGTGAGTCTTTGGATATGTGGGGGTCAGGGAGCTGCTTGAGGAGACAGTCTGACCCTTTTAGGAGCTCAAGTGCTGAGCTGTGAGCTCTATTGTTCTGTTCAGAGCTGCTGGGCAAGTACATTTATGTCTGCTGCAGCAGAACTCATAACTGCCTTTCTTTCCAGGTGCTCTGTCCTGGGAAGGTAGGGCTTTATTTATTAAAGTTCTTGATGTGCTGCTGCCTTTTTTCAGAGCTGCCCTGCCCAGTAAGGAGGTAGCCTAGTCACAGTCTGCCAGCAGAGGCATTGCTGAGTTGCCGTGGGCTCTCCTCAGCTGCTGTGTGAACTTTCCTGCAGTTTTGTTTATAGAGGTATAGTTAGAACTGCCTTGGTAATAGTGGTCTGCCTCAGTAATGGCAGACTGCCTCAGCAGTGGTGGACTGCCTCGGTAATGGTGGACACCCTTCCCCCAACAGAGCTGGACTACCCAGGTCCAGCTGCACTTGCTGCAAAACTCTCCATCCAGAGCATTTCAGATTGCTGGTCAATGTGAGGGTGGGACCTGCCAGGCAGATCACCTGGCCCCCTGTTTCAGCCCCCTTTTTTTCAGTTGAATGGGTGGCTCTGTCTCCCAGGCATTCCAGGCACCAGTTGAAACAGCTGCCCAGATTTGTGTGAGTTTTTGTGCATAGACCTGCTGTTTCGGCTGTAACAGCTGTGCTGGAAACTCATGGCACTTTTCAGCCCAGGAATCTCCTAGTCTGTAAGCTGTAATAACTCATTTGGAAATGTGATGTTCACTCACCCTCTGCATTGCTCTCACTGGGAAGTGCACTCCAGAGCTGTTGCCATTTGGCCATCTTGGATCCCTTCCACATATATATAACCACACTCTCTGCCCCCAACCCCCAGAAATCACAGGGATTGTTCCATGCTTTCAGATGGGTTTGGGCAAAGCAAGGCACAGCCAGGGAGGAGGAGAGTAGAGTTGAAATATTTACTTTCTGGTTGCTATTGCAGTTAGTTGCCATAAGTTGACTATGTCAGTCTACTGAAGACCACAACTCCTGGCAGAAGCCTTCTTCCTACAGCCACCCTCTCTTGTTCTATGGCCCAGTCCCTCCCCTTTATCCTACAGGCCTGGGAGTGGGCAGAGCTCCCTGCAGTTGCAGGCCTAGGGTCTTGCTCTATCCCTTGTTGATTCCCTCAAGCCTTGCTCATACCTATATAAATAGGCCCTTTAATACACTCTCCTCAAATTACCGGCTTGGGGCACTGCTTTTTTTTCTCTTGCTGGGACCCTAACTCATATAGGAAGTCCATGGGAAAAGTCAGCCTTCAACATCGTGGAGCTAGAAATAACTTTCATGTTCCCTTTACCCCTTCTTCCTCCTCTTGTACCTACCCCAGAAAAGGGGAGAAAAATTATAGAAAGGCCAATTAAGTTCTCTTTCAACCACTGGTTTTCTACCTACAATAGATCTAAGCTGTGGAAGATCAGCCCAAGTCAAACCTAGGTATAAGTTTTGACAGTTACATTCTAGTTATTGCTTAGAAAGCAGGGAGTGGCACATAAGACTGAAGATAACTAGAAAAGTTTGGGGATTGATTGACTTTTCAACCAGGATGAAGGGAATAATTTACCCAGCTGTGTAAAATCAATGGGACAACAATCAAAAACATAACAGCTTCATTTTACCTGTTTTTTAAACATCTTAGTTATTTTCATTTTAAATTCCAAAAGCTACCTTGGAAACATCCCACATATTAAATATGTGCTACTGGGGGAAAAAAAAAAAAAACAGTAGAAAGATGAGTTTGTTAAGAAATATGTAGAACATTGACCATTCCCAGAGGGCAGGCCTGAGAATGGTGTTAGAATCAGTTAAGTGGAAAGAAGGGCATGAACAAGAGGATGACCTAAGGGCAAAGTCCAACTCGACAGCGCTGTCCCAGACTCACCAAGAGCCCTGACAACAGGATGATGCGAATTTCAAATTCACAATGCAACTTCAAAGAAAATCCTTCTCTATTCAAAGTGATATTCCTAAGACTAATTCCAAGTACATCTTTCTAAGTTCCTTTTCTCCTGTGAAATACTGATGTTGAGAAAAAAAAAATATTTAGTGAGTCATAGGAGAGGTGATTCCTAACTTTCCCACTTACTGAATGTGTGAACTTAAGTAAATCACACAATTTCTATGGGTCTCAGTTTCCTCTTCTGTAAAATGGCGTACAGAAACAGACATCTCGATATCTCCTTCAGATCTGATCACTAGGTATTAAATGTTACTATTGGTGGTATTAATTGCCTCTTGGTTGTACTTCCCTACAAGGAAGAGCATTTTTACTTTACTCCCTAAGAGAAAATATTATTAGAGGAATGTCTCCTAGTTCATTGGTCTATCTGGGTAGGACATACTAAAGCACTTACTTAGGGGGTGTGGATGGACAGAAGTTGGGGATGACTTATTCACAGACTTATCTCCATTGGGCTTTTGTCTTTCTCTTTCTGGCTTTGTCTCTCCCTCCTCTCCGGGAAGTGCTAAGCAAGTTATCTCTAATGTAGGGAGGAAGGAGTGGCAAGCCCTTTTATGACCAAGATATCCCCTCATCTAGTTTTGTTAGTTCCAGTTTCTGTAGTCTGAAGGGGCAGAGGGGCAAGTCATAAGCCACACTAAAGCATAAACGTACGTAGAAATTGGTAGCAAAAGATATTCTTTTCATTTCAACCAACAAGATTTAAAATGAAGTATCATTCTGGCTACAGCACATATAATAGATGCATGTTTCACCACATTCTTGCAAAAATGCAGATTTATCGAGTGATTCTCCTATAATCAATGTGCAGAGATTTCTAAAGTCATTCAGGGAGCTTTAATTAATGCTACTGAACAGAGCCTAGAGAACACCCAGGTATCTGAGAGACAAAATTAAATACTGTCTATGCAAAAAAGAATCTATAAAGTAACCTCTTGAAATGCACTTACGAATCCGAAGCAGTTACTACCATTATTTTACTGTGTTTTCAATAAAGGTATATGCTTCTCTTCATCTTAAGTTTCCAAGTCAAACTAGGAAACATCTATGTTTCATTATTAATTAGAACTGAACAAAACTCAGTACATTTAACTTAATAATATCATCTAGTTTGATTCAGAGGGGTTCGGAATCTTAAATGTTGGACTTTTATTTGTTTAATGACTACCACCCTCCTTCCCAAGGGTCAATGTTCCCCCTCACTGAGTGGGTGCAAACTGATCTACCCATCAGAAAAGATGGACATCTGGGGAGCCATAAACTAAGCCTCTCTGAGCAGGGTGATTTGGACAGGGTGCTATATATCAGTTCCAGGCGCTAGGGAGGGCTGATAAAGCAGCACAAAGCTCCCGATGAAGCACAGCCCAGTTGCAGGAGATTGCTGTGATGATAATCGCCAGAACAAACCATAAATTCTGGACTCAGAATTAGGAATGGCCTGTAAACATCAAATAATGGGTGTCTAAATTGAAAATGAAACTATCTGTTGCCTGTAATATTTCTTGCAGTGTGGCTCAGAGAGCCAGTAACGTTGGAGACAAGCATGATCTTTTTCAATGTCTGCCATTAGAAAGCTGAGAATATTAACTCCTCCTTCCATCAACCTCAGGGAAACAGAGCTAAATGAGCTAGCTAGAAATCACAGGACATAAAATACGGATTTAACATTATGCAGCAAGAACATTACAGGTTTAAAAAAAGAACAGAGAAATACAAGTACTGCATTGAAGAACCATACTAGCAAGCACTAAAGGATCAGACGCAAATAGTTTACTCAGGACCTTTTCTAACTCACTCACATATTATAAAATGAAACTTGACTTTATTGTGTCTGGTTTAAGGGGGTGTCAGTCAATTTCGTGTGAATTTAGATTATACAACCACAGGCTGGTTTTGAACTCCTGACCTCAGATGATCCAGTCGCCTTGGACTCCCTAAGTGCTGGGATTACAAGTGTGAGCCACCGTGCCTGGCCACCTTTGTTCTTATCAAAAGAAATGAAAGTCAAGATGTATAGATTAATGACATCTAATTTCATGAAAGTTTACCAAATGCATGAATTTACCGTTACTCATGCTAAATCAATGTACGCATACACTTCCATTTAACCAAAATCTTATTTTTTTATAATAACTTGTGGAAGAACAGAAGGCATCGATTCTTGTGGGTCCTAGATACTGTAATTAATAGAATATTTTCCATGTGAGTATAGGCTGATAGTGTGTATGAAGCAGTTAAATAGTAACATGAGGTAAGGATAGTGATATTCAAAATATTTAACAAACGGAAGTGCCTGAGCACCAGCACTCCCTTGCATGGGCAAGGGACATTTAGGAGCTAAGGGTAGGAAGATAGCATCTATCTGAGTATCATCAATAGGAAAGTATGTATTTAAGAAATCACTGATCAGATAAGGCAGGATGCTGAATGCTCAGTAGTACTCTCTCTGAACAATTGCTGCTGAAGGGGTGAAGGGAAAAGATATTAAAATTGACACAGAGGACATGGAAGGCATAACTGGGTACTCTTTATAAACATTGTTCCTCAATTAAGAGGTGTCTCAACGAAAAGAAAATCCCCTATCCTCAGGACCATGACCCTATAGGCTGAAAACCCCCAAGTTAAAGAAAGCTAAGAGACAAAAATATTATTTCTGACTGGGCGCAGTGACTCACACTTGTAATCCCAGCACTTTGGGAGGCCAACGTGGGTGGATCACCTGAGGTCTGGAGTTCGAGACCAGCCTGGCCAACATGGTGAAATCTCGTCTCTACTAAAAAATATAAAAATTAGCCGGATGTGGTGGTACACATCTGTAATCCCAGCTACTTGGGAGACTGAGGCAGGAAAATTGCTTGAACCCAGGAGGCAAAGGTTGCAGTGACCTGAGACTGCACTACTGCACTCCAGCCTGGAATACAGAAGGAGACTCTGCCTGCAAAAAAGTCATTTCTCATTTAACAAGTAAAGGTGCAGCCAATACATTGCAGAGTATATAAGAGACAAAGACTAAAGAGTATCAATAATATAAACAACAATAATATCAAATGTTAATGGTTTACTTATAATGTGCCAAGCCCTGGACTAAGTACTCTATAAACATCATTTTACTGAATGCTTTCAGTGGCCCCATTAATTACTAGTAATTATATTTTCATGGTATGCCATAACTAATACAGAGTAAAATGTATATTATTCTCATCTCAGTGTACAGGATCGGTTATCCCTACCACATACTTTGTTTTTCCTAACAGAATTTGGACCATAGAATATCTTTATGTTCAAACCAAACTCATGACCTTCCCACCAAAATGTAGATCCGCTCACTGCCAGCCATGAAGGGTCACAAGTCCAAAATCTAGAAGTTTCCCTGACTCCTCCTTGTCCCTCCAATTGTTCAACAAAATCTCTTATTTACTTCTAGAACCCATTCACTTTTACCTTTACCATCACCATTACCTCATATTTATTGCTTAAACTACTATCATTTTTCCCTAACGGGCCTACCTGTTACTTTTTTACCCTCCCAGCATTCTAGCCAATGTCCCAGCCCACACTCTATAGCCAGTGTCATCTTAAAATAAACAAACAGTAAGAATTTCTCTTTGCATCATGCCCCTTTGTGTAAAACCCCTCTATTTACAATATGCTCCTCTCTTTAAAACTCTATATAAAACCCATTAAGGGATTCCCTTTGAAAGAACTCAAATCCTTAACACATTCTAAAGTTCCTGCAGGATCTGGCCTCTGCCTAACCATCTCTCCAGCTCCATCTCAAGCCACCTCTTCTCTTTACTCTTTGTGTTCCAACATGATGGCTTTCCAGATACTTTAAAATGCCATTCCCTTCTCCACAGGGCTCCGGTCATACTGATCCCTCAGTTTGCTTTCCCATTCTTTACCGCCTATATTGTTGTCCTGATTATTTCCCACTCATTCTTCCAATCTCAATTTCAATGCCACTTCTGCCAGAAAGCCTTCCCAAACTCAGCACTTACAAATGCTTAACACAGCTTGCAATGATAAATTCATTTTTGTAATTAATTGCTGAATGCATCTCTCCACCAATAGATACAAAAATACTAACAGGAAAGAGGACTAAATCTGCTTTTATTCACTGCTCTCCCCACCCTCCGCAGGTCGCATATGCCAGGCACTCAGAGGCCTTAATAATTAAGTACTGAATCAGTTAGTGAATTAACTGATTATATTTATAAGAATACTGAGTATTTTTAGATGGGCCTCCTCACAATCAAGGTTTTCTTGTCAGAGTTAGCAGTAGTTTGTGAAAAATACTGTCTTATCAAAGCTCACTTCTATATGGTTGGGTTATATACTACATTTATACACTATAATCTGTATACATTTAACTTGTACAACTGCAAAGTATATAAAATTTCATTGAAAAGATAGCACATCACATGGGGGAATAACAACACTTCTATAGAACTGTTTTGTGAGATAATTTTAGGTTGGTTTACATACTGTGCTTATCCACTATAATCTGTATATGTTTAACTTGCACAACTACAAAGTATGTAACATTTCATTGAAAGATAGCACACCTATGAGAGAATAACAACAATTCTATATAACTATTTTGTAAAATAATTTAAAAAGACTCATAAATTATAAGTTGTGATGACAAATTTATCTAGAGAAACCATTTCATCAGTTCCGTAACTTTAATACCGTATATGCTGATTAAAAATATCTTACTCTCTAAAAAATTATAACCTCCTTTAACATTTACCTTGTCAAAAAAATTACTTTTTTCTGAATGTGGGTAATCTACATTTCATCTGGTCTTGAGGTTAGAAAAGATCATTGAGGTTAACAATTATTTATATGAACACTATCATCATGATGTCTATTAATATTCCTTGTATTTTGTTATTTTCCATTTGTGATTCAGCATCAATAATTTAGATAAAGCATATTTTTAAGTGTTCTAGAAGATTATTGCTCAAATATTAATTTGCATAAGACTTCTAAAAGAGCTTGTTAGAATGTAGATTCTAATTATTTATGTCTAGGTGGGGCCGAAAATTCTCTATCACCAAGAAGCTCCCAGGTGGTACTGACATAGTAGGTACTCAGACCGCAGTTTGAGTAGAAAGGATGTAAAGCAAGTGGAATGCTCCAGTCTAAATCCAACTCTGTTCAGATACCCAGCATTTTCTGTTCTTTTGCTTTTGGCTTTGAGCTCTGGCACACAAACATATACAATCCACTTAATGTTGTGAATGCCAAGAATCAAAAGTCAATTACCACTTGGCAACTTGTACAACCTTTCTGTTTTTAAAATATCAAAATCTATGCTGGAATAGTAACTGTAATATTTGGGAAAATCATGGATGATATGATGAGGAGCAATTATAGTATTCTAAAACAAACTTCTAAAGATTGCCTTGTCACCTAAGTCTGGACAGGAATTTGACTAAAAGCTGCTCTATTTAGGTCATCACCTTTTCTAGAAGTTTACAAAGATGGTGAAGGGTTTTCAATTATGGCTTTTTATTGGCCAGTAAAATGTGGGAGACAAAAGAATTTTATTAATATGAACCGAAATCACTTTATTTTATAAATGTTGAAACTATGTCAGAAGCGTACCAAATAGCTAGTTAATGACTGTTAATGATACAGCCAGTATGATAATTAGGTTTGTGATCTATTTGTGTTGGATGGCCAGTGGTAATCCATGGGTGTAGTGAGGTTTTTTAGGGGGGAGTTGGTTTTTGCTTCATTTTTGTTTGCTGTTTTCAGACAGGGTCTTCACTCTGTCACCCAGGCTGAAATACAATGGCATGATCACAACTCACTGCAGCCTTAACCTTCCCAGGCATAGGTAAGCCTCCCACCTCAGCCTCCTAAGTAGTTGGGACTACAGGTGCACATCACCAAATCCAGATTTTTTTTTCTTTCCTTTTTTTTTTTTTTTTTTTTTTTTTGTAGAGATGGGCTTGTGTTATGTTGCCAGGCTGATCCTGAGCTTCTGGGCTCAAGTGATCTGCCCACCTCAGCCTTCCAAAGTGCAAGGATTATAGGCATGAGCTGCTGCAATTTTATATCCTGAAATTTCGACTATGAAACTGGCTTCCAATAATTTTTTGCTTAAAATAAACTTGTCTAAATAATAACTATCTATCTACTTGTACAGTATCTATTATACACCAGGAACTATGCTATTCATCTGTATGTATTTTATCTAGTTTAGAAGCCACTCTGAAGTTGAATATTATTATGTACCTTTGCAGTGAGATAAATTACAATGTTTTCATAAATGGTAGAGTTCCTATTCATTACACTCTACTATACACTATATGTTTTAAATGTTTGTAAGTATTTTTTATTGTAACATTTTTTGAACTTGAGCTGTTATTGAGATGTCTCTTAAATAGGCTTATGACATCTGCTCCATTGTTGTGTCAGTACAGTAATAATTCTGCAACTACATAAAGAGCACTTCTATTTATTCCTTGTATTAGGATCATGTCCTTGGCCTTTCTTCGTACTGGAATTATATCAAGCTTGGTTTTCTCATTAGATATTAGTCACAAATATAACAATACAAAAGCAAATTTGGAATTTTGAGTCACTGAAGACCAAACGTTCCCACTCACCTTCTGCTGAGGCTTCCACTTAATTGCAGACTAGTATGTTCTAATACTAAGCATTTAAAATTAAATTACCTGGCCAGAAATAGTCCCTGAAAAGGCTGGTTAAAGCAGAACTAAGGCATGGTTTAAACAGACACAGTGGCAACATGAAAAGGGAATTCAAAATGTGAGGAAGACCCCACAAAACTCGAATAAAATGCTTCAAACTGGGGGCCTTAAACAACCACCATCCTTCACTTAACAAGTTGGGAAAATGACATGGGTAAAAATCAAGTACAGGAATATCTCAAAGATATTCGGGTTCAGTCCTGGACAAACACATTAAAAGAAATATTGCAATAAAGCAAGTCATGTAAATTTTTTGGTTTCTCAATGTATATAAAAGTTATGCTTACTCTATACTTTAGCCTCTTAGGTATGCAACAGCACTCTACTATACTGTAGCATCTTAAGTGTGCAACAGCATTATAGCTAAAAAATGTACATAGCTTAATTTTAAAATATTTATTACTAAAAAATGCGAATGGTCATATAAGCCTTCAGCGAGTCATAATCGTTTTGCTGGTAGAGAGTCTTGCCTCAATGTTGATGGCTGCTTACTGATCAGGTGGGCGGATCGCAAGGTCGGGAGATGGAGACCAACCTGGCCAACATGGTGAAACCCCGTCTCTACTAAAATTATGAAAATTATCTTGGTGCGGTGGCATGCACCTGTAGCCCCAGCTACTGAAGAGGCTGAGGCAGGAGAATAGCTTGAACCCACGAGGTAGAGGTTGCAGTGAGTGGAGATGGAGTCAATGTACTCCAACCTGGGCAAAAGAGCAAGACCCCATCTCAAAAATAAAAATCTCTTTAAAAATATGGAAAGAAGGAGCACTAAGTTGTTAAGAAATAAGAAAATTACAGGCCAATGTCTTTCATAATTATACATGCAAGAATGTTTAACAAAATATTAGCAAATCATAGTCAGCCCATATAAAATAGATAATACACAGTGATCTATATCTCAGGATGCAAGATTTGTTTAACATCCAGAAATTAATACAACTCTCTACCTTAACATAATAAAGGCAAATAATTATTTAATCACAATATATGCAGAAAAGGCACCAGAGAAAATTCAGTATCTAGTCATGACAAAACCTCTCAGCAAACTACAAATAGAAGTAAATTTCCTCAGCTAAAGATAAATCTATAGCTAATATCAAATGTTCGTTCTTCTAAGACTGTAATCAAGGCAAGAATACCCACTCTCCACACCTCTATTCAACAATAAGCTGGAGGTCTTAGTCAATCCAGTGAGGCAAGGCCAAAAAAAAAATTAGGGAAAAATAAATATAAAGTACAAAGAAAAAATGTCTCATACAATGTGATTTACAGACAACAAAGTAAAATCACATGATATTAGTCATTAAAATATAACTAGTAAGTTTAGCCAGATCATAGGCTATATGGTCAATATTAAATTATATTTTTATATAAAAGCAATAAGGAAACGGATAATGAAATTTACAGGCAACAAAGTAAAATCACATGAAATTAATCATCAAAATATTATAACTGGTAAGTTTAGCCAGATCAGAAGTTAGGTCAGCATTAAATTATATTTTTACATAATGGCAATAAGCAAATAGATAATTGAATTTAAACACAATGTTATTTGAAACTGCATCAAAAGTTATAAAATATACAAAGGTAAATTTAATAAAAAGTAGATTACTTTACTCTGAAAACTATGAAATATTTTTGAGACAAAGTAAAGCAGTCAAATAGATCCCTAAGCCAATTCTAATTTTATGTGGAAATGCAATGAATCTAGGGTGGACGAAAGAATCTCAAAATAGAATAAAGAAAAAGAATAATAGAACCTGATTTCAAGACTTCCTATAAAACTACAGTAATTAAGAAAAATTTCCTATCAGCAAAAGTATAAATACATAGATCAATGAAAGAGAAGATAATCCAGAAAGAGATTCATATTTACATGGTTAATAAATATTTACAAAGCCTCCAGAGAAATCAATAGGAAAAAGATAGTCTTCAATACATAGTGCTAGAAAAATAAGATAATTCTAGTTTTTAAATGAATCTCAGTCCCTTTTTAATACCACAAACAAAAATTAGTTTAAAATTATCTATAACTGTAAAGCCCAGGAGCAAAGAGCTTATTGAAGAAAACATAACATGTTTACAGTATTGGAGAAGGCAAAGAATTTTTTGGATACGATAAAGAACTACTTTAAAATGACAAATTAAATGACTTATGAAAAGATAAGAATATGAATAAGCATGACACAAATTGAGAAGGAATATTCACAATGCATATATCTGACAAAGGAATCATAAGCAGAATATATAACTTACTCCTTCAACACAATAATAGGACAAATAAAAATAAAAAGAAGATATACAAATGACCAATAAACACATGAAAAATTACTCAACATCAAATGTCATTACAGAACTGAATACTATTTCGACACCCACTAGAATGGCTAAAATTAAAAAGACTGACCGTACCAAATGTTGGCAAGGATGTGGAACAAGTTAGAACTCTCTTACATTGCTGGTGGGAGTGTTAGATAGTACCTCTTCTTTGAAAAAGGATTTGTCAATTCTTACAAGAATAAATACATATTTATAGCCAGATAATTCTACCCAGTATGTATCCAAGAACATTAAAATACATAACAACAAAAAGAATTGTACAAAAATATTCATATCCATCATAATAGACTCAAATTTAAAAAAAAAAAACCCTCAAATGCCCATCAGCATGAGAATGGATACATTTGCTGTATATTCATTCAAAAGAGTACTAGTCAATAATTAAAAGGTTCCAACCATTTTCATTTCTCAATGAAAGAAGACTTATGCATCTAGATGAAGCTGTAAATGGGCAAAACTAATTATGTTCAAAGAAATCTGAACCATGATCATCTGAGGGGTTGCGGTGCACAAGGTTTGACTGCAAGGGGATCCCAGTGAACTTAATGGTGTATTGAAAATATTCATTTTTGATTTAGAAATATGAGTTACACCATGTATTTTTCAAAACACATCAAACTGTAACATGTAAGAATTCAACATTTAATTTAAACATACATCAATTTTTTTAAATGCAAATGTGTTGCATTCATTTTTATCTTCTTGTAATAGATAATTTACTTTTTATTTTCAGGCAGGACAATTATTAATCCATCTGGTTTGGTTCTGGATTTGTGTCTTTTCTCCTACCTCCAACTCTCATATTTTACAATCCGCCAGCATCAACTAGTTATAATTCCCCAAACTTACATTAGCACATAAATTCGGTTTGCTTAGAATGTCCTCTTCCTCTTTCCCCACCTATGCAACTCTTAGTTGGAATTTTTGAGACTGCAGTGAGTTCACTTCCTTTCCACAGCCCTTCCTTCTCTTCAGGCAAAGTTAATACCTCCTACCTCTGTTCAATTCTGCACTTCATACCAACATTTATCACTACACTTAGTGATAATTGTTTATTTTGGGAGTTTATTTGCATGTCTCTCACTGTATGTGGTCCTTAAGGGTAGAAATCATAGCTACAGATCCTACCATCTATATAGCAACAATAACAACATGAATCATTTACTGAATAGACACTTTGCAGGCACAGACAAGCACCATGCATAAATACCCTTAATTTTCACCATAATCCCCAATTTACAGATGAGCAAATGGAGCATAGAGAAGTTTGCTGACCATCAATAATCACAAAGCTAGTGTACTGAATAAAGTTAATTTTAAGCTTTTAATTTCAGCTCTTTCTGATTCCAAAATCCATTCTCTTAATCGATAAGTAGGATTAACAACCTCTTAATTCTTCCATTTAAAAAAAAGGCATTAATAATGATTGCATTTAACTTGCCAAAATTTTTTTACCTTCATTATGACACTGATACACAAATTAAAGCAGTTACGAATAAAAGATGCCAGTTTTTTAAAAAATATTTTTAAGCAGTGGTGTGCATATATTGTTCTTGGTTTTCACCTGTTGCCACTGACATTTGTGAATATGATCAGAAAAAAGTGTATTTTTTTTTACTCCCACTAGGTGTCTAGTTTAATTTTTTTCTCAAAATACTGCCCACTATAATTGGCTCTGTTTATGATACCTATCTGCGTGTGGTTCACCCCCCAAAAAGAAATAATACGCTTCAAGCTCTTAAATTGTTTCCAGAACACTGAAACTCTGGCAACCCAAAACTTGCTGGTTTTATCTTTCAAATAGTCTGGGTTTTATATATTGTTTTATTTTGTTTATTAAATCCTTTGGCTTTGTGACACTGGTCCTGGTTATCTCCAGCTGCCCCGGTGCCTCATTAGTGAACTCCAGCATCATCCCTACATCCACTCATCTGCATCCTCACTCAGGGTCACTTCCGGAAAAACTCTGTGTTCTGCTCGCCTAATGAAGAGAAAGATGCCTCAAACCCTCTCTCCTATATCCCAGATGTCCCTTAGTTAACCCTTTATGTCTACAATATATACTTTATTTTACTTGTTTTCTTTGTATAATCTCTGAGAAGACTAGTGAAAAGACTATTATTCCTTTCCTAAAATACTAATCAGAGAATATGATGGCACAATTTTTTCTAAAGGGGCACTGAATAGACGAACGTTTGTTAAACACCTGTAACATAAACTCTGTATTGCTCTCCCCAGTTATTTTCAGACCTAATCCTGTTGCCTTGTAGTTGTCATTAAGGCTCAATTTTTGGAGATTTTATGGTGTTGGAAATTGGCTCTATTTATCTTTTGTTTAGAAAAGAGTTAACATAGTAGGAATGAGGCTGCTTTTCTTATAAAGGCATGTTTGCAAGATTGGCCTTTAACTGGAACTTATGAACTTGAAGAGTAAATAGTTCCCTATATTGATATAAAATTTTCCCTAATTAGTAAGACTAGTTCACAGTGCCTAAATGTTTGTGCAAACAATATGCTTTAGGCTGAGTACCTATTTTCCTTCTTGATTTCTGTATGTGCTCAGCAGAGGGTGATTGCCTGATCAGCTCCCAATAGAAACTTTGGGTTTCTATGCTCAGCCAAGATTCCCTGGTGTTAACATTTCACACGCGTCGTCACAATTTGTTGCTGGAGGAATTAAACATGTCCTGTATGACGCCATTGGGAGATGACCTCTGGAAGTTTGAGCCTAGATTCTTCTAATCTTTGCCACTTTCATCTTTTCTCTTTGTTGGATTTGTTCTGTGTCTCTTCACTATAATAAATCATAGCCGTGTGTACGACTATATGCTGAGTCCTGTGAGTCCTCCCTGCAAATCATTCAACCAAGGAGCAGTCGTAGGGACTCCTGACACAGCTAATGTTCAGTTTTATTAAGAAAAATAAAAGAATAGAGTATTTCAGTTAAAAATCTTATTTGTTTGAAGACTGAATTTAATTGTGTGTTAATGAATGTTTTAACTTTCTGTCTCTAGATTCCATATAGATATAAAATATACCCTTCAATTGTATTCTTGATTATACAAGTAATAATAGTAATTTATGGGGGAGCAAAACATAAGGAAGGATTTCTGAGATGTCTATTTTTATCGGAAAATTCAAGCTATCTCTTTTATAGATTCATCTGTAAGCTCAAATTGTAAGAGGAATCATTAGATTCAAATAACAGTCAGAAAGTACAAGTTGAGGTTCTTAAGGGTAGGTTCCTTTAAATAATCATCATCCTCAGCAGGAGATAATGTTTTGAAAGAGTTATAATATTTATTTTTCCAGGAAAAGAAATGTACATCTGTGTGTTTGTACCGGGAGCGTGAGAGAATGAAATGTAACAGAGACAGCGTGACAACTAGAAAAGTATTTATCGATCAAGTTCCTGTGATACAAAGTGCCAAGAAAGTTTTTTCAGCTTTCACATTTACATTTCATTTTCTAATTTGAATGGATTAGATGATACTCCTCTCATACTATTCATAAGGGTAATTTGAACTATTTCAAAGCAATAAAATGGAAAATTAGTTGGGAAAAAGGTCATTCTAATATAGTAACATAAAATGCTCAGTGATGAACTATCAAATAAATAGCTATTTGATTATATGAGTGCTTTGGGGAAACAGAGAAGCAAGGGAGAGAAAGGAAATTTAAAAAGCATTAAATGCTGAAGTTAGAACATGATATCAACAATAATGTCTAAGCACATAGTATTTACTGTGTGCCAGATATTGGGGTGTGTGTGTGTGTGTGTGTGTATGTATGTGTGTGTGTGTGTGTGTGTGTGTATATATATATATATATATATATATATATATATATATATATACTCATTTAATAATGAGCAATCCTAATATGTAGTTGATATTTTTATTTTTTTTATTTATTTAATTTTTTGTTTTTGAGAGAGTCTCACTCTGTCACCCAGGCTGGAGTGCAATGGCATGATCTCGGCTCACTGCAACCTCCTCCTCCCTGGCTCAAGTGATACTCCTCTCTCAGCTTCCTGAGTAGCTGGGATCACAGGCACGCACCACCATGCCTGGCTAATTTTTTGTATTTTTAGTAGAGATGGGGTTTCACTATGTTGGTCAGACTTGTCTTGAATTCCTGACCTTGTGATCCGCCCACCTTGGGCCCCTCAAAGTTCTGGAATTACAGGCATGAGCCACCATGCCCAGCCTGTAGTTGGTATTTTTATCAATGCCATATAACAGTGGGGAAACTGAGGTTCAGAGAGGTAAACAAGAGTCTTTAAAGATCACACATTAAGTGGCAGAACCAAATCCAAGCTCTTAACCACTATAACATAGGTTGTATATTTAAAAACAAGGCATATTATAGAAAAAATCCTCAAAACTGTGTTAAAAAGTTATTTTGGCTTACTTACCAAAGTTTTAGTTTATAAGGAACCAAACTGGGTGAAGGGTCCAAAATCAACTATTGTAACTTTTCTCACAGGACCAAACACTGTGCCATGCTTCCATACACAGATTTACTCAATGGAAGGCTAAGACTTTCCTGAGACCATATTCTCTATAAATATAGACCATATTCTCTAAAAATATATTTATAAATATAAATATAGACCATATTCTCTAAAAATATGAATATAGATTTAAGTTCTATATAAATATATATGTCAAGTATTTTGTACAGTCATAGCTTCTTAGAGGTTAAGAAAAACATTTCAGGAAATTGAGAGACTCGTCTATGTTGATACAAACCAAACCGCTAAAACACAGGTAAATAGAAGAGAGGGGACTGCAAAACATAGAGGCTAATCAGAATGGTAAGCTAATCAGAATGATAAATGCTAATCAACGTAGGCAGAAAGGGTGAAAGATAATTCTCATGAATACTTGCCAAGTATATTCTGATCTTGGAAATCTTAGTTGGTGTTCATCAATGATGAGGCTAAAAGTTTGCACCTGTGTAATCCAGTTTCTCTGGGTTTTGGGGTGTGCACTTTGAAAATGTACCCACTTCTAACTGTTATACCTTGAGCTCTTGTCTGAAAAAAAGTTTCTGGAAGAAGTTCAGCCTCAGAACTACCGAAACTGGTTGGATCCAGATATACCTGAGATGATGAATTTTGGTGAACGCCCCTCACGACTGTACTAAAATCTCTGCCCAGGGAGGAGCTGCTTCTCCATTTTCTACATATGTGACATATGTTGAAGCATGACTGGTGACTCTGCCTGCACGGCCTTTACTCCAACCTTAGCTAACACGCCCAGTTAAAGCCCTGTTTTCTGTTCAAGGAGGCACTACTTTGGGAACTATCCCCAGTGTCCTCTTCATTTGTTGCATGTAATCAAATATCCTTGTTAAATCCTCCTTGATTATGGTCGTTGGACGGTCACCTGACAAGCAACTGAACCCACCCGTTGTGTGCATAACACGTGTACTTGGAAAACTAATGTCTAACTAAATTCAACACTTAGACCACTGTCTATTAACTCAAAACTATTTTCCCTCTCTGTGAGTGAGATCTCTGGATCTGTTTTCCAAAAGAAAAACAAAATTCAGAGTTAAAAAATTATCTTCCCTGGGCCTGAGTTTCTTCCTTTGAAAATTGAATTAAAAAAAAAAAAAGCTTGAGTTTTTATATCATCTGATAAGCTTTCTTGCATTTGTTAATAAGAACCATATAACCTGTAATCCATTTTGACTTGGGCTATCAATAAACTCATTTTCAGGAGTTTCCTTTAGTCTAGGTTTTCTTTAATGTGATCTCATCACTCTTGTTTGCTTGGTTCTAGCCTCAAATATGCTTAATTTAGTTTTTTTTTATTGTATTTGGAGCTCTTATGATAAGCCATTGCAAATTGTCTTTTGAAGTATATTAAGTATAATATGTTTAAGAAATGCACTGCTTAAACCGAGGATAAAAAATCATGTCTCATCAACAAAAATGTAAAAGAATAGCTCTAGAGGTCTTATTAGACAGTAAGTTCGATATGGTTAAGCAATGTACTGTGACTGCTAAGAAGTCAACTCCATTTTACTTAGGCTGCATCCAAAGATGTATCGTACCTACGATAAAGAAGGATATGACCCTAATAAACTACTTAGAATAGAGAAGACCAGTCCAGCGGTGAACGTTTTGTAAATTTAATTGGATACTTTTGTTTAGACCACACACGGAATATTATGTTCAGTGACCAAAAGCACACTGCTGAAAAGATATATCTGACCATACTGAGTGTTGGCAAGTAGGTAAAGCACCTGAGATTCTCGTACACTGCTGGTGTAGATACAAAATGGTAAATCTGTACCTTCGAAAGTGGTTTGGCAGTTGCTTAAAAAGTTAAACATACAGTAGTTCCCCTTATCTGAGGTTTTACTTTAAACAGTTTTAGTTACTCAAGGTCAACAGTAGTCTGAAAATCTTAAGTGAAAAATGAACAATTCATAAGTTTAAAATTGTGTGATGGCATCTCATGCCATTCTGGTCTGTCCCACCCAGGACATGAGTCATTCCTTTTCCTGGCATTTCCACATTGCATATGCTACCAATCCAATAGTCACTTAGTATCACTTAGTAGTCATTTTGGTTATCAGATCCACTATTACAGTGTCTCAGTGCTTGTGCTCTAGTAACCCTTATTTTTCTTAATAATGGCCACCAAAATTTAGAATGAATTCTTCACTTATTGGTCATTTAAAAGTATCAAAAAATCCAGTGATAAATATAATCAAAATTTTAAATTTTATAAGTGTATATTTAAATTGATAGAAGACATTGCTTTATTGAAACCAAATTATTTCTTGCAGCATGAATATGATACCTTGGGCTGTTATGGCAGATAGCTGTTAGCATTGGTTATCTGCACAACTATGTATTCTATGAAGACTCTCAATGTTGCATCATTTTCTGGTTTGAACTTCTATACTGTAACCCTTCATTCTTTTTTTTTTTTTTTTTTTTTTTTTTTTTTTTTTTTTTTTGAGATGGAGTCTCGCTCTGTCACCAGGTAGGAGTGCAGTGGTACAATCTTGGCTCACTGCAACCTCCGCCTCCTAAATTTAAGTGATTCTCATGCCTCAGCCTCTCGAGTGCTGGGATTACAGGCACGTGCCACCACACCCAGCTAATTTTTGTAGTTTTAGTAGAGACGGGGTTTCAAATAAATGTGTTGGCCAGGATGGTCTCAATCTCCCGAACTCGTGATCCACCCGCCTCAGCCTCCCAAAGTGCTGGGATTACAGGCATGAGCTATCATGCCTGTCTTAACCCTTCATTCTTTAAGCTCACTGACATCATTTGGAAATTCTAATACTTATTCTTCTATATGAACTTTAAAATTGTTGTATTATGTGATGTGTGTGTTGGTGTTTAAATAAAAGCAGGTAATTTGACTGGAATCATTAAATACATACATCTATCTGGCAAGGAATGATATCGTCATGCTATTGTCTTCTTAACCACTCCCAGATCCCTGAGTTCAGAGCACACATTCAGGTCTCATTTTCTACCCTCACCTGGTTAAGTCAGGGTAGAGGTAAAATTTGCCCTATAAAAACAGCAGTTTGAAACAGAGCTTGTTCAAGTAAGTGAAACCAGCCAAAGGTCTTCTCTTATGCTTCCCGAAAGAGGACATGATGAAAAGGCCGTGGAGACAAAGATGCTATGAATAGGTGAGATCCTCCAGGACACTGGAGCTCCTGGTTCCTGGGCCTTCAGCCTCAGACCAAATCATAACCCCTGGCTTTCCTGGTTCTGCAGCTTAGAGATGTCACTTCTCGACCTCTATAATCTTGTGTGCCAATTTACATAATAAATCTCTTTTTATTTGTATCTACCTATATATCTTCTATTGGTTCTACTTCTCTGGAGAACCCTGACTAATACACTAATAAAAAATAAAAGTAATCAGAAAAAAAAAAAAAAACCTGCATTAAGTGCTTGAGAAACAGACTGGGTCTCTGCTCTTTTATTTTGCAGGAGGTGGGAGAGTGGAGCACTGAAGGATCCAGTAGTCAGAGTCACCAGTGTGTAACAAACTGAGTATACTTTGAGGGTGAACTGGCCTTAAACTGAGGTTTAAGGAACAGAGCATTTATTTCCAGTTATTTAATTTTTATTTTATCTATTGAATAATTTTTAAAATATATGTTTACATCATTTTTATTGAAAGTATTCCTAGGTATTCTATATTTTTATTGCTATATGAACAAATATTTTTCTATTACTTTTTACTTAAACATATTTTTCTTGTATCTGGGATCTTCACTAAATATTCATATTTGCTATTTTAACAAATTTGAATTGTTTAGATTTACCATTGAATCACCTGTAAGTAATGATGATTAATTCCTTTTTCCAATATTTGTACAGCTTATTCCATTTACCTAAGTGATTCACTAGAAACGCTGAATGATACAGAATAATCACACTGATAGAAAGCAATCTTGATTTGTGTCTTATATTAAATGATCAATCTTTAGTATTTCTTAATATTACACAATAGTTTTGATTAGTTAGAAGGTCTTTGGCACATCCAGGACATTTTTTTTTCTATTCCCATTTAATTTATATTTTTACCTAGAATTGCTGATTCTTATCAAATATTTTTCATTTCTCTGTTTCTACAATTATATGATTTGGCTCTATATTTCCCATTTAGTATAATGATATTGATATATTATTAATTGTGAATTATCTATCCATAAAATACAGCCTATTTTAAGCAGAGGAGTGAAAGTTATAGTTCCAACATCTAAATGTACAACTATAGTATGAAGGTGTTCTGGCTTAGCAGCAGTTCTGGCAAACACAGCATTTCCCCCAAGTCCCTAAAGCCACTTCTTTCCCGCATTCCCTGTCTTTCTGGAAGATAGCACAGTCCAGACAGCTGGAACACTGAAGTCATCTTTGATCGCTCTTTTTCTCTGACCCCCACATCCAATCTGTCCCCACATTCTGTTGATTCCACTTCAGAAACACCTCTCCATTTCAGATCTCCTATCCATGGACTTATTTTAGGCTCTCAATATCTCTATTTCTTTGCCTACAGATTTCTTATTGGGTTTGTGATTTCCCATGTTGCTCCCACATCCCCTAAAATATCTCTAACACTTCAGCTAGAAACTGAATATAACATTTTGTTACGTAAAATCCTTCAGTGTTTTCTCATAAGTAAGTCCTGTGTAACCAATGAATGCTGTAGTAACAGTAAATATGTTAGCATGCACTCCATATTCATGGTGGTCTTCAACGTCCCCTTGTAGTTGCCCATGACCTCCATCCCATAGCTAATCAGCCTCCTGCCTCTGTGTTCCTCCCCACAAACCTCTTCACTAGAACTTGACTTATATTACTCATCTTCCTCCCATTCATTGTTTCATCTCTACCTCCTCAGTATTAAAGAGAGTATATTGTACCATGTGGAGGAGACTCAATTGGATTTCGATGTATATAGTGAAACTTTAGATAAACACAAATTGAAATTATCAATGTAGGTGCTGATTTGCAAGTTAAAACCAAAGATCAAAGTCAACAGTTAGTTCACAGTATGCCATGCAGGCACTATTCCATGTAATGTACTTGTACTAAAATCAGGATGTGCATTTTAAAAGAAACAGTGAAAAATAAGAATGAGTCTAGGGAAGGCAACCAGTGTGGTGAGGACCCTGACAACAAAGGCACGTAAGATTTTCAAGATGTTCCAGATCCTGGGAGGACTAGCAACATAGCTGCAGGAACTTGGATGTTTAGCTTACAGAAGAGAAACAAAAGAGAATAATTGTCTTCAACACTTAGAGACCACTGGAAGAGAAGAAAAGAAATAGAATCACAGATCATGGAGTGGAGAGCCAATTCTGACCTTAAGAGGAATTTAAGGAATTTTCATCCATATGGCAGAATGTATAGTAATAAAATCACTATAATTCTTTAGCTTCTCCCAGTGGTTTTCAAAAGGGAATAAAGGCAATTTCGAATGGAAGAGTTCTTAGCTGTATAGAATTAGCCTGGACATTGCAGAACATTTAGCAACTCAGCCTCCCACCCACAAAAATCCAATATTAGTCATAGATCATTGGGATAACCCAAAATGCCCCCACTCAAATTTACACTATGTGCTAGGAATTGTGCATGATCATTTTAACAAATTTTTAAATTCCCCCAATAACCAAGCAAGATGGCAATTTATAATTGCTGTATTATATAATTAACTGTCATTCCCATGTTAAGATGAGGAAATTGAAACTCTGCTACTAGCAGACACTTTCTGAATCTAAATGCTTGTTTATATCTCTGATAGCAGAGCATTTTAAGATTTATCTTAGATTAAGATAAGCAAAACTCTGTATTAAATTTCTGAGATGCCATTGATCTCATTCATATTTTCAGGGGCCGTACCATGCACATTTGAGTTCCTGCCTCCTAAGATGAATTTGCCTTCTGTAACAGCTTTACTTTGTTGAGAAGATCTAGTTTGATGTGTCAACTGCTCCTGGTTTTCCCTATCTCAGTGCAGTCAGCCTTACCATGTACCAACATGGGAAAATTCCCTCCTTACTAAACTAAATCAAGTAGTTTAAGTGGAAAAATGAAGTAACTTGCCAAGGATAATAAGGCAAATGAAACTGGAGTCAAATCCATGCCAGTATTAAAAACAATAATAAATTGAGGAGAAAGGGAGTCAGATTGTAGTTCTGTGAAAGGAAAATGTAAGTTACATATAAACTATCTTAGAAAGATACCTTTCTTTTGATTGCTAAATAGGGAGTGCACTTAGAAATCTGGTATTTTGTTGACACAAACACAATTATATGGTATTCTGCTATGACAATAATGCTAAATCCTAATTCATTAAACAAGGGAGAGTGAAAGACAATATAATATAATGGTTAAACATTTATGAATTGGCTTAAGTTTCATGACTTTGGGTAAGTTATTTACACCTCAGTTTCCTCCTTGTAAAATACAGTAATTTTAGTATACACTTCATAAGGTGAGAATTAAATATATTAATACATTTAAAGTGCTTAGAATATTTTAGGAACATTAAAAATATTAGCTATTGTTACTATTATGGAGCTGTATATTTCCAACTTATCTCAGAAAAGTCATTTTATTTCTCTAGGTTTCTTTCTTCATCACTAACAATGGTTTACATGAAGAGCCAGTTCAGAAATTTTATTTGTATAATGGCAAATTTATCACAATTCTTTATCTTCACAATTTTTCACTGGATACATCTCACTGATATAACAAAATAAGAATATCAATCAACAGTTGTACATATCCTCTGAACATTACATAACCTTTTTTTTCCTCACTATTTTGTTGAAACTCAAGCAGCAGTTATTTTTGTCTGTTCCTTGAATTAGTAGGTTAACACTTTATGGTAATTGCTCGTAGTTCAGCCTTGGTAGCTGCTCACCCAAAGAACATGAAGTGCAGACTGGCTCTCATAAATTTTGTTTTCTTAATGAGAAGGGGAAAGGATAAAATGATTGCAGGTATGACATGTTCAGAGTTTCGGAATATTCAATTTGCTTAACTTCTGAGAGACTCGCTCATGCAATACCTATGTTTTATGTCTTAATCTAAGACAGACTTCTCTGCAAAATACACACTCAAATTGCTGCATTTTATCCTGTCAGCTGCGTCTTTGGGATCTTGTCTAATAAAACATACAAGTGTCTTTTTCTCCTCGTATTCATTATCACTAAAAGCATTTTGGTATCTCATTTGGTGATAACAGGTGTCTACTCAATTTGTGAAATGATAGGATATCTGTGTTTTAAGTCATGCTTGTCAGCCACCTGATCTTTTACTGGAGTTAGGAAAGTTTCACTCACAATGCTGCTTTAATAAATCAGCTCCATGAATTATTCCATTCAGCATAAAACAATAGTTTTGATGAAAAGAAGAAATTTGTATGTAATCATTCAATACATTCAATAAAATTCTTCTAGAAATTACTGGTCATTCATTCATTAAAAATTAATTATGTTTCTATTATAGTCCAAATACTGTACTGGCCATGAGTTTTTCTAAAAAATTTTAAAAACATGGCTCCTGCCCTTGAAGGGATCATAGTCTGATGAGAGAGAGTAAAAGAATTCTAAAAGAAAATCACCTTTTAAGAGATTCTAATCATAACATCAGAAGGGGCAGAAGCCGATTTGCCTTAGAGAAAAATGATTTTGAGGGAGGGGCGTGTGTGTGTGTGTGTGTGTGTGTGTGTGTGTGTGTGTAAGGAGACAGAGAGAGAGAAATGTGAAATGTAGAGGCAAAACGATTCACCCAAGAAGCTCTCACATGAAATGAAGAAAGCATAAATTAGGACAGTGACAATGGAGACAAAGATGTGTAGTACAGATTGTGGTGCTACTAGAAAATACCTTCAATAAGACTGAAGACGAATTAGATGGGGGAAATCCTCAAGGATGACTTATAAGGTTGCTAAACCAAGAGACTGGGTAGATGATGGTGCCATTGACGCAACTGGATATATGAAGCAAAAGCTGATGAAAGGTATCTGAGTCAGGTATAGAAATGTCAGAGGCAGTAATAACTTAGGGTAAGTGAAAGCCGCTGGGTGGGTGAGATTATTCCCAGAACAATGTTTAAAGTAATGGAGGGGAAAAACAAAACAAAACAAAACAAAACAAAGAAACATCAATTTTTAAGGAATTTGCAAGACAGAAGAAACTAGAGACTGAGAGTGAAAAGTTAATAAGAACTAGAAATTTCCTTTAGCATTTCATTTACGGGTCAGGCCTATAATGAAGAATTTATAGAAACATCATTCATTTAATAATATTTTTAAAAGCTTAAAGACAGGCAGGTGCAGTGACTCAGCTTGGCACAGTGACTCACACCTGTAATCCCAGCACTTTGTGAGGCCAAGGCAGACAGATCACTTGAGCCAGGAATTTGAGACCAGCCTGGCCAACATGGTGAAACCTCTACTAAAAATACAAAAATTATCCAGGCATGGTAGTGCATGCACCTGTATTCCCCGTCATTTGAGAGGCTGAGGCAGGAGGATTGCTTGAGCCTGAAGGTGGAGGTTGCAGTGAGCTGAGACCACACCACTGTACCCCAGCCTGGGTGACCTAGAGAGACTCCATCTCCAAAGAAACAAATAAATGAAGCTTAGAGACAAATGAAAATCTGAAGAAAATATTTGAACTTTTATAACAGATAAAGTTTAGTATTCTTAAACATAACAAATAGGAAAGAAATAAATAGCCTAATAGAAAAAAAATAAAATATTATCATAAAGACAGGTAGATGCCAATAAATATATATATATATATTTTTTTTTTTGAGACAAAGTCTCACTCTGTCTCCGAGGCTGGAGTGCAGTGGTGCGATCTCCGCTCACTGCAACCTCTGCCTCCTGGGTTCAAGCAGTTCTCCTGCCTCAGCCTCCAGAGTAGCTGGGATTACAGGTGCCCACCACCACACCTGGCTAATTTTTATATTTTTAGTAGAGATGGGTTTTGCCACATTGGCCAACATTTTTTAAACTTTCATCCAAATTTATACTTTATATACTAAAATGAAATGAAAAATTTTAAATGGTAGAATAAGAACCTCCAAGAATCTTCTCCTCATAAAAGAACAGTAGCAACATAATCATAATTAACTTTTTCAAAACCCTAGAAATTAATCAAAGACTTGCATCAAAATCTGGGGAGTATGTGTTCTAGAAAAACAATTGAATTTCAGTAAGAACAGCAGATTTTGCCGTATATGAACCTTCCGTATTCCCATCCCCTCCCTTTATCCCCAGTTCTGTGGTGGCCTTGAAAACAAAAAACTCACTTCCATGGTGAGAATCAGTAGCCTGGCATCCAGGAAAGGGGGAGGATGAGGCTCAAGTTCCCTCAAAGCCCCATTCCTCAAGAACTGTCACTGTCTGCCTTGCCTGGTGGTTCTTGGGAAGATGTATCTTTCAAAGCCCTCTTTATTGACCTGATTTGAAATGTCAGCCAAGGTGAATAGTGTCTTCCCCTGGGTATTACATCTCTTTTGACTGAGGTGGTAAATAAGAGTTAGGAAGAAAATAAAAAGCAATTCAAAAAGTTTGTAAATAAAAGCTTGGAAATGATATATTTAAACTGCTAAAATTAATTTTAAAACTGCCACATAATCTAAATCTGGCAAAACTACCCTTCAACAACTGAAGAAGAGATGACCTTCTTAGGTAAAGAAAAAGTGAGACAGTTGGTTGCTAGCCCTAAAGCAAATACTAAGGGGCAATTTCCAAGCTAAAATAAAAGGACATGAGATGGTAACTTGAATTCAGATGAAGAAATAAAGAGCACCAGTAAAAGTTAACTACATAAGTAAATATGATATGCAGTATAGCTATATATTTTTTGTAACTAATTTCCCTTGTGTTTTAAAACAAGTACATAAAGCAATAATTACCAATCTGTGTTGATGGACATGCACAAAGGACTGGGGGAAATGAATCTATAGAGGAGTAAGGTTTTTGTGCTCTAGTATAATTAAATTGCTAATAATTTGAATTAAATTTCTATAATTTAATGTGTTAATTGTAATTCCCAAGGCAACCTCTATAAACATAAGTCAAAATATAGTAAAAGAAAATTATAACAGTATACTAGAAAATATATATTTAGTACAAAAAGCAAAGTAAAATGGAGGAATAGAGGAGCAGAAAATATGTATGACATAGAAAACAAATATCAAATTGGAAACACATACATTCTGCCTTATGCAAAAATCAACACTGTATCTATACAATTGAACAATCTGAATATGAAATTAAAATTCCACTTACAGTAGCCTAAAAAAAAAAAAACAGAAATAAATTTAACAAAAGGTGTTCAAGACTTGTAAACAGCCTACAAAATACTACTGAAACAACCTAAAGAAGTTTTAAATAAATGGAAAGACATTCTGGGTCATGGATTGGAAGAATTAATATTGTCATGACAAGTTGATTGTAATATTCATACGAAAAAGCAAGGGGCTCAGAATAACCAAAACAAGCTTAGAAAAAAGTTGGGCTGGTCGTGGTGGCTCATGCCTGTAATCCCATCACTTTGGTTGGCCAAAGAGGGTAGATCATTTGAGCTCAGGAGTTTGATACCAGTCTGGTTAACATGGCAAAACCCTGACTCTACTAAAAATACAAAAAAATAGTTGAGCATGGTAGTGCATGCCTGTAATCCCAGTTACTCAGGAGACTGAGGCACAAGAATCGCCTGAGCCAGGGAGGCAGAGATTGCAATAAATTGAGATCACACCATTGCACTCTAGCCTAGGCAACAGAGAGATCTATTTGATCTATTACACCAATACTAATCCAACTTTTTTTTTCTGTCTCAAAAAAAAAAACTTGGATTAGTACTGGCATAATAGATCAAATAGATCAAAAGAAGAGACTGGAGACTCCAAAAATAAACCCATACATCTATGGTCAATTAATTTTTAGAAGAGTACAAGATAAGTCAAATGCGAAAGAATATTATTTTCAACAAATGGGTCTGGGACTACTGGTTATCTACATGCAAAAGAATGATGCTGAATCTCTATCTTACACCATATATAAAACTTAATAAAATAAATTAAAGATCAAAATTTAACAGCTGAAACTATAAAATATTTATAAGAAAACATTAAGCATAAATTTCTTGGCTTTGGATTAGTCAATAGTTTCTTAGGTATGACATCAAAAGTATGAGAAACAAAAAATAAACAGATATACTGGACTTCATCAAAATGAAGCACATTTCAAACTGTTGTTCAAAGAACACAATCAAGAAAGTGGGGAAAAAACACAAAATGGAAGAAAATATTTGCAAGTCATATATCTGATAAGGTTCTAGTATACAAAATACATCAAGCATTGTTAACAACTGAACAATTTAAAAGAATAACCCAATTAAAATATGGGCAAAGGATTTGAAAAAATATTTTTCCAGACATACAAATGGTCAATGTAAACAGATACTCAGCATGAACTGTCATTAGAGAAATGAAAATCAAAACCACAATGACATATCATTTCACAACCACTAAGATGAGTATAAGTTAAAACACAGAAATAAAACGTGTTGGCCAGGATGTGGAAAATGGGAACTCCTGCACATTGAGAATGGAAATGTTAAATTGTGCGTCCACTGGGGGCAAGAGTCTGGCAATTCCTCAAAATGTTATTCATACAGTTACCAGCTCATCCAGTAATTCTATTCCTAGGTATGTAGCACAGAGAACTACAAACGAGTTCACACAAAAACTTGTACGTAAATGTTCATAGCAGCATTAGTAATAATAACAGGAAAAAAAAAAAGAAGAAAGAAACCCATGGAAACAACCCAAATGCCATTAAATGATGAGTGAGTTAAAAATTGTAACATATTCCTACAATGTAATATTATTCCGTCATTAAAACGAAATGAAATAATGATTTATGTTAGACATCATGGATAGACCTTGAAAACATTATGCTAAATGAAAGAAGTTGGTTACAAAAGCTACATTTTCTATTTCTAGAAATGCCCAGAATAGGCAAACCTATAAAGTGCAGAAAGTAGATGAGTGCCTGCTAGGGGTCGAGGGGAAGAAATGGAAGTGACTGGTAATGAGTAGAGGGTTTCTTTTTGAGGTAATGAAAATATACTAGTATTAGATAATGATAATAGCTGCACAGTTTTGTGACTCTATTAAAAACTACTGAATTATACAATTTAATGTGATGAATTTTGTGTTATATGAATTATAGCTCAAGTAAAAATAAATGACAAACATGTATGCATACACAGATAAATACATATGTCATGGATATTATGAGGTGCTTAATAAAAATTTGCTGAATGTCTGAAATGACCGAGAGAAAAAATATGTGCTAATGTGCTCTGAAAAGGAAGTGAAAGTTAAAAAATAGTGTCCATATTAGTTGCAGATTGGTGATGGGATTGTGAGTCATTTCTACTTTCTATGGTATGGCTTTCTAGTTCAAAGTTTTTAATTACTTCTACAATCAGAAAAAAAATCACAATCCATGGTTTAAAATTTATAAAATCATATATTACTTTAGTCTAGGAAATTGAACTAAAAAAAATCTTGAACTCTCAAGTATGTTTTTAATATATAGTCATTTTGGTTTAGCAATTCTAAAACTAATTTTTCTACTGTATATTTGAGTAAATGTGTTGATCTCATTGGGAGCCAAGACTCTCACTGTGGAAGAAGGATGACAGAAATATAGTAATGGAGAGAAAAAGGATATCAAGGACATGACTGGTGCAATTGACAAAACGGAATTTGCAATGCAGATGCAATAAAAATGTATTATTGTTACATTTTTTAAATTTGGTAACAGGATAGTGTTTACATAAGCGAGTAACTGTTTTCCATAGAAAATACATATGAAGGTCTTAAAGGGTAAATGAGTATGATATATGTAAACTATTCTCAAATGGTGCAGAAAAATTATAAAATATACACACACATGAGCATGCATACATGTATACACACATATATTGAAAGATTGTAATAAAGTAAATACGGTTAAATGTTAAAAAAATTTATAAAACTAGTTTGTAACCTCTGATTGTGACCAAAATAAGGCTAATTTATATACAAGATGTCTTCCAGAAATAGTAACTCTTATAAACAAAAATTCAGACATTAGACAAAAGCTCCCTTTGGTATATAAAAAAATGTTAGTCTTCCTTACACAATATCCCTTTATTTTTTGCCTCAGTTCCATCATCATCAACTTATTAGTCCATCTCCATCCACTACGTGTTTTAAAATATGACAGCATACACAATTGCATAGAGAGTTAATTACAGACAGACCTCGGGCAAATTTAAACCTGTGTACATATGTGTACTCACATACATACACAACAATACATAAACATCTGAGTTTATTCATGCACATAGGTTCCTAGACTTAGAATCAGCAAACTTGGAAGTTGTGTTATTATGATGTATTTGAAAAAAAGGCTGTGATTAGATATACTTTATATTTTAAAGCTAAGAAAGATGTAGATTTGACAGTTCAACCAATTTGAAAACCCAGAAGCCCATACAAGATATGATATGTCAATTTATTTCCAAATGTATAATGCTTTGCCAAAAGGTTCCTTGTCTTTACTGGCATATTCTAGCTGTAAATATCCGAGTGAGTATAAGAGTTTGGACAACAGAGATCAATATAAAACAAAGCAGTGGAATTTGATATGAGTTGACGTGAAAAAAGAGGTAGGAAAGATATAAACTAAGGAATCCAGGTATTCAAGAGTTCACCACAACTGAAAATTCACAGGGGAATCAATTTGCAATAATAGAAAACCAACAGCATCCTAACCCAGCAATCTTTATTACATACAAAAGAGCACTATCCATTTTCAACAGGGTTGTTTTGAGTCATAAGAGCAAATGATTCCTAAATGTTTAGCATTATTTCTAAACACAGGAATGACACCATGTTGTCACTCCTTTGATGATTCTCCATGAACTTACACAGGGTTAATTGTTCTTTTCTGTGAACACTCAGTCTGTTAGTACATACTTTTATCAATGTATTTATTAAGTCTTTGCAATGGTTTCCACACCATTTCCTCCTAGTCAGCCAATGCACCTTCAAGACAGGCATGAGAACTTACTTAGCTCTAGATCCACAGCACTGAGCACACAGAAGTTGCTAAACAAGTTGTGACTGAACAAATAAATGAGCAGAGTATTTGTTTCTGTCATTCAATTCAGATTTTGTCCTGTATATTTTTTTGAAACACAGTGTTTAAATTTTCCATACTATGCAATTAACAACATAATTATTAATATATTATTGTTTACATTATATAGTATGTAATTATGTTATATAAAATTACATATAACTATGCATAAAAATTACATGTTTATATTTATGTCAATATGTAGTATATATAAAGTATATTATATATTTTATATTTTAGCAATATAAATAATCACAGCATCATGCTTTGGCCTAGCATAAATGGTGATTCCAAGGACGACAAATATTTAATATATGAAATGTCATTTCCTTGTCCCATGCCCATGGCAATCATCATTAATCAATCATGGCATTTTTAACTAGAGTTAGAACAGGCCTTCAGAATCCTCATCACAGTGTCCCAGGGAGCCACTAGTGATCAATCAGGATTAGCACAAGAGGTCTGACCAACCACTATTCCTGCTTTTCTGGATACTTTCAGAGGAGTAATTTCTTTGGAAACCCATCACTTTTCAAGATTTACAAGCACAATTAATGAAACGCACCCATTCCCTTGTATGTATTATGGGCTTTCTAAAAACACTGTTATACCACTTAATGTGTCCTAGAATTCTGCAATGACATGTGAAATGAGGCTCTGGTGACAGTTCCACTAATCTGTATTTAAATGTTTTCAGTAGTAGACTATTATCAGTATTCATTATTTTTAACTAGAGGGCACAATTTCCATTAAAGAAAGTTACTGCTTTCAGTTTTTATAGGGAGAAGAGGCAAGAGAACAAATAAATACTTGTGGATAAGGACTCTTGAACTATCCCTCTACTAGTAAGACCTGCCAGGAAAGAAACTGCTACTTTGGCTGGGCAGAGCAGGCCCTGCTGATTGATTCAGTAAGGAATCTTTGCATTTTTGTAGGTGTGAGATTATCTTCTTCCTGCTGCTCTGAAGCATCTGATCCACAGGCCAGCACAAAGAAAGCTACATTTTTTAATTGAGGAAGTAACAGACAGAACAAGAAAGGCTCTATGTACAGCATACTGAGAAGAAAACTACAATTACTACCCTGCAAAGCTGGGGATTTTTGAGTCCTGGCAAGGGGTCTGAAACAATTCTGGTAGTAGCACAGTCCCAGACCAATCTCTCAGGGCTTCCACCTAACGCAGAACTGTGTTCAGGGGTCTGGAAAATCCACATATTAACAGCTTGTCCACATTCCTAGCTGGCGGTGAGAACTGAGAAGTGACTCTGAGAGAATGCCAGTGGTAGACATCAACTCAAGCTGGTCTGTTTAAAAAGTAAAACAAAACCTGAAATTATTTAAAATTTTATTTGTTCATAAATTCCATGTCATCACCAAAACAAAATCCTGAATGTAAAATCTTTTTATTAATTTCCTAACTCAAGCAGATGTTTTATGAGAATTAAAAAAAAAAAATCTTAAACATTATTTCCCCTTTACTAACTGTGGAAGCAGGCATTCTTCTTCCACAAGAAGGATGAATGTCAAGTTGTGATGGTCTAGTGGCCAGGAAGCTAGAGGCTGGAGCCAGGAGACACTGAGCATGGGAATGTCTGAGCAGGATGCAAGGCAGTGAGGAGCGTTGAAAACATCAACTGCTATTATTAGAATTGTGGCCAATGCATCCAGGTTTTTTGTTTGTTTGTTTGTTTGTTTTTTCTTTTTGAGGCAGAGTTTCGCTCTTGTTACCCAGGCTGGAGTGCAATGGCGCGATCTCGGCTCACCGCAACCTCCGCCTCCTGGGTTCAGGCAATTCTCCTGCCTCAGCCTCCTGAGTAGCTGGGATTACAGGCACGTGCCACCATGCCCAGCTAATTTTTTGTGTTTTTAGTAGAGACGGGGTTTCACCATGTTGACCAGGATGGTCTCGATCTCTTGACCTCGTGATCCACCCGCCTCGGCCTCCCCCAGTTTTTTCTTAATTAGTTTATCGTATTTGGTATTAAGAATAACAGTAATAGGAAGAACACTTAATGTTTAATGAGTGAGTTTTGTGCTAGACACTATGCTGGGCACTATGCCTTATCCCACTGATTCTCAAATTGAATTTAGGAGGTAGATATTATTACCTAAATTTATGGATCAAAATAGCAAGGCTTAGGAGAGGCTGACAGACTCAACGACACACTGCTAATAACCAGAGGGGCCAGAATCAAACCTAAGCATATACCATTCGTGGGCAAAATGCTAGAAAGTTACCATATTCCCTCCAAGGATCTTAAAGCTCAGATTGAATTGAAATTTACGTAACAGATAGAAAGGGAAAAGAAGTGAAAAAAATGTGAATGTTCTTTCATTTGTCCCGAAGAAAGAAGAACCCTGTAAATATGCCACACTCTTTTTTTTTTTTTTTCCTAGATAGTGGGCCAGAGTCCATTTCTTAATGGTTAAGAAATGTCATGTTAAATAAACAATGTATGGGGTTCTATTCAGCATCTCTTTGTTCAACTTTGGGTGTTTCAAATGATGAGAGGGTTTGAGAGTATGTAAGAAAATGGCACAGTGGCCTGTGGTGGCCAAGACTGTACTTTGTCATTCCAGTACACTAATTTGTAACACACTGACTAGCAACTTACAAAACATTCAAGCAAAGCCATGTGTTGATTCAAGTCATGGACTAGAACACAGCTAAGCATTTAAAAAACTCTGTTATTGAAGCTCTAACTATACAGGTGTCTGAATGATGGTTATCTCAGAAGAATTTCCAGGAATCTGTCATTCAAATCTTTACCAATTTAACAGAAAGCACTCCGTTATAGGAAACCCTGGTAGGTTGAAATCGTAAGTATGATACCCAAAATAAATAGGTAAGAAAATAGATACTGGAACATGATTTGAGGGGAATATGAGGCTTACTGTTAAGAAAAATTTAAAGATCTATATAATCCAAACATAAAATTAATAAAATGACATTTCTTTTACATTGTGAATGGAACTTCCATTTGTTTCTTCAAAAGCAGACGGTATGTGGGAAACATCAGACAAATACAAATTGAAAGACATTCTAAAATATCTAACTAGTACTCCTCAAAACCAACCAAGTCATCAAAAACAAGGAAGGCCTGAGAAACCATCACAGCCTAAAGAACCTGAGGAGACAGGGTGACTAAATCCCATAACGGGATCCTGGGACAGAAAAAGGGCATTAGTTAAAGACCAAGAAAATCCAAATGAAGTCTGGAGTTTGGTTAACATTAATGTGCTATGCCAGTTTCTTAAATTTGACAAATGAACCATAGTTACCTCAGATGTTAACAATGGGGAAAACTGGGTGAAAGGAATACAAGAACTAGATTCTTGCAACTTTTCTGTAAATCTAAAATTTTCCCCAAAAAAAAGTTTATTTAGAAAAACAAATTACACACACACACACACACACACACACAAGGCAGTGTGCCCTTACAAATGGTTACATATTAAAAGTACATTCATAAGCACTTAAAACAATGCTGACATATAGTGGGGACTCAGTTAAAATATACATATATATATATATATATACTATTTATAGATATTATTTATTTGTATAAATAAAAATTATGTATTTATTTTTGAGATGGAGTCTCACTCTGTTGCCTAGGCTGAAGTGCAATGGTGCAATCTCAGCTCACTGCAACCTCTGTCTCCCAGGCTCAAGCTATTCTTCTCCTCCAGCCTCCCGAGGAGCTGGGATTACAGCTGTGCATCACCACACCCAGCCACTTTTTGTATTTTTAGTAGAGACAAGGTTTTGCTTTATGTTGGCCAGGCTGGTCTCAAACTCCTGACCTCAAGTGATCTACCCACCTTGGCCCCCCAAAGTGCTGGGATTACAGGTATGAGTCCCCACACCTGGCCTTTTGAAGGAATGAATGAATGAATGAATTAGATAACCTACCTTAGTGAAAAACAAAGTTTTCAATTGTTCCTTCTTACCTTAAATCTACACTCAGCTTCATTTTTAATATATTCTACAAGCTAGCTAAACTCTATTTTCTACAGGTCATCAGTACACTGTCTCTGTTTGGGTCAATGAAGTCATCCCACTGTCCCAGGATGGTGGAGCCCTCATTTCTGGCTTCACTTTGTCATCCCTTACCCCAAAGCCAAAATGCTCTCCCAACTCATTCTGCCTGTTCCAGATCGAATTCAACTCCCCGGGCCCTAAGAATTGTTTCTAAACACTCCTGTCTTCTAAAATCTTCCTTCTCTGAATTCCTACTGTCGACTTTTTAGTTCAACATGTATATATAAAATTGCTTATAGTGGTTAATCCAATGCTGTACACATTCAATTTCCCTTCTTAACCAAGTGTCACTTAGGATGGAGTTTTAGGGGAGTAGTGAAAGGAACTTCCACTTGTTCCTTCTAAAGGAAGGGGTTACAAAAGGGTACTAGGAAAATTTAGGGATGTTCCATATGTTTCTTGATAGTGTGGTCAGTTCTTTTTGAAAGACATATGTCAGTCTTACCAAAATAGTACCCATTTAATATGTGCAATTAATCATATGTCAATGATACAGCAATAAAACTGTTAAACATGTCTAATTGAATGTTTGGTTGGTTTGTCTGTGTTTGCTTGTGACAGGGTCTTGCTCTGTCGCTCAGGATAGACTGCAGTGGTAGGATCACAGTTCACTGCAGCTTCAACCTCCCAAGCTCAAGTGATCCGCTCACCTCAGCCTCCTGAGTAGCTGGGACTACAGGCTCACACCATTACACCTGGCTAATTTGTGTATTTTAATAGAGACAGGGGTTTGTTATGTTGTCCAGCCTGAAATGTTTGGTTTCTAATTTATTATTTATTAGTATATTTATTTATAATAATTACTGTAAGGTAATGGAGATTTGTATTATTTTCTGAGGTTGTTTAAGCCAAAAGTAAGCTCCAAACAATTTTAATTTTTGAACTATTACATGAGTACTTGAGAAACAGTATGAGTATTCTCTCATTCTAAGTAGTTAGAGATATATATTTCAGCTCCTTAATGTGCTAAGGACTGAAAAACTGTCTCTCACGATGATTGTATCCTGGTAACTTCAAAGTGATTGCAGTTTTTAGAAAATGAACACATCAGATCTCTACCATGGGCTTATGGTATAATGTAAATTGGATATCATGGAGTAGCCATTTTATCTGGATTTTCAAAGTATCCTAAAGAAACTTAATGTAAACCCTTCAACCACTTTCCAATTAATGTCCCACCCCCAGCCTCCAGCCTGGCTCTTTAATCTGGAGACAGTGACATGACTTGTGCGGCTGTACTGTACCAAGTTACGTATGATCTTTCAAAAATCGACCATATCTTTACGGAAAATTTCTCCCTGACTAGCACCTGCAGCATCAACTTTGGCCATGGAGAATTAGTGTGTAAGAGACCGCAGCCTCAGAATGGAGGAGGCACAGGGTCCAGCTGCAGGCTATTTGTCCAGCAGTGTTAGTCTCCTCCGCCAGCTTCCTATCCATGTTCACCCGCATTCAGGAGCCCCCTTTCTTTTCCTCTTTGTGTCTTTTTTGCAATTGTTACTCTTTTTGTTTCCACCGGTCTTGCTGGCTGTAGTGCTGCTTCACCAAACACCAAATCAGCTCCACCTTCTTGCCTTCCTTTACCATGCTTGCCTACCATATTCGACATGTTTATTGACTTACTTGCTTTCTTTCATGCTCTGCATAATCTCTTTTGCTTAAATCATTAACAATGATTCTTTCCATTTTTGCATTTGCGTTACCAAAGACTACTTCATCTTCAGCTTCCCTTTATACCTAGCACATAGCAATATTGTGGCAAAAGCCTCGTAACTGGAAACTAGAGTCTTTTTGAGTCCTGGTTCTGTCACTGACTCAACCATGACTAGTTATATTATGTGGAATAACTCACTAAACCTCACTAAGATCCAGTTTCCTCATATTTCAAATGCCATTGTGAGAGCTACATAAAATAACGCAGGTAAAATACCAACCAGAAAATGCTATATGGATGCAAGATACTGCAAACAGGCAATGTGTATTTATTCCCAATATAGGTATATTTCTTCGAGCTCTTTGAAAAATTAAGTAAAATATTCCATTTCTGAAACTAAAAGCTATCAAGCCTTTCTAAAAGTCTCACAGTAGCTTGGTAGATATAAAAGTGGAGGAAAAAAAATTGCCTTTCTGAATGTCAGAGCTTTGTAAGAGATGAAATTGAGGCGATATAAAACACAGGCTCACTTCAAAATGGAGAAGTGGGTAAAATTGAGGTACTAATCAAAATGTTTGAAGCCTGTCATACTTATAAGAATAATGCCATGCTTAAGTGCCATGTGTTCAACATCTGCAAACCAAAAGCAAATGAAAAATTCTATTAGCTTGTATCAGAAATGTGAACACTCAGCTGAAACTAACACTATTGTGGGGGGTAGAATTCAAAGTAATATCAAGATGGAAATGATGAGTGAAGAGAAAAGGTAAAAATTGTTACATAAACACAATTTATTTTTGAAAAGCACATGAGCCTATGCAAGGCAGCATAATCTAAACTATCTCCTGGTAATTAAATAGCAGAGTCAGCACAGGGTTTCAGAAGAAAAATCAGAAGGCAGACTAAACCAAACTGTTTTCTTCTGTGAAATCTTTCCTAATTCCCCTAGGCCAACTTAAGTACTTTATTCTTTATGCTCCAATTGCCCCCTGCATTTACCTCCATTGTAACTATTACCGCAATGTATTATAACCATCTGTGTACATGGCAATTTCCCTTAAGCTGTTCTATTTGAAAAGCAGAAACCATTCTTTTTTCCTTTGTTTCCCCAGTGCCCAGTATGTTGCTTGCCACATGGTTAAGAAATGGTTGGTAAATGATAAAGGAGCTACATTTTGATCAATGATATATCTAATGATGAATATCAGCTTCTTCTGAGGACAGCAATAAAGATACACTCATTTTAGGACACTTAAGTGTTAGTGTATAGCTTATGGAAACAGCATTATTATTTTATTAAAACCCAACTATTTTGTACTGCACTATTGAAGACAAATTATTAGGGACCTACATTTGGAGAGTCACAATCTGGGTGACATAATTCACAAGATTGGTTTCTGACTCTAGGGAAAATAGAGTCACAGGGTCAGCCCCCATACAGGCCAGACACAGCAGCCACAGAGGGGTTGGCAGGTTGCATACTGTGACTGCACAGCTCCATGGAGGTGCCATTCACATAGCATAAATGTGAAGAGTTCATGCATTGTAATAACACACAACCCACGTGACAGCCAAGTAGCTTGTTGACAAAATAGTCCTGCCTATTTTGCAGCCAAAGTATTTATCTATGTTCCCTCAGTAATTCCACAAAGCTGTGTCTTTGCTTAAACAATAAACGATGGATATCCTTGGGCCACTCCACGTCAACAGCTAGGAAAAACGACTGGTACATCTTGTAAACTCCCTTTACGGAATGCCAGTTCTAAGGGCTGTTATTAGATATTCCAGTAAAAGTGGTTGAGGGCCAAATTAGTCAGAGGAACATAGGAATAAAGTTTAACTCATTCTTTCATTTCGGGTATCTCAGAATTTCTAATATGCTAATATATTCATCTATAAAAGCCCTTATAGGCCAGGTGCGGTGGCTCATACCTGTACTCCCAGCACTTTGGGAGTCAGGTCAGCGGATCACGTGAGGTCAGGAGTGAAACCAGCCTCACCAGCATGGCAAAACCCCATCTCTCTCTATTAAAAGTATAAAAATTAGTTGGGCATGCTGGCACACGCCTATAGTCCCAGCTACTGGGGAGGCTGAGGCACAAGAACTGCTTGAACCCAGGAGGCGGAGGTTGCAGGGAGCCAAGGTCACACCACTGCACTCCAACCTGGGTGATGGAGTGAGACTCTGTCTCAAAAACAAACAAACAAACAAACAAATTACATTATAGTCTACAGCATTTCTCAAATTTATTTTACCTCCAAACACCTTTTCAAGAAACATTTTGCAAACAAAACAAAACAAAACAAAAACAAACTAGTGCCATTTCATGAACCACACTTTGGAAAACACTGCCTTAGAGCACAGCTGCCATTCCTATTGGCCTTACCCCACCACCTACTGATCAGAAACTATGAGGATAAACCAAGGAGGTGTATTTTACCAAGCTCCCACAGGGGATTTTTATATGACCAAATGGGCACTAGTAGTGGACCCAAGTTTGGAAACCGTTCCATACATTAACTTCATTTCTCACTACTAAAGATTTCCATTCTCAAAGGTTAAATTTCTCTGGCTCATTTTTCACGGACCTCAAAATCTCTCATGTCTATAAGCAGGAATGCAAGATAGAAAAACAACCTGATTTATAATACCAGATTAGTAATTTTGTAGTTTCTGGTTCATGATATTGTTAGCAAAGCTTCTCACTTGTTGAATCTAGAATTTCAATATGTATACCAATAAAGATTAAAATAGTGTTAAGATACTTAAAATGCAAATAGACGGCTGGAGGTTTTTCTTTCCTTGAGTTTTCTTATGGGAGCATCCATAGAGTCATGGAAGATTAGAAGTGAAAGAAGTACCTACAGAGGTGAAGCTATTTACCTGTAGTCAGGGAGCTTATTAGCAGCAAAACTGGGGTTTAAATTCAGAGCTCCCGCTCTGCTTCTATTAGTGCTCCTTCTTCTGCTTAAACCAATGCAGCATCTAGAAATCTATTCTAAATACCTCAATCCCTCATAACTACTAATTTATTCTTTAAGCTACTTTTATGTCCTCAAATAGTAATCGTCATAAAAAAGCAAAAAAAAATGTTTCATCTGTTTTTTTTAAATGACAGCTTTAAACACAGTTACCTAAAAATGAAACGATTCCAAAGCTTTGTTCCCATGAAACGGCCTCTCCCAATCCAATGCACCACCATCATCATCTTTCACCTGGACTGCTACAATAATCAATCTTATGTCCTTCCAAATAGATCTCTATTCTGCAGGAAAAGTAATGGTCTTTTTAAAATGAAAATCTGATCATGTTATTTTCTTTCTTTAAACTCTCCGATGATTCCCTGATGCCTTTTGGATCCAAAGGCCATAAGGCCTTTTTAAGATTGTGCCCCTTTAATCTCATTTCTTGCCCGTCTTCCCTTGTGTACCAGGCTTTATTCATTCTGACATTTAAAATTTCTTAATTTTCTATGCTTTTTCCCATCCCAAGACTTTACCATATTCTTGTTCTCTGTCTAGAACATTTCCTATGCTCAATCCAAGTTTTCATTCCACTAATTGTTAATCCACCCTCAGCTCTCAGGTTTGAAATCTTTTCTGGGATGCCTTCTTGGGCTTTCATGCCTGAGCTGTCTCTCCACCAGTTGGCACTTCAATTGTTTAGTGGACTGATTCCTCTCCTAGACTATAAGCACCATGAAGGCAGCAGATATTTTACGAGATAGTAAATCCTCAGACTACCTAGCACATAGTAGCAATTCAATAGAGTTGTACAAAGAATAAACAAAAGAAAAAAGGGAAAGATGGCGAGATGGAAGAAAGCAGAGGAGAGAGGAAGGGAAAAGAGGGAAGAAGGGAAAGAAGCATGAAAACAATCCACTATTTTTCTAGCACAATGTCTTCAATGTGTTCTCTTTTATCTGATATCTTCAGAGATTAGATATTCTGAATAATTCATTCCATTTGTTAAGACACAGTTCAAGCTTACAAAAACGAATGAGGAGAAGGTAAACAGATACAAGAAGACAGGGAATTCAACTGCATCGAATATAGAGCAAAGCCTGTATCAACAAATAACATAAAGAAAGGAATGAATTTTGTCAGGTGCTCTAAAACACTGAACAAAATACCTATGTGCACAGCCATTCATCCCAAAAAACCCAGCACATTGTAAAACCCAGAGGCACTGCAGACCACTAAGTCATTCACTGCTCAATTAAAGCTCATATCAAAGACATAATATTTCTATAAGTTAGGAAGAAACTACACTCATTTTGGCAGCAAAAATGACTCTATACTTTTGATGATAAACTGATATTCTTATAAAGAGAGGACGGAGACCCTGTATATGTCTACCAGCAGTAAACAGGGCCTTAATTTTTGAAAGTCTCATGTAGATATCTAAGACCACATACTGTAAAAGCACATACAGTTCAATTTATTTGTCTTAGAAGGAAAGTGAGCCAGCTGGACCCTGCTGGGATTTGTACCTGAAAGTTACAGAAAAATCTGAAGTTCCAAAACATATTCTTAAGGCACACCAGTTAAGAAAAATAAGTTCAAAAATATATTATTTTTGAGGAGGTCATTGGCTAAGCCAAGAAAATTAAATTAAAAGCCACAATCACTGAGAAAAAATAAAAAGATATACACATATATTATAGTTTTAGTCCTTAATGCTTCTCCTATAATTAATTTGTCTCCCTACTAGTTATGGATATATCATTCCTCAAATAAAGGAAGGAAAGGTTTTTTATGACCCAACTCAAAGTCACAGATTCTTTTAGCTAGCAGTAATCTCAGAAATAACTCAGCCTAAACTTCTCATTTTAAAGGTCAGAAAAACGGAAGCTAAGAGACATTAAATGACCCTAGCAAGGTCACACTGTGAGACAGTGGCAGAGTGAGGACCAGAGCTCTACTCCCCCGACTCAGTAGCTAGATTTCTGAACACTAGATCACTCCAGGAAGCAGCCTTATTTTTCTATTCAGAACTTTTTTTTTTTCCTCAAAGCAAGTGCATCACATTCTATTTGAGCTTGTAGACACCTAAAAGCCCCAGATGGTCTCATATCAACTTCCTCCAAGGCAGTTCACCCCCTTCCTGAATTTGTGCGATAGATTATTTTTACTCTAAAAGAAGACTTTTATTTATATCCATGTTACATTTTATCTTGGTGCTTTCAGATCATTGTTTCTGCCTTTTAAGATGAAATTGAATTTTGGATCTGCCATTCATGCTGCCAGGTAGTCCTCTGAGGTCTGAATCATTGAAGAATCTAAAGAGCATGTCTTGCGTGTCTTCATTCAGGTCGCAGTGAGGATGCTGAATAGGGAGGGCAAAGCTGCTGCTAGCCAGTCTGCGAGGAGGCTTAATGCATGAATCAAGACCTGCTGCACGTGACTGCTCAGTTGTCACTGAATCCACCTAAAGATTTTTTTCATCCAAATCACATTTTTCTAGCTTGGTTTTAACTCTATGATAAACACAATTGTATTGACTAAATGCAAATCCTTACCGAGTAAGCATTTTAAAAACAAAATATTACATTTCTAGCATTTTTTAGTTGACAAATTATTTTATATAAATTATTCATCTGCAACTCAGAGAAAGTAAACAAGTCAGGGCTTATTATTTCTGTTTTGTAGATAAGGAAACTAAGTTTCAGAGAAGTTAATTGACTTACTCACCATCAACAAGCTAATACTTATGGAAGCTGTGTGTCCCTAGACACTTGCTCCAACACTTTTATGTGATTTCATTTGGATAGTATAGGTAATTGTCAAATACATGACTGAGATGAATTTCAGGGTACTGTACTACAAAATCTCAAGTGAACTACATATCTGATTTTCTGAACATCATGAGAGCCCAACAGGGAGAGAGAGGCTCCCTTTCCATGTGTTTTCTCAAGATGGACTATGCAGGATTTCACAAATCCTGTTTCAAATATCACAAACACACACACACACACACACACACACACACACACACACACACACCCCAACTTGTTATTTTTCTATTTTGAATACCTAAGAAGCTTTTACCCATCCTGCCCTTTGTCCCAATAAACAAGCCTTTACCATCAAGAAAAAGAGCCTAGTTACCCAACCAAAATGTCACTGGGAAGGTATCTTATCAAAGACCAACAATAGGGTGTATTGTCCCCTGGTTCTTTCAATGACCCACTCAACTCCTTGGTATGTCTTCCTAATTCCTAGATAAAGAAAGTTTTAAGAGCAACAGTTTTAAGGGCAGCAGTTTTTAGGGCAGCAGCCAATCCTCAACTTTTCCTGCCTTCACAGTCCAGCAAATAGACAGCTTTTGTACCTATTATGGGTACTCACATACCATAGTCAGTTTAGCTATTAAGTAGATACTCAGATACTGTTTTGAGTGTTGGCTTTCACAGATCTATAAAAGACATCCTGCTAGACACACACAGGTGCAAGATATTATGTCCCAAGGGTCCACTCTGTATCCTGACTGTGCTGAGTATTACAAGGAACATTAACAATAATACTTCACAGTTACACAGGATTTTAGAATTTACAACACACTTTCATAAACATCATTGTGATCCTCACACTAGCTATAAGAAATAAACAGTACAGATCGCATCATTTCCATTTTATAGGTGAGAAAAGTGAAAGAGAGCAAACTCAGTGACCTACCCAAGGCTACACAACTATTGAGGGACTGAGAGGTCTTCATCTAAAATCTTCCTCCTCCAGGTTAGCAGAGAACATAAGTTATTCGACTATGTGACTTTAAGAAATGAAAATCAGATAACAGCATGAACCACTCATATTGAAATGCTGCGTTCTAAGCGTTCGTGCAAAAAGTTGTAGATATCCTGATTGAGCTCAACAATAAGGCATGCAAGGCCTCCTAGAGCTCTCGTGAAAATCTTTTAAATCTTTTCACCCTAGACCACAGTTCAAACCACTGAACACTGTAAACTGTGCTTTTTATGCACTGGAAAGAGCTCTTATTCTGTTGTGGAGGGTACAATAAGAAAAGAATGAAACTCGGGTGCATTAAGTTATCCTATTCAAAGAAAATAAGTAAATTCTATTCAAAGAAGAGGGGAAACACCCTGTTAGACCTGATGAACGATCTGAAAGATCTGTTAAGGCTGTGAATCATAAGGCCATAAACAGTGCAGCGAGGAAGCAGCTGAGTTCCAGCTGACACAATGGCAAAGCACTAAACCTGTAAAAACTTAGTACGAGAAGGAAGACGATGACAAAGTGCATTATGACTCTGAATAATATCTTGAAAGTAAATGGAGAATTCAGCAGGCTCCTGCACATTAAAAATCATGCCCCGTATGATGTGGGCTGTACCCTCCTTGAGGAGAAATTACAGTCAAGCTAAATGTAGAACAAGAGAGAACAAAAACCTGAGAAGCAGAAATCACACAAAAGCAGATGATTCAAAAGATGTTCTAGAGCGGTGGTTCTCCAAGAGTGGCACCTGGACCAGCAGCATGATTATCACCTGGGAACTTGTTTAGAAATGAAAATTCTCAGGCCCCAGTCAGACCCAAGGAACGGGAAACTCTAGACCTCGGCTCCAGCCATCTATGGTTTAACAAACCCTGTAGGGGATTCTGACTTTTAGCCCAGCTAAAAATATAGCAGTCCCGTTATCATATTTACTGATATTACCTGCCTATTGGCAGTGGTTTCAGATGGAGAAAGAGAACATTGGATAATGAATGGTGTATTTCCATCTGCTATGAACCCTGGAAATGATAGTTTTGACACACCCCCACCACTACCCACTGTGGGTGCTATAATTAGCAATCCATTGAGGAAGTATCTCTGAAAGCTTAATAAGTACAATGGGACAGCTATGAGATAATTAATCATTCGATTATGGTCATCATACAGTTAATTAAACATAGTTTCTTCTCCCTCAATCACCTAGCTCTTAGAGCAGTGGTTATCATATTTTAGCATACATCAAATACACTAGGAGGGAGGGCTTACTAAAAGGGAATCCTGAGACCCACCACAAGAGGGTGATTCAGTAGGCTCGGGGTGGGGCCAGATAATTTGCATTTCTAACAAGCTCCTAGGTGATGCTGATATTGCTGATCCAGGGACCACATTTTGACAGCCTCTGTACTAGAGAAAAAAAAAAAAAGAAAATAAAATTGATGTTTTAGGTACACTGGACCACTGGTATGCTGGTAAATGTTTAACAACTGGCTTTCCAGGAAGAAAACAAAATGTAGGCAATGATTTGCAGCATTTGTCAATTCTGTGGTGAATATTTCAACCATGATCTATGTTAAGCTACAATATGATGCCACTGAGCTCAGAGTTGGGAAGAGGTGTGCCCAGTCCACATTTGCTAGCCAGCTCCAGCACACCCCTGCAGCCGCTCCATATTTCTCTGGACTTTCTATGTGCAAAATCTGCAGCACCTACTTTCAGTTCCCTGAAAGCAGGAATTTGCCGAGTCAAACAGATGCTCCATGTTAATTCTGCTTCCTTCTTTGGTGAGTCACCTACTCTTCAGCAGGAGAGTCATGTGAAGATCCATTTCTCACACTAAAACTCATAGTAAATTTCCCCAAATGGAGCTCCATCATCCTGAGTATCCAACACTCAGAACTTAATTTGGGAATGGTTTAGGCAGCAGACTGTCCACTAGAAAACGGGATAGCATAAAAGTAAATGGCAAAATATAAAAGCTGTATTACCAGGCGAGTCCTGTAGTGGGGCTCCTAAAGTAAAATATAAGTGATTCCATCTGAGGAAGAGTTCAGACATCAAACGTCACAAACTCACTATGTGGCATGCAGCAAATAACTCAGTTCCTTTTTAAGTATGGAATGCATGCTCTTATGAGTGAAACACTCAGAAATTTTAAATAAGATCCAATAAGAAAAGATGAAAGAAAAAAACAGATTCTTCTTTCCATCTGAACCTCCACTAAATGGCTCTGCATAAAGTTCTGTATATCCTGCAGAAGTTCTGTGTTGCCTCCGTGAAATTATGACATCCTCCCTACACCCATGTGTCGTTTTTCTAAATGCGATTAACGCTGCCACAACTGACCAATCATTCAGTCTGGTCAGAAATTCTGGTCAGAATCCTTACTCATACACTGGATAATCAGCTTTTGAATAATCAAAAGGTGACTGTAAAAGTGAAATCTGCTTCAGGTGTTACTTGATTTGTCAAGGTAAAAAAATATTCCTGATCAATGTGCAGAGAAAAAGTGGATCAGCAAAACAGTTGCCTTTAAGAGATTCTCTTGCTTCAAGTTTATTTATCCAGAGAATCTCCTGAGCTTGAATCCCAGCCAATATTATTATTGAATAAGTGACATCTGAAAGTTTGACCACTACCAACAAGCCTTTTGGCAAAGAGTAACAACACTCAATTTGAACAACAATTTTCTCTACATACTAATTGGTTACTGTTGACCCACATTTTCATCTGGTACTAGGGGGCAAAAATAACATGTCCATGTATCACTTACTAACACCGGATTTCCCAAGCTTTCAGCCACCCATTTACAAACTTGCCATCAGCAAGCAGTGACCCCTTCCTGAAGAGCTTAACCTACACAGAGTTCACTAGGAGTCACTCAGCACAGCTACGAAATTCCACACTTGAAAGGTCTCTCTTGTGGTTGAACCACAGCCAGAACAAAATTAAAGTATTTCCTATTCAATTTTGCCAACTGCAAGAACCCACTCACTTGAAGCTTGATAAAAATGAGTTGATTGAATTGCCATTCAAGAAGCAGCAGCTTCCTAAGACGAGTTTCCTGTCAGCAGCCCACATGAGGCTTCCATTCTGCCTCTCTCCTTCTCTCCTTATGCAAAGATTTAGGAAAAGGCACATCCCGAGAACTTAGCTATTGTGGTGATCCCACTGAGGACAAATAGTAACTGAATTCCAAGATACATACTATCATAAGCCATGTACATACCATTGCATGTATGAGGCCTGACACAGGCAGCAAGGACTATGAAACTCCCTAATTATCTGCTATCACTTGTCCATGTCCGTCTACAGATTCTTCCATATTCATAGCTTTCAAACCCACCTGAATTCATGCTTTCTCTCATTCAAAAAACCCCAGTGACAGTACAGGTCTAAATCTGAAGTCTTTTCACTGCGTCACCTAGGGCAATAAGACATCTTTCACAAGAAACTATCAAGCCAATAAGGCCTGAGTGGTTTGTTTTAATGATTCTAGGATAAAACTCAAAAGTTGTAGTCTTCTGTGATACATGATTTAATAAAATAGGAAGCAGCAGGCCAAGAACCACAGACTAGGCAGAGGAACTGAAAGCATCAGTCACTTACAGAGCACTCACAACAGCGGCTATCAAAGACAGCCATGTCTCCTACAGTTCAGAACACACTGAGATGACTGACGTTAGATGATTCATGTATAAACAATTTTGCTTCAATAATTATGTGTTTAGAACCTACAACAGTAATAAATGGTATCTATTATTAGCACTACTGTTATATTATTTTGTCTTCTAAAAGCTAACTCTTCAAGAAAACTATTAGTGCTTTGATGACAAATAGGTTTCAATGTGCCTGACAATTCTCAAAGTTAAATTAGTGGATGCCTGAAGAGCTATATTGGGGAAGATGGTGAAGCCATATCTAAATTCAGCAAAAAAAAAAAAAAAAAAAAAAAGCCCTCGTCAGTTAGAGATAACCATCACAGGCTTGGGCAGCATCTGTGTAATGCGTTTGCCCCCCTTACCCCAGGACTAGCCTTTTTGGTTCTCTAGGAGAGGAAATGTGCTGTGCTGCTGTGTTTTACATTGCTGTATTATCAATCCTTGGTGCACAGAACCTACTTATTACATTTGTGGTTAAATTGAATGCATTGGTGTAGAAGCACTAAAACTTTGCTGAATAAACACTGGGCAAAATGCAAGTCTGTCTGGAACCAGCTAGAAAAAGCAACTATTCTAAAACCTCAGACCAATCACTAAACTATTTCAGGCTGGTGCTTATAAGAAGTCGGACAGAATGATTTCTAAGTCCTTGGGTAGCTCCAAAACCTACCACTATTTCATTGTCCCTTCTGTTTTTATTTGGAGAAGATGTTTGTACCCTGTTATCAATATATGCCAATACACACACACTTCAAAAAAAAACAAAAACAGACTCAAGAGTAAGTTCTGAAAGTACAGAGAAGTTTGATCTTTAAACTAGTTGAAAGTTGTGAAAGTATCAAATAGAATGGTCTGCGATAATGCCACAGGGCCACAGAAGGTTTTAAACGAGTGGCTGAAACTTGGTTTGCTTTTTAGAGCTGAGCCTTTTAAATCTGATTCTCTTCATGCTATGACATTTGTCAGTGACCACTGCTGATTACCTACTTGATGATATTTGAGCTATGGGTTTATACTGGTGATTGGAAAGGAGAGAAGGGGTAGCTGTCAGAAATGTGACTAGAGAAAGATCATAACCTAGAAGATGAAAAAAAGGGTGGCAGAAATTCTAGTTCTTAGCTGACATCTGACATAAATATGAGTATCTTACAGAGAAGCCATAAAAGTATACAGAATTACCAACCATGCAACCTAGTAAAATACAATCCAGCAAATGTCTTGTCAAAGCAAAAAGACACAAAACTTCATAATAATAAATTTTTAAATCCATTCCATCTAGGCTAGAATCCAAAATAATACTTAATGTCCCATAAAACTATACACAGACAACAGTTCCATGATATTCACACAGCAAAAAGTGTGAAATGTGAAAGCACTTAGGATGACTGTTCAGATGTCAATCTCAGAATTTCCTCGAACATCTCAGAAAAGAACATTCAGAAAAGCACTAACTGGAAAATCAAAATAAAGAGACATATGGACGGAGAAAGAGAAAAAGTTATAACAGGCAGATATCATCCACATATAAACACAAGATCATGATTTTCTGTCTTAATATTTTGTACACTTTATTTCTTAGTGATATCCAGGACTTTTGATGATATCAGCTCTAACCAGGGATCTAGAGCTGCCCTTTCACAGTTGTCTGTGAAATTTAGATGTTTGAAGTATCTGATTTGGGGTGGTAGGTCTTTGACTATTAATTAGCTTTGTTAATGAAAATCCCTCAAGTTATTTGAATTTGAAAGTGTTTATGTGGCTAAAAAAACTAGTTCCAAATGGGCCAGATGATGCCCACTTGGGAAGCTAAGGCTGAAGAATTACTCAAATAGTGTTCTGGCTGCAATATTATTGTTCATGCTGAAGTGCACGAAGCCTTCATTGCCCAACAAGGGGCAAACGCTCCCAGACCAGAGTGGACCGACTGAATTAGATGGATTATTTTTCAACAGGTATTTTCTTCACGTTACGGATAATGTCAGGCTGACTCTGGCTTGCCCTTAACTTAAAGACTTAGATCCTGCATTTCTTCTTCCAGAAAGCCATCTCTCTCTCCCCATTCTTTTGCTCTTGCTCTATGTTTCTCCTCTCTCTCTCTCTCTTTCTCTCTCTCTCTCTCTCTCTGTTTCACACACAACACTCCGCTCAGTATAGGTTGGGAGTCCTTCCTCAGTACTGCATTTATGTTCTTTGCAAATCTCTATCATATAATCTGTATTTTATTTGCTTTGTATGCTCAGCACCTGGATGTACCCGGAACTTTATAAAATCAGAGAAACAAAATGAAATCTTTGATGAGTGAATCAAGTCTTGAGAGTAATGTGTCATATCTTTTGCAGGATAACAGTACTCTATCTTCATTTAATACGTTAATTAGAAATTCTAATTTATTTACTTTCAATGTAGAATTTCCTAAGGTCTGTATATCAAAATAACAGTAATGGCTGTCATTTTTTTAAGTGTAAGATACATTTTCACTTTCATATTTGTTCTCTCTTTCTCTCTATCTCTCTCTCTCTCTCTCTCTCTGTGTGTGTGTGTGTGTGTGTGGTGTGTGTGTGTGTGTCCCATTTTGTTGCTTGTTTGTTTCCACAAAGCACAGAATTAAGACAGGAATAGCCAAAGAGAAGCATGGCTTAGCCCGTGACTAACCATAGGGAACTATAGAGTAAATCAATTTCTTCCTCATCTGTAAAATGAGATAGTTAGAATAAATGATCTGAAAGGAAGATTTATTTCTAGTTTTGTCATTCTACAATCATGTATGTTACCTGTTCTATGATATATATTCAGGAAACCACATTAATTTCAACTATACTGATTTGGAATGGGTCCGAATATTGACTAAGATAATCAAACTTAGGTTAGATTGCTTTTTTTCATTGTTTTTCATAATAAAAGAAGAGAAGTCTGGGTAAATAAATTAACCACATAATGAAAAAGGTTGAGGGCATCTCTACTCTCCTAAGAATACAAACTGGTCTTTAAATGCTTTAGAAGTGTCTATTTCCTCACAAATGGTGTAATTGCAGTATATGTAGGGTTGACACTATTTAAAGTACTTTGATGAGCTAATTAGAGCTCATCCTTATCTATTAATTAAAACTCCACTACAGAGTATCTGAGGAGTTATAATAGTTGCAGTTTTTATATATTCTTAAAGAGATTAAAACTAAAACAAGTATTCACCAATTTAATTAGCTTTCCTTTGAATTCATTCAAATTAGGGATGTTTGACTATGCTTATGTTAAATGAACTTGTTTTGGAAAAAGTAGCTGCATTAAATAAATTACAAGAATGCTGATATGTTGGTCATTGGATTCAAACGTCAAGATCACAATAAAAATAGCATTAGCTAATCAACCCTTATTTCCCAGAGTGGAGGGACAGCACAGCAAAAAATAAGGGGGACTTACGATTTAAGTCTGTCTACACAACTATGCCCAACAATGATAGACTAGATAGGGAAAATGTGGTACATATACACCATGGAATATTACACAGCCATCAAAAACAATGAGTTCACGTCCTTTGTAGGGACATGGATGAACCTGGAAACCATCATTCTCAGCAAACTGACACAAGAGCAGAAAATCAAACACCACATGTTCTCACTCCTAGGCGGGTGTTGAACAATGAGAACACATGGACACAGGGAGGGGAGCACTACACACCGGGGTCCGTTGGGGGGGAATGGGGGAGGGATGGGGGTGGGGAGGTGGGAAGAGATAGCATGGGGAGAAATGACAGATACAGGCGAGGGGACGGAAGGCAGCAAACCACACTGTCATGTGTGTACCTATGCAACAATCTTGCATGTTCTTCACATGTACTCCAAAACCTAAAATGCAATTAAAAAAAAGAAGTATTCTATTGAATCAAAGCATCCTCTTTGTAATGAATGAATAAAGCATTTCAATCAATAATCATGTACTAAGGGCTAACAAGTGCTAGGTTCTTACATGGGCTAGTATAATATATAATATATAATATTTTTGAACACACAATTAAGCACTTACACAAACAAATATAAAGTATGCTAACTGAACTGCCATAAGAGGGATAGGAAGAAATGATCTATGAGTGTCAAAGGTAGGAAACACTATATCTCTATTCCAGAAAAGAATTTCCCATATAGTACTTTTTTTTTTTTTTTTTTTTTTTTTTTTCTTATACAGGGTTTCTCTCAGTCACTAAGGCTGGAGTGCAGAGGCTGCTTGCTGCAGCCTCAACTTCCTGGCTCAAGCAATCCGCCCAACTCAGCTTACCAAGTAACTAAGACCACAGCACGTGCAACCAAACCTGGCTAATTTTTTTTTTTTTTTTTTTTGAGAGATGCAGTCTCTCTATGTTGCCCAGGCTGGTCTTGAACCCCAAGGCTCAAACAATCCTCCTGCCTCAGCCTCCCAAAGTGCTGGGATTACAGGTGTAAGACACCACGCCCAGCTGCTACTTTCTTAATCTACATGTCAACCTTTCAAATAATATATTAGTGTTGTAATGAAAAATATAGACACAATCAGATGGAAACAATGACCACAGAGAAAGAAAAACAATGAAAGGCAGGAATAAGGAAAAGACAGGAAGAATCAGGAAGAAACCAATCTGAAAGTTTAACTGCCTCATAAGAGAACAGAATCACATGGTGAATCAAAGCCAGTAACCCAAGTGGAAAGTAAGATGGGGAGTATTTGCTGAAATCGAAACTGGTCAGTGTTGTTATGTAGCCACAAAGCAAGTAGGGAAGAACTTAATGGGTTTTGTTGATTAAGGGCTGCAGGTGAGCATGATGATATATAAATATACGAAGCGATGTGTGATTAATGAAGAAGGAGTTAAAACTGTGGTTGTGGCAGTTTGAAATGTAGTAGGATCACTGTTGTAGTTTTATTCTAAGTAGAATTTTTACATTTTAAGTCTGTAAATACTTTACATTTTAATTCTGATGCTAAGGGCATCAGAAATTCAGGAAACTGTTATGCAGGGTTGACTCTTCAAAAACCTAGTAGGGAAAGAAAAGATGATCCTTCCATGAAATAAACAAAAACAATGAGGTCGAAGAGAATGAATTATGGCTCTCTGAGACCTGCCTGCCTTAAGAGATTTTCATACGGCTGGCCCAAACTAGGAAGGGCTTGGCTAAGAAGAAGGAGCATCAAAACAAGACCTCATGAAAGAGGGGCTAGTCAAATCCAGAGCGAAGACTCACTTAGGGAACAGATATTTATCTCCTAGACTAAAAAGACCGAAAGGAGTTTCCAGAACACTCTCCCCTAGACAGAGATACAGGTCGGAAAACCAATATCTAGTATAAGCAAAAGGACGTGGGTGTAGATTTGGCAGAGAAACAGCAAGGAATACAATACAGTAGCTCATGAAGGGATTGAAAGGGAGTCCAACAACTCTCTTATAGTCTATAAAGTGACATTATAAATGAGAAAACCAAGCTCAGGGGGGATTATGGGTTCATGATCACAGCAGATTTTGTAGTTCTTAGGATTCAAACCCAGATCCCTGTCACTCCAAAGCCCAACTGCATATTTCTTTATGAAGCAGGCAAAGTTTGAGATGAACAACTGTAAAGCATGTGCACATGTGTAAAGACATCCAGGTATAAGAATCAGGAGCAAACGATGGGACTGAAAATGTGAGATGTGCCTGATAAACGCCAAAGGTGCACTGTACTTTGTGAATCATCACTCAAATGGATGATGAGAATAAGCCATGAAATGAATTTCTTTGATGGGAAAGAGCAGACTTCTGAGAACGTGCAGAAAGAATGTGACTGCAAGAGAATAGAAAGTCATCTAGGAAAGAGACAACACAGGAACTTGACAGAGTAGGGAGAGCATCTTGATGAGGCAGAATCATAAAAACCAAAGGAGACGAGGATTTGCGCATGTTTTTTAAATGCCTAACTTCACAATCAGAAATTGCTTACCGATGGAGAAGGATATGACCCTTTTATTTCTCATTCTTTTCAACTATCTAGGTGTTCATGCAATTTTTTCATTCCTTTCTCATTTCATGGATTGCTTTCGGAATGCTGATTTGGTGAGAAAGGGAGTACAGTATTTATCAGCATTTTCATTTAGAAGCAGAACCTAAAAATTCTGTATTCACTAATAGAAGACGAAGATAACAGAACAGCTTCTTTTATTTCTTTGTTTAATAAATAATTGATATCCAATAGGATATTTATTGGAGAACAATAATATCTGTATTATAGCTATAGATGTCAGGATCCAGAGAGCCCTGTTTTGCCTCTTGTTGGAAAATACCAAGCTTGTATGGCTGGGTAGTAATATTTCCAAGTGCCAATATTTGAATTTAGGCATAAATTATTCTAATTAGGTTAGATTTCTTCTAAATAAGAATTTACTGTGTACCCTTAGGTTTCCCTGTTTAAAAGAATTAAGGCTCTTTCTTAAATCCCAATCACTACACTTGTTCTTTTTGAGTAGTTCATGGTTTTTCCAAATAATATTCATTAGGCAATTCAATTACAGCGTATGGCCTATTCCTTGGTTATTCTTAGTCAATACCTGAGTGAAAGTAGTGTATCCTTTTCATGCTTCTGTTTAACATTAGTCATTTATTTGGTAACAGACTAGCCTATTGATTTGGTGAGACCTGTAAAATTAATAACTGAGAAAACAACTTAGCCTCACAGCATTGAATGAAATCCTCAGAGTTCCTTAGACCTTGTTTGCAAATTATTCTTTTTATGTCACTTGTTTTTACATACATGTAACATTTCTTGTTTAAATCTTGGGAATTTGGTTCACATAAAGGCTCTTTTTCACTCAGTGATTAGCTAGTCCTTTGTGAAATCTCCAGAAAGATTTATATTAAGGAGTCAGTCAGTAGCCTAAGAGGTATGAAAAAATTGTTTCATGAATCAAACCATGTGTGTCAGTGAGAACATTTTCACGCTGTTTCTTTTCATTACATTACAGAGTTGATGATTTACAATGCCATAGTCCCCTCTCTGGTAGCAGAACAGGGACAAAATTGATATTCTCTCACAAACACTTGTTTGCAAAATTTGCTTAAAGATAACTCTCTACTATGGCTCTAACTTCTTGAATGGTCAAGTGTCCTTCCACCTAACTGATATATTTCATTTACAATAAACCTGGTTTCAAATAGGAAGAACATGTTGGGGTATATAAAAAGTGGTGGACCGAGAACTAGAAAAAGTTTATAAGATAATATTTACATGTATTTTGTATGACCACAAAAACCATGCAAGTCTAAAGATCACAAACCATTTGTAATTAAGAATACAAATTATACCAACCACAGAGAACACACTTTCTTTAGAAAATGAGAAATTCAGGTTATATTCAATGCATACCTTTGTTCTTTCTTTCTTCTCATTGCATACTAGGCAATGACAGCATTATGCATACTAGGCAATGAGAAGAAAGAAAGAACAAAGCTATGCATTGAATATAACCTGAATCGACATTTCTCCACAGAAGACATAAACATTCCCAACAGGTACAGGAAAGGTGCTGGACCTCACTAGTCATCAGGGAAGTACACATCAGATATCACCTCACACCTGTTAGAATGGCTATTGTCAAAAAGGCAAAAGACAACAAGTATGGACAAGGATATAGTAATGGACTAAAAATGATACATAAAAATGTGTATATATACAAACATACACACACACATACATATATGTATGATATATGTATATAGCTGTACACACACATACACACACACTAAAATTTTATTCAACCTAAGAAAAGGAAATCCTGGCTGGACATGGTGAATCACACACGTAATCCCAGCACTTTGGGAAGCCAAGACTGGCAGATCACTTGAGGTCAGGAGTTTGTGACCATCCTGGCCAACATAGTGAAAGTGTCTCTACCAAAACTACAATAAATTAGCTGGATATGGTGGCACACACCTGTAGTCCCAGCTACTCAGGAGGCTGCAGGAGAATTGCTTGTACCTGGGAGGCAGAGGTTGCAGTAAGCTAAGATTGCACCACTGCACTATAGCCTGGGCAACAGAGCAAGACTCCATCTAAAAAAAAAAAAAAAAAAGGAAATGCTGCCTTTTGCAATGACAGAGATGTTGGAGGACATTATGCTAAGTGAAATAAATCAGACACAGAAAGACTAATATTGCATGATCTCACTTATATGTAAAATCTAAAAAGTCAAACTCATAGAAGCAGAGTATAATTATGGTTGCCAGGGGCTAAGGGATGGGGGAAATAAACGGGCATAAAGTTTCAATTAAGCAGGACAAATAAGTTCTGGAGATCTAATATATAGCATGATGACTACGGTTAATACCATGTTGTATACTTTAAATTTGCTAAGAGAACAGATTGTAAATGTTCTCACCACACACGCACATGCACACACACACACACACACACACACACACACAATGTTAAGTAAATGAGGTGATAGATATGTTTTATTGTATAATAATTTCACAATGTATATGTATATCAAAATATCACATTATATACTATATATATGTGTATATATATGTATAAATTTCATTAGTCAATTACACCTCAGTATAGCTAGAAAAAAGAAAGAAAGAAGTTTGTTTTCAAGTGTTAATTTTGTGACTCTGTTTTTTAGAAACAGATTTCTGGAATTTTACCTTGCAGATTCCTCCAATTCACCCTTCAGTAGATTGTCAATCTCAAATCAGGTCATAGCCATTTGTAGTATCTATCTACACTGAGGTGATACCAGGAATATCATAAATCCAGTTACAGAGCCAAGGAGTGGCTTTGCTGTAGTCCTGGTCTGAAATCCCTGTTGGTATGTTTTCTTCTTTCAAGGCCAGAATTTTACAATAAGCAGTAGTCTTGCTTAGCTTTCAGAATCATGTTTCTCCCCATTCACAAACAACAGATTCTTACTGCAGCTTTTGGCTCTGAATAGTGAGCTTGAATCTAGTGGTCCATCTTGCATGAAATATTTGAATTCCCTACATCCACAAGGGAGCCAGTTTCTAGGCTGCCTCCAGAAGTGTGCCCCACTAGTTGATGACTTCGGTCTTGCCTAACATTTTACATTTATGTTCTATTTCCAGTCCATGGAGATGTGATTTCATTTTTGAAAACAGCAATGAGGTTTTGTGTTTTCTTTTTATATGACTTACATTTTCTATATTTGAAACAGAACGTTCTTGTCATGGTATAAACTTACTCTGCCACATTGCCTGGAAGTCTTTTCAAGGCTATATCTATCATTCCAGATTGTCAGGAAGCCAGAAATAAACTTATACAGTAAACATGGTGACCAACTGGGTTTTAAATATATGGAAAGAATATCTTAATTTCTGTCATTCAACTAAATACTCAGTAACCATCTACTATGTTGAGGTGATATAAAGGTTAAAAGTATAGCCTTTGTAGCCAAACTCTTTGCATTTGAATGGTAGTTTTGTTGTTTGAGCTTTTGAGTTCCTTTTGAATTACTTTACTCAAGTGCTTCAATTCCTCATCATTAAAATAATACTCATCTCAGAAGTTGGCTGTGAAGACTACATTAGGATACGTGAAATGCTTATAATAATGCTGGGTCTAATAACAAATATATTTAAATTTTTCTTAATCATTTACCTTAGTGCAAAATGGTACCAGATTCTGCAAGAGATATAAAAAGTGCTCAGTACATATGTCCTGCATGTATTAATTTTATTCTGAGTTGGTAAGGGTATAAATGTAAAATAATTAGAGAATAATAAAGCCATTATGTCACACCTTTCCACATACTATTTTATCATTATAAAATGTAATAGAAATTAATAGGTAATGTAATATACTGAAAACTGGGATAGCTGAGAACAAATGTCTTAGAGAGAGACTGAACTATGTTATTATAGTTGAGATAGACGGAGGGAAAACCCAGGTAAGGAGGCAGTGCAAGCTGAGATTAGGGGAGGAAAGGAGAGTGATGTGCAGGGTAAACATGGTATGTATGGACAAGAACATGGCAGAGCATCTGTACTGTAAAAATAAGAGAAACAGCGATGGATTATCATGGAGGAGATTACGGTAGATACATCTAAAAGCCAAATGGAAGAGTTTAGACTTAGGTAAATGATTTTCAGTAGGGAACTGTGTCTAGCAGCTTCTGTGAGGTAATAACAAAATGGAAATCATACATGGGCAAGATTTTTTTGAAGTAGTTACACATAATTTAATGAGCCACAAACTAATTTTACACCAGGCAACTTCAAGTTTGGCCTGTAATCATCTTTCAATTTGAAAGAGGAATGATACAGTCAAGCCCTGAACATGGCTTTAGTGATATGAGAAAGAGGGCTCTGGATCCTCCCACTCATCTGACAGTGAAGGGCACTTTCCCATTGTTTCTTATGTTTACCCATCAAAAATGAGAAATACAGGATCAGAGACAACCTCATTTAAAGTCCACTTTATATTATTACCATTGGAAATATCCCAAACTCTCCCAGTGGCCCTTAAATATTGTTTAAAAAATGCTGCTGTTAAAACAAACACCAAATTCTTGCAGATAAAATATATTTCACCTATGAGCTTATACAGAATTTGCATAAGCCTAATAAAATAGAACATGTTGACATTGTTAAAGTTAACGTACAGTAATTTAGTACTTCCTGAAGATATATTTGAAACTTAACATAACAGAACAGTAGGTAGGTTGAAACACCCTGGACACCAAATAGATGTTTTCGTGTGTCCTTGAGGAGTATCTCCGCTGCAATATTAATTCTGGAAAACCACCAAATGTAACTATAATGACAGCAGTGCTATTAGAGTTCCACAGAATTATTTTCAGATTTTCTTTCATAACTGAATCATATTTTATTATTACCCTAAGATATTTATATTGCACAATTGTGCATAAAATCCCCTGCCAGAAAATTGAGGAAAGAATGAACGAATTAAAAGAAAATAATGAAACCATTCCCAAATTCCAGATGGATGCAAAACTAATTTGATCTTTAAGGTCCTGCCATCTGTTCTTTTTATTTATTTTAGCATTACACATTTACATACCTTCAAGTGAAGAAGTCAAAAAGCAGATGCATTTATAATGGAAAACCTCATTTATGAGGAGAAAAAATCGAAAACCATAACTTCTTTTGTAACATTTTAGTGGAATCTAGTTGCATGTTCAAGGTATGCAAATTTTTTCCAGGAACTGAGAAATAATCAGGCTGACAAGCCATCAGGCAATAGGAAATCAGAAAAAGCAATACAATTGTAGCAAATCCCACAATATAGTAGTCAAATCATCAATGTGCTTTAAATTTTTTTTTTGTCTCCTTGCATTTATTTCCTATTTGGTAAATTTGAATAAGATGTCAAAAATTTTTAAGCTGATATTGTAGATTGAATAGTGTCCCCCAAAATTCATGTCAATCTGGAACTAATATTCTAGTGACTGTGACTTTATTCAGAAAAAGTATGTTGCAGCTTTAATGAATCAAAGTAAGAATCTAAATGAGATCATACTGGATTGGAGTGGGTCCTAAATCCAGTGACTGGTTTACTTATAAGCAGAGAGGACACAGAGGGACATACAGAGACACAGAGAAGAAGGCCACGTAAGGTAGGAGGCAGAGCCGGAAGAAACCAGAAGCTGGGAAGAGTCAAGGAAGAATTCTTTCCTAGAGCCGGCAGAAGGAGCATGGTCCTGCAGATATCTTAATTTCAAATTTCTGGCCTCCAAACTCAGAGGGAAAGATAACTGTTGTTTTAAACCACCAAGTTTGTAGTACTTTGTTACGACAGCCCTAGGAAACTAATATGAGTGATAAGATTTATTGAATGTAAATTTCAAAATCTTTTGAAATCTTAAACTTTTAACTTTCAAAAGTCTTACATAATCATAAGTAAAAGCTGTGCATAGAAACTTGAAGATATGAGAGCAAGGTTTTTTTTTTGCACTGAGTAATATAAATCAAACCAGACACATGTAGAAAGTCGATGTAAAAATTTATACATGATTTGCATTCCAAAACTATGCAAAATGCATTTAGTATTATTCTAACTAAAGAGTTAATCCAGAAATAAAGAAGAAAAACAAAAATATAGGGAAGAAATGTCCAAAGTTATTTTTATTTTTATTTTATTTATTTATTTTTGAGCTGGAGTCTCTCTCTGTTACTCAGGCTGAAGTGCAGTGGTGTAATTTTGGCTGCAATCTTCGCCTCTTGGGTTCAAGCAATTCTCCTGTCTCGGCCTCCTGAGTAATTACGATTACAGGTGCCTGTCAGCACACCTGGCTAAATTTTGTATTTTTAGTAGAAACAGGGTTTCACCACATTGGTCAGGCTGATCTTGAATTCCTGACCTTGTGATCCACCTGCCTCAGCCTCCTAAAGTGCTGGGATTACAGGTGTGAGCCACCACCCCTGGCCCAAAGTTATTTTTAAAAGAATTTTTAAAAAATGAAAAATCTGATAAGATCCTTTCCTGTTTCCCTGTTGTTTTAAATCTTTATCTTATTTCACAGCATATCAGTTTTGAATATTAAATTTAATTAAGATCATCAATATCTGATTGCATGTTTATATATATATATATATATATATATATATATATATATATATATATATATTTTTTTTTTCACAACTGCTAAGGGCCTATGGGATACCTAAGACTGTGAAGGTGAGGAAAGACACATACAGAATCAACAGCTTTCATTTTACTCTTCAAATTTAAGAGCTGGCGAGTTTATTTTCTTTTATTGAAATGTAAATTTTAATGAACCCTTTAACAGGACAAAAAGCTTTGTTGTTCTATATGACTTAATCATGCTGCGATGTGTTTTGTTAACCAATGCAGAGTACTGTGTGGCCTAAGAATTAGGAGTATGCTTATGTATGGTAGTGTAGCCTATATGATTTTTTTATTTGATCAGTTTCTTAATACCATTGTATTTTGATTACTATTCTTAGATAATAAGACAAACATTTCTTTTCAAGCTTGGTAGAAAATATAAAATATAAGAAGGTACACAATTAAAAATCAAAGCCAATAATTAGAATCTTATCAAGCTTGCCTTATTTTAAGGAGCTCAGACCATTGCAAAAATAAATCTTCCTTTCTGGTTTAGTTTCAGATGACTAAGTCTCTGAATCCAGCAGTTCTTCCCTCCACCTCCAAATGTAGCCTGATATTTCCTTCAGATTAATGAACAAAAATACATTGTCGTTGTAGCAATGATCAATCAGTTAAATAGCACTTTCTAAAGCCATTTCAGGGATTTAAAATTATTTTTCTAAACTCTTATACCTGTTTTCATTATCTCCCTCTCTACCAAAACCTTTGCATGACATTTAATGTCCCATGAAAGAAAGCCCAAACTCCTCTCATCCTGGCAAAGACAATCTTCATTGATAACCTGGCTTGGAAGACCCTTCCTGATTTCCTTTCCTGCTATTGCCTATCTGAACCCTCCTCTCTGTGAAGTTAGGCCCATCCATTCACTATTCCCCAAACTGTTTATGAGTATTCTTCCTTCTGAAATTTTCTTCACCCATCTCATCAGAAATGCCCATAACTCTTTGCATGCATCCATATCCTCCTGCCTTGAAGCCTTGTGCTTCCTTTGAAATCACAGCTCTTACTACTTGGCCCAGTAATTTCCCATTCAATCATGTAGGACTCACAAACTTCCAAAACACTTTCTTCTTAATTGTCAAGTGATACAGATAGATATTTGGATATTTGTCCCCTCCCAAATCTCATGTTGAATTATAATCTGCAGTATTGGACGTGGGGTCTGGTGGGAGGTGGCTGGATCCGTATTTGGTTTCTCATGAATGGTTTAGCACCATCCCTGTGGTGCTCTACTCACAACAGTGAGTAAGTTCTCCTGAGAGCTGGCTGTTTAAGTGTGTGGCACCCCTGCCCACCTCTCTCTCTCTCTCTCTCTCTCTCTCTCTCTCACACACACACACACACACACACACACTTCACCATGTGACATGCCACCTCCCCCTTTGCCTTCCACCATGACTGTAATCTTCCCATGGCCTCACCAGAAGTTGAGCAGATGTCCAGTGCCATGTTTCCTGTATAGCTTGCAGAACCATAAGCCAGTTAAACCTCTTATCTTTATAAATTACCCAGTCTCAGGTATTTTTTTATAGCAGTGCAAGAAGAACAGACTAATACACTAAGTAATGAGTGCAACAGATACCTTTACTGACTGCTCAAGTCTCACTCCATGCTGGACCATCACTCTATGCTTGATCAACTGACCGAGTGAAATCTGAATCTAAGACAACAATGAGATGAGGTATGGCTTGACGACTGCTTTAGGAATGAGGATGAGGTTCCGGGCCAAGGCAGAGCACATGAATAGAGTGTCACAATAAAGGTCAAATGATTCCTTGCAAATTTACACATTTACATTATGAAAGGGTTCAATTCAACATTATGATGTAAAAAAAAGCTGAATTCAAATGGTCATGTAAAAAGTATAGTACTTGATCATATTTTATTTTACGGTACGGGTACCTTCTACTATTTCTTGAAGTCACATGTTATTGCTGAAATCCAATGGCTAACATGGATATCAACTTGAATATAAACAATCTGACGGAATTACATTTCTCTGACTCCCCTTATACTTCCCAGCATGGTGTCATCTGTGATTATAAAAATATTTGTTATTAGGTTAGTGCTAGTCTATTATGTCTTTGTGAAGTACAAATCTAATAGAAAGCAATATACCTATGTTTGGAAATATATTCAAGAATAAAACACAAATGCCAAGAACTATTCTTTCAAAAGGCAACAGATACAGAAACAAAAAGTTGAACATTCTTTAAAAAAGTATATTGTTCTTCATGAAGTGATAGCAATATTTGAGTGATATCATCTCCTTTTACAGTGACATAATATAAGCGTGAAGATGTTAAAATGTATTAATCTTGCAGAATATACTGTGGCATATTTTCTAAACACAAATAATCAACAGTGAAATTAAACATTTAAATTCACCAACACTTGTAGTAGTATTGTAAAATATAAATCCACTTGGGAGTTTACATATAAATCTCATTTTTAAAATAAAAGACACTCCTGCTATTGGTAAAGTTTGTTTCAATGAATTAAAAAAAAAATTCAAACTGGGTTTTTGAAACATTGCATTAGCAATAATGTTTTTGTTGATTCAACTCCTTATCCCTTGTAACATTTCAAAAATTCACCACTAGTTATAACTGTCTTAAGAAAATATAAAGAAGCTTTTAGATATATAGTTAGATTTTAAGCCAGAGGTCAGCCAATTATGTTTGACCATGTCTGGTTGACCATATGGTCAAATCTGGCCTGCCACCTGTTTTTATATGGTTCATGAGCTAGAAATGGCTTTTACATTTTTAAAGAGTTGAAAAAAATCAAAAGGATAATACTATTTTATGACACAGGAATGCTGTATGCAATTCAAATTTTATTGTCCATAAATAAAGTTTTATTGAGCCACAGCCACGCTCTATCAATTATCTATTGTCTACGGCTGGTTTCATGGTATGCAGTACTTGCAGCAGAGAGTGTATGGCTCAAAAAGACTAAAACATTTAGTATCCGGCCATTTAAGGAAAAAAAAAAGTTCTTATCAATGATTTCTGAGAAGGAAATACAAAGTAATTAAGCTTTATAAAATAAATTATTAATTCCAGATAACTGTCTTCTATATGCAATTAGTCAATTGGAACATTCTACATTCAAGTTATATCTATCCCCAGAACATACAAGCACATACTCAACTTAAAATCGGTAACTTCAGTAACACTAACTTAAAACAAATTTTCCACCACAAAATTTAGTGTTATAATTTTAACGCAAACCAATGCACAAGATACCACATACCAGATGTGACCTGAAAGTAACAACCCTTTGGTCAGAAAAAACTCTCTGGACTGTGTAATCTCTAACAAGTACAAAGTGGTGATATCTAAAGCAAATAGAATAAAATCACCCTTTGTGGGAATCAGAATGACTTTCTAAACAAATGCTAAGACAAAAAAATTCTGCAGAACCACCAATGACATCCTAAGCAATCGTTTAATTTTTTCATCTGCTTTGCTATTAGAGGCTATCTGAGCATTGTTTCTAGATATTGAGAAAAGTACATAATTTCTACTCAATATGCTACATGCATTAGTGTTCCCTTAATGATTACAAGTTGTAGATCTGTTAAGTGCTTCTTGAATGCACAGAATGTGAAATTCTTCTGCGTAAATGTGAAAAGGAGAGGTTCTAAATTAAAAAAAACGCTGTTGTTAACCATTTGTGATTATGCTATCATCCCACACCACTGCACAGAAATACACTTTTCTGTTCTCTTTCCAGTTGCTAAAGTAAATGACCAGGAACAGAGAAATGCCCTAATTTCTTATTTATTGGTCACTTACCTCCTTTGCTTGAATATAAAGTCAAAGCATCCATAAAATCTCTTCTAAAAGTTAACACATTTAGGGATCAAATCATTTCACACAAAATAGAGATTAAAAAAAATAGGCATGTTTTGAACAATATCTCATATTATATGTGCAATTGGGTTCTTTTCCTGTCCCAGGGGCAGATTTGTTAGGTGATCTTAATCAAATTGTTTATGCTTTTTTCATTCACTGCATACTATTCCTTTGGCAAATGTTTTTCTGCCTTGATAATGAACTAGGTACTGTGTGAAGTGTTACACAGAATAAAAAGATGAAGCAGACATAACTATGATCCCAAGGATCCGATAAACAAGTGAAAGTATTAATCATATGTATATGTACAAATAACAATAAGGTAAGAAATGATGAGTGCACATAAGAGAGGTGCAGATAAGACACTTTGGAAGGCCAGAGGGAAAAGCAATTACCTCCAACCGGGAAGATCCAGGAGGAATTTATTGATGAGGCTGGATTTGAGCTTTACCTTAAAGGATGCTTAAGAAAAGTAAATTAAATTGACTGACAAGGGCATTTCACAAACTGACAGGTATGCAAATGACAGGTAAGAAAGTGGTAGATGTGTGTGGGTGAAGAAGAAAATGTCATTTGTTTGTCCATAGGCTAGGATGTGTAAAGGGGAGTAAGTTACAGTTAAATCTAGAGACACAGCTTGAGAACCTGAAGATAGTGCTGTCTGGAAGGAAGCTTTGAATTCAAACAGATTTAGGTTAGAAATATGGCCCTGAATACTGGCTTTACTTAACCTCTAAGTCTCTTCTAATGTCTAGAAACATTACCTAACTTGCAAGGTCCTTGTAAAGATAAAAAACATATATATGCACATTTTAAAACACAAAGTCTGTCACATTATAGATGTCTAATAATAACTATTATTGTGTCCATATTATATTGAATAATAGACTAAAAGTTTTAGATAGTGCTGTAAGAATTTATCGTACACGCTATGGGAAGGTACCACAAAGGTTAGAAGTTTCTGAAACTAGGAACTATTTGGAAACAAAGGCAGTTGGAGAGTTAACTAGTGTTTTCAACCAGGACTGCCCATTAAAATTATCTAGTAATCTTTGTAAATGGTGGCAAAACTAGGCTTTACCACAGAACAATTAAATCAAGATCTCTATGCCTGGAGCCTGGGCACAGTACTTTAGAAAAGATTCCCAAGGATTTCTCAGGAATACCCAGAGCTGAGAACTACTATTACTCTAGATACAAGTTGTTTCAATTAATGTGATAAGTATAGTAAGTCCAGCAAAATATGTTTTATTTAATAACTTAAGAGTTATGTTCACTCTACTACACTAGTGAATGCCACTATTCCAGATGGCCTTTCTCTGCCATAGTCTCGTTTGTTCAAAGACTCATTCAGCACCAAATAGGACCCACTATAATATTTGTTGAATGGTGAATAATATGACTGACTCATATTATTACCATTCCCTGTTGAGATTCACTCGAGGTGGCTGGCAAAATATTAAGGGAACTATAAGGAAGTTATAGATTATAGTCTCAAACTTTTTAGAAGGCCGAAAGGTTTTAATGAGACTGGCTGAAGGCAGCCGGTTCTTACCTTAGAGCATTAAGTTACGGGGTAGGTTAAGGATAACAAAAGCCTCCCCAGTGAAGTCTGTTTACCCCACATTCCTTTGTCTCTACTCCTAATTGTTCACTCGTGTAAACTTTGTGGTAGATGTCCCTCTCAGGGGGAGGTCAAAAAGGAATTACCCATTTATGGTGTTTATTATAGGCCCCAGAACCAAAACCTTTATCATTCGTAAAACCGCTCTTTTAACCATGTTAATTATCCACAAGCATGTTAACTTAAAACTTCTGTTATTAAATTTATACTGAATAAATGTAAGGAAGAGCAGCAAGTAGTAGTTAGCTAGCTACAATAGCCCTCTAAAAGCAGTTAACAACCAGCCCTAGCTCATTCAAATTCACTGTATTCTAATGTGTAAAAGTGTATTTCATTCATCCCTCCCTATGTTAAGGTCTGCAAAACAGACCTCCACAAGTAGTAATCAACATTTCAAGTAGTAACCCCAACATAATCAGCCTCAATTCCCCACAAGATCAAAGTGACAAGATGAAAAACAATGCAAGATAGGTACCGGGACCAGGAGCACTGGCTCATGCCTGTAATCCCAGCACTTTGGGAGGCCAAGGCAGGCGGATCACAAGGTTAAGAGATCGAGGCCATGCTGGCCAACATGGTGAAACCCCGTCTCTACTAAAAATACAAAAAATTAGCCGGGCATGGTGGCATGCACCTGTGGTTCCCAGCTACTCAGGAGGCTGAGGTGGAAGAATAGCTTGAACCCAGGAGGTGGAGGTTGCAGTAAGCTGAGATCGCACCACTGCACTCCAGCCTGGCGACAACTCCATCTCAAAACAAACAAACAAAAAAAAAAACAAAACAACAACAATATATATATATATATATATACACATATATATATGTATATATATATATATACCATGTAACAATAATTAAAATATTGATATTTTGATCCTTGTTTTCTTTTTCAAAAGCTGTCTTGCATTAAAAGAGCCAAAGGTTCACACCATTCTCTTAAGTGTGATAGTAAGTAATCAGCTACACATAAAAATCAATGTCATGAACCAACACATGCAAGGGTAGGTACAAGACTAGTAACACATATCTTTAGCCTTACTATCAACAATATCAAAGTAATATGGTCGACAACTTGTTTTCCCTTATTGCTAACTTTTATTTTGAGTTCAGTGGTACACATGCAGGTTTGTTATATAAATATCTCGCATGTTTTAGGTGTTTGGTGTACATATCATTTTGTCACCCAGATAATAAGCATAGTACCAGATAGGCAGTAGATCCTCACTCTCCACCCTCAAGTATGCCCTGGTGTCTGTCCTCTCCTTCTTTATGTCTATATCAGGTGTCCCCAAACTACGGCCCACGGGCTGCATGCGTCCCCCTGAGGCCATTTATCCGGTCCCCGCTGCACTTCAGGAAGGGGCACCTCTTTCATTGGTGGTCAGTGAGAGGAGCACAGTATGTGGTGGCCCTCCAACGGTCTGAGGGACAGTGAACTGGCCCCCTGTGTAAAAAGTCTGGGGACGCCTGGTCTATATGTATTTAATGTTTAGTTCCCACCTATAAGTGAGAATGTGTGGTATTTGGTTTTCTGTTCCTGTGTTAATTTCTTTAGAATAATGGTCTCCAACTCCATCCATGTTGTGGCAAAGCACATAGTATTTTCTTTTAGGACTGCAAAGTATTCCATGTTGTATATGTACCACATTTTCTTCATCCAGTCCACCACTAATAAGCATTTAGATTGATTCCATGTCTTCACTATTGTGAATAGTGCTGCAATGAACATACGTATGCATGTGTCTTTATGGTAGAACAATTTATATTCCTTTGGGTATATAACAAGTAATGAGATTGCTGGGTAATTAAATGGTAATTCTGTTTTAAGTTTTTTAAGAAATCACCAAACTACTTGCCACGGTGACTCAACTAATTTACCTTCCCATCAGCAGAGTATAAGTATTCCCTTTTCTCTACAGTCTCAGCAGCAACTGTTATTTCTTTTACTTTCTAAATAATAGCATTTTGACTGGTATGTGATGGTAACTCATTGTGGTTTTGATTTGCATTTCTCTAATGATTAGTAATGTTGAGCATTTTTTCATATACTTGCTGGCTGCATGCATGTCTTCTTTTGAAATGTGTCTTTTCATGTCCTTTGCCCATGTTTTATGGGGTTGATTTTTGCTTGCAAATTTGTCTCAGTTCCTTACAGATTCTAAATATTAAACTTTTGTTAGATGCAAAGCTTGCAAATATTTTCTCCTATCCTATAGGTTGTCTGTTTACTCTTTTGATAGTTTATTTTGCTATGCAAAAGCTCTTTAGTTTAATTAGGTCCCATTTGTCAATTTTTGCTTTTGTTACAATTGCTTATGGCATTTTTGTCATGAAATTTTTGCCAGGGACTATGTTCAGAATGGCATTTCCTAGGTTATCAGCCAAGGTTTTTGTAGTTTTATGTTTTCCATTTAAGTCTTTAATCCATCTTGAGTTGATTTTTGTGTATGGTATAAGGAAAAGGTCCAATTTCAATCTTTGGCATATGGCTAGCCAGTTATTCTAGCACAATGTATAGGGAGTCCTTTCTTCATTGCTTGTTTTTGTTGACTTTGTCAAATATCAAATGGTTATAGGTGTGCAGCCTTACTTCTGGGCTCTCTTTTCTGTTCCATTAGTCTATGTGTTTGTTTTTGTACCAGTACCATACTGTTTTTGTTACTGTCGCCTTATAGTATAACTTGAAATCAGGTAATGTAATGTCTCCAGCTTTTTTCCTTATGCTTAGTATTGCCTTGGCTATTTGGATTATTTTTGTTATTGTTGTTCCATATAAATTTTAAAATAGATTTTGGATTCTGTGAAGAATTCTTTCTGGTAGTTGGACAGAAATAGCATTGAATCTGTAAATTGCTTTGGGAAGTATGGCAATTTTAACAATGTTGATGCTTTCTATCCATGAGCATGGGATGTTTTTCCATTGGTTTGTGTCATCTTGATTTCTTTAAGTAGTGTTTTTTAATTCTTATTGTAGAGAACTTTTGCCTCTGGTTAGCTGTACTCCTAGGCATTTTATTATTTTTGTGTCTATTAATTAAAGATTTCATTCTTAATTTGGCTCTCAGCTTGGCTCTTTTTGGTGGATAGTAATGTTAGTGATTTTTGTACATTGATTTTATATACTGAAACTGCTGAAGTTGTTTACCAGATCAAGAAGCTTCTGGGAAGGCACTGTGGGATTTTCTAAAGATAGAATCATACTGCCTGCAAACAGGGAGAGCTGAACTTCCTCTGTTCCTATTTGGATGCCTTTAATTTCTTGCTCTTGTCTGACCGGTTTTACTACAACTTTCAGTACTATGTTGAGTGGGAGTGGTGAGAGAGGGCATTCCAGTTTTCAAGGAGAATCCTTCTAGCTTTTGCCCATTCAGTATGAAGCTGGCTGTGGGTTTTTCATAGATGGCTCTTGCTGAAGTATGTTCCTCCAATGCCTAGTTTATTTAGAATTTTTAACATGGAAAGATGTTGAATTTTATCAAAAGCCTTTGCTGTATCTACTGAGATGATCTTGTGGTTTTTGTCTTTATCTCTGTTTATATGATGAATCACATTTACTGATTTGCATATGTTGAACCAACCTTGCATCCCAGGGATAAAGCCCTTGATCATGGTCAAATAGTATTTTTGACATGTTGTTGGATTTGGTTTGCTAGTATTTTTTTGAGGATTTTTGCATCTATGTTCATCAAGGATATTGACTTTAAACTTTTGTTGTTGTGCCTCTACCAGGTTTTGGTACCTGGTACTTGGATGAGGCTGGCCTCATAGAAGGAATTAGAGAGGATTCTTCCCTCCTCAATATTTTGGGACAGTTTAAGTAGGAATAGTATCAGTTTTTTAAAAATACATTGGGTAGAGTTCAGCTGTAAAGTATCTGACCCTGGACTTTTCCTGGTTGGTAGACTTTTTGTTACTGATTCAATTTTGGATGTCATTTTTTATCTGTTCAGGGATTCAGTTTCTCCCTGGTTCAGTCTTAGGAGTTTATGTTTCCAAAAATTTAGCCATTTCTTCCAGGTTTTCTAGCTTGTGTGCATAGAGGTATTTGCAGCTTTTTGTACTGAGGGGTCAGTGGTAATGTCCCTATGTCACTTATGATTGTTTAGCTGGATATCCTCTCTTTTTCTTTATTAGTATAGCTACTGATTTATGTTATTTATTCTTTCAAATAATAAATTCCTGGATTTGTTGATCTTTTATATGGTTTTTCACATCTCAATTTCCTTCAGTTTTTTTACAATTTTGGTTATTTCTTATGTTCTGCTAGCTTTGGGTTCAACCATTTTGAAAAACTGCATTCCAGATTATATTTTATCTAAACCCCATACATCGAGATCTTTTAAAAAGTTATTTCATGTTTCATTTCAATCGTCCTATGATAACATTTTGTGGAGTGATTGATCAATCATTGCTATGATGTTACATTTATTAATAATTTTACAGAAAAATAATTTTATATTCAAGTGTATAATGGGGAATGTTGAAGTATGCTGAGGAATATGAAGACTGAGAAGTGAGTATTAAGAAAATCCTGGCTGGATGCAGTTGCTCACACCTGTAATCGCAGCACTTTTGGAGGCTGAGGGGGGGCAGACCATGAGGTCAGGAGTTCAGAACCAGCCTGGCCAACACAGTGAAATCCCATATCTACTAAAAATACAAAAAATTAGTCAGACGTGGTGGCAGGTATCTGAAATCCCAACTACTTGGGAGGCTGAGGCAGGAGAATCACTTGAACCCAGGAAGCAGAGTTTGCAGTGAGCCAAGGTGACGCCATGGTACTCTAGCCCAGGCAACAATGTAAGACACTTTCTCAAAAAAAAAAAAAGAAAAAGAAAAAGAAAATCCCAAAGGAACCATAGCTTCTTAGAATTTGAAGACACTTTATAAATATTCTAGAAGAAATGACTTCTTACAATTTGAATGGACTTAGAAATAATCTGGCAGAATTTCTTATCAAAAGCAGGAAATACCTTTTGTTCTGAAATCTAATAGTGAGGAAGAAAATTACTTGCTTCTTGTCAAAACATTAAAAAACCTATGAAAATATCAAAGATTATCTCCAACATGGAGGTCTGTATTTTGGGACTTCCTTATTAAATCTTAATATATTGACAGCACTTGTAAGGACTAACCTCATTCACAAATATAACAAACAGATGGCAAACTCTACAGTTAGCAGAAGTAATGGGGATATTGAAATGCTACCAGCAGTCTCCCTAATGGCTCTTGTTTTGACAGGTGTCTACTCAGGTGCTTGTGTTTTCTAAGCAATGTTTCTCTGTTCCTGTGTATAAGCAGCCCTCACCTTTTTATGACTATCTATGCCATTGCAGTATTTACTATACATAAGACAATCACAACCATTAAACTGTCTCTAATCCTTTCCCCTTGTGGTTATATAAATTATTTGTTTACCCTGAGAGTACATGAAATTTTTATAGTCACAATCTAGGATTCCATCTATCCAGCTTTCCTCTCCAATAAATCTTCTGTAAATATTCAAACTCATATATGCCTCAATGTAACGACATTGTAAACCCTATCTGTTGCTTTCTCAGAAGCCATTCAAGCTGGGTAAATGGCCCACCTCATAGCCCAGGGAAGAACTCAATGATCAGATTCTAATTATCTTGCTTGGTTCACTTAATAGCCTTCTTCCCTCTCATGGGGAGGCCAGGGATACCCTGTAAATGTGGTCTCAGGGAATTCATTGCAGTCATATCTTCTTAAACATTCATATACAAATGATTCCTATAAAGTTATTCATATAATAAAATGCTGTCGTCAAGACTGTTTTAGGATACTATAATGAATATTGAGGATGCTATGATGAATAAAGGCAGTCACTGACCTAAAAGAACTTGCATTGAAGACAACAATATATAACTATGAATTATAGTCGATTCTTGAATAACATCATTCTTGGTCAACATTGTTTTGTTACAACATTGATAAGAAACTTCCCACTGGGGCCATTGACTGTGGAGTTTGCATGTTCTCCCCATGTCTGCATGTGTTTTCTCTGGGTACACCAGTTTCCTCCCACATCCCATCACTGTGCACATTGAGTTCACTGATGTATTAAACCTGTCCCTGTATGAGTGACCATGGACATGTGTGTGAGTGAACCCTGCATGTAATGGAATGGGGTCCTGTCCCGGAGCTGTTTCCTGCCTTGTGCCTGAGCTGCTGGGTGACACTCCAGCCATCTCAGAAGCTGAACTAGAATAAGCAGGTTGATAAATAAGTAAATGAATGAATGGATGGATGGATACATATTATAAAACAGAAATTCATAAATTATGTGATAATCATACAATGGCACAATAATAAATGACATGGCATAAAAAGTGCTTACTGAGCCCATCATATTTTTGTTTGTTTTTGAACTGTGAGGTAGTTAAAAGGTGCTTCTTACAATTTTCACTTTCCAAACATGTATTTATTCCTTGATTTAACCCGCCCACTACTATGTCCACCATCACTCACTGATTCACCAAAAATTGGGTAAATAATTATGTTACTTGTTTTTAATAATATTTCTTAAATGTATATATAGCTCATACTTATTTCAATGTTTAATATTAGAAGTGTTGTGGGTATTTCTTTAGAAGTTTTGTGATGTTGGCTGGACATGGTGGGTCATGCCTGTAATCGCAGCACTTTAGGGGGCCGAGGAGGGTGGATCACCTGAGGTCAGGGGTTTGAGATCGGCCTGACCAATATGGTGAAATCCTGTCTCTACTAAAAATACAAAAATTAGCTGGGCGTGGTGGTGCATGCCTGTAGTTCCAGCTACTCGGGAGGCTGAGGCAGGAGAATCACTTGAAGCCATGAGGCAGAGGTTGCAGTGAGCTGAGATTATGCCACTGCACTCCAGCCTGGGCAACAGAGCCAGACTCCATCTCAAAAAGAAAAAAAAGAAGTTTGATGATGTTTTTGTGACCAGAAATATGCTTAGAATCCTAACTCCTATTTACATCAATTAGCTTGTGATAAAATTGGTTTCATTATATGTCATGTTGCCCAGAGTTGCAGTTTCTAAGAATCTATCAATGATGTTAAGCGAGGCTTCATTGTATGTCAGATAAAAATATGAGCTATGAATAAAAATAAAACACATTAATGAATAAGGAAAGTGATTAGGGCAGGGGATACTTCTCTAGAATGATATTCACGAAAAGCCTGTTTGTAGAGGGGATAGGGAACAGAGACTTGAAGGTAGTAAGAAGGTAAGCCAGGTCATTATCAAAGAGAAGACCACTCTAGAGAGAGAACAAAAGCAAACAGAAAGTTTGAAGACCAAAGTCTGTTAGGAAAAAATGAGAAGCAAGAAAGACAGAATTACTGGAGCAGAAAGGGAGTGGAGGAGAGTAGTTAAAAGATGAAATTAGAGCGTTTTGGAGCTTACTCACATGGTTAATTTGTGACTAGGCCAAGGGTGCTCAGCTCGTTCTGAGCATTTCTGTGAAGGTGTTACTGGCCAGGATCGATATTTAAATTGGTAGATTTCATAAAGCAGATTGACCTCTCTAAGGTGGGTCAGTCCAATCGGTTGAAGGTTTAAATAACAAAAGTCTGTCCCATCCCAAAGTCAGGGAGACTTCTGCCTCCTGATTACCTTTGAACTGACAGTAGCTTTCTCCTCCTTTTGAACTCAAACTGTAACATCAGCTCTTCTTGAGCTGCAAGCCAGCCAGCCTTAAGACTGACATGACACATCCATTTTTCTTATTCTTAACCCTTTGGACTCAGACTGGAAGGAGATCATTGACTCTTGGTATTCCATTGTGCTGACTCACCTGCAGTTCTTGTATATTAGCCTCCATAATCACATGAGCCAATTCTTTACACACACACACACACACACACACACACACACACACACACACACTTATATATAATAGGATTAAAATATATATTCATTTATATATATAATAGGATGAATATATGTATTCATCCTGTTAGTTTGGTTTCTCTAAAGAGCTCTTACTAATGCAGAAGCTTAGTATTTAAAAGATCATCCTCCATTTGGCATGGTCAGACTATAGAGGGATGAGGCAGGGATAACATCAGAGAGAGGACGCTAAGAAGCTTTTACAATAATCCAGGCAAGAGACAAAATTGTGGCCTTTACTAGGGAGGTAGTGGTGGATGTAGTGGAAAGTAGCGAAAGTTCATACGCATTTGAAGATTGAGCCAACAGGATTTGCTGATGAGGAGCTGGAGAAGATAAAATAAGTTGAATAATTATCTCATAGGACTTTCGTCCTTGGGCCAAAACTGGAGGAACAGAGTTTTCAGTTTCTGAGATGGGAAAGGCATGAGCTGATTTGCAGGGAAAATTTGAAGTTCAGCTTTAGAGCATTTATTTTGAGAAATGTACTGGACATGCAAGTGGGGAGGTTGAATAAGCAATCAGGCATGTTAGTCGGAAGTCAAAAGTTAGCAACGGGGTGTCTAATTTTCTTGTAATCAGTATATAGACAGCATTTAAAGCTAGAGGCCTAGCTGAGACCTCCTAGGAGCTGATGTGGACATAGAAGATTTCTTCAGAAGTGGAGGTCATCTCATATGGTTGGTAAGAAATATTTTACAGTTCCCAGAGCACCTAACAAAATAAAGTCTATCACAGAGTTCAGTGATATGCACAAATGACATTGAGTAATTAACAGCTTTTCTATTTATTTTGTGTTAACTTCTACCAAAATACTACCAAATCATAAGCTGCTTTACTTATTTCATGAGTTATATTAAGGTTATTCAAGTATGTGATGAATGAGCATACTATGATACGCACGTTCATCACATACTTGAATAACCTTAATACTATGAATTTCTATGCCATTATTGTTTTCAGATTCTATAGCTCTAATAGGCAGACAGCTCATATGCTATGGCTGGAATGCATTTCCCAAAGATCACGTGTTGGAAACTTAATCTCCAATGCACCAGTGTTGGGAGGTGGGGCCTAATAAGATGCGATTAGGTCAGGGGAGCTCTGCCCTCATGGAAGTATTAATGTTGTTATCACCGGAGTGGGTTAGTTATCATGAGAATTAGTTATCATGAGAGTGGGTTTGTTATAAATATAAATTTTGCCCCCTTTTGCTCACCTTCTCTTCTAGTCTTTTCCCCTCTGCCTTCCCATTTAATGACACAGTAAGAAGGCCCTTATCAGAGGCCAGCACTTTGATATTAGGGTACCCATCCTCCAGAACTATCAGAAGTGAATTTATTTTCTGTATAAATTAACTGGTCTATGGAATTCTGTTATCACAAAACAAAATGAGCTAAGACATCCTATTAACATGCACTAAAGAAATTATTCTGATAATTCTATTTTGTAGGCCAACATTAACTTGAAATTTGACTCTAGCTAGTCATCCCTATTTTCTATCTTGATCTGAAATAATTTACTTTGGTTTTGTTATCTACTTAAAAAGTCTCTATTTTGCAACATTGCAAACCCTGCAATAGGAGTTACCATATTTAAATTCTGTTACAGAGTGCTCATTAACATAGATGTAGTTTTTACATATTTTATGTAGACTTAAATAAATTAAGCAGCTTCCCAATATACATAGAAAATCTAAAATACATATATAGTCTTTTTATGCACATGAAAATGCAATACAAAATATCTATTATAAAAACAATCGTTATATTAAAATACAGAATTGTATACCATTTGGTTATTTTATAGTATAATAAAATTGTTCTGCTTGTTCTCCTCAGCAGCTAGAGTGGCATATTTTACAGAGAAACCATAGATATAGAAAAGAAAAAAGGAATGAGGGTCCCAGTTATGCAACTGTTAGCAGGACACCAAAAAAAAATCACTTAACCTTAAGAGGCATCATTTTTCCATATTTATAAAAATACAGACATTGAAGTAGATTGTTACTGTTCTCTATGACTCTAACATTTATGAATGCTATCATTTAACAGGCATAGGTGTGTGTGTGTGTGCATGTTCGTGTGCGTGTGCATGTGTGTGTGTGTGTGTGTGTGTGTGTGTTTAAACGCAGTTCCAAAGGGAAGTATCATTTTACTCCAGGCAAATTTTAATTGACCATATTTTATGCACACTACATAGCAGAAATATGGTCAGAGTAGATATTTCTATCATCATGTAAAAAAGACATAAATATACAGGTGCCAGCATTTTGTCGGTAAATAATCACAGACTCAGTCCTGAACAGTAATTTCTGGTATGCGTGCTTTTATCACAACCACAATGTTTCATTAATGTGTTTTTTCTTGCTGAATATTCTCAATTCTTTTAAATAAATTTTAGTCACTTTATGCATATAATTTTCATATTTTCATAATTATACTTCATTATTTCTTCGCACAACTTATGTAATCAAATAATTGCCATATGCAATTATATTATATAAAATATGTAAACATAATGGAAAAAATTAACAGACATATTCACACAAGATATTTCTTTTTTCATTTTCAGTTATCCATATTATTTAGTATTGATTTTAACAATATTTATTTTTAACTCAAATCACTATATATCAAAAAGAATATTCTTAAGGGGAAAATTTGACAGTGATTCTGCCTAGAGATGGTATATTATTAAAATACACTGTAAGTTGAACATCTGAATAAAAGTTATATGTATTATGCATTTTCAGCTGGTTTTGGGAAATGAAATTTCTTTTTTGCTTTTACTCTTAATACTATTGATATGTAATGCATTAATTTCATTCATAGCTTTATACATTCTTGTGTATACTCTTAATTGTCTATATCTAAAAATGGAATCACAGAACCACAGAAAAATCAAAGAAATTAAAATAAACATAAAGGTTATCCAGGTCACATCCACCTAACTCTACACCTTGAGAAAATGATGTCCTGGGAATTTGAGTGACTTCATGTAGTCACAAAGCTACTTGACAGCAGGACACAGCCTGACCTCAGGACTTCTGCCTGTCAATCCAGGGCTTTGTCTTCCTAAATCAAGAGGATACTCAGTTTAATGACCTACTTTTGTTTTTTATCTTCTTCTCTTGATTGTGAGATTTTTGAAGAAAGAGATTAGGTCTTCACCTTTGCATCCCCCCTAGAGCTTAGAACAGTGCCTAGGCATCAACATAATTGCTAAACATCTAGCTTTTTGGAGGCTTTCATTTTGTGTAACTTTTGACCATTTTACAAAAGTAAGTTATTGTCTCCTCATCTATTGTGTGGATACACAACGAATGTTGATCTAATGACAACCTTATTGAATACCTTAGTGCAAAATTGGTACTAAATATTTGAAACACATATTTTATTTGACTCTACAAAATATAAAATTTGTTATGTAAATATCTACCAAGAACTCACACTGAGTGGTAATTATTGGGTATTAGGTAGAAGCCACAGGGTATTATGTATTTTCTGGCACTCCCATAGCATAACTGTTTAAATGATGAACTTTCATTGATAGTAAAATTATCTTAACTAAAATACTAGTGAAAGGAAAAAAGAAAAATAGCTGATAGATGGAAAACAAACATGACTGATATGGTTTGGCTGTGTCCCCTTCAAATCTCATCTTAAATTGTAGCTCCCATAATTCCCACATATTGTGGGAGGAACCTGATGGGAGATAATTGTATCATGGGGTGGCTTCCCCCCATACCGTTCGTGCTCGTGGTGGTAAATAAGTCCTGAGATCTGATGGTTTTATAAGGGATTCCTCCTTTCACTTGGCTCTCATTTTCTCTCTTGTCTGCTGCCATGTAAGATGTGTTTTTCACCTTCTGCCATGATTGTGAGGCCTCCCTAGCCATGTGGAACTGTGAGTCCATTAAACTTCTTTTTCTTTTTAAATTACCAAGTCTCAGGTATGTCTTTATCGCAGTGTGAAAACAGAATAATACAATAACCATATACATTTTCATTAGCTTCAGCGTGAATGTTTCCTCATTGAAACAACTCTAAAACTACACGTGTATTAGCATTTTGTTACTAAGTAAATGCTTCTCTGGGTTTCTGTCCTGGTTCCACAGGGTAGACTTTTTTAATTTTGTTTCTATTGAATAATTCACAGAAAGTTATTAATTGACTAACACCAAACCAATGACAAGGCTGAAGCCCTTAACTGCATATTGTCCTTGCATTTGCAAATGAGAAAACAGGCATACCCAGAACATCACAGAGGGGAGATAGAAAGAAGGATAAAGTAAGAGTCTCTTAGCTCTCACATTCTATGTTATTTTTATGGAGTGTAACTTTGGCTTCAGAAGATGAGGGTATAAAGAGGAAAAACGCAAAGCACCTTGACTCTTCTCTATTTTCTGAGGTAGATTGCTCTTCTAGCCAAGACTGAAATAAAAAATCACTCTCACATCTAAGTTCAAGCCTTACCGTGTGAATAAAAAGCTAGTATGAACAAAAGCTAGGATGAACAAAATAAATAAAATACTCTGAACATGCATTATGATTCTACTATTTCTTTTAAAATCAATATTTTACCATGTAGAAATATGCATTTACATTTCAAAAGAATAGTTCCAATTCTCATTCTCTTCACATATCTGCCACACACCACCTTTTTACTGTTGGAGATTAAGCCAAGGCACTAACAGAAAAAAAGTCTTTTAGTAGGAAGAATTGCATAATGCCAAATATCTTCTGTTTTAAATTTGAATGTTTTTAATATTTAGAATATACATTCCTTAAGAACTGGGTCTATGAAATACGCTGAAGGTATTCAAGTATTTATGGTAATGATAATAATGATTGCTGTATAAAACTGTAATTAGTCGGGCACAGTGGCTCATGCCTGTAATCCCAGCACTTTGGGAGACCAAGGTGGGCAGATCATGTGGTGAGGAGTTCAAGACCAGCCTGGCCAACATGGTGAAACCCCATCTCTACTAAAAATACAAAATTTAGCCGGGCGTGGTGACACATGCCTATAATCCCAGTTACTCTGAAGGCTGAGGCAGGAGAATCGCTTGAACCTAGTAGGCAGAGGTTAAAATGAGCCAAGATCACACCATTGCACTCCAGCCTGGTTAACAAGAGGGAAACTCCATCTCAAAAAAAAAAAAAAAAGAAAAAAAACCCTGTAATTAATAGGCAAACTGCATTATTTTAGGCTCTGTGTGTTGATACGAAGAGTCCAGGCATGGTGGTTCACACTTGTAATCCCAGCACTTTGGGAAGCTGAGGCTTCAGGTTGCTTGAGTTCCAGACCAGCCTGGCCAACATGGTGAAACCCCGTCTCTACTCAAAGTATAAAAATTAGCTGGGCGTGGTGGCGGGTACCTGTAATCCCAGCTACTCCAGAGGCTGGGGCAGGAGAATCTCCTGAACCTGGGAGGCGGAGGTTGCAGTGACCCAAGATCATATGGGCACTCCAACCTGGGCAGCTGAGAGAGACTCCATCTCAACAAAACAAAAACAAAAACGCAAAATGCGTCAGAACAAGTGACTACCTTCAAAAAACTTACTATGAGCATAGGAAAGACAAAACGGTACACAAAATGCACTTGACACTATGACACATTAAATGCTAAAAGGTATATAAAAGCTAGAGATGATTAGCTCATTGGAGTTTTTAAATGCTAGAAGAAACAAAAACTTTTCTGAAGGAAATGAAACATCGTAGGCCTTAAATAAGGGGCAAAATGTAAATTCACAGGTTGCAAACTCAAATACCTATTCAAGTCAGCTGAATATTGCTGGGTAGGAAGGAACATGCAATGTTACCAAATTTTTCAAGAGAATCTAGAATTCCAGTTTGACATGCAACAAATACTGACTTTTTAAATAGTGTCAATTAACTCAAACAATTAAGTGCTGTATAATCCAAGAAAACACTATATAATTATGGTCTGCCTAACTTATATTTTGTGTCATGTCTTCAAATAATAGAACAGGGATGAGATAGCAAGAGAAACTGCATAAGCTACATGTCTGTGATGAGACCAGACATAGTTAATTCAAAAGAACAATCAGGGCTGGATGTGGTGGTCATGCCTATAATCCCAGTACTTTGGGAGGCCGAGGCAAGCAAATCACTTGAGACCAGGAGTTCAAGACCTGCCTGGACAACATGCTGAAACCCCGTCTGTACTAAAAATATAAAAATTAGCCTAGTGTGGTGGTGTACACCTGTAATCCCAGCTATTCAGGACCCTGAGGCATGAGAATTACTTGAGCACAGGAGGCGGAGGTTGCAGTGAGCCAAGATCACACCACTCCACGGCAGCCTGGGTAACAGAGTGAGACTCTGTCTCGAAAAATTAAGTTAAGTTAACATAAAAGAACAATCAGAAGGCTGGTGAAGGAGGTAAGTAGTAGCAGAGAAAAACTAGGCTCAGGTTGGAGATTATTTGGGCCATGAATAAAAGCATTTATATCGATTCTGGAGGCAGATTAGAGAACAAGTACATACAGAGGTATGATAGGTTTAAAGTGTATCATCTTGAATAAAGTCGAACTTCTGTTTGCGTTGGCATTAATCCTGTTTGCCAAGAGTGTAACCCCAGGCATTTTAGAAATGTTAGAAGTGGCAGGAACCAAATATCACACACAGACATCAAAGCAATATTGCTATATTAGTCTTTTTTTTTAACTTACCTGTAATTATAATATATTTATTTAAAAATCAATACTGTACTAATATTTCACAACCCTATATTCACTTCTAACATATTACTGTCTGTTTAACATTTGATAATTCCAATTAAAAGGGTTTAAAATTTTTATAGGATTTATCATGGCAGTATCCCAAGGAAACACTGTACCACCCAGCTTGGCCAAGCAACTCGGCCATGTTTCAGCTGAGAATTTTCTTTTAAACCTCATTATATGAGCATTTGGTGTTTCCTATAAACTGACAATCCAGTTTGTTAGAGATACATTATGCAAATTAGGATATTAGCAACAATTTCTGATGCTAGTCATTACTATCTTATTCTCCACTTCAGATTTGCAAAAACAATGATGCAGTAAACTATATCAACGGCTGTTTTGTTACTGCTATTAATGGATGATATTTTATTGTAATGTTAAATTTACTACAAAACTTGGAAATTTACAATAAGATACATTATCCTACACAATCTAATATAATTCAATTTCCATTGTCCTATGAGAAAAACAAATACCAGCGAAATATACTGCAAACATATTTACTTGAGTGCTAACTTTACCCGCTTATTAAATATTCAGTCAAATTCAGTGTCACTCCAAATACTGTGAACTTACTTCATATTCTTCAATGGAAAAATGGAGAATTTTTGGACTTTACTATACTGGCAAACATTCTAAGCTTTAGCCACGTTTTTCTGCTCAATCTAATTTTAGCATCTCTCCTCTGTTCATTGATTATTCCTATTGTTACTCCACACACTGATGCCAAACTCCCACTTGAGAGGTAGCAAGTGTGTCAGAAGCCATTATTGTAAATGTGCAGTTCAATTTTTTTCCTTTGCTGTACATTTGTTTATGCTTTTCTTTGTAGGGTGCCTTTGACCATAGATTCCTATACCTAAATCCAACAAACAAGTCATAAGTGTTTTTGTTTGGAACACTCTCGCCATTGTCTTGAGGAGTCTGCACAGAGCTTCAAACCCACTATACAAAAGTTCAAGGGAAACCAGTTGACACATTGTGGACTGAAGGCAGAAGCCGTTGACTTCCACATTTCAATAAAATTATTATGAATTGCATTTCAGAAACAGAACTTTGTTGTTGGTTTGTTTTGCTCTGCTGGATTTGTTCATGTGTTTGTTCAACTGCTTGTTCTCGAGCCAAATTACTTCTGGAAAATTCATTGGCAGAAAGCACAGGCCATTAAAGCGGACCACCTTATATTGAAAAAAGTCATACAAACACCAGGAGAGCATCATCAGGTAACTTGTATTCTCTGATTTAAGCAATTACTCTGCTTTATGCAAAGAATTTACTCAAAAGTATACCTCTCTAGCATGAAGTTCATAGAGACAAAACAATTCCCATCAAAATTGTGAGATAAAAGGGACAAACCTACAAAACGAAGTGCTGCTGAAGTACATGTACTGTTCTGGAATCTTCACATTGAACAACCACAGAATGATAAATGTCAGAGAGGAGAACCCATCAATAACTGGTATCTATTAGGGATTGTGAAAGAATCATAAATGCCAGAGTTTAAGAAGATTTTCTTTGACTGTGTGACTATCTCATAATTGTATATGATAAATGTTATACATGTATTTCTGACTCAATCAAATTAATCTTCATCTTTACTGGACAAAAATATTCTGATCAATACATTTTGCACACAACTGGAGTATTATCTATATTAGCACTGCACAAGGTGTAAATTCTGAGACAATATTCTCTATTGAAACACTATCAGCCAAATTTGTTTTGTAGCCCAATGAAAATAGATGATTTTACAACAAAACCCTCTGTAACATACTTTTAAAATGTCTACCCACCCGAGAACTAAACACCCACTAAAATGCCCAAATCCTAATCTTCATGATCTTTGCTTATTTGGATAAGCAATTTCTTTTTGTCTTTGCTTATTTGGAGAAGCAATTCCTTTTTTGTTTTTGCTCTTTGCATAAATGATCTTATTTAATCCATGCTGCAGGTGTTGTTAACCACATTTTATGTATGAGGAAGCAAGACTCACAAAGGTTAAAACTTTCCTAGTTCCACACAGCCATTAATTATAAACATGATGACTCAAATCAAGTTCTTCCTGATTCTAGAGGTTATGTTCTTTTTCAAAAAAATAATTTCAGCTGGACATGGTGGCTCACGTCTGTAACCCCAGCACTTTGGGAGGCTGAGGCAGGCAGATCACTTGAGTGAGTTCAGGAGTTCGAAATCAGCCTAGCCATCATGGTCAAACCCCATCTCTACTAAAAATACAAAAATTAGCTGGGCATGGTGCCAGGTGCCTGTAATCCCAGCTACTCAGGAGGCTGAGGCAAGAGAATCACTTAAACCCAGGAGGCGGAGGTTGCCGTGAGCTGAGATTGTGCCACTGCACTTCAGTCTGGGTGACAGAGCAAGACTCCATCTCAATAATAATAATAATTACTATTATTATTATTATTATTTTAACTTTTATTTTAGATTCACGTGGTACATGTGCAGGTTTGTTACATAGGTATATTGTGTGACGCTGACGTGTGGGGTATGAATATTCCTATCACTGAGGTAGTGAGCATAATCCCCACAGGTAGTTTTACAGCCCATGCTCCCCTCCTTCCCTTCCCAGTCTAGCAATCCCCAATGTCTACTGTTGCCATCCTTATGTCCACGTATCCTCAATGTTTAGCTCCCACGTATAAGTGAGAACATGTGATATTTGGTTTTCTATTCCTGTATTAATTCACTTAAGATAATGGTCTCCAGCTGCATCCATAATGCTGCAAAGGGCATAATTTCATTGTTTCTTATAGCTACATAGTATTCCATGTTGCATATGTAACACATTTTCTTTATCCAGTTCACCATGGATGCATACCTAGGTTGATTCCATGTTTTTGCTATTTTGACTATTGCTGCGATGAACAGGTGAGTGCATAGATGTTTTTCATAGAATGATTTATTTCCCCTTGGGTGTATGTACTCAGTCATAAAATTGCTGGGTCAAATGGTAGTTCTGCCTCAAGTTCTTTAAGAAATCTCCAAACTGCTTTCCACAGTGGCTGAACTAATTTATACTGCCACCAACAGTGTATAAGCATTTCCTTTTCTCTGCAGCCTCGACAGCAACTGGTTTTGGTTGTTGTTGTTGTTGTTGTTGTTGTTGTTGTTGTTGTTGTTTTTGACTTTTTAATAATAGCCATTCTGGTTGGTGTGAGACGGTTTCTCATTGCGGTTTTGATTTGCATTTCTCTGATGTTTAGTGACAATGAGCATTTTTTTTTTTCATATTTGTTGGCAACTTCTTTTGAGAAGTGACTGTTCATATTCTCTGTCCATTTTTTAATGGAGTAATTTGGTTTTTGCTTATTTGCAAGAATCCAGAAATAAAGCCACATACCTACGCCCATCTGATCTTTAACAAACTCAACAAAAATAAGCAATGGGGAAAGGACTCTCCATTCAATAAATGGAGCCGGGATAACTGGCTAGCCATAGGCAGAATAATGTAACTGGACCCCTACCTTTCACCCCACACAAAAATTAACTCAGGATGGATTAAAAAGTTAAAGGTAAGACTTCAGGCTATTAAAAATCTAGAAGAAAACATAGGAAATACTCTTCTTGACATGAATCTTGGCAAAGAACTTATGGCTAAGTTGTTTTTAATTTCCTTCTCTTCTTAGGGGCTTCTTGATGAAATGATGAGTTAGTCTGGATTCTCCAAGAAGCAGATGCCAAAACAGGATTACACATGTGTGCATTTTGAGCAGGGTAGGAAAGCTAGCAGAGCTACCAGATGTAAGTCTGATGCAGACAGCAAGGAAAGTTTGAGTAGAAGCTTCCTAGAATTCACATTCTAAAGAAGGTTTAATAAAGCCACTAGGGAGTCCTCAAGCCACAGTCAGTCAATGAGGGGGTCCATGAGTCTCAGGAACAGGTATACCTTAGAATTCCTTCTGTGTTCAGTCATTATCTGTGAACAGCCCTCAGAGAGCATGGTCAGGGTGCAAACATGGTAATGAATATCAGAGCTGAGCAGCTGGAAACTCTCCAACTACCACCTCCATAATTGGAGGACCATTGGGTGTATTCACAGGACTGCAAAAAGGAACAATTCCCGATTGGATCTCTTACAAATGTTGTCACACTGGGAATATTATTAATCTCTCTGAGTCATTTTGCAGGAACAGAACTGTTATAGAAATAAATGTAATAAAACATGGGACAGTACCTACTTCAGTACCTACCCAAAGATATTAGCTATTTGTTTCCCCTCTAACATCCAGTTGATTGCCTGTATATAGCAGATGGTTAATAAAATTCTTAAACATAATATGTTTAAATATGTATACATAAATACGTGTAAGAAAAAACTATACCCACATGCAATATGAATATAACTTTGTTTCAATTTCTCTGTTTAGAATGTAAAGAATATTTCTACTGAATTTCATGTTTTCTCTTTAAACTGAATTCATCCTGGTATATACCAGTCTACATAATTTGTGTTCTTTCTACCAAAAGTACTTGACCAAGTGCCTTCTTCCAGAAGAAACAGACTGACAAGTTTCTCTCAAAAACAAACAAAAAATAATATTATAAATTTCCATACCTGCTGTGTTTATTCATTCATTTATGTTACTCATTCAACAAGTATGTAAAACATTGTGCAGAAATCCATGCTACACTACTAGTGAAATCCATTTCACATTACTGCAGAAACAGACACTACTCCTACGTCTGCCCTCATCTGGCTTACAGTCTAGTAAGAAGAAATACTTTAGCTAAGGACAACATAAATAAACCTGAAACTGCAGCTGCCACAGTGCTATGAAGGACAAGTGCAGTCTGTAATGAGATCCTATCACAGGAGGATCAGATGCAGCCAGGGAAGTGGTGCTGACGAGGAATTTGGAAGGTCATGAGGACAGGAAAAAATGTCCGAAGCAGAAGAAACAAATTACACAAAGTCCAGTGGTGGGAAGGAAGATGTGGAAGAAGATTCATATGAAGAACAATAGGAAAGGAGCAGGTTGAGAAGCTGCAGGCATTAGGAAGGGCCAGGAACACAGTGGTTACATAACTGTCCCGAAAGGCTATAGCTGAAAAAAAAACCTAGATCCCATTCCAGGATTCTCATCACACTTAATGAATTACCACTGTCCATTTTGTCACTTTCACTTTTAATCACTGATTTTTAAAAAAAAAAAAGAAGAAAGTAAACAGCAGAAAACAGAGAAAATATCAGCCAACCAGTTCCAAATCATTTGATGATAGTATTTAAATGGCATAAGAAATGTAATCAAAACGACCAAAACAGGTTAAGCCTCACTCGCTTTAAGCCTCTTGCTGATTCGATCTATCAATCCAATATCTTAATTATTATTGTACCATACGGAAAGTAGTTATTCAATAATATGACAACATAATAAAAAGCTTTAAAATTTTTAAAAAAATAGTAAATCTGCTAATCCCATTTCAAAGAGCAAAACATTTAAATGTCATTTGAGATGTTATTCTCAGTATTATCCTGTTCCTGTGCCTATGGCATGACAATCAGATTCATGCAATTATTGTGGAGAAAGAGTAGTAAAAAGAAGCAATCATCCACTGGCTCAGAGACCACCATCATTGCAAAGACACGCTATAGATCAAGAATCCTTAAAGCATAAGAGCACATTCAGAGTTTTACGTACAGTATAAACATTAGCTGTTTTCAGGGTCAGGTGCCTATAGATTTGTGGTGTGTGGCTCATTGGCTGATGTGTTAAATCCCCAAAAGTTACATCAAGCAGGCCCAAGACTTGTTTAAGAAAAATTGAGACCATGCCCTTAGTGTCTTAAGGGGGTAAGATTACTAAGCAGAATACATAATAAGTATCTACATTTCTTCCAGAAGAAATAGGAAATATTTTCCTATTTTCCTTACTATTATGTCTTCAGGGAAAGATCTGATAGCTGGTAAAATGGACCATAGGGTAGCTTCACTAAGCATGTCTAAGAATTCCACTCTGAAAATTTGTCGGAAAAGTAAAAAACAACAAACCAGTTAAATGGAAAATGGAGCATATATTAGGCTACACAAGGAAACAAAAAATGCTAGGCAGATCACTAACTCTCCTGGGAAATTAAATGAAGTGGAGATAAAGAACATTTTAAAGAAAGCCTTTGTTTTAATTTTGTTTTCAAAACCTAGGAAAATTAAGTATTGTCAAAGAGTCACCAGATACTTCTAAGAGTCACCGTTTCATTTTAAAATGCATCTGCCTACACGATATGTAATCCTAATTTGACCTAACACTTTCAATAATTCTTTAGAATAACTTTTTCAAGAATATAATGTGGATATATCCTCATACACATTTATATCCATGAAAATCAAAGTTTAGAACATGTTATAGTCTTCAACTCACCTGCAGCCATGATTGAAATCCGGGCCCTATTCTAATTTTTTTTTTCATTAGAGAAATTCTAAATTTAGCCCTAACAATGTTTAACCTTAACAGGATCAAGAAAAACTATGGTTGCCACCAGGTGTAGAGAGATGCAAAGAAGGACAAGAGAGCAGGAGCAAGGGAACAGAAATAGGAATATGAGAAAAAAGACAAGAAAGAAAAGTCCTCAGGCACAGATAAGGAGGAAAAGGATAACTTATAAACAGCTGTTCTGTGACTTACAAACTCGGGAGATTCTTATTAGGTTCTCTGCATAAACTCTTGCTTTTTCCAGGAATAGTTCTGTTTGCTTTGTTCTTTTAAAGACTAGAATGAGGTACCTGGGAAGCCCTGAGTCACATAATTCAATGAGCACTGCTGCTCTCTGCCTTTCTCTGAAGGTGCTCGGGACTGAGAAATGAACTGTGATGCCTGACTTTCTTATCTCTGCATCAGCTGGCACCTGCCTTTCCCTCCTCTCACTCCTCTTTCCTGGTTGGCCAGCTTGTTTTGATAAGAAATCCTGCCTGTGTTCCATTCATGACCCTGGCCTGGACCTTAGCACAATAAGGGTGTGGGCAGTGTCTTCTGGCCTATTCTCAGCAATTCCTAACCAGGAGATGGACCAAGCCCGAAACAGTAACGCCAACTCCAGAATTTCTAAACAGATGGATCAGGGTACGGTGAGGGTGTCATCGGGAAGACCTAGGGAGCATCTCTTGAAACTGTTCTTTTGTAGAGCAAGTGCACTGTTTTTCACCTGAATTATATTTTCTTGAAGTGGACTGGGGCCAGGGATTAACTCCAACTCTGATGCCGGCTCCAGTATCTCTTTCACCAATGCCTGTTGCCTTTTATTACTGAACTGTCACCTATTTATTACTGTTATTCATGAACTGTCATGTATCAATGCTTGCACTGGAGCCAGGACTAGTTAGAAAAGTGAGAAGTTAGAAGCCTGATAGGATTCTCTCACCATTTATCTGTGAGAGGGCTACTTATATTGCTCCTAGGGAAGCCATGAGGAAGTCTTTTTAAGAAAATACCTAATGTAGATTACAGAGTGATAGATGCAGCTAACCACCATGGAATATGTGTACCTATGTGACAAACCTGCACGTTCTGCACATGTACCCCAGAACTTAAAGTATAGCAATCAAAAATAAAAATAAAAATAAATAACTCCAGCTTTCCTATTTCAGGCCTCATGACCATTCTCAGTTATCGACTTTTTGAACTCAGTTTAGAATCACCCCCTTTTTTTTTTTTCCATATCCTACATTCTTGTCTTGATTCAGAAAAATAGGAAACTCCAACCTTAGGAAAGTAATTTTAGATCCTACCAAAAATGCAAGAAAATGGATTCTACTTTTGTAGCCAGATCTAACCCAGAGACAGGGAAAGTTTGTTTATAATTCAGATTTATAGGGATTTATAATGTTCAAAATTTAGAAATATTGTTTGAAAGTGTAAACAGTTAAAGCCAGTAAGGCTCTAATGTTCTTTCTTTTCTTACCCACTACAGAAATTATTTGTTTCTATGGTGGGTAAAGAAAATGTAGATTAAATAAATCTTTGGTAATTTTTTTTTCTTTTTTTTTCTTGTGTGGGGACTGAGCCTTGTTCTGTCGCCAGGCTAGAGTGCAGTGGCATGATGTCAGCTCACTGCAACCTCTGCCTCCTGGGTTCATGCAATTCTCCTGTCTCTGCCTCCTGAGTAGCTGGGACAACAGGTGCCACCACACCTGGCTAATTTATTGTATTTTTAGTAGAGATGGAGTTTCAACGTGTTAGCCAGGATGGTCTCAGTCTCCTGACCTCATAATCCGCCCGTCTCAGCCTCCCAAAGTGCTGGGATTACAGGTATGAGCCACTTTGCCCAGTCTCTTTGGTAGTTCTTGCCAGGCACTAGGCTTTCAGAAGCCGGAGAGGAAAGTACAAGTTTGGATACCTTAAATGAAGAAAGTATCACCACTCACCACTTTCCATTGTCCCTTCATTGTTTTCCATGAATAGGCATTTTGGACTTGGCATCAAATCCTATCTTCCACATGTTTCTCTGTATACTTGCTGAAGGTTTTGGACCTTTAGAACTCAGATAAATCTGTTAAATGCTTTAGAATTCAATAGAGTTCCAAATCCTGCTCACAGCAGCCCCAACACCCACTAGTTGCAGCCCCAACTCCCACTATTGAAACAAGGCATCACACCCATAAAAACATATAAAACAGAACAGTGCATACAATTTCACAAGCTTCACAGTAATTCAAAACGTTTGTAAATTCCGTTTTTCCCCAGCGCACTGCCAGTATTCACAACAAATTAAATTCACATTCAGCTGATCTGCTAGGAAGCATAACAAAACAAGACTGGGCATGAACCAAAGTTGTCTTCCTTTTATTGCTTTTTCTTACCATTTATTTTCATGTTCTCAATGGAGCTCCCCTCTGTCTGTCGATAGCCATTATGGTCCCACCTGATTCTAGGAGCAACTGTGGTCAAGGTTGTCACATCACAGTCTCTTCCCACAATAACCCATATCTTTCATAACTCAGGCTGGCACTGCAGTCACCTCAGGGAACAGGTCCAACAGCCTACTGAGCCAGTAGAGGTGGCTCTTTCATACCTGGACAGTGGCCCTTGCATGTGCATTTTGGTGGGGCACCTACTGCCAAAATTCTTTTGGATGGAGCCCCCTCTGTGAATAGATTCATCCACCTGCCTGTTTTGCAAAGAAACTGCAGAAAGATAAATGTGACTTTGTACAAACCAAGATCAATGTGACTTTGTAAAAACCAATAAAGTGACATTTATGCTTTCTGAAATAATTTGAGGGGTAAATTACCTATTTTTGAACAACACTGTCTGTCAGGCACTGTGACTACTGTCGGAGACTTTGTCATTTCATCATCTCAACAATTCTGTGATAGAGGTAGTTATTCTTACCATTTTACAGAAACACATTCAAGAAAACCAAGTCCCCAAAGCCACAGATGCACAAGTTGCAGGTTCTATGATTTGAACTCACCACTGTCTGTCTCCAAAGACTTGTGCTCTTCCCTGTGCAGCCCCTTCCTAACCATGGTATTAAGACATTGAATTAAAGCATAATACAGCACTAGCATTCACAACAATGAACCATGAACTTGCCTGGGCCATTAAGGAAAAGACTTTAAAATTCTGTTTATAAAAACCAAGCAAAGATAGTATCACTAGGAATCACAGTATTCATCCTAAGACTTCCAAGCCACAGACCTCACAATAGACATAAATCTATAAATCTCATCATAACGTTAACACTAACTTTATAAGAAATCAAAGCTTATGGATCATATAAAGCAAATTAAGAATACCTAGTCAATCATTCAGGCATCAATTCTTCTCAATAAATCTTACCACACATTATGGTGTATTTTGCATCTTTCAGAGATCTTTGGGATGTACAAGAGTATATATAGGTCCTGTTCTGCAAGTAACCTAATAGAGGAGATAAGACAAATGCCCACGAAGAGTTAAGTAATGCCAAGAGTCAGCAATGCCGGCTGAATGACACAAATCATAGATGGAATGAGCATACAGCAGAGAAAGAGCAATTATCTTGAACTTCTGTACTGGGAACACTCAGGGATAGATAGACACAGAGGCACAGTGAAAATTATCATGCAGAGGTAGACCTGGGCAATGCATATTTAGAAATGCATGAGTTTAATGCTGGAGTTGGGAATTCAAGTTGAGTGTCCACGTCGGAGATGAATAGGGATAAGCTTAGAAATGTGCATGAGTTTAATGATGGAGTTGGAAATTCAAGTTGAGTGTTCAGGTCAGAGATGAATAGGGATAAGCTCAGAAATGTGCATGAGTTTAATGCTGGAGTTGGGAATTCAAGTCGAGTGTCCATGCTGGAGATGAATAGGGATAAGCTTAGAAATGTAGCCTGGAGACAAACAATAAAGTCTTACCTGACACACACTGGGAAATGTAGAGAGTATACATAATCAATGGTGGAGGAGGGAGTGTTGAAGCTGCTGCAGCAAAGAACTGATATGAACCAATGTTAAAAGAAGATGGTTCTGAGGCCAGGCGTGGTGGCTCATACCTGTAATCCCAGCACTTTGGGAGGCCGAGGCAAGCAGATCACCTGAGGTCAGGAGTTCAAGACCAGCTTGACCAACATGGAGAAACCCTGTCTCTACTAAAAATATAAAATTAGCAGGGTATGGAGGCACATATCTGTAATCCCAGCAACTTGGGAGGCTGAGGCAGGAGAATCGCTTGAACCCAGGAGACAGAGGTTGCAGTGAGCCAAGATTGAGCCATTGCACTCTAACCTGGGCAACAAGAGTGAAACTCCATCTCAAAAAAAAAAGAGGAAGATTGTTCTGGTAGCCACATTCAGAATGTATTATAGTGAGGAGGACCCGTATGGAGACAATGGCAAGCAACTGAACATGAAGTGATGAAGTCCAGGGAAGGAAAATGAAGAGAATGAAATGAAAGTATGGTGGTGATAATGCTCTGTGCTTATCAGGTCCCCTTGCATCCTTATCTACCTGAGCACACATTCCCTAGTTAGCTCTGGACTATGAGCTATAAGCAAAAGCATGTAGGTACAGGGTCTTTAGGTCTCTTTCTTTTCCCTGTCACAGGAAACTAAAAGCCACATTAGAGACGAAAGAGCCACAAGATGGTATCAGAGTGTAGGCCCCAAGTCACTGGGTAAAGAGAGCAAGCCTGGAGAGCTACTGGACAGGCAGGAAACTTTGTGTGAGCAAACACTAGACTTGTGTATGTTAAGCTATTAATGTTTCAGGATCTGTTACTTAAACATAGCCTAATCTCTTCCTACTAACACAAACCTAACTGTGTCAGAATTTATAGCTATGCTCAGCAACTTTGATGACCCTAGTCTTGGAAATAAAACTGAAAATAGACAGCAGTAGAATTTGCCAGTGACTTAAATAATGGCACTAACACATCACATTTAGAATATAATGTCTGGGCGCGGTGGCTCACACCTGTAATCCCAGCACTTTGGGAGGCAAAGGTGGGTGAATCACGAGGTCAAGAGATTGAGACCATCCTGGCCAACATGGTGAAACCTCATCTCTACTAAAAAATACAAAAATTAGCTGGGTGTGGTGGCAAACACCAGAGTGGCGCCTGGTGACAGAGCAAGACTCTGTCTCAAAAAGAAAAGAAAAGAAAAGAAAAGAAAAGAAAAGAAAAGAAAAGAAAAGAAAAGAAAAGAAAAGAACTCTAGGCAATGAAAGCAATGACACTCTTTTTTTCCATTTGTATTTCATTAGATTAACTGGGCTTTTTAAATCATAATATTACATTAAATCATTGACAAAACATAGAATTTCTTTTGATCATAGCAAATAGCAACAGTTCGCTATAAGAGCAGTTTTTCTAAAATGCTAAATTGAAAGCTAAGTAGAATTACACACAATCCTGAAGTTATAGCCTTACAACTCTTAGGAAAGTTCTCTCAGTCTTCTAACTATATAATAATAGAATTAAAGTGGGTAAGAAGGAGAATGCTATAAGACATTCATCTGCGTGTGTCAGCACAGGGCTAGCCATGGAGAATGTTGAATTAAGCAAGCAGAGTTTCACCCTGCCACTCAGATCACACTCTACGTCAGCTGTCAGACACGATCAGGCAGCATCCTGGGTGACCTACTGGCAGGTTTTTCCAAATCATTCTAATTACCCAATTCCAGTACCCATGGATGTTTCTACTCTTGGAGTCTCTAAAAGAAAGGAAACAGGATGAAAACGACCTAAGAAACAGTTTATATGAACTCAGTTTCAATATTAGTCAAAATAATGCACTGGTGTTCACACACAAAGCCAAATAATCTGAGTTAAATGGTCTTCCAATATAGAAAATGCAGAACAAACAAGCTATTATGTACAATCTATAAAGTCTACAAGTAACTGAGTACAATTTATTTAGGCAAAAGCTAACAGAGCTGTGTCCTCTGTTATGATGTAGCTGAATACCTTGTGTGCTGGATGATTCTTACCAAGGTGGACAACTTCACAAAAATTCAGCCTACAAAGGCCTTGGCTTCAGGGATCAGGTGAGGACTCACACCATACAGCATGCTTCTACTAGAAGTCCAGAGCCCCTCATCTGTACCCAGAAAAATATTCAAATACATAATAACTTTAGATTTGGGGTACCTGTCATCTAATGTGCTATTGTCATTCTTGAGTGTGGGCACTTGGGTATGGGCTTTACAATATTCTAGTAAGGGGGCTGTAATGACACCAATCAGCAACTCTCCTTTGCAAAAGAGAAGACACTCACAAAGCGTCTAGCAGGATTAAAAGAGCAAGCCGTGATCATGCAAAGGAATAACGCTAAATAACTCACATGAAAACTAAATTCATGATCTTGGAAGCTAAATTCATGATATACTAGGACTGAGCTTTTCTTTAACTAATAAAGCTAATTTTGAGAAAATAACCAGATAATGTTCCATGACAAACTTCAAACTGAAAATTGCATCTTATACTATATCTTTATTTTTGGCCGGGACCTAGCCGGAAATAGTTCAGAAAGCCCTGACAAATGACCTTCTCAGAGATGTGGGGAGTGCCAAATACCCATGCTGATTCCATGCTACATTAGGTCACTGGCATTCTCCAAGAGGACACCTACAGAGTCTCTGCATAGGACACGGACATGAAAATGCCCTATACATATCAAAATATTTACCAGCAACATGCCACTTCGGATAGCATTTTAAATCAGCTTCTTAGGGGTCTTTTGTGAGGGATAACGAAGGGGTGGAGACTTCATTACACTAATCCTGATCAGGCAAACCCAAAATGCACCTCATGTGGTTATGGAAACTATTTGTTTTAATTCAAAATTAATTAAGTTTGAGTTAGGGCAGAAAGAGAACTGTCCATAGCTTTAATTGCAGACACTCAATACAACACAAAGACTAGCATCCCATGCTTTGGCCTTGAATTTCTGCCATCAAAACCATTAGTCAATTCAGAGACAGAGCTTGAACACTTGACTGCCTACACTCAACCCCATCTGCTATGTGCACCACTGCCAATACACAGTCCAGTGTGCCAATGGCACCATGCATTGATGGTTCTTACAGAGCACGCAAGATGCTTACATACTTCCACGAAACAACATGGTATCATTTCTCCTGCCAAAAGAATATTCTACTTAAAAGCAATACTGTGAATCTGCATTTGCTTATTCCTTTCTTATAGCTTCAAAAAGTAGAATATATAACCTCGGGACAAGGGAAAGTTTGGGGTTTGAGCAAAGCACGAATAATAAAATTAGAAGCTACAGAACAAATGAGTCAAATATATATTGAGAGAAATGAAACAATTTATTAAAGGAAAAAAACAAAGCACAAAAGCATGAAAACAGGGTTTAAATAATGGTATTTAGACTGTTTTAACTTTGGTCTAATTGATTTCAAAACTGTTGTAGGAGATCAAATTATGAATCTAATCAGCAGTGCTTAACATATTAGGAACACCTCCCTAGGAGGCTTTTTAAAACCCCAGATGTGTAGGTACCATCTGGTCCCCCAGACCAATTAAATCAGGATCTCTGGAGTGGGACCAGGCCTCAGGAATTTTTTTAAGAGCTCCTGGAGATTGCAATGTACAGCCATGTCTCAGAACTACTGCCTTGAACAAAAGAATGAAGTAGCAGTTGGAGAGGCAGTGTTGATTCACTGTACTACAAGAAAGAAATAAGTATTCTTAAATATATGTAGGAGAAAAGATACCCTACAAAGGTTGAAAAGTTTGCCTAAGGCCACCTAGCTCCTAGGTGGAGAGCAAGTGCTCAGATCCAGGACCTTACGTGAACTGACATTTTCACTAAGATACACGGAAGCCTCAGGGCAGAGATCATGGAAGGACGGGCTGAAACGGGGATGAACGCAAGTCTTTGGACTGAGGAGAGCGTTGATAAAAATGTCGCTTCACATCCGTCTGCCACAGTGATTCCTACCATTTCGAAAGTTATGCCAAGGTTACCAGAAGTCCCAAATATAATGCAAAGCTTACAGTCATAATGAAGTATTATTGTTATTACAACTACAAATTATCACAAACCTATTGCACCTAAAATGCTGTCTTCGGTGGGTTACACGCATGACCTCTACTCTGCGTTACATCCTGCAAGGTAGACACCAAAATGCCCATATTATACTTGATTAAAGTGAGTTTCATAAAGGTCAAATAATTTCCCCCAAGTCATTAATTATTAAATGGCAGAGCTAGGATATAAAATGGCTGTCTGCTCTTTTTTCATTTTTATACTATGTTGCTCAAAGAGGTTAAATATTTTAACACAACTACTCCTAATGATTAGTTTTGTTAGCAGAGGGGTGAACTGAAGGCAAGCGTGGAGTATGTAAGATACGTAAGATTCGGTGGTGTCTCAGTTGTTTGAATTGACATAAAGGAATAGCTGAGGCTGAGTAATTTATTTAAAAAAAAAAATTTGATTATTGACTTAAATCCCAAAAAAGCCTGGTGAAAATGTTACGCCCTATGTGACATTAAATAAAAGTACATTTTATAAACCATTTACTATAGCTTTATAACAACTGCATACCCATATTTTAAGGGACAGGTGAATTTACTACTTTCTAAAGCTTATTAATACTTCCCTTTTATGTAAAATGTAGTCGTGACACCTATACTTCTGCATTGTACACTGTGACACGCTTGTCTAGGGAAGCCTAGAAATGCATAAAATTGGATTGCATTTCTTAGAGTGTTTTACTGTAGATCAGTCTCATGGGCCATCTCTTCCTCAGAGGTAAATGATATCTGGTTAAGTGTTATACAGAATAAAGTGGACATTTTAAAACTAGGAAAGTTAAAAAAAAATGTTTATTTCACTCATGATTCTGATGGCTTGAAAGTTCAAGACTGGGCAGCTGCCTCTGGTGAGGGCCTCAGGTTGTTTCCACTTGTGGCAGAAGATGAAGGGGAGCCGTATGCGCAGAGATCACATGGCGAACGAGGAAGCATGAGGGGTGGAGGTGCCAGGCTCTTTTTAACAACCAGCTCTAATGGAAATTAATACAGGGAGGAAGGGCATTACTCTATTCATGAGAGATCTGCCTCCATGACCAGACACTTCCTATTAGGCCCCACCTCCAACACTGGGGATCAAATTTCAATACGAAGTTTAGAGAGGAAAAAAAAACATCCAAACCATATCAGGTGATTTTAAAATATATCCATCAATTCTTTGATGCACCTCCTTTCAAGAGTAGAGCTTCATTTTCTTCCCTGTGTGTGTGAGCTGTATTTAGTGACTTGTTACCAATGAATAGAACATGGAGGAACTGCATGATTTTCAAGCCTCGGTGATAAAGGCATCACTCGCTCTGGGAAAAGTCAGCTGACCTATCAAAAGGATATTTCATAAACCCTATCCCATGTGATAAAGGACAGGCCTCCTGCCAATAACCACGCGAACGAGCCATCTTGGAAGCAGATTGTCCAGCCCCAATCGAGACTTCCTGTAAATACAGCCCCAGTCAATGTCTTAACAGCAACTTCCTGAGAGATTCTGACCCAGAGCCAGAGCTAAGCTCTTTCAGAATTCCTATCTCACAGAAACTGTGAGATAATAAATACGTTATTTGAAGTTACTAAATTTCAGTGAAATCTGTTATCTAGCAATAGATAACCAATATGGGGGGTAAGAAACTGAGGGAGGAAGATAAAAGATCAAGATTATGTGATTCAATGATGCATTACAGTGGGCAATCCTGAGCACCTAGGGGATATCAGCATCTTACCAGGTAAGTCATAAGACATGAGAAGGGGTTGGGGAAAAGTAAAGGCAAGAAGGGTAATTAAGTTATTTACAATAGCTCTTTTGCAAAGGGAAGAAAAGAAATACTGATCTGAGGTTAGATTCATGTTCCCAGGTTATTACAGAGCTTGACAGCACTCTATACGACATACTAAAAGGCACCAAAGCACCTGAAGCAATAATGCATCATCCAAAGTCAAGTAATTTACTCACTGGCAATATGTGACTCCTGTAACAGAAAGAATCAAAAGACATCCCTCATTGTCTGGAAATATAAGTCAGGAAAGTCAAAATCATTTGCAGCAAAGCTTGTTTCTGTAATCGTTGTATATTCAGAAATAGTCCTATTTGGACATATGATATTCAAAGGTCGAAACAGCAGGACTTTTAAAGTCCTTTTGCTATTTTACATAGTTCAATAAGGTGGTTCATGAGAGTATGATGTTATTAATATGGACTGCATTAATGTGAGGCTAAGTGTTACATAGAACATCCCTTTGCCTAATTCTCTTAAGGCAAATGGCATTTATATCTTAAAGAGCAACTGTATCCAACTGCAAATATAGATCTTTAAGGTTCTATTATTCACTCTTCCTTATTTTGAGTTTCAGTTAGGGAATGTCCAGATTCAAAACTCAAGTCCTCACTAAATTCCATATACTGTGCTCTAATGAGTCTGTTGGAGAAACACTGGGAAGATAACAGAATATACTACCTTTATTCTTACCGGTAAATCACCTCCCCAGGTAACTGCTCTTATAATAAAACTACCAGCTGGGTGGCAAGTCTCTACACCAAGATAAGATTGTGTTTTAGTCTGCTTGTACATTCAGTACAAACCTTAAAAATCATAAGGAAGAGGAAGAATAAAATAAACTCCTGCTAAATAAAGGATAATAGAAAGGAAAAAAAGAAAATAATTTGAGAAAATTCTTTGTAACACACCTCTGGCATTTTAGTTAATGCTATAAAAGGCCTTTGTTTCCTTAAGAATATGAATTTATCATACCAGTTTCTGATAGTCCAATCTTTGTTTTTCCAACTGGATAATTGGACTTTCTTCACTTGATAATAATTTGTAAAATATCCCCTTTCAAAAATGTACAGAAATGTCTATGTCGGGGCTTCCCAAATGTTTAAGAAATGGTTCCCTTTGATGTCGTATTTTCCTTACTGCCACCAGAACCTCATAGCCTTTAAGTCCTTTTGCCATGAACCAAAGGAGAGATGGGAAAGGGATAAAAATGGGTTTAAAAGTAGGATTGGAGTAGCGAATGAGAGAAAAGTTAGTAACATAGGTAGATAGATAGATAGATAGATAGATAGATAGATAGATAGATAGACAGATAGATGATAGATAGATAGATAGACAGATAGATAGATAGATAGATAGATGACAGATAGATAGATAGATAGATAGATAGATAGATAGATAGATAGAAGTGCCGTAAATTTTGGAGAATGTTCTGGAATGATTTTTCCATAACCCTGTGGTTGGGGTCCTGAGCCCACTTGTAAGTTCAATAGACCTAGATAGATAGATAGATAGAAGTGCTGTAAATTTTGGACAATGTTCTGGAATGATTTTTCCATAACCCTGTGGTTGGGGTCCTGAGCCCACTTGTAAGCTCATTAGACCTGGTCTCTCATTGTGAGAAACCCATTTGTGGCCTCAGGCAGGATGGACTAAAGAAGCTCTGGCTCCATGATCTGTGACTGGGCTTGAACTCAGTCTAATGGTCGTGTGGTTTTACATTCAGATATGTTCACTGCGTCTCCAATCCCAATCTTTACCTTCATCACATCCCTGATTCTGGGACCCTTAGGCTGAACTACATGCTTTAGACCCTCAGAAACAAAGTACTCCCTCATTCTGCCTACATGCTTACCTTCAGGGACTCATAAAGTTCTGTTTCTCATTGTTGTCTGCTCATAGATTTTTCCATCAATATGTTACGAATTCTACCTCCAGGACCATCCAATCCACTTTTTTTCTGCCAACATCTTCAACCAATCAGTAGCCTTAACAAGTGCTAGCTGACAGGAGTTAGACTTTCCAAAAGGCTAGAATTCTGCCTAGTGTCTAATCCCATTCCATATCTGCATCTCATATGCTGAATTTCAGCTCTTACCCTATTTCAGATGGGCCTATTTCATTGTTATTATGTCAGAACATGTTCTGAGATATACCGTTTTCCTTACTCAGTGTGAAGCAACCGAATTAAATGTAAGGCTTACATTTCTCAGAATATAAATTGGGAAAAGCTTTTTTTCTTCAGTCCATCAAACTCCAAATTAATCCTGAGGGCAATTTGTTTGTCTTTATAAAAAAAAAAAAATTGTACTGTTTTAAAAGAGGTATTTTGATTGATGGATGGATTGATTTACCAGTCTCAAATTAATGTTGAGTTGTAAATAGCAATGCCATTTCTAAGAAGTGTGCTGTATCTTCAAACGTAAGGTGATGGATGTCTATGGAGTTTCATCACACCAAGAGAGCTGTCACATCACTGGCTTCATTCTGTATGCGTTACTGATTTGCTAGTTAACAGTTATACAGTATATATTTGCTCACTTTCCATGCAAACAGATAAATATTAACAATTAGGAGCTCATTATTATTTGGGAAAAATCCTTAGCAACTCAGCAATATATACTTTAAAACAAACTGGTATCAAAAAAAAAAAAAAAAAAATGAATGGTGCTGTCACTCTTTCTCAGTGGTAATGCCCTCTTTCTTTGAGTACATCAATCAGTTGCAAAATATCACTAGCCTACTAACTCCTTATACTAAAAAAAAAAGTCTAGCATTAGAGAAGAAAAGCAATGAAAATGCAGTATGATTATTTTTGCTAAACCCCATTATTTTCTTACCTGCAAAGTAAGAGTGAATGTCAATTGCAGGAAAAAATTAATGTGCCCAAAACTTTCTCCAACCTTAACAATTCATCAGGGCCAATGTCCCCAAGAACTAGAAACCAACAGCCCAAACAGACTGGAGTGAGTAAATTTATTACCATTATACTTGTCAGATGGAATCTTTTGTCTATAGCTTCTGTCATACCCAACTCTCATAACTTCAATTCCCTGAGTCCCTACCTGTGGGTTTAATCTGATTTACTTTTAGAACCAACCTTAACCAACCTTTCCTGGACCTTCTTCCTCTGGTTGAATGCACAGACCTTCTTCCTGTGCTGTCATGCACAGAACCAGAGGAAGAAGGTCCAGGAAATGCAAAGTCTCTGAGGTAGGGGAATGCTTTATGTATCTGAGGACAAGAAGGAGACTATTCTCCCTGGAGGCTGGAGTTTAAGGTAATGTGAGATGTGTGGTAGGCCAAATAATGGCCCTCCAGAGATGCTCAGGTCTGCTGGAACCTGTAAATTTATGCCAAAAGGACTGTGCAGATGTCACTAAGGGTACAGACACAGAGAGGGAAAGTTATCCTGTGTTATACAGATGGGGCCATTTTGATCATGGTAGTTCTTAAAAGTGGAGAGTCTTCCCAGGCTGTGGTCAAAAAAAGATATGACTATAGAAGAAAGGTCAGAGAGAAAAGAGCCTAAAACGTATACAATGCCTTGTTGCTGGTTCTGAGATGTAGTGGCCCATGTGCAAGGACTAGATAAAGGCCTCAAGAAGCCAAGAGTGGCCTGGATGTCAGCCAGCAAGGAAATAAAGACATCAGTCCTACAACCCCTCGGAACTGAATTCTACCTACACTTTAAGAGTGAGGAAACAGATTCTCCCCTGGAACCTCCAGAAAGGAAGCCAGCCCTCCTGACACCTTAATTCTAGCCTAGTGATATCCATGCTGAACTTCTGACGTATTGAAGAACTTCAAGAAAATTAATTTGCATTGTTTTAGCCACTAGGTTGTGGTAATTTGTTATAGCAACAGGAGATACCTAGCTGACTAAGCTCTACTGTACTAGATCATGCAGGCCTTTCTGGCCACGGTGGTTTTTTCTTTTTTTGTTTTTTTTTTTTGTGTGTGTTTTGTTTTTGTTTTTTTGTTTGTTTGTTTTGTTTTTAGCATTGGGAAATAAATAACAAGTTTTAAGGCGGAAAATGACTTTCCTAAAAGATCACTGTGAAAAAGATGATTCACACACCTCATAGAAAAATGCAAATTAAAACAAGATTCCACTACACACCTATTAGAATGGCTGTATACACTACACCACCACATGCGGGCAAGGATGTGGAGCAAGAGGAACGCTCACTCATTGCTGATGGGGATACAAAATGGTACAGCCACTTTGCAGAACAGCTTAACACTTTTTAACAAAATTATACATACTCTCGCCATACAATCCATTTACCACGACCCTTGGTATTTGCCCCAAAGGAGTTGAAGACTTATGTCTACACTAAAACCTACACATGGACGTGTACAGCAACTTTATACTTGCCAAAATCTGGAAGCAACCAAGATGTCCTTCACTTAGCAAACAAATAAACTGGGGTATATCCAGACAATGCAATATTATTCAGTGCTAAAAGAAATAAGCTATCCAGCCTTGAAAAAACATGGAAGAAACTTAAATGCATATTACTAAGTGAAAAAAGGCAACCTGGAAAGGCTTCATGCTGTATGATTCTAACTATATAACATTTTTAGAAATACAAAACTCTGAAGGTAGTAAAACTATAAATACATCCAGTGGATGCCAGGGCTTAGGCAGGAGACAGGGATGAACAGGTGGATTATAGGAGATTCTTAGAGCAGTAGCACTACTTGGTATGATACTGTAATTATAGATACTTGTCAATATAAATTTGTCCAAATCCACAGAGTGTTCAACACCAAGAGTCACTCATAACATAAACTGTGGACTCTGGGTGATATGTCAATATAGATTCAGCAACTGTGACAAGTGTACCTCTCTGGTAGAGATGTGGGCAGTGGAGGAGGCTGTGCATGTGTGAGTGCAGTGTGTATGTGGTAAATCTCTGTATCTTCCACACCATTTTGCTGTGAACTTAAAATTAATCTAAAAATGAACGTTTGTTAAAAAAAAAAAGAAAAAAAGAAAGAAAGAAAAAAAGGTGACCATGGTTCCTAAGTGGATTGTATATGTAGAGTAGCTGGTACTGACAAGAATAAGAAATAGCAATGTTAGAGCTGAATTTTAGAGGCAGAAGTATAAGATGTTATGATACATAAGATATGAAATAAATGAATGAGAGGAAGAAATTAAGAATGGCTTTTAAGTGTTTGCCTTGAGAAGAGGCAAAGTTGGGAGAGATGAGGAAGACTGGGAGAACCACTGCTTTTCTTTTTTTTTTTTTTGAGACAGAGTCTTGCTCTGTCTCCCGGACTGGAGCACAATGGCATGATCTCAGCTCATTGCAGCCTCTGCCTCCCGGGTTCCAGCGATTCTCTTGCCTCAGCCTCCTGGGTAGCCAGGATAACAGGTGCGCACCACCATGCCTGGCTAATTTTTGTATTTTTAATAGAGACCGGGTTTCACCATGTTGACCAGCGTGGTCTCAAACTCCTGACCTCAGGTGTTCCACCCACCTCAGCCTCCCAAAGTGCCAGATTACCGGAATGAGCCACCCACCTGCTGGAATCACAGATTTAAGTGATAATTTGGAAACCAAAATTTCCATTTTTGACATGTAAGGTTTGAAACAACTTTGAGACGTCTAAGGATAGATGCAGAATAGATAGATACGTGACTAAATCTGGAGCTCAGGGTTGAAGGCTAGGCAGTTAATATAAACTTGATAATCATCAACCTACAGGTGGTTTCAGGTTCATGGAACCGAATAATATTACCTAAGTGAGAAGTGTACAAGAGAATGTAGGAAAAGACGAGAGGCTCTGAGGCAGTCAAAGATTTAAGAACCATTAAAAAAAAGCAAATGAGGAGAACATAAAAACATTTAAGCACCTGACAGTTAGAAGGGCAAGAAAGGAGAGTGGTTCAACAGAGAAAGTAGGCGATTGTATTGATGCTGGTGAGAGACAGGGTGAGATTAAGGCAAAGCAGTGGGCACTAGATTTGGTAGCATGGAGATCTTCCACAAGAACTTCTAGGGTGCTGTGACATGGTAAAAGCCCCATAAAACTGCACACCTCAACCATACCTTGGCTTTCTGTTGAAACTGCTCTCTGTAACCCTAATGTGGCAGGCAAGCAGTCCAAACCCACACCATCTTGGCCCCTGCGACTTGTAATAAGCAACTAAGGTCTGTAATTTCCACCCTACCCAGATAATGTGTAAACTAATGCTTATCTTGACTTCCGTGAACCACTTAAGTAACAATCAGAATGTCCAAAGTCCCTTGGCCCTCAGAATGTCCAAAGACCCTCACCCTCGCCCCCGCCCAAGAGGTGGTTTATGGAATGTTCAAAGTCCACTGGCCCTCCGAATGTCTAAAGCCCCTCGCCCCCACCCCTGCCCAGGAGGTGGTTTACGGGCATAAAAGGTCTTGACGCCCTCCTTTTGGGGCCACGGGTTGGAGTGACGTGAGTCCTCCGTGGCTGCCAGCAATAAAGACCCTGCAATTTGACATACTTTTGTCTTGGTGTTGACTTTCTATACTTGCTCTGGTACAACAGTGCAATGGGGATAAAAACAGATTGAAGCAGTTTGAAGAGTGAATGGTGTATGAGGAATTAGGGTTGATGGATACCGACGAAATATCCCAAAGGTTATTACAGGAAGAATAGAGATGAGCAGTTGTGGTTTAAGGAAGGTCCAAGGGAAGGCTATAGGTTATTCTTTTTTTAAGAAGAAAGATTTTGAAAAATCTGGGTGTACAGGTAGGGAAAGAGACAATAATGACACAGGGAAAATGCCACCATTGAAGGACTGAAGTAACATCCTTTGAAGGAGTCAAGGTATGAAATTCAGAGCACAGAGAGAAGCAGCAGGGGAAGGGTAAGAGCCATTTGTGTGCCTACCCACCTCAATTCTAGAAGAGGCCTCTGGCCAGTCCCCAGGCTCTTCGCTAACCTAAGGAATATAGTTCCCATTAAAACCCCAACCCTTCCCCTCCCATCTTTTCCTCATGGACTTGTAAGTGGAAGCATGACCATATCTTCAATCCAAATCTTAGGGTCAGATAAAATAATTCTGGTAAGCTGCTTACCCCACTGTAATCAGTAGTTCTGTTTGAGCTTTTATTTCATCCATTGTGCATCAAAGATGTTAACATGGAAACCTTTATGTAGAAACAAATATATTTTACTTTATTTTTACATATTAAGGTGAAACATACATCTTGAAAGACATTGAAAGGATGAAGAGAAACTGAAAGAAATGCTAGGTTAGGCATTTCTGTAGAAGTCAGTTTAAGTCAATTTAAGTTCGCAGTGAGGGTCTGATAGCTCTCAAGCAACTCTCACAATGAAAGGCCTAGTTCGAAGAAAGTCAAACTTTTACACAAATTTCTGAAACAGAATTTTGACGGGTATTTTGATAATATCATTCATCATTTTAATCACATTCCGAAAAACATCAAACTTTGTCTTCACCATAAGGATAATCAGTTCATATGCTTTATCCTAAAAAAAAATCTAGCCATCTCCCTTGTAGATGTCATAATTTGCTTCTGTTCCTTTTCCATAATTTCATTTTATTTTCTTGTGTGTAGATTTCAGATTTCAGAGAAAGTTTCCACTTTCCGAAACAGTGAAAGCAAGAGAGAGAGAGAGAGAAAGATAAGGTAGGAAGGAAAGAATGAGAGATAATTTTCTAAACTACAGAATGTTACACAAATGTAGTGTGATTATAAGTATAGAAAGCTCAGGCTAAGTCACCATGCAAATAAATAAGTTACCATTCCTATACAGCCTCTAGGTTAGAAACCTCATAATGCCTGTTTTCTGAAATTTCACAGATGAAGGAATAAGTTCAGATAAGGGAAAAAACACTAGACTGGATATCCAGAAGCCTGCATTTTAGCCCCTATTCTGCCATTGCCAAACATGTAACCTTGTGCAAATCACTTTACCTCTCTTATTTATACTGATCTATGGTTTTGCATATTGTATAATAATCAATAAATTTTTAAAAAATGTTAAAATTATTAAAATTTCAGGACACTTTTTCTGAAAATAGAAATAATCATAATTCCTTCACATCTTTTATTTAAAAGCTGAGAACCCCTATATAAGAAAGTAGAAGGAAAGTCTTAAGTACAATAGTAACTAAAATGAGGACTCAAATGAGAATGAAATTGCTTCTAAAACGCTGATATTTTAATTAGGGACAATGTCAAAATGCAATGTGTTCTTTCAGCTTCATTATTTTGAATCTGTTTCTTGTTTCCCAATAAACTGAAGAAATAAACAGTGATTTTTAAAATTAATTATGTAGTGCAATTTCCCTCCAGGAAAACCAACATAGCTTAATTTTCATGAACTATATTGTAAATTGCATTACTCTTTTGGAAACCATTGAAGGGTGCTTTTATTTATAAACCAATAGATGAGAACGGTAATGCATTTATAGTAAGTCTGGACACTTTTAAAGGGGCTTCTAATTTGAAATAACCAAGAAGTAGAATTCAACAAGATATTTTTCCTTCTAAACTTATTAAAGTGAGAAAATCCAATATATTCTTGAAGCCAGAAATAGTGGCATCCAGGGTTAAACTGCAGCATTCATGATGCTAACTAGCTAAGTATGACTGTATGTATAATGAAGATATTAAGCTTTCTCTAAGAACACTTCAACTTGAAATTCAAATAGCTAACGTTATGGGATAATTGTGAAATATGATTAACTGATTTAAACACTACCGAAAACATAGCACAATTCCCTTTCAAGAGGAAGAACACATATATTCTATAGACAAATGCCAAAATCAGAATTAGCACATAGTCAAGAAAGAAGGTGACTAAGAGTACAGTGGTAACCATTTTGAATAAATCACTTTAAAACTAGTCACGGTGTGAATGAGTATAATTATATGGCTCTCAACTCTGCTCATGTTTTTCTCTTTCAATTGCAAATCCCCTCAACTGTCACGTTTAGTTGTCTCTTTGAGATGTTACTATACATGGTAACAGATGAATCTGCTCTTCTGTGAGTTTTAGGAATGATCTTAGCTGAGGAAGCAAAGGCACTAAGCTTACGTTAGAAAAGGCTTGACCCTTGAGCCCTTGCATGCGGTTGTCTACTGCAGAAAAGTGTTACAAAGCTCTCTATAGGGAGATTTGAAAAATACATCAGAAATATTTTGAAATGCAGAGAGCAACCAGGATGTCCTGTATCTTTTCATTTGTATGCACTGATTAAATGCTTACATAAAAGAATAAATAAACTAACAAATGATCCCCAGAGAGAAGCTGTATTAAGAGGAATAGTTAGTTTTGTCCCTCTGAGCTCTTCTAGAAGGATCTAAGTAATTATGTGTAACCTCTCTAACAACCAGAGAATTGCCAATAAAAGAAATTCAATAAACTCAGTCTAAAGCGTAGATTAAGGTACAAACTTTCTAGGGGAGGTAGGTCAAGAGACTATTGTAAATGACGAAATTTAAAAAAAAAAAAAAAAAAAAAAACCATTTAATTACTGTGACTTGCACTTCCTAGCTACTTCCAAGTGTTTGTCGATGACAAAGACTGAGAAAAGTAAGACTTCTGACATAAGATTAGAGAATTGTTTCTTCTGTCCAGCAAATCAATGGGGAAAAAAATGAGAGAAACTTAATGTACTCAAATTCAATGCAAGATGAATCCTTTCAGTGCTCAATGAAATACTCAAATTATGCTGCTGTAAGACTGCATACTAAGTCCTTTTCACTTGTCATGGATATTGCCTAAAAGAGCATAGACAATTAAGATTGAGTCCAAGGAAGTCCTCCTGCCAGAGGTCAGCAGAAAACGTTGACAAGCTCTTTGTAATAGGAGCACTATCTTTTTCATCCTTAAATTCTTTGTATCTAATGCTGTAAGAAAAGCAATACGTGTTCAATATATAGTTTTAAAATTTTTCTGTATCAACTAGTATAATCTACAAATTCATTTTTGCAGAATAAATCATAACAGAAAGGAACAAAAGTTACCGTGTGTTACCTTAAATTCTGTGTATAACAAAATATATAGAAATAAAACAAAAATATTAATTAGGTGTTTAGCCATGAACTTATCAGATGGTGTCACATGTTCTCAAAACAACTTGAGAAATAACTTATACATGTTGATTTTTAGAAATAAGAAAGCTGAGTTGCAGAGACGGTTAATAATTTGAGCAGAGTTTTTCAGGTAAAGGAGTTTGAACAGAACTCATGTCAGGGAACAATACCAGGTACCATATTCTATCCACTTTATCATTCTAAAGTCTATCCAGAACCCTGATTTTCTATGTCTTTAAGTTGCTTGTTCTTATGTCTTCTTATATAAGGTTTTATTTTACAAGCTTCCCTCTCTTCTTACTTTCTCTTAAATATTGCAAAACATTACAAAATATCTAACTCAAGCTTGTTTCGTCATTGAGTAGATTTAAAAAGTTATCTAAAAAAAAACGAAAGAACTTAAAGATATAAAATAAGGGCAACTCAATATAGTAAAAACAAAAGACTTTTGTAACCAGATGTTAAACAAGTAATAAACCATTTTAGCATAGGAACCTATTTATATAGGTACTGAAAAATTAATTCTCCTTCTCCCCATATTTGTGTCAATTCATATTTTAATTAAGATATTTGCAATTACTTTTCTGATAATATTTATCACTTTGTTTACATTTTAGCTTTTTTTTTTTTTTTTAAGCACAACAAGCTCAACAAAGAAATACATAGGACTAAGCAGTTGGAGCTTTATTTATACATAATTGAAACCAATTAGCTGTGGCACCAAATCAAAAAATCTTACTTCCCTTGAAGCAAGTCTTTGTAAATACTAATACTGTATTTTATGTATATGTAGTAGGCTTTTCATTTGCAAGAAGGTTAGAAAATAATCAGAGCATTTTCAATATTGAAAAATGAAGAAATTAACAATAAAATCAAAAGTAATACAATGAGCAGCTATGTTTATATATAATTGTGCCACTGGTGAGAGCTATAGAGGGAAAAGTGAAACAAACAAAAAAAGAAAGTGACCTTTTTGGAAATGCATCCCCTGAAGAAGATGCATCCTCAATTCCATCTTTCACTTCTTTAGCGCATAGAAGGGTCTAGAATTAAATATAATCCCTTTGGCGTGGCCTCCAGTTACTTTGGGTCTCAGAGGCCCAAAAGCTGTGCCCCAATTCTCACACTTTATTGTGTGAGACAGGAGGCATATATTGCAGCCCTTATTTGTTACAAACCAGCTGTGTCACTGTATCTTGCAAGACTGCAGGTACCTCATCTGTCAAGCATTAGGTATCCACGGATCATCAACCACTTTCTTAAAAATACTCAAAATTTTATGAAGTAGATCAAAAATGGATTATCAGTAAAATCAAGAAAGATTTGTCCACTCCACAGGGAAAATGTTAATATTAGAAATTTCTTAATATAAAATGTTCTTTCACATATTTTCTTTGCCTTCTTATCTTTCAGCTTCTTTCTTTCTTTTCTATTCCAGGAGACAGATGCAGTATGCTATTACAACTAACAGCATCCCCACTGGAGTCAGACTGCCTGGATGTGAATCCCTACCAGTTACTACCTATAATTGATACAGTCCATTTCTTTATGCCTCAGTTCCCTCATTTATAAAATGAAGATTGACATGTGCTTCTTTATAAAGAAGTCAGGAGGATGAATGGAAGTCATACAAACAAAGCACTGGACAGTGCAGGCCTACGCACTACATAAACAATAGTTGCCATAAACGATGTGCACAACAGGAACAAGTTTAACGCAGGATCTGATATTTATTTGAAAATTCAAAGGTAAATACTGCATGGTGCTCCATCAACAGTGCCATGATGTTCCTGCGCCTCACAACTGAATATATCCTTCCTTCTAGCCCTAAATGGCTATCACTCCTACTAAAAAATTTCGTATTTTGTTTCTTTCCAATTTCTAGATTACATAATGAGTTTAGGGGGTGTGGTTAGCCAGATGATGAGTAATTGGGCCACAGTTTTGTTTGATTTTGTTTCTTTACACTAATAATGATAGTTCGTTAAAGGCTGAAAATTTCATGTTGTATCTAACAAACAGACTGTGTTCTGATATTTAAGAATATGACTGACAGTAACATGGACTACAGGTCACTTCTCAAATAATGCTGGTAAATAACTGAATGAAGAGTGGCTTTTTTAAATTTTTAATTTTGGCTTTTTTTTTTTTTTTTTTTTTTTTTTTGAGATAGAGTCTCACTCTGTCACCATGCTGGAGTGCAGTGATGCAATATTGGCTCACTGCAACCTCCGCTTCCCAGGTTCAAGCGATTCTTCTGCTTCAGCCTCCAGAGTAGCTGGGATTACAGGCATGTGCCACAACACCCAGATAATTTTTGTGTTTTAATAGAGATGGGGGATTTGGCCAGGATGGTCTCGATCTCTTGACCTCATGATCCACTCACTCACCTTGGCCTCCCAAAGTGCTGGAAGAAGAGGCGTGGGCCACCACACCCAGCCCTGAAGAGTATTTTTTATATAATCTAACTCCTGCCTCAAAGGTTCCCTTTTGTCCCTTTCTGGGCCAATGAATATCTTCCAGGCCACACCCATAGTACAAGAACTTCACCAGTTAGGGCCTTCCTCATCTGTTTCTCTAGCTTCCTCTTGCTAGGGTCCATGCTCTCATTTCCTTATCCATGGGATTCTTGTAACCCTTTCCCTTTGCCTGGACCTTTCCTGTCTCCACCTTTAACCTGGTTAGCTCCTGACCCTTCTTTAGAAGTCAGCTCAAGGCCTCTCAGTCTGAGTTTTGTGCCCCTTGCCGGGTTTCTGCAGCAGCACCCTATGCTCAACCCCCTTCAGCCCTTACCATTGAGGAGCAATTCTTGGTTTAAGTGTGCTCTCTGCTAGTAGATCTGAAGCTCCATTATGACAGAAGTTGTGGTGTATTAATCTTAGTATCCAAGAAGTTCACCCTACTTTTATTGAATTCTCAGCACAAGTTTGCTGAATGAATGAAAGAGATTTCCCACCCTGGATCCTGGATAGATCCCATGCTTAAAATGTCTGCTTTGTGTAGAAAAAAAAAATGAGAAATATTACTAAATATTGTTCGAATGTATTATTTCTATGAAAATAATCAACGTGTTTAAGCATATACAGTATGCTACCGTTTATCAAAGGGGATAGAAATATATAAAGAGGGGTCGTGTGTGTGTGTGTGTGTGTGTGTGTATACATATATTTTAAGACAAAAATTACTAAAACTGGTGATATTCATAGAAAAAAGGGACAAGGTAAAGCAGACAAGAGAAGCTACACTTCTCCAAATATGCTTTACTTTGAGGTTTTGACTTTGGAAACATGAAAACATTTCAAATAATTATTAAACAAAGTTAATTCAAACTATAACAGTAATTCATAAAAATTAAAAGAAAATTTAAAAAGGGAATATAACTGTATATGGATTGGTAGCTTAACCAATAACAAATTATTTTAAATGGCAAAAACCAATAACTTGATTGTATACTCCTGGTGGGTATTTTCTAAGGACAATAAGAAATGCAAGGAAATCTTAAATCATTTTTATTAATCAAATTTTTTCATATTAGTTATTCTTAGAATGTTATTAAATTATTGCATATATAGAATCATATAAAACTAAGACTTTTAGTTTAAAAGAAAAGTTATAAACATATGAAATAAAATTGGAAACAAAAACTTGTAAACTCAGACTTAAATTGGAAGTATAAAAATATCAACATAAACATGCAAAATATTTCTGTTTTGAAACTTCTCTTCAGAAAAGACCTAGAAACAGTGACTACTTAACGAGTAATAAATGTTTCCAGTACCTAGATTGTGAACACAAAAGGAACCAAGGTCCCTTATTGATATGGTTATGTCCTGGTCAGGACAGAAGATATAAGTGAAGAGCCTAGTTTGTCCTCCCAGAAAGTGAAAATGTATCAGTGACTAGTGGTATCATATTAAAAGGACTCAGGAGCAAAATTGAGAGGATTCCTATCAGCAAATGAGATAAAGTGAACATCATAAGGAAAATTAACTGCAATTGATTGAAAAATATTGTAAAATCTATGCAGTCGTAATGACATTTAAAAACAACTCAGTGGTCACCTCTAGAGAATTTTAGAGACCCAATCACGTAGTTAAAGAGAGAGTAGCCTGCATTATTTCTGCTTTCTCTGTATAAATATGACTCAATATAAATACACACTTGATATCATAAGATTGTTCTTTATCGAATCACGGATTTCAGAAAAAAAAATCCTAAAATTCATATGGAACCACAAATGATCTGAATAGCCAAATCAATTTTGAGAGAGAAGAACAAAGATTGAGGCATCATGTTTCCTGACTTTGAATTATACTACAAAGCTATAGCAGTCAAAATAGTATGGTGCTGGCAACAAACAAACAAACAAATGAAAAACAGACACACCAATGGAACAGAATAGAGAATCCAGAAATAATACCACACGCAACAAGAGTGCTAAATAGTACACAGTGAGGAAAGATAGCATCTTCGGCAAATAATGTTGAGAAAACTGGATATCCATGTGCAAAGAACAAAACTGGATCTTTACCTCACACTAGACACAAAAACCAACTCAAAAAAGATTGAAGATTTAAATATAAAATCTGGCAGTGTCAAACTCCTAGAAGAAAATATAGGGGAAAGCTTCATCACATTGGGCTTGGCAATGATCTCTAGGTATCATATCCTAGATACCAGAAGCTCAACCAACAAAAGCTAAATTAGATGACTGGGACTACATCAAGCTAAAAAGCATCTGCATTGCCAAGAAAACTATCAACAGAATGAAAAGGTAATCTACAGAACGGGAGAAAATATTTACAAATCATGTATCTGATAAGAGATTAATATCCAAAATATATGAGGAATCCCTACGATTCAACAGCAAAAAACTAAATTCTCCAATTGAAAATGGGCAAAGGACTTCAACAGACTTTTCATCAAAGAAGACATAAACATAACAAACGAGTTATATCAAACAGTAACTTCACTAACCAGGAGGGAAATGCAAATCAAAAGTACGAGGTATCACCACACACCTACTAGGATGGCTATTATAGAAGAATGTAACAACAACTCAAATGTCGGCAAAGATATGGAGAAACTGGAACCTTTGTACAGTGTTAATGAGAATGTAAAATGGCCCAGCTTTTGTGGAAAACAGTGTGAACTTTCTTCGAAAAACAAAAACAGAATTACCATATGATCCACCAATCCCACTTCTGGGAATATGTCCAAAAGAATTAAAATCAAGATCTTGAAGAGATATCTGCCCTCCTTCCTAGAAACAGTGACTACTCAATAAGTAATGAACATTTCCAGTACCTGGATTGTGGACGCAAAAAGAACCAAGATGTTATTGATACAGTTATACCCTGGTCAGGACAGAAAATATAAGAGAATAGGCTAGTTTGTCCTACCAGAAAGTGAAAATGTTCCAGTAACTAGTGGTATCCTATCAAAAGGACTCCTTTTCACAGTAAGCAAGATATGACAACCACCTAAATGCCCGCTGATCATGACTGGATGAAGAAAACACGGTATACACACATAATGGAGTAGTGTTTGGCCTAAAAACAGAAGGAAATTCTGCTATATGCATTATACTAAGTGAAATGAGCCAGTCATGGAAAGACAAATACTACATCATTTCACTTGTATAAGGTATCTAAAATAATCAAATGCATAGAAACAGAGAGTAAATGGTTGCCAGGCAGTGGGTGAGGAGAAAAGAGAAAATTGCTTTTTAATGGCTATAATGATTCATTTATAAAAGATAAATAAATTCTACAGATCTGTGTACTACATTGTGCCTATAGCTAATAATATTGCTTTGCACATTTAAAATTTTAAGAAACAGATCTCATATTCAGTGTTCTTAACATAATAAAAATATTTTAGCAAAAACCTAAGAATTGCAGCTAGCAAATGAAAAAGGAATAATAGAATATTATTTTGTAATCTGTTGAAGAAATAGATTTATGTAATAATCATCAGTGACTACTACACCATTACATGAATAATTGACAGGGAACTTGATAATGGGTGAAGCAGTCCCACCACACCTAAATCTTTGGCTCAATCTTAACACCATAATAAAGTGATATTAGGTATTACAGTCTTCCTGATAGAATGCAGTGGAAGGGACTCAACATCTTGAATGAAGTATTCTTGCCAAAACATCAAACCTGGATCTGATCGAACTTTTATGCCTAGAAATAGCGTACAGGAAGTGAAGCATTAGAGGAAACTTTTAAGCCATATCGTGGAGAGGTACTCAACAAAATCCAGAAGTGGGAATTTTTACAGGACAAATAACCCAGTTTATTTAAGAAACAAAGTACAAATGAACAATAGAGAGAAGAGAGAGTCTATCTTCAGAAGTATCTTCGAAAGTCCACTTTAGAGGGTCTTTTAGTAGTCTGCACCAGCCTTTTAAGTTTAAAGGAATTGTAGACTAATATTAATCTACAATTAATTCCCAGATACAATATGAGGAACTACTTTTGACTTTATTTCAAAAACTGACAGTGGGCCGGGCGAGGTGGCTCACGCCTGTAATCCCAGAATTTTGGGAGGCCAAAGAGGGTGGATCACGAGATCAGGAGATCAAGACCCTCCTGGCCAACACGGTGAAATCCTGTCTCTACTAAAAATATAAAAAATCAGCTGGGCATGGTGGCATGTGCCTGTAGTCCTAGCTACTCAGGTGGCTGAGAAAGAAGAATCACTTGAACCTGGGAGGCAGAGGTTGCAGTGAGCCAAGATCAGCCATTGCACTCTAGCCTGGGTGACAAAGCAAGACTCCAACTCAAAAAAAAAAAAAAAAAAAAAAAAAAAAAAAAAAAAAAAAGCCGAGCGCGGTGGCTCAAGCCTGTAATCCCAGCACTTTGGGAGGCCGAGGCGGGTGGATCACGAGGTCGAGAGATCGAGACCAACCTGGTCAACATAGTGAAATCCCGTCTCTACTAAAAATACAAAAAACTAGCTGGGCGTGGTGGCGCGTGCCTGTAATCCCAGCTACTTAGGAGGCTGAGGCAGGAGAATTGCCTGAGCCCAGGAGGCAGATGCCTGAGCCCAGGAGGCGGAGGTAGCGGTGAGCCGAGATCGCGCCATTGCACTCCAGCCTGGGTAACAAGAGCGAAACTCCGTCTCAAAAATAAATAAATAAATAAATAAAATAAAATAAAAAATAAAAAATTGACTCTGTATGTGTGTGTATCTGTGTATGTGTGTGTGTGTGTGCGCTCACATACGCGTGCACATATTGACTGATCTTTGTTTCCAAGTCATCAAATTTTTGCTAACTTTTAAAAGTGAAACAGTAGCATTATAGCACTTTTTTGAGTTTGTATCTCTTAGAGTTACATTGAGATGAATTATATGATGTCTCAGATTTGCTTCAAGATGATCCATGAGGGTGGGGTATAACTGGGAGTATAAATAAATAAACTTTGGCTTTATGCTAGTAACTGCTGACACTAAGCCTGAGCGATGCACACAAGGAAGTCCATTAATTATTCTCTCGACTTTTATATATGTTTGGAAATTTATATAACAGAATTCTAAACATTAAAAAATATTAAAATATGAAATTAGACACAAAAATTCCTACTGAGGTTTTGATCAGGTTGCACTGCATTTATACACAGATTAATTTAAGCTATTGATTCTTTCAATTCAAAAATGTATTCATGTCTGTTCATTCTGTCCCTCAATAACATTTTTCTTGTCATAAGCACTGCCACTTTTGTTTCTATTTTCTGGGTACACACTGCACACATTTCTTAAACTTACTCAGAGGTAATTTATAATTTGCATGATTTTTTCAATTTCACTAATTTGCAAGTCTTTTGTGTTTTATTAACAATAAACAGTTTGAAAACAAATATGAAGCAACTGCTTTCGTATACTTACTTTGTAATTTTCCTACTTACTATACTGTTTTTCTAGTACTAATAACTGTTCACTTGACTCTCTTAGATATTTCAGGTAGACAACCCATAATCTACAAATAAATCTTTTTCTCCTCTCTTTAAAATATATGCACTGACAACTGTATTGAAAGGGTTGATATCCTTTCAGTTGTTTCCTGAAATCCTTATTTTGAGAGGTTTTCCATCTTAAAGCAAAGAAAAACTTGTATTATGTTCCTGCCAGACTTACAGCTCTCAACATCCCATGTTAGAAACTTTCAGATGTATATACCCAATGAGTTTGCACAATGACTGACGTTTTCAATTCACTCTACCATCAATTATAGTTCAGAGAGCATCATCAATATCTAGTAATTGGGAATATCTCCCTCAACAGATATCAAAATCCACTGGAAAATTAGATAAGAGAAGGCTTCCTTGATTCTTATTTTCAAGCTGATGAAATAAAGTAATTAAATTAAAAGAGACCCTTGTCATAAAGCAAATATGGTAAAGGAAATCATAGGAACTGACCAAAAAAAAAATTGAAGCTAATTTCAAAACATCGATATGAATTTTCTCAACATAAGGGATGCATTTTGTAGAGACTTTACATTATGATTTTACAAGACATTATCTTGGCCTCATTACACATAGCACATCTGGAAATTGTCTACTTGAAAGCCTTGGATAGAAGTTTTATTCGATGGCCTCAAATTGATTCAAATATTGAAAAGTCTAAAGGAACTTAGTACATGCTACATGCCAGTCTATTTGGCATAGCAGAGTAAGACGCCTAATTTTCCCATGGGAAAAAGACCAAAAAAGTTGGACCAGGACTTCACATTGATCTTGTATTACGACATGAAAACTTTGCCGTTTAGTATACTGCTCCTCACAGTGACTTCAAGTCTTTTACTTCTACCTCAAACCTTTGGGATGACAATGCGATTCCATGCCAGTTTCTTGTAGCATACGGACTGCCAGACACAATTATTTCCGACAACAGGCCCACATTTGTTTCAGTCAAGTTAGGACATTTGTGGACAAGGATCTTATCCAAGCTGTCACCATTGCGCTTCACCTATTTTACCGAATGTTTGGAACAAAGGGTTGGTGCAGACTATCAAAGACACTCTGAAGTAGACGTTTGAAGGTTCTGATCAATAATTCTTGCCTGGCTTTTCACTGCCCAATATGTTATGCATGTTTTCTAAAAGGCCCTGGTCATGCTGAATACTGCTTAACTTAAGTTTCCTAACTTGTGTCAACCGACTCTATTGAGAATAAACTGAAAACTTATAAAATGAATAAGAGAATATTCTAGCTGCTGCTACAGCTAAATCAATCTTTTTTTATTATTAATTCTTATCGTAGTTTTGCTTTGCTGGCACTTAATTGAGGTTTTATCCCTGTCGAGTCTAGATAGTGCCATTTTTATGGAGTCACAAAGCATCCTGTGCTTTCTTCATGATAGGGCTCCCAACATACATTGTAGCAAGTGTTAACGGTATGCCAGACAAGGTTGTAAATGTGGAAATGTATCTTTTCTCTTAATTTTTCATCACCTAGAATGCGAAGTAGCACATGGTAGACATATGATGGCCAGATTACTAATAGTTATTTAAATGAGGTTTCTTCAAGCTGAATTTTAAAGCCAGCCTTCTTGACATTGTATTGTTGGCAAGTTTTTATTTATTTATTTAGGCTACAGGTATTTCCAGTAAGGTCCTCATTGAAAGCCTGCTTAAGCTAGGAAGCCACTAGAGATAATACCAGGGATAAGAAACAGGAAGAGTAATCAGCTCCAAATAAGGAACTGTCCCCAAATCTCCCCTGCACACATTGGCAAACACTCCAAATCAGGAGTGAATACAAAATCACTACCTTCAGACACAAATGAAATTTCCTTCAGGATTGGAAATTTCCTTCAACCAATTACTCAGGTTGGAAGCAAATGACAGAACAACAAAACTCCCATCTGCAACACTTCTTAGTCAAATAGAGACTGCCAAACGGTGAAAAATACACCAGTACTCTGGTTAATTGGTAGAAATTTTGAGCGATCTTCACGCTTAGTACATAATTTTCCAGTTGAAGTTGATCACATCTTGGGTAACATAGACTTGTGAGTCAACTACAGGTATTCCCAGAGAATCATAATTATGATTATGATACAGGCATTAGGAGTAGTGACTCCTGCATTGTCTTTGAAACAAGCATATATTGAGTATCCTTTATCTGTTAAGAATAGAATTCAGAGATGAATGAGACGCCACACTCCCTGAATTTAAAGAATATTCTATGGGGAAAAGGGCAAATAAACAATTTAATACTATGCATTTATATGGCATGTACAAATGGTTTTTAAAACAAAAGTGCATATGAGGAAGTCACCAAAATCCCTAGAAAATGTTTATGAAGATTATAATGTTTTAGATACATTTTATAAAAGATTCCACCAGACAGAAACTGGAAGACTATTCCAGTAAGAGAGAGTAACAAAAACAGTAATTTAAAGTCTGCTAGAAGATGGCTTCTTCAGGGAATAATCAATACTTTAGTGTGACTGTACTGCAGGTTGCATAGCATATTGGACCGTAAATGCAAGTAATGACAAAAGAATAGATTTTTTTCTTTTTGAGACAAAGTCTCACTCTGTGCCAGGCTGGAGTGCAGTGGTGCGACCTCGGCTCACTGCAAACTCTGACTCCCTGCAAAGTCTGCCTCCCGGGATTAAGCAATTTTCCTGCCTCTGCCTCCTGAGCATCTGGAACTACAGGCATGTGCCACCCCACCCAGTTAATTTTTGTATTTTTAGTAGAGGGGGTTTCACCATGTTGGCCAAGATGGTCTCGATCTCCTGATCTCATGATCCACCCGCCTCAGTTTCCCAAAGGGCTGGGATTACAGGTGTGAGCCACTGCTCCTGGCTGACAAAAGGGTAGACTTAAACTAGAATGGTAAATAGTCTTTGTATTAAGTTGAATTCATTGTCCTTCCATGGCTTCGCTTAAAGCATCTGCTAAGTCTTATACAATATGATTCTGACAACTTTACCACTACCCTTAACCATCACTTCTGATGGAAACTCAGGGTGATCACCTTTTCTTAGAAAGCTCGACTCATAAGTCAGATAGCAACCTATAAAATGGCATGGAAAAAAAAAATCAGAATTTTTTTCTCTAGAATTTTAAATGGAAAATTATCCAAAGAATGACAAAGATAATCACAAGGTAGCATGTAGGCATTGAAGATATCATGTAAAGCCAACTCCATGGCAAGCAAAAACCAAGAATAAGCCAGAGCTGTGAGGCAGAACAGAGGTGAGCATAAGACAGGTGACACTGTGGAGAACAGCACAGTGGCAGAGCACTGAAATGAAGCTATGGTTCCCTCTCCAATATGGTTTCCACTCTTCTTGAAAACCAATTGTTTGGCTTTATCTAACAAAAATATAAACAAAATAAGAACCTTTGCATCATGATGATGATTCACTATTTAACCAGAGGTCATAGTGAGCTATTCATGGCATTTAAAGAAGACAACAATGTAAGCAATTTTAGATAGTATACTTGGAAAGGAGTAAGACCATTCTGAAGTTGGCCTTTGAGCCATTCCACTGAGGACTAATCACATCTCAAACAAGAAGGAAGCAATCATTCTTGTGTTTAGCTTCTCTCTTGGAGAGGAATAACTTGCTACTTAAAATATTATGTGAACCATGTGAAGATTGATGATGTGTGCTAGAATATCAGTAATTTTTTCTTTATCAGAGCCAATAATGCACGTTTAAGTGACTAAAGGGAAAGAAAGCGGGTATAATTCAAAATTGATGAAGACTGTTCTATACGTTTCCAACTATAGGAAGAACCTAAAAGAAATGTTTTAAATGTTTTGCCCATTGCAAAGAATGCCATGCATTAAATTCAAGTTAATAAAAATTTTGCATAGTTGTCAATATGAGTAGGGATTACCTTTGGATGTGAGACCATGGTTCAGATGTTTTATAATAAATGCATATCACTATTACAGTGCAAAGAAAACAGAGAATAATTGAAGACTTGTTTGTTTCCTTTCTAGCTAACAAAACAGATTCTGAGTCCCAGTTGTCCAGTTAAATCAATATGAGGTTAGCCAAAAAGTTATACAAAATGTCAACTACTGTTTTTCACATGGTACAAAAACATTGATTCAACTTCAAAGAAGACTGGATGATTATAAAAAATAGACTAATCTTGCCGGACGCGGTGGCTCACGCCTGTAATCCCAGCACTTTGGGAGGCCGAGGTGGGTGGATCACGAGGTCAAGAGACCGAGACCATCCTGGTCAACATGGTGAAACCCCATCTCTACTAAAAATACAAAAGAATTAGCTGGGCATGGTGGCGTGTGCCTGTAATCCCAGCTACTCAGGAGGCTGAGGCAGGAGAATTGCCTGAACCCCGGAGGTGGAGGTTGCGGTGAGCCGAGATCGTGCCATTGCACTCCAGCCTGGGTAACAAGAGCAAAACTCTGTCTCAAAAAAAAAAAAAAAAAAATAGACTAATCTCAAAGGATCTAGGTTCTACTCAAAGTCTTGTATCTGTGTCATATATTAATCGAACCAGTTATTTCATCTCGCTGGTCTTCATTTTTAAATCTGTAAAATGTAAACTGGACAAAATAATCTCAAAATCCCAATTATGTGAGTCTCTTAAGCCTTTATATCACTATCACTTGGTATTACTACAGTATTTTCCAGGTTTAACTTGCAAAGCTTGTAAGCCTCTTGAAATTATGTAAAAGCTCTCAAGATTTTAGAACTGCCCGCAGAAAATATTCAAAGCTGAAGCATCAGGACTAATGGCCTGAACATATAATGACAGGTTTAATTGTTTTGTTTTCTCTAGGCAGAAGACTAGAGTATTTCAAAAAGAAAACACGATTGAAAATTAAATATACTAAATCAAAAATTTTTTCATGATTTTAACTAAATACTATAAAAAGAAAAAATATAGAATCAACATAGGCTGTTGCTTTTAGAGAAAGTCTGGCTGCAAACATGGCCAATGAAGAGAGGAAATTCTATATTACTATGTGATACTTATTACCAGATTTTGCATACAGGCCCATATTGGGTTATCAGAAGATACAGAGTTAGTTTATTAATAAGTGGTCACCTACTTGAAACTTGAATTTACTTGTAAAGCTCTACTTCCCAGATTTGTAAACACCCACTCACACTCACACCACACCACCACCAGAATCACATGCATAGGTTTTCCATCTTATACTATAAAATCACAAATACAAATTTGCAAATAGCAAAGTTTACATTTTTAAAAAACTTGAACATTTATTCCAAAGTACAAGTGATAATAATTAAAAACAAAATTTTGATACAAAAAAGTAGAAAAATAAATACAGATACCAATTCAGGGTACAGTTTGTTTCTTTTAAAAGTTTATATAAAACTCCATTCTCTCTATTTTCTTAAAAATTAAAGATTTTTTTTTTAGGAGAAACATTGGGTTTAGAAAAATTAAACACCTATAAGACGTTGACAACATTTATGTGTGCAAAGTTATAATAAATAGAAAGTATGAGATGCCAAAGAAAATTTAGTGTGCATGAACACAACCTGAAGAGTCATCCTATTTTTGCCAAATAATTCCTTCAATATCTATAGCAAAATATAACCCACAAAAACAGTAGTTAAAAATATTTTTTTCCTAGCATTTTTGGAGGCTGCTGGGCTTGCTGATATTAGCAGGTTGGTCCAGGTTAAAAGGAGGATGTGAGAGAAACCTCACCAAAGTGATGATTCAAAATCCGTAAAGAAATGAACAAATGGGGAAACATTTTAATCACACCCACAGTAGAGTAAATGAAATAATGGCCGACACCCTTAACGAACTATGCAGCCAAAGAAGCCACAAGTAAATACAATATATCCAAGTTTCTTCTAATTTAAAATATTCTTTGAGAAATTTGTACATATTAAGAGACCTTATAATGCCACTAGTGCAAAATAGATCGGAAGATGTGGATAACAAAGGAGGGCAGCAGCTCACTTTTACAAAGATCTTCAGCTCCCATTCGCAGCCGTAATTTCTATGGCAGCCTTCCCAGTCTCCTTCCCTCACCTCCTGAATCACCTGCCATGTCTGAAATCTGTCATGAGAAATCCGTGTCTGAAACGTGGCAGACTGATCGCATGCTTTTATCATCTCTTTCACATCGAAACTCAAGTAATGACAAATGAATACAAATGAGGATAAAGAGAAAAGAAGAATGAGCGAGCAATTTCTAAAGATTTTTGGGGAACAGAATACGTGGTGGAGGCAAGGCAGCTATGGTCTAAGTGCTTACTGAAGGGGGACGTTAGGTTGCGCTGTAAAAGTCGTGAGAAGCACCAGAAGTAGGGGTCACTAAAAAGATGGGGACTGATCTTCATGGAGAACGATCAACGGCCAGACTTCCATCTTTACCCCAAGCAATCAAAAGACTACGCCATCCTTCTAACAGAAAAGAGGAGTTTATTTTCCAGCAAATTCAAACCTGAAAAGCTGAAGAGCTACATTGAAGTATACTAGGCATAGCAGTGAGGCTTCAGACTGAAAACCGAAGACTAAAATGAGAATGTACATGCTGAACTTGGGGCACCTTGTACCCTTTCCCTGCCTTGCCCCCCGAACACTGGTAGGAGGTGCGTACCTCCCATGCAGGAGAGGTTGGCAGTCTTCTCTGGGTATGTGAGGGATAGAGTCTTTTTACATGCACCTGAAGCAAGCTCTCTGTCTAATCTTGCTAACACAAAATCCACAGCCAAAACCTTGCCTTCTTACAGGGTACTTTTCTATCAGCTTTTAGTGATCCACTCATTAATCTGGATGAACACACAAGAATCTTAACGGTTGACAAGTGCCTCCAACATGAAATGGGCCAACACGAACTGGCTAAATTACCTCAGAGGAAATAGCGGCACTGCAGCAAGCAGTATACCATGTGAGAAAAAATGTCATATCCATAAGAGTAACAGTATGCTATGAAGAAGGAGAAAAAAGACAACTTAAAAAGAGCTCATGGAGCTAACCAATACGATCACCTAAATTAGGGTGGGAGTTGGGTGATCAGCAAACTGTTCTGTAAAAGGCCACACAGTGAGTATTCTAAGCCTGCAGGATTCGCCGTCTCTCAACTCTGCCATTGTAGCTTGAAGACAGCCATAGACAATGCATAAAAGAATGCACGCGAATGTTTCTTTACTTATACAAACTTGACTTTATTTATACTGCTTGACCCATACGTATCATCGCTGGATTTGAATGTGCCATAACCTTCTGACATCTGATCAAAATTCATAATAAATAAAAGATTATATCATAAAGCATAGACATTACTCTGCAGGATGGAAAGAGATTAAAGAGATGGAAAATAGGAAAGAAGAACCAAAGGATCAATCCAGAAAATCCAAAATCTGTTCAGTAGAAGTTCCAGAGACAGAGAACAAAGAAAAATGAGGAGAGATCATTTTTTGAAACATATAATACATTTGTATAGAATTGAAGGATATGTCTCCATATTTTAAAAGTCCACTGAGTACCCAATAATTAACGGGGAAAAAAAGCACAAACCAAGGTACATCTTCATACAATTTCCAAATACCCAGGGGGAAAAAGTATTATAAACACTTCCAGAGGGGAAACAAATAGATTACACACAAAGAAATAGGAATCGGAATAATGTCTGATTCTCTACAGTGAGAGTGGTACGGGAAGACAGTGATTCAATGTCTCAAAGATTCTGAGGGAAAATTATTTACCACAGAGAATTATATTACAGCAATCTCTCAATCAGTGATACTGTACTAAAAAATTAGACGTGAAATTTTTATTTCACATGCACCCTTTCCTCAGAATCTATTAGTGGAACTGCTTCAACAAAATGAGTAGTAAACTAAGAAAAAAAAATGCATGGCATCCAGGACATGGGGAAACTGTTCTCAAAAACGGTGAAGTACTAGTAAATAGCTAGAATTGGATATTGCAGCCAAGAAACAGAGTGCTGCAGGAAAATGGGATTATCTGAACTGCTTGAGTGTTTGGAAAACTTAGGCATTTGACATCTATTTTTACATGCCGGGACAAACAACAAGCTGTAGATACAGACAAAACAGTAAATGTAAAAGAGGTAGAGAGAGAAAGAAAATAGGAACAATCCTTAAACTGCAAGAAAAATAAAATATTGAATGTGAATGGCATACCGTCTCGCACACTGCTTAATTCACTGGCTGTCTTTACTTGCAGAGTGGTTGTGGGTCATATCACCTATTTATTTAATAATGTACAAATAATAATGTATTAACATAGGAAGCAGGGAGAGGAAATCATACTGACTCCTCAGTTAAAACAGCAAGAAATTAAAATATCCACAAAATTCAAAAATATTATGAGAATGAAATAGTAGCTAAAATAAAATGATTGCACCTAGAAAGAGTAATTGGTAAAAAGTCAAGAGGGAAGAGCAGGGATGAATGTTTTTAATATGGGTCTTTTCTCCTATTTGCTTTTTAAGCTACAGTATGTGCATAAACTGCAGTACTCTGTGCTTCCTTAATACCTTCCATTTCTCAGACTTACCTATTAAATTTTAAGTACCCCGAGAAAGCTAATACTATAAGCCATTATCAGCTAATACCATAGGATTTTGTTGATAAGTGGAAAAATGCCCAAAAAGAACTGGGTCACCATAGGCACCTGGAGACAAAGTAGAAATGAAAGAAAACCAGTACAGGAGAGGTAAGGAGGTGCTCGGGGGAAATTGAATTGTAGGACACTCAGTTGATGTCCAGAGAGCTGGAGAATTGATTGGTATGGAAAAACCCCACACTTCTAGTGTCAGAAGTGTGGAGCATATAGAAAAACAATTTTCTTTTTCTTTTTAATGGTGGCCAATGAAAACCCAAAAGGAGATTACATCTGGAGTGACAGGGTTATGTGAGTTGCTCTCTATTTGCTCTCCACTGTCAACAACTCAGAAAGGGATTTTTCTGGCCATCCTCTCAAATGATCATTGCCCTTTCTATTCTTCGTAGCACTTATTACCAGTTGACATTGTAGTGTGTAGCTATTTTTATTTTTTACCATCTCATCAACAAGAATGCAAGAAGTCCTCTGGTGGTAAGCAGTTTCTTACTCCTGTAAACCCAGCACAAAGAACAGTGTAAGAGTTTAATAAATACTCATTGAATAAGCAAATGAATTCTCCACTTATTTTTCTACCAGAAAAATGTTTTATTTTTATTAAGGATCTGTGGCAGTTGCTACTAGAGACTAAGTCAATTTTTGCTTGACTCACGATTTTGCCACATGGGGGCTCTGCTGTTAGCCAGAAGTGTGTCCTGAGCATTCCCCCACATTCTTAAGGGAACTATTCAACTGGGGATGGCCACAGCTACTGAGCATTAACAGTACATGGAAGGATCCTCCAGTTTGCCATGTAGGATGATATATTTTAGAATAATATAAGGGCCCACAGACGCCTGTTCTCTGCTACTTCATTGCAAACCATGCAGGGATTCTCATTTCTCAGAAGTTTAATATCTTTCAGATCTGGGCCCTAAAATAAAATTATTTTTATTTATTTATTTTTTGACACAGAGTTTAGCTCTTGTTGCCCAGGCTGGCGTGCGATGGTGCGATCTCAGATCTGCAACCTCCACCTCCAAGGTTCAAGCAATTCTCCTGTCTCAGCCTCCCAAGTAGCTGGGATTACAGGCATATGCCACCACGTCTGGCTATTTTGTATTTTTAGTAGAGATAAGGTTTCACCATGTTGGTCAGGCTGATCTCGAACTCCTGACATCAGGCGATTCACACACCTAGACCTCCCAAAGCGCTGGATTACAGGTGTGAGCCACCATACCCAGCCAATTTTTTTTTTTTTTAATCAGACATTAGTTCAGAAACAAAAACAAAACCAACCTATGGCATAGCTGCTTCTTTATCAAAATCAAGATTGTCTATTACCTTTCTCCTCCTGGTGACTGGAGACTTTAATTCCTAAAGCTGATGTAATTGCCAGGAAGTCAAATATTTAAAAACACCAGTCTATCCAGTTGAAACTATTATATACAGTGCTTTAAAAACACAATATGAGATTTTCTTCAAAAACTCTTGTTACATCAGAATATATGTGAAGTGGATATTGTGAAATGTTATGATACCGTTTAAACAACACTGAGTTTACATTCAAAGCACAGTCATAGATGCAAAGTAAAAAATCCAATATTAAGGTATAAATCTGGTTAAGAGATTTTTATAGTCCCTCTAAAACTCTTTTTTCCACTGTGAGAAATTACAGGAAATTTAGGAATATACATAAAAATGTAAGTTTTGCGGTGTGACTCTGGTGCCACATGTTCCTTCATGGAATTTGTTCTGAATGAAAAGCTAGAAAATGAATTTATCTCGATTTAAATGACTACAAATGAATTTTGATTGCTGTCCTCTTGATAAGAATTTTTTGTGCCTCAGTTAGATGAACACTTGTACAGCAATACAAAAATTCGCAGATTTGTTTAGCAAGTACCAACAGCAAATAATTACTGTTGTTGATTAAGGGCAAAAAGGCAATTGTGATGGGATGTGAAGAACAGAAATCCTGGTGATATGAATGTTAACCAACAAAGTTCTCAAGCTTGCCATTTAATGCATTTACTGAATTCTCCGATGGTATAAACACCACAAAGTAGAAGTACAACTTTGCTCTAAGCTCTAAGTCCTGTATTATTCAAAAGTTCTTCAAATCTTAAATTGCTACCAAGAATAAATGGATGTCCCAAATATCCACTTGAGGGCTAGATATTCTGCCCAAATTAGTGAATAGACTCTTGCTAAAGCTATACGCCATGAGAACGGACTCTGTGCAAGTTAAAGCATACAATGGGAAAACAAATGCAGAATATGGAACAAGCTATGGTCCAAATGACCTGGCATCCAACAAATAAATGGCATTACAAAATGAAAGAGACTTCAAATACATGAAAAACAAATGCAATACATGGGCTCTTTCTAAGATCTCGATACAAACAAACCAACTTGAAGAGCTTGTTAATTTTGTTAGGTTTAATAATGGTAGATGGTTAAAGTAAAAGTCTACTGCTTAGAAAGGCATACTGAAATGTGTGTTTGTAGATAGACAGACAGACAGATATAGATAGACAGATAGATAGATACATAGATAGATACATAGATAGATTATAAAGACGTATGTTGAAGATTTGCTCTTAAAATACTCCATAAAGAAAAAAAATTGCACATATGTGGGAAGAGGTATGAGGATAGATTAAATAAAATTAGCAAAATAGTAGCAATTGTTGGAGTTGACATGTATTATACTAGCCTCTCTACTTTTGTGTATGCTTTACATTTCTGACTGAAAAGAAGAAAAACAAGTATTTCCTCGATGTTGTATCATCTTTTCAGCCTTCAGAAGTCTGCCACTGAAGGTTATAGTGTTGGCTAGATTTCCATATTCCCGTATTTACCTTAGGACTACCTTTGAAGGAAGTGACAGTGAGAAATGCAATAAAACCCGAGAATATGGATTGACGCTGCAGCATAAATGTATCTTCAGGTGAGTGGGATGGAAACATGCTGGATAACCTTGGAGTGTCTCATTCATTAAATCTGCCTTTTTCCAGAAAGACATTGAGAGACCATTTTAATGGTCAGACCTGGAATATTCTTTATTCATGTATCTAAGTCAGAGATATTCACTGATAACCATGTGTGACCAGACAGGGTTTTCTAATGGAGCCCTTAAAGCAAGCAGAAGGAAATCAAGGATATTTCAGAGAAGTGTTAATGCTCTGATGAAGATCTGGATATAATTACAAATGTAGACAGGCATATGAGTATTATAACTAACTAGAAATGAAGATAACCATTTTCATAGCTGTAGGAAACTCTATATTGGCATTCTGACAACCGTGTTATATTTTTGGGTTACAAACATCAAGCTCTTTACAAAAGCTAAATCAAATGTATCTGTTAGTGAAAGCACTTTATAAACTAATACACAGAATATTGATGGTATAGGCTGTATAATATATGGTTGTGGTATTAAAACTAGTATAAAGGAAATACTGAGGAATGTTTCCTATAATATTAGTACATTCTGATATGCCCTTGGTCATGCTGATAACCCTTAATATATGTTCATGGTCACAGAACCTATACAGAATCAAAAGAAAATTAATTTTCTCATAGATATTCTGATTCCACAAATATCTGTAACAATTTCTAAATATTGTACATGTACTTAAACATAAATTATGAAAATGATTCCTAAATAAAAACCCTTAAAAGTGTGTAAGTCAGGTTTGATGAATCCCATTTTGCAGATGAGCAAACTGAGACCCTGAGAAGTTTGCCCAGAATCAGTTCCAAATTCTAAATGTCAACTGACATATGCAATAAACAGTATATAGGTTGAGTCCAAATGTTTTCTTACCTACTCTTTTGGGTTTTTTTCTTTTCTTTGGGATGGAGTATCACTCTATTGTCCAGGCTGGAGAATAGTGGCACGATCTCAGCTCACCGCAACCTCTGCTTCTTGGGCTCAAGCAATTCTCCTGCCTCAGCCTCCTGAGGAGCTGGGATTACAGGCACGCACCACCATGCCTGGCTAATTTTTGTATTTTTAGTAGAGGGGGGGTTTCACCATGAGGTCAGGCTGGTCTTGAACTCCTGACCCCATGATCTGCCCTCGTGATCTGGCTCCCCAAAGTGCTGGGATTACAGGTATGAGCCAAGGCACCCAGCCTTCCTTACCTAGTCTCTATGTAATCTTCCATTTCAATTTTAATAAAAACTTTTTGGCTCTATTGACCTTCAAGGCCATACGCAAAGATGTTGCCTATGTCTAGATCATTTGAATGGAAACCCATTTGTTATTGTTTGGGGGCTAATTTTGCAAATCATTTTATAACTTTCTGTTCAAAAAACACCTTAAAAATATTTAAAAATACATCATGACGCTTTGAGGCTTAATATTAAGAAAACATTTTGAAGAATTAAAGTCTTATGAAAGTGAATAAAAGTGAGAGCCAAATCCAGATTTAATTCAAATGTGTTAAACTCTGCGTCTTGCTCCCAAAACTTGACCCACAAAAACAGTTATGGCTTAACTATCCTTAGGGGTGCTTAGCCAATAAAGATGAGACAACTTTAATTTCCCTCTTTATTTCATACCACTTCTATTTCCTTAGAAAAGTTCTATTGATTTTATTTAAAATATATCCAGAATCTAACCAATGCTCACCACTTCCATCACTAACACCCTGGCCCAAGCACCATCATCTATCTCCAGGATTGATACAGTAGCCTCTTTACGGTGTCCCCTACTAAGAGTGATCATCTCAGTCAGTTTGTGCTGCTATAACAAAAATACTATATACTGGGTGGTTTAAGCAGTAAACATTTATTTCTCACAGTTCTAATGGCTAAGAAGTCCAAAATGAAGGTACCAGAAGACCTGATGTCAAAGAAGCCTGATTTCTGGCCTCCTAATAGCTGCCTTCTCTTGTAGCAGAGAGAGAACAAGCAAACTCCCTCACGTTTATCTCTTCTTATCCTTATAGTCCCACTGATCTGTCATGAGGGATCCAGTACCATGACCTAATTATCTCATAAAGGCTCTATCTCCAAATACCAGCACGTTGGGAATTGGGGTTTCAATATGTAAATTTGGGGGAGGGTAAATGAAAACATTCAATCCATAACAGTGAACCTTTCAATAGGTAATTTGATCGTATGTTAACTCCGCACAAAAATCTCCAGTTAGCTCCCCATTTTCTCCATAATAAAGCCAATATTCTTACAACGTCATCCTAAGGCCTTCCACGACCTCCATCTCCAATTATTCAATCACTTGTTCTCTCCACTCTAGACTCATTGGCCTCCTTGCTGTTAATGGAACATATGATCTGCTTCCACGTTAGGCCTTTGCACTGGCCACTCCCCACATATCTGTTTAAGTCTAACAAGCTCATCTCCTTCAAGGTTTGCTCAGGTCAGTTTCTTAATGGCCCTAACCATCCAATTTAAAACTGCAACCCATCTCATACCTTGCACTCCCAATCTTCCTTATACTTTTCTTTTTTCCATAGTATGTATGATCTACTAATATACTATGTATTTTTTAACTGTCTGTTTTACCCCTTTAGAATCTAATCTAAAAGGCACGGGCCTTTATTTTGCACACTAATATATTCCCAGAATCTGGAACAGAGTCTGGCACATAATGGGTATCCAAATTATGTAAATTTAAGATAAATAAAATACCTGAAGTCAACAACTGTTAAGATATCAGTACATCCTCTTTCAGTTATGAATTTCTAAGTTTATAGCTGGCAATTCCTTTTCATATTGGAGGACTGAAATTTGGCAGTATTGCCAAACTGAGATTTGATTTATTAACCCAATTTAAACAAAATATGTTTAGCTATTTGAAGTACTATAAGCACAATAAAACAAAAAGTCTTTAGATAGATGACACTATTTTTATAATTGTATAAATCATTAAGGCCTTAGATACATTGGGGATATTTAACTTGTCAGGTAGTTTATGGTTTGTTCTGTATGTAATATTAAGTGCAAAAGATGTTGCTAGTTGCTAAATACATAACGCAGTCTAATTTTGCTTCTGCTGAAAGGCAAATCAGAAATGATCAGCTCACTATAGTCGAAAAGTAAAAGGAGAAAAAAGCTTTTGAAAAGTATACAGGCAAATTACTAAAATCTTTTAGAACACAAACTTTTCTTTTTCAGGAACTACTCTATGTCTTTGCAGTAATTTCTGCAGTCTCAAGTATCCAGCATAGCTTAGAATTACATTATTTTGTTTTGAATTTCTCAGCTAGATTTATGGATAATCTTCCCTCTTCCAACAATTTATTATCCTGAACCAGATCAGACCTGGTTTTGATGCTAACTTAAAGGCAGGTGCCAAGGCAGGGGCCATCCACAGTCCCTGGATGCTGATCCAATGCAAGAGTGGCCACTGATTATGTTGAGAAAGAGACTGATGGTCAGTATTTTTTCCTTCATATTATTTTATTATGAACATTTTTCCTTGTCAATCAATATATTGCTATCAAAGCATTTTTATTGCAGCACACCATTCCTATCATGTAGTTTTCTCTTGTGGGCACATAGTAGGTGCATATATTTATGGGGTACATGAGATGTTTTGATATAGGCATGCAATGTGTAATAATTAAGTCAGGATAAATGAGGTATCCATGCCCTCCCTCAAGCATTTCTCCTTTGTGAAACAAACAATCCAGTTAGGCTTTCAGATATTTTTAAATGTACAATTAATTCATTATTGACTAGAGTCACCGTGTTGTGCTAGCCAATACTAGGTCTTATTCATTCACTCTAATATTTTGAACCCTCCATTGTTAGTATTAAGAGTAAATATCAATTATAAGATCCAAAGGGTAGGTGTAAAGTCAGAACTATGCGGTAAGATAAGATCAGAAACTAAGATATCATAAAAGTCTCTGAAAACTAAGAGCAACATGTGTAACACAGCAGAGAATAATATTCACCATAAATAATCCAAGATTTTTCCCAGAAAAAGCAAAGTGAGAGCCCACATTCTCAGTGGGTTCCTCTGTTCTGTCACTGGGAAGTGAAGCATCATGAGCAAGAAGCATAAAGTTGACAGGTCCTTCACCCTCCTAGCTCTTGGACAAAACAGGTATCTCAGTGACTATCCACAGAGACTCAGGGAGAGTGAGGAGGAATATCAGAGCCTTTCAAGCAACAGAGGTATGAGAGAATAGTTATAAATATAATTCCTGTTTTGGAGAGATAACAAGTTGTCAAGCCCATTTGGGATGTTAAATGATAAAGGTTCAGTATTACCCTTCTGTACTGAGCAAAGAGGAAGAGTCAAAAGCATATTTACTTTTCTCATGAAATTTGTAGTTTAAACATGAAGCTAAGAGACATCTCTATGAAAAGTAAAGATCACTTGCTGATCAACTAATTTTTCTCACTTTCTAGTTTTTGTCTTTGTAGATACATCCTTTAAGAATACGTTCTCCAAAACTGTTTCCAATCTCACTAACTGGGGAAGTTTGCAGGACTCAATCCCATGTACAAATCTCCAACATTAGATAATCAGTCATACTGTATCCATTGTACTTGTGACTCCCATAAAAATATATTTTTCCAATAAATTTTATTGCATATCTGCAGTGTACCAAGTGCTATTGTAGATATTAGGAAAAAGGAAGTAGATAAAACATTGCCACTGTCCTCATGGAACTTACATCTCAGTATTATAAGTCTGCATATTCTCTCTTCCTACTAGGAGAAAACGTTATTTTTAATCGTTCCTTCACTGTGAGTTTCTTAGCCTTATTTCAGCGAGGCTATTGAAAAGCACACACTCTTCCATCCCCCACCAGGATGAGAATCCTGGGAAAGGGATTGGGAAGTCTATCTTTTTGAGAAACTCACTGGAGGTTTCATATGCATTCACAGATTAGATCATCCCTGGGGAAAACACTGCCCTATGAAGAGCATACTGCCCAATTGGAATCGGTAATATCCATTGTACTTCATCTGTAGGGTCCCTTTTGATTGTCATTACTAACCTCTACTAAAAATCTCATCCTTGGAGAATGTGAAAGCTCTCCATGGTTTTCCACAGCCAATTCACCTAACAAAAAATAACAAGGCAAACTTGTTCAAGAATACCATTATTTTTAAATAAAATGCCCCTACACGGCAGATGTTACTATGTTCTGCTTTGGGGATGAAAAGAACCAAACGTTAATTATTAGTTAAGGTCCACAGAACCACAAGATTTATTTGAAAGATAAAGTTGAGATGATGAACATGAAGGAAATTGTCTCATCAAAGAAGGCAAGACTGAATGAATCCACCATGTACAATATTGAAAAATGCTCACTAAAGTTGTTTTTTGTGAGTTAATGACAGTATAGTCAATATTCAGTATGTAATCCTAGCAAGTATAAAGTTAGTATTATTAGAATGTGTACAACACACTGTTCTAAGTAACATGCGGATATTAAAATGACTTAATTCTCAAAACAGGAAGTGAGTTTTTGTTTTTATGCCCATTTTACAGATGACAAAACTGAGGCATAGAGAAGGTAAGTCAGCCACTTAAGGTAACATAGCTAGTAAATTGCAACCAGGGGTTGCAATCTAGGTGCCAAAAATCGATGCTCTTAATCACCGAACTGCCCTGTCTTAATTTTTATACTTCTTTAGGAGCCTCAGACCAAAAGAAGTTTAGACAAATCTAATAGAACGAGCAAGAATTTGTTGATTACAGTTTCCCTGCCCCAATCCTTTAAGTAGCCTCATTTTCATTGATTTATTTTTAAAATGAAGGTAACAATGCTATTGAATAGGATTGTCTAGAAGTTAGCGGTTCAGCAAAAGAGTGACTTGCTTCTGAAGCTCAGCTCTGCCCTGTCATTCACTTGCTGAATGACCTTGAGAAAGTTCCCTCTCCAAGTCTATTTCCTCATCTTTAAAACAGAGGTTATAAGAGGACCTACATCATACTATTGTTTAAATATATATATATATATATATATATATATATATATATATATATATATAAAGGTAGCCCATTTAAAGCACTTACAAAGTGCTCCATAAATATTATTAGTGTAATAAATAGCAGTAACATCAATAAACTATGAAACTATGAACCAAATGATCTCTTGATTCGTACACTAACACTAAAAATGGTTTATTTCCCTTCTAATTAAAAGAAAATTACAACAACCAAAACAAGAAACCAAACCATAGCCATAAAACCAATTATATCTTCTGTGAGAACACTGGAGGTACTACTGGACACATTAATTCATTTCTCATCAGTCATCCCCTCTATTCCAAAATGTTTGTGTTCTAGCATCCTAAGACACCTTGCATAATATAATCACTGTGACTCCAAGAGGTCAAATGGGCAGGCAGTTAACGCTTCTCTGTGAAAAGCTCAATAATTCATTTTATAAATTTCCGTTTAAAGCCTACCTTGAGGTTAAGAAAAATTGACGTTCGGTCTATGAACTTAATGTCAAGCTCCAGAAAAACTCTGGGCAGCACATGTTTAGCAATTAAGTGGACACAGACAATAAAGACGTTGCCAAATCGTAAAACAAGACTTGGAAATCACAGAAAACGTCGCTAGTTATTGATTACGGTGACCATTCAGTTCCTACTGAGCCACCCAAAAGAATCATTCATTTTCCAGCAGAGAGCCTGCTCATTTGCAAGATAAAAGAGAGACATTTCTGCACATGCCCATAATGTTCTTCACCACTGGGGGCAGCTTTACATAAGACTGCATTCACTGAAACCAAAGCAACAGTCCGAGCAGCTTTCAGAATGACAGTCTGCAGAAGTGAGCTGAGCGTGTGCGCGGTACGGGGCTCTCCTGCCTTCTGGGCTCCAACGCAGCTCTGTGGCTGAACTGGGTGCTCACCACGGGAACTGCTGGGCGATGGAATACAGATGTGGCAGCTCAGGTAGCCCCACATTGCCTGGAGGAATATATCATGTTTTTTGATAAGAAGAAATTGTAGGAGCCAGTTTTTTTTTTTTAACCGCCCCCCGCCACCCCCAAAAAACTGTAAAGATGCAAAAACGTAATATCCATGAAGATCCTATTACCTAGGAAGATTTTGATGTTTTGCTGTGAATGCGGTGTTGGGATTTATTTGTTCTTGGAGTGTTCTGCGTGGCTGGCAAAGAATAATGTTCCAAAATCGGTCCATCTCCCAAGGGGTCCAATTTTTCTTCCTGGGTGTCAGCGAGCCCTGACTCACTACAGTGCAGCTGACAGGGGCTGTCATGCAAGTGGCCCCTAAGCCAAAGCAAAAGACCTAAGGACGACCTTTGAACAATACAAAGGATGGGTATGTTTTGTCATTTTTCTTCTTTCCTTCTTAAAAACAAAAAACCTCTAGTCTGTGTAATAATTCTGCCTTAATTATTTTAGAGATTACCTTGCTCTGCTGTAAGACTATGAATTTATTTGCTTAGTGGACACGTTTCCTTGTTTAACTATTAAAAAAAAAAAAAACCAACAAAGCACTAAAGACAGTTCTCTTTAATTACAAAGAGATTATATGTGATGTTAAACGTTATCTAGATTTAAATTTTTAAAAATGAAAAATACATGCCTATTTTTGCTTGATTAAAGATTCATTCTTTTTTGGGGGGATAACTTTTCTAAGTTGTTTTTATTTCCAGGTTTCAATGTAATTAGGCTACTGAGCGGATCAGCGGTAGCTCTGGTTATAGCCCCCACTGTCTTACTGACAATGCTTTCTTCTGCCGAACGAGGATGCCCTAAGGGCTGTAGGTGTGAAGGCAAAATGGTATATTGTGAATCTCAGAAATTACAGGAGATACCCTCAAGTATATCTGCTGGTTGCTTAGGTTTGTCCCTTCGCTATAACAGCCTTCAAAAACTTAAGTATAATCAATTTAAAGGGCTCAACCAGCTCACCTGGCTATACCTTGACCATAACCATATCAGCAATATTGACGAAAATGCTTTTAATGGAATACGCAGACTCAAAGAGCTGATTCTTAGTTCCAATAGAATCTCCTATTTTCTTAACAATACCTTCAGACCGGTGACAAATTTACGGAACTTGGATCTGTCCTATAATCAGCTGCATTCTCTGGGATCTGAACAGTTTCGGGGCTTGCGGAAGCTGCTGAGTTTACATTTACGGTCTAACTCCCTGAGAACCATCCCTGTGCGAATATTCCAAGACTGCCGCAACCTGGAACTTTTGGACCTGGGATATAACCGGATCCGAAGTTTAGCCAGGAATGTCTTTGCTGGCATGATCAGACTCAAAGAACTTCACCTGGAGCACAATCAATTTTCCAAGCTCAACCTGGCCCTTTTTCCAAGGTTGGTGAGCCTTCAGAACCTTTACTTGCAGTGGAATAAAATCAGTGTCATAGGACAGACCATGTCCTGGACCTGGAGCTCATTACAAAGGCTTGATTTATCAGGCAATGAGATCGAAGCTTTCAGTGGACCCAGTGTTTTCCAATGTGTCCCGAATCTGCAGCGCCTCAACCTGGATTCCAACAAGCTCACATTTATTGGTCAAGAGATTTTGGATTCTTGGATATCCCTCAATGACATCAGTCTTGCTGGGAATATATGGGAATGCAGCCGAAATATTTGCTCCCTTGTAAACTGGCTGAAAAGTTTCAAAGGTCTAAGGGAGAATACAATTATCTGTGCCAGTCCCAAAGAGCTGCAAGGAGTAAACGTGATCGATGCAGTGAAGAATTACAGCATCTGTGGCAAAAGTACTACAGAGAGGTTTGATCTGGCCAGGGCTCTCCCAAAGCCAACGTTTAAGCCTAAGCTCCCCAGGCCGAAGCATGAGAGCAAACCCCCTGTGCCCCCGACGGTGGGAGCCACAGAGCCCGGCCCAGAGACCGACGCTGACGCCGAGCACATCTCTTTCCATAAAATCATCGCGGGGAGCGTGGCGCTCTTCCTGTCCGTGCTTGTCATCCTGCTGGTTATCTACGTGTCATGGAAGCGGTACCCTGCCAGCATGAAGCAGCTGCAGCAGCGCTCCCTCATGCGAAGGCACAGGAAAAAGAAAAGACAGTCCCTAAAGCAGATGAATCCCAGCACCCAGGAATTTTACGTAGATTACAAACCCACTAACACGGAGACCAGCGAGATGCTGCTGAATGGGACGGGACCCTGCACCTATAGCAAATCAGGCTCCAGGGAGTGTGAGGTATGAACCATTGTGATAAAAAGCGCTCTTAAACGCTGGGAATTAAGTGGTGCTTTATTGAACTCTGGTGACTATAAAGGGAATGCGATGCCCCCTCCCCCCACCCCTCACTTTGCTGGCAAGGTCCTTCTCTGTCCGTTTTAGTGCATTCATAATACTGGTCATTTTTCTCTCATACATAAGCAACCCATTGAAATTTAAATACCACAATCAATGTGAAGCTTGAACTCTGGTTTAATATAATGCCTATTGTGTAAGACCCTTTATTGATTCCATTAATGTCGCATTTGTTTGAAGATAAAACTTCTTTCATAAGTAATCCCCCGCATCTGCTGTTCCACTCGTGGTAGGACCAAATCTACAGTTAAGGAGGTTTGCAGCTCACTGGGAAATCAAAGAAGGAGGTGAATGATCCAGGTGCTCGGAGCTTGAGCTGAATCTTGGAGATGACTCAGTTATGCGAACATTTTAAAGACAAGCAGAGCCTTGACACCAATGCCTGGCTTAAAAAAGAAAACTGCAAGAAACTATCAAAAGATGGTGCTACGTTAAAGCAGCACCCTGAGCAGTTTCCAGGGGTGTCTGAATTACAGTAAGGCAAGCACAGGGACAGAGTGATGAAGGGTTAAATACTGCAAGTAGGCAACTGCAGAGTGTGAGATGATAAAAAAACAAAGTTTTCGACTCCAAGCTTTGTCTCTGAAACCCATCCCTGTAAAATCAGACTCGAGGTTTCACTGTCAATTTCTTCTAGCCTGTATGTTTCATAAATAAATAAATGAAATAACATTTAGAAGCCAGATTTCTCCACCACTCCTCACGTTAGTTAGGGAGTTTTCAAATAAGGTTTATGAATGGGAAAGCAGCTTGCTACAGGCATGTGGTTGAGAGCTGACCAGAATTTCTCTTTCCAGTTTCTTCAAAGACCCTAATGTAGTTAGCAGAATCATGAGCCCAGTCCTGCTCTGTTCAGGATTTGTCAGGCTGCCCTGTTGTGTTCCATTACATGTCCTGCACACACCAATCCCCTAATGACAGACACTTCATTCAGATGTGTAAAGAGAACTCACATTCTAAGACTTGCTTTCCACTCACAGCCTCATTGAAAAGGATGACTTGGATAACACCTTAATAAATGTATAAAATAAATCTTAGAGGAAAAAAGACCAACACTATGACAATTCCCTGTTGCTTTTCTATTGCTGACATGACAGTGTCCCTGTGTTCATCTGTATTGTGAACTCATCCATCAGTACAATTCTGTACAGACCCTGTTGGCAATCTGCAAGCTGCATGCATGTTTTTATGTCATTGGTGAAAGTTTATTGACTGCAGCACGAATATCATAGCCTCTGTATTTGAGTAACTTGAACCACAGTCCATTAAGGTTTTGGAAAGATATTTTTAGTTTGTATTCTCTTTCATCCTCCAAAACGAATAGTTCTATTCTAGAAGCAAATACCAGGAACTGCAATATTGAGGCTGTTTCATTTAATTTGGCTTGCCTACATCTTTAACCATGCCCCTGTTCAATCAAAACAGAGTCACTGCAGCATAGAAGAATAAGTGAATGGCTATTTTTACTAATTTTTTTTATTGTTTGGAAGTTTTTCATATGCTGAGAGAAAAAATCTAGGCAAGTCACCATTAAATAAAATTTTAAGGATGCCAGATTACTAAAATCACACTTTTATAAGCAATAAAGAAAAAGAAACATTTAAAGTAGATTTCTGATGGTACTTTGATATTGATTAAATCTTACAGTAGATGCCACTTCAGAAAAGCATCGTAGCTACAATGTTTACCCATGAATAACTGTTGAATATACATTTATTAATGACAAAAAGTCACATATTTTCAATTGATCAATAATGCAGATACTTCCTTACAGCTTGCTGAATGACTGAGCTTACTGTGATGTTTTTTACTGAAGTTGTAATTTTACATTTTTTCATAAAGTATCAGTAAATACATATTCCATCTTAAAAAGAAATTTTCTTGGCTAGCCTCGTTTTTATCTGTACTAAAGATGTTTGTATTAATGAAATGCAGTCTTAAAGTGAAAAAGCCCATTTCTATTCTTTGACTGAAACTTCTGCCTTACCTGTGATGAATACCAAATATATTTAGGCATGGTATACTTAGATTTTTAAATTATTGCAAATTCTCGATGCTGTGGTACTAGCAGTATATATAAAATATGGTTACTATATTGAAAAGTATTTCTAAAATTCAAAGCTAGTTGACATATACAATATAATATAAGACTAAATGAATGGCCAATATTTTGAAAGCTGGTCACTTTTTAATGACTAACTTTACTTATTAACACAGTAATAGATAAGAACCAAAATAAAATCCCTTAGGTGGTAAAACTCATTTTGATTTGGTACAGGAAATTATGGGGAAAAAGTTCTTTCTTCCTCCTTACTCTTTGAAAATGAAGCTTCTCTAGTTCTCAGTATCTTCTGAGCATAGATATATAATTCTTATAGATTATACAATAACTAGTTTACCACTGTAAATTTTAAAAAGCCAGCTGGCAAACAGTTTCCTGCTCAAAAGTTGTTGCCTCACCTCCATCCCATGGATCTTTCTGGACTACATACCATAAATCTATTTGTATAAGTATTTCAAGCTCATGCATATTAGAGAAATGTGATCGATATTCATTTTTCTAGTGCATATTTACATAAAATATTGGACTTCCCTCAAAGGTGACAGTTTAAAAAAAAAAAAAAAAAACCCAGCCTGACCTGTTGAACTATACAACAGAACACAGAATACTTTGCTTTACCAAAACAGAGACGAAATGGAATTTAGTCTAGAAACTGCATGTGGATTTTTTCCACTTTTATTAACCCTAGTACACATAGTGCTACCACAACATGAATAATTCCAGAGCCACAGTCTTGTAAGCAATACTTATGTAAGACATATTCCATTTAAATGAGTTTGTATTTTCTAAGGATGTTGACATTACATCTTCTCAAAGAATTTAAACCATTTTTTACTTGATTTGGTGAGTAACTACCTAAGTAGACAGGCAGTAAATTGTCTATCTATGGAGCAGCAGTGACCTCCAGTGGCCGGTTAGACTAATCACAGCTATTCACAGACGTTTTAGCTTTTTATCCTGAATCCTTATGTAAACGTGGTTTACAACATATTTTTTTTTTTGACTAGTATATCAGATTTGAATTTTATTTAGTTTGTTTCCCTGGGAAACATAATCATAATCTGGTTTTTGAACGTTATACTTTTCAGGTTGACTTTTTTTCAGTAATGCTGGAACAGAGGCGATAGAACCCGTACTGAGGGCTAGAAATAAGCGTCCAAAGATGCAAGGCGAGTAATAACGCAATAAGAATAGATAAGAAATATCTTAAAGTGCTTATACTCATCGATGCTGGCTAAACATTTTGATATTTTTATTAAGTGGGTTAATGTTTTTCATCAGCAAGATAGTAACACGTAATTTAGGTAGGAAAAACATTTTAATATTAAATCAAAAGAGTCAGCATCAGTATTTACTGGTCTGTAGATATGTCAAAGGTGTCAAGGGAGGGGGGCCTCCCCTTCTGGCTTTAGAACTCTCCAGTTTGCTGATTGTGCCAGTGACCTGTGCTTTGCCCCAGTGCTTTCTCCCCTCCCTCCCTCCCCCTTTTCAGCCAGCGGAACACTGGTTCTATTAGGCTCTCTGACAATGATGTTACAGTCTAAGAGGTGATGATTCATGGATAATGAAATTATGCTCTCCTTCTGGGGAAGGATAATGCAGAGTCAGATTCATGGATTTGGCAAGAGGTTTTTTCGATGCTGTAGGTGCATGAAATATCTTTTCTTCCCTTGACATTTACCAAAATGAGAACTCAAATCGTTTATTTAAAGTGTGGATTAGACTGCATCAGAAATCAGCATCAGGTCATGAAGCCTAAGACAAAGTGCGTTCCAGACATGGCAAATAAGAATCGAGCCATGAGAAATAAAAAATTCAGAAACTCTGTTGCTTCATCTATTCCTTTTTGCTCTGGATTCTCATCAGAATCTAGATCTATAGCAAACCCATGGAGTTTTGCTATCCTTGTATTCTCCTAGCTACCTACACTAAAAATCAGAGGCAGTTAGGAGGAACAACGAGCACGATAGAAAATGTAGGTAAATTTGAATGACAGAAGTTGTAAGAGAAATAAAATGGATGGATGTTAAATACCTTGTATCAAAGAACTCTAATGGAAAACTAATTAAAGAAATAACACGCAGGTGAAAGTGACTGCTTTTCTAATAATAACAGCCTAGAGAATTGGACCCAAATTCTTTTAGCCTCCAAAAATTGGTGATAATTTTGGATAGTTGGGTAGAATATAATAAAATACTACAGAGAAAATCTAAATAAAAATAATCTGATTCTTTTTCACTTGAGGAAAATATCACAACGGTGCATGGCAGAATATGGGCCTTAGAAATTAAGAACTAAATTCAAGTTACTCTGACACTTGCTTATCAAGTCACCTCAGGTAAATTTCCTGGCTTTTCTGAACTTGAAGTTTCCGTTATGTAAAATAGATGTGTACTATTGATGGCTCATGGCTATTGGGAGGACGAAATGTAAAAAGTGCTTTGTAAACTCTAAAATGGCAACTGCTTCTTTGTTTCAAAAAGCACTTCATGAGATACTCAGTAGGTTTTATTGTTCTGTGTTTGGAATGAGCCAAAAAGAAATCAGTAACCTCTATTATACAGAAACCCAAACCCATTTGACATCATTATAAGTCTAGAACTTTGTCCTTGACCTTCTGTTTTCACATCGACACAGCTTCTTCCACCCCATGTTATCTAAGCCTATGATGTTTACACCGATTATCACAATGTACAACAGACGCAGAGACACCGACCAGGGAACACTAAAACATCTATCAAACTCATTGAAAATTCTAGTGTATTTCAAATCAGGTAATTAGAGCAAAGGCTTTCAATCAGGACGTTTACTTGTCCACTCCCTTTCTAGTATCCTTTTCATTCCTTGTTGACTTTATACTGGATCAATATAATGTTTATATGGCAACATGACATCATTATTGAGCAAAGAGTAATTGCACATCACATGTTACTGTGGGATTAGCACACATTCCAGGTATCAGTCACATGATATCTGCTCTGATGTTTCTCTCCCTGGCCACTCTAGTGGAAGACTGTGCCCAAGACCCTCTTAGTATAGAAATTACTATGGACTTTATCGATTATAATTATTGAAAGATCACTGGATAAAAGGGCATAAATACACAGGGACTTTCTTTTATATGTCATTGCTTATGTAAAATTACATCATTAATTTATCAAAGAATGACCAAAAGCTTCTTCCGCTGGATGTAGCTGCTTTTACCAATATGAAGTATCAGGTGTATTTTCAAAATTTTTTTCATATAAGAAGACCCTGACTGTCCCTGTCTGACAACTGAGTTCCTGTGGCATATCTATAGATCAGAGAGAGGATGATGGTTTTTCAAGGGGGAAAGGAGTTGTGAGTTTTACCCCATCGTAACTTCATGGGGTCATAAATAGATGTTCTTGAGTTAGGGCTCCTGAATATGTGAGGAAAATTCCAGGAACACAGAGAGAACAGTAATATCTGAGACATAAGACTACAAAAGTACAATGTATTTTACAATTATACTTTCTAACAACAGAACTTCTATAAGCAATAATAATCCATTTGATTGGGGAAAAAAAGAAAAGGAGCTTCTATCTTACCCTTTTCAGCAAATGCTGTAATGATAATAACTTTACTAACAATTCTCCATGTTTTATTTTATTTTTAAGGATTCCCACTTTCCCTAGCAGGAATTTCCTTTATTCCTTTCTCTCACTCTCAAATTGCTGTTCTCCTTATTTGAAAGAGTCTCTAATTCCTGTATCACCACAAAACGTCTTCCTTCATAACCCAACGCAATTCAGTCATTCTGCTCAAAAGAGCAGTATTATCTCCAAAAGAAAAGTTATGCACTACATTAAACATTAGGACATAGAACAAATTTAAAGCTAGGTGATACTTCTCTTTCCTCTACAATCTATAAAACACCTCTAAAGAATATTCTGATTTTCCACTGAAGAAAAAGGATATATAGTTGAATTACAGTCTGACAAAGTATTAAAGCTTACTCTTTTCCTTCTTAATTAGCTAACTCCTAGAAAACAAAGTGTAGGACTTTATATATGAGAGTACTCAACTATATTTCACCAATCAGAAACACTCTTTCCAATAATCAGAATTTTGTCTTCTCAGGGGTAAAGTGCCCCACCCCACCCCCCCCTTTTTTTTTTTTTGTTTTTTTTTTTTTTTTTTTTGGCCTGGAGTATAAAATAACAAGGCAAATACTACATTTAGCACAAGCAATATTTTTATTAAAATTTCCTCACATCAATTACATCTATTATCCTGGGAAGAAAATACATTTTGTCAGTAACGAGAAAAGGACATCAATCAAATGTAAATCCTTATTCAGCATTCTTGGTGCTAAGGCTTATTAATGAAGTGGTAGTAAAAGGAAAATGTTGTCAGTGAAGCTACGGTATCATGAGGCTACACTACACTGAGTGGTATTCATAGCTTCAACTGGGTGTTCCTCATGTAGCTAAAAGAGTGGTCCTTGTCATTAATATTGATCTATGTACTTTCTAAAAGAGAATATGCTTACCAACAGAGACTTTATATTGACTGTATTCTTATAAGGTTCACTCATTAATCTTTGATGCAGTCAACCAGAATCTCACAAGAGCTTTAAAGAAAACTTGTAGAATATATCATGTTGATATTGAAGATGTAGAGTAGCTTTTAAAATTCTGATAAACGTGTAAGATTACAACAATGAAAACTCTCTAAGTTACAACAGTGAAAATAGTTATAACAGTGAAAACTCTAGGAAGTTTACCATAGTGAAAACTCTTCAAGAAGTTTAAAACTAACTCAGCACTTTAAGATTAGGGTTGGCATATAGTTGTCAATTTATGAAAGGGATTTTGCCCAATGTATACAAAATTTTAATGTGAAAGGTATAAATACTTGATTTGTGTACTGCCATATATCCAATGGAATGTTAGGTAACATCACTGAATTATGATTAAAATGGAATATTTAAAGGTCTTTCTAATATGGCAGAGAACATATTACATAATTATTTTGTATTTCCACCAAGCTAGAGATGTTGTACATACCTAGAAAAATATATATATTTTTTTCCTATAAGGTGAGTGTTCACATTTTATTACACACTTGTATGTGTATATATTTGGGTATAATTGAGCCCTTATTATGTACCAGGAATTTGTATATATTATCTAATGATCTGATAAAAAAGCCTTTTATTCCTCTCATAAACTCAGATTTCCTTAACATATAGAAACACAGCCCTATACATTGAGTCTATCTTACTATAAGTTTTACACATTAATCCTATGCATTTTCACTTCTTTATAGGAGTGCCCTGAAATAATTTATACGCCACCCACAAAAGGCCTCTCAAAGCCAAATCATACATCCCCAGATCCCTTTAGGAAATAATTTCCAATGATTTACCATTAGAACACTCTGCATTACCATCCCTCTGCTAATTAAAGTCTAATCTGCTAGTACAGTGTTCCTTCTGACCTGTGGCACCCACTCCAGGCCATCTCATGTCATTCATTAAAAGGCAGCATGCATTTAGTCTTTTGGACTTTTACAGGGAGGACTAAGTAGTAAAATGTAAAAATCCACATATATTTTTATGGGCTTTACTGTGGTCACTTTTATGGTCTAACACACAGATGTGTGGGGTCTTTACTAGTTTACACTGAAATGCAAGAGCATTAAGCTAGATATAGATCAAAAGAAAAAGTCAAGATAGATTTCAAAATAGCCGAAAGCTCACATTATATATTTCTTAATGTTAAAAAAAAAAACTCAAATGATGGAGATCCTATAATTCACTTTCTTGAAAGCTAATTTACCCTCCTCCAAGTTCACCATCATATTCCTAAATCTAAGCCTGACATTCCTTCTATTTTTCCATTTCTAATAGATTTTTGTGGTATTTTTTATTGTTGTTGTTTTGTTTTGTGTTGTCTTCTGGATGCAGATCTTTTCTCAATTCTTTGAGTGCACTGCTTTGCCTGTTTTTCTAGAATTCCCAATCAAATATTGATCCTGCCAGAAAGTCACAGGGTCAGTTTCATGGTACGAGCTACTGAATAGATGGACTAGATTTAACTCTACAGTGCAGTCTAGTCAAGTCTGTGATACCTGCCTTGTGTCTTATCAGCCTCCCATTGCCATGTATTTTCTCTGTTTAGTAGTATCTGTATTGAAATTCTTCCATTCAGTGGTACCCAGAGCTTTCTTGGTTTCTTATGCCTTACCAAATGCCTGCTCCCAGATCGAGAGCAGTATTATTATCCCTTCCAAGGGGACTCACCTTTAAATAGAGATAAAAGCCTTCAGCTAAAGGTAAGAAAGTCATATATTAAGAGCAGGCATAACCAGTTCGGTTAGGGAAAGTGCTTCTGAGGGCAAAGAACTTTGCAAAGCCCTCTGGAATCATCCTGTATCAATTCTTCGGTATTTTCCTCAAATATGAGTTTGGGCCTTTCCAAAGAGGCCAAGGCAGGGTAAATAATCCATGTTTCATTCAGTAAACTATATTTGAGAATTATTTTATTCAGTGAATGGCAATTATACAAAGTCTTTCTCCTTAGATTTTTTTCTTGCAGAGACAACTTTGTATATTAGAAAGGACTTGGACTATAGATCCAGGAAGAAATAGTTTGAATTCTATTTTATTAACTGTGAAACCTTGAGTCTCAACATCATCAGCCTAATAAAAAAATGTGTAAAACAATGTAGTCATCATGAGATTGTTGAAAGAAGGCAAAGAAGCAGCATTTGTTAAATATTTTTCCAGGTACATTTCATATATAATTTAATACTCATAGACATCCTATGAAGATTCAATGAGATGATGTAGATAAAATCATTTAATAGAAAGGTTGGCACATAATACTTTCTCCTTCCCTTCATTAGCTCCAACTGCTAAAAAATCTCAGTACCACAATGTGCTTTAATAGTCATATTACCCTACCCACTTTTATTGTGAATAACAGACTCCCAGCGGACTTTCAACAGATAGAATCTAAGTTTCCATAAGCTCAGGGGCATCTGGGCATGTAATTAATACTGAAGAGCGATGGTGGTACATAATACCAGCATCCTCAGCCTCCCAGCAAAGCCCAGCTACATCTCCACCTTTATTGCCACACGCTTTCCCATGCTCTACCACTGGCAGGTTCTCAAAGTAGCCCATGCTTCCCAATCTCTGTGCTTTTGCTCAAGCAATTTCCTTTGTGAGAAATGCCTTTCCTCCCTCCCAAATCCTGCTGTCACTTTCTGAGCCTTTCCATAATAGATCCAACTCAGATTCTACTCACTCCAGATGTCTTCTTAATCTTGTCCTTTCCTCTTTTCTGTTTTTTTTTTTTTTTTTTTTGGTGGGAGGATACCTCTCACAGAGACTGCATCACAGTCTACCTTATGTTAGCGTTATTAATGGGTTTGTATCACGTTTTGAGGAAATGGATCGTCTTTCCTTCTTCTTCCAATGGTGATTGATACAGTCTTTTATGCATGATAGATGTTGTTAAATTGGTTCTACCAGTCATTATTATAAAGTTATTATTATAAAGAAATCTACAGCAAATATTTCAACTCTATGGAAACCTAATTGTATCAAACTCATATTTCTTTATGTAGTCAATATAAACATTTTTTAGTTTTAATTTAATATTGATTTTTCACTATATACATTCTTCTCATTTACCATTTAACGGGCTTCAAAAATTATAGCTGACCACTAAACAATGTGAGGGTTAGGGTAACAAATCCTCCCCTACAGTCAAAAATGCACATAAAATATTTTACTCCCTCAGAACTACTAATAGCATATTGTTGATCAGAAGACTTACTGATAATATAGAGACAATTAATCCATATTTTATATGTTTTATATATATCTTATACTGTATTTTATTATAAAGTAAGCTAGAAAAATGAAATTATTAAGAAAATCATAAGGAAAAGAAAATATATTTATTATTTATTACTTGAAAGTGGATAATCTGCCGGGCGCGGTGGCTCAAGCCTGTAATCCCAGCACTTTGGGAGGCCGAGGCGGGTGGATCACGAGGTCGAGAGATCGAGACCATCCTGGTCAACATGGTGAAACCCCGTCTCTACTAAAAGTGCAAAAAATTAGCTGGGCATGGTGGCACGTGCCTGTAATCCCAGCTACTCAGGAGGCTGAGGCAGGAGAATTGCCTGACCCCAGGAGGCGGAGGTTGCGGTGAGCCGAGATCACGCCATTGCACTCCAGCCTGGGTAACAAGGGCGAAACTCTGTCTCAAGAAAAAAAAAAAAAAAAAAAGAAAGTGGATAATCATAAAGGTCTTCATCCTTGACATCTTCATGTTGATTAGGCTGAGGGGGAGGAGTCAGAGAAGGTGGGTCTTGCTGTCTCAGAGTGGCAGAGTCGCAAGATAATTCACATCTGCTTGGACTCAGGCAGTTCAAACCCATATTGTTCAAACATCAATCATATTCTTAGAAAAATATAGTTTTAAAAGATCATATTCTGATTTAAATTGCTTGCATGTTGTGAATAATCTACCAATCGTTTTTCCTGTGATATTTACCAAAGCTATGAACATTTGGAGGGGTATGTTAAGGGGAATAAGAGCTAAGAACAATTGAGACAAAGAAATAATATTTAAGTCTAGCTGTGAATACACCTGGATTTTTGTAGAGTCTGGGTAGTCATCTTTTATTTAAAAGCCGTATATTTGTGATCTCTCCTTGTCCACCTTCTCCTGAGAAAGGTCCTTTGCTCTTTAGCTTAGATGTCTCCTTACCTCATCCTCAGTTCTGCAAGGATTCAGCTTTAGACACATTCTGAGGCCTCTCCTCTCTTACCCACACCAAGGGAATATGCTACTCCATGACAGAAACTAGGCCCTTGACCTCTGATTATACACATTTCTGAAGTAACTACGCTACTGGAGACCTCCCGTACCAGAAGCTGACAAGTGGTCATGCTCGCTTTTTCGACCCCCTAAACACTGATCATGCAGAAGGCCTGTTAGATCACACAGAATGGAAGCACCTTCCCTTTTCTGTGTTTCTCTTTTCCTCCCTTCTCTTCAGCCCCTTACTCCTTTGCACTAAATTTCTTTTTCTCTTTCTCATCTCCACCTAACATTTCTTTCCATGTTTCTCTCTCTCCAACTTTTACTTATAAGTCAATCTATACAACTTGGATATACACCTTCAGACTGAGTTAAAAAGAAAATACTAATAGTTTTATCTCTCATGAAAGCGATAATTAAAATAACACAGCCTAATAATTTAATGTAAAAGGAAGGAAAAATTCTATTTGTATTCGACTGTTTTGTTCAGGCCTCTAAATAAGGAATGATAATTGCGGTTTAATTTTAGAAATAGAAATGACCTCCTTCCCAACATATTTTTAAGTTGCATTTTAATTAGAATTTATAAAGTAGGGGAGACTTATAGACCATCCCATAACCCTTTTCATGTGAAACATTTATTACGCTCTGGACCACAGCAACCTTTGTCATCCACAGAGTGGATTCCTTTTTGGACCATACGCAATAAACAAATTGAAATGAAACTTCTCTTTAGTTATAAAAATTTGTAGTTACAAGGACTTTTGAGAGCCTTGCAGTCCATTTTTTTTAACCTTCTATATGAAATTTCAAACTAATTTCATTGTACTTGTAGCAATCTTCCAAGAACTGCAATCTCCAGGTTCTCTCTCTGTTATCCACTGCATGGTTTCACTGTGGTCACTCTGTCAATTTTTACCCCTATATCCCTCTTGCTTAAAATGCACCCAGTGGTTACTTAAATTTTTTTCGATTCTTCTTTGTTTTCTTTCTTTTTAAAGAGGAACAAGTAAAATAATTAGTTAGGCTTTGTATTTTTTTTTCCTTTCAGTACTAGAATCTGCTTGGTCCAACTTAGGTAGAGGGCCCTCGGCTCCATAGCGCATAGTTTGAAAGATGGAAAACTGTTGTTCTGAAATTTGCCTTAATCTATTTTAGATTCAAAAATTCCTCAGCGGCTGAGTGTGGCGGGTGGCACATACCTATAGTCCCAGCACTTTGGGAGGTTGAGGCAAGGAGAGTCACTTGAGGCCAGTCTGGCAACATAGTAAGGCCTCATCTGTACAAAATAATGATAAAAATTACCTGGGTGTGATGGCACATGCTTGTAGTCCTAGCTATTCAGAAAGCTGAGGTGGGAGGATTGCTTAAGCCAGGGAGGATACAGTGAGCTATGACTATATCACTGTACTCCAGCCTGAGCAACAGAGCAAGACCATGTCCCTTAAAAAAAAAAAAAAAAAAAAAAAATTGGATAAAGTGTCTCATGATGACTGAATGAAAGCAGCCCGGTGATTAACTAATATATAATTAATCATAGAAGCAGGAAGTTTCCGACAAAATGCATTCAGCAGCTTTAAACATGAGACTCATAAATTATATTTTCCAAGGTCGAATTTGGACATAACTTTCCGAACTATGACCATCTCTTCATATTCAACTCAGTTTGAAGACCCAGCAGTGTGTCGAACAAAAGTAATCAATGGCTAAATTATTCCCATTTTCTTGGCTCAGTTCACAGTGGTCCACTGATTGGTTTAAAAACACACACACACAAACCTATCTGATCTTCAATTTGTATTTCAACTGTACCCAAGTGCAGATGCCATCTCTGGTAATATGACAAAACAGATTTAGGCTTCTAAATGTTTCTGTGTGCTCCAATAACGGCATGCAGCCTGCAGTAACTATATTGTAGCTCAAAGTGTTGTAAAAAATGCAACTGAGTTTGCAGAAGAGTCATTTTAGAGTTAATTAAACCTTCTCCACCTGTAATTTAATAAAAAAAAAAAAAAGAGAGAGAGAGAAAGCCCAACATACTCTTACAGACGATGAGGGAAAGGCAGTTTAAGAAATAGAAGTCCTCTGTTTATCCAGGGAGGTACTTTACAAGGCAGACAGCTACGCCACAGTAGAGAGACAATATTTCCTCAGCTGAGTCGGTTAATTAAAATGCACAGTTACAACAGACTTTCTCAGAGCCCACAGCTGAATGACCGAAGTCTCCATTTCACTCCAGTGTCACACAGAACGTGAAGAGGCAAGCAGACTGCCTGAACGCAATTCGGCTCACTAAAACCCAGCACTATAAACACAAAATACATTTCTCGAGTGCATTTTAAAAGACATATTATCAAGATTTATGAGCTAAGGATAGAAATCATTTGCAACTAGGCACTGCCGGGGGAATATCTTAGGTTCCTCTCAAGGTAGTTTTAAGTAAAATTTACAAATAAATCTTAAGGGTAGCGTCCACTTTGAACGCAGGAATCTTCACCTCTTTCCTTTTAAATGTAAGGAATTTGAATCTGACAAACAACCTGTCTGTTGCCAGAATTTATAAGTGATGTGAAAAAAATCAAAGGCCACAAAAGCTATTTGTCAAATAAACTGCAGGACGCAGTATCAGTCTGCAGGGCTCATTTGCAGAACTCATGATGGGCATGGGAGGAGGGGATGCTCACAGCTGCAGCCCTGACCGACCTGTCCGTGCCAGCCAGAATTCAAGCCGCGTGAGCTGTGTGGCTGAAAGAGGGAGCTCACAAATGAAATTTGAGAAGACAAAAGCCAAAAATGACAGAAGAGGTTCTTATATCCAAGTTTTTACCGTATCAGTACATCAGCATCTACGGATGAATACCTGAAAAACCACTTTAAGATAGATGAGTAGGCAGAGTTTTAAAGGTATTCAAATTAAGTCTGTTCATGGAAGACTAATTTTATTTCATGGTGTAGGAGGGAGATTGCAGACTTTGAGTCAGCTAGACCTGAAGTTAAATAAACCTGGGGTGCAGTCTTAGTTAGCCTAGTAGCGCGGCATGGCATCAGTTTCCTCATCTGTAAAATGGGAAAAATATTTCCTGTTCCAGCGCTGTTGTTTTGAGGATAAATTGAGATAACATATGTTAGCAGGAACAGTAGGTGCTCAATAAAAGTTAGTTTTCTTCTGTCGTTTGCTAGATATTTTCACAATGCAGCATGTTGATTCAAGTGGGGAAGTGGAAATTCTCACATTAAAGACATAAATTGCCAAGTTTGCAATACATCAAAACTTAGGAGATGTCCCTGATGCTTACTAATCATTAAATCAAACCTGAAAAGGATCTACCACCAATTTGCAAGCCCTCTATTGATATCCTTTAATGGACTTGCTGTATTAAGTATTGTTCTATAACAATGTTCTTTAGCAACACAACAGAAAAATTCTGCTGTTAGTATTGTGGTTTTTTTTCTAGTAATTCAACATAATTTCTATTTCAGAAACATTGCTTGAGAAACTGGTTCCATTATCTTACAAATCTCTCTTTAAAATATTGCCATAATGTCTATCTTTCTTTCTCCCCTCCTCCCCGCCACTGCGTATGCATGTGTCTCTCTCTTTCCCTTTTTCTCTCTCTTCACTTTGTCATTCTCTCTTTCCGTTCTTTATCCCAAACATGGACATGTCACACCTTCCCATACTCAGCACTCACTAGAACATGCTATTGCTATTATAGTAACCAAAATGGCCTGATAACTTAGTAACTAATACATTTCTAGTGTGAAATAATTTAGGCATTTGAAGAAAGAAAACACAATATCAGTATTGATGTTTTTAAAAATTACAACTGAGTCTGTGAAATGATGGCTAAATTAAGCAAAAGCAAATTATTCAAAGAGTTACAAAGGAAGATTTCCAATGGGTGTTTATTGAGCACCTATTATGTGCAGGCACACATGTTGATTCTTCTTCTCAGAGCAAACAAAATATAATAGAGGGCAGGAATATCAGATATTACTAGGAAAGGCACTGAGTTATTTGACTAGTTTTGGAAATTTACTTCAGAAAGCATTGGATTTTCTCAAGAGACAAATTTGATACATGTCTTTCACTGGAGACATGAAAATAATTCGTTCTTTTTAAAGACTTTGAAAAGAGCAGAGACGAAAAAATCTAGAAGAGTTTCTAAATGACACCAGATCTGTGAAATGGTACACATTTAACACAAACCTCATAGCACTGTTGTGTGGATTCATTAGTTAATTAGTTAGTTAATGACTTTGAAGTGTTAAATCTTATTAGATTTTTTTTTACACTTTAACACATGTGAGAGAGAAATTACTCTTAAATTAGAAACTGACTATACCATTCAAAAGTATCATCTTTTTATGGTATATCTTCAAGATGCTCTTTCCTGTTCTGAATTTTTTTCCTGAAATCCTGGGAAGCCTATCTAGACACTGATCCCAAGTTATTGCCACCCACTACCCCCATTTTTTTTTTTTTTGTTTTTTGTTTTTTAGTATTAGCATTGGGTTCCAGTTAACACTAAGCACTGCCTCGAGAAACCCTCAGGGTGAACTATTTTATATAGCAGTATAAATATGTTACATGGTAATAACGGCATCAAAAATTAAACATGCTACTGAAATACAGTTTTGTACTTTTGTACAGCAGGGGAAAACAAACACAGGCATACCTCGCAGATATTTCAGATTTCATTCCAGAATCCCACCATAAAGTACATATCATGATAAAGTAAGTCACACAAGTTTTTTGGTTTCCTAGTGAATATAGAAGCTATGTTTGTGCACTACTGTAGCCTATTAAGTGTACAGTAGCACTATGTCAAAAAAAATATGCTTACCTTAATTTAAAAATACTTTATTGCTAAAAAGTGTTCATGATCATCTGATCATCGTCATCTTCTTGCAGGTGTAGTTTCTTTCCTTGATGCTGGTGGCTGCAGACAGATCAGGGTGGTGGTTGCTGAAAGCTGAGGTGGCTGTGGCAATTTCTGAAAATAGGATAATAAGGACATCCGCTGCATCGGTTGACTCTTTCATGAAAGGTTCTCCATAGCAAGTGGTGTCATTTGATAGCATTTTACGCATAGTAGGACTTCTTTCAAAATTGAAGTCAGTCCTCTCAAACTCTGCCACTACTTTACCAAATAAGTTTATGGAATATTGTAAATCATTCATTATTATTTCAACAATGTTCACAATATCTTCACCAGGAGGAGATTTTCTCTCAAGAAACTACTTTCTTTGTTCATCCATAAGCAGCAACTCCTCATCCATTCAAGTTGGATCATGAGATTGCAGCAACTCTGTTCCATCTTCATACTCCATCTCTAATTCTAGTTCTCTTGCTATTTCCACCACATCTTCAGTTACTTCCTCCACTGAAGTCTTGAATCTCTCAAAGTCACCCATAAGGGCTGGAATCAACTTCTTCTTAACTCCTATTGGTGTTGACATTTTGACCACCTCTCATGAATCACGAATGTTCTTAGCAACACTTAGAATGGTTAATATTTCCTTAAAGATTTTCAATTTACGTTACCCAGATCCATCAAGGGAATTCTTATCCAAGGCAGAAAGAGACTTATTATAGGTATTTCTTAAATAATCAGATTTGAAAGTCAATATTATTTCTTGATTCATAGGCTGCAGAATTGATGCTTTGTTAGCAGGCATGAAAACAACATTAATCTCCTTGTGCATCTCCATCAGAGCTCTTGGGTGACCAGATGCATTATCAATGAGCAGTAGTATTTTGAAAGGAATATTTTTTTGAACATAGGTCTCAACAGGAGGCTTAAAATATTCAGTAAACCATGCTTTAAACACATGTGCTACCACACGGGCTTTGCTGTGCGTTCCATTTACAAAGGACAGGCAGAGTCAATTTAGCATCATATTTAAGGGCCCTAGGATTTTCAGAATGCTAAATGAGCATTGTCTTCAACTTACAGTCACCAGCTGCATCAGCCTCTAACAAGAGACTCAGCCTGTTGCACGGAGCTTTGAGGCCAGGCACTGACTTCTCCTCTCTAGCTATCAGGGTCCTAGATGGCATCTTTTTCCACTAGAAGATTATTTAGTGTACATTAAAGTTCTGTTGTTTAGTGTAGCCACCTTCATCCATGATCTTAGCTAGATCTTCTAAATAAATTGCTACAGCTTTTAAATGATCACTTGCCCTTCAAGTGTGGTGCTGTTTTGCTTTGCGCTTTTATGTTATGAAGACGGCTTCTTTCCATAAACCTCATGAACCAACCTCTGCTCAATTCACCCTTTTCTTGTGCAGCTTCCTCCCTTCTTTCAGCCTTGGTGGAACTGAAAGGAGCTCGGGCTTTCCTCTGTATTAGGCTTTGACTTAAAGGGAATGTTGTGGATGGTTTGATCTTCTCTCTAGACTACTAAAAGTTTCTCCATATCAACAATGAGTCTGCTTTGCTTTCTTATCATTCATGTGTTCACTGGAGTCGCACTTTTCATTTTCTTTAAGAGGATTTCCTTTGAATTAACAACTTGGCTAACTGTTTGGTACAAGAGGCCTAGCTTTCAACCTATTTCAGCTTTCAGCATGCCTTCCTCATTCAGCTTTATCATTTTTATCTTTTGATTTCAAGTGAGAGAAATATGACTCTCTTTTACTTGAACACTTAGAGACCACAGTAAGGTTATTAATGGGTAAAATTTCAACTTTGATGTGTCTCAGGGAACAAGGAGGCCCTTAGTAAGAGAGAGAAATGGAGAATGGCTGGTCAGTGAAGCAGTCAGGACATATTTATTGATTAAGTTTGTCATCCTCTATGGTTGCGGTTTGCAAGACCCCAAAACAATTACAGTAGTGACATCAAAGATCATGGATGACAGATCACCATAATGGATACAAAAAAAACGAAAATGTTAAAAAGGGCTGCAACAATTAACAAAATATAACAGAGAGACATGAAGTAAGCACATGCTGTTGTAAAGTGGAGCTCATAGACTTGCTTAAAGCAGGGTTGCCACAAAACTCCAGTTTGTAAAAATCGTTCTGTTTTCAAAGTGCACTAAACTGCAGTATAATAAAATGACATGTGCCTGTACACTGTTGGAAAAAACTGAAATCCAATGATCGTTATCTTGTTCTTTGGAACATTTTCTCTTGCATGCTGGAGAGTTGAGAAAGGATAGCAGAAGCTTAATTAAGTTTGCAATATTTTCATATGAGAGAGATGTTTGTATAGTTTAAACAAAAACTTTTGGTTGACATGTAATATACACAAAGAAAGTGCATATATGGTCAGTGTACAGCTCGATGAATAACTGAGCACGTGCATGTTCTCTATACACAGATCAAGAAACAGAACACATCAGCAGTGCTTCAAAGCCTTCTCTAGTCCTTCCAATCACTGTTCTCATCCTTAAAGTAACCACTACTGTTAGAATGACCAGCCATTCTCCATTTCTCTCCCTTACTGTAGGCCTCCCTATTTCCTGAGACACACCAAAGTTGAAATCTCACCCATTAATAACCCTATAGGGATCTCTCAGTGTTCAAGCATGTGAGTCACACTTCTCTCACTTGAAATCAAAAGATAACAACGATAAAGCTGAATGAGGAAGGCACGTTGGCAGCTGAAACAGGTTGAAAGCTAGGCCTCTTGTGCCAAGCAATTAGCGAAGTTGTTAACAGATAAGCATAGGGTAACTTTATCTGTTTGAGTACTTTACATAAATACGATCATAAAGTGTGTACCTTCGAGTCTCACTTTCTACTCATTTGACATCATGTTTTATAAGATTCATCTATATTCTTGAGTGCAGATGTACAACGACACATTTCTTCACCTCTGTCCCTCCCCATTTTCTCTCCCTGCCACACCCATGCACACACACAGAATTAACCCGTCTCTTATTCCAATGATGGATGTATGTACATACTAGGAAGTTCTTGATAAACTTCTTGTCTTATATTCCACAGCATGACCGATTCAGGAATCGGTAATGAAAAATTTCGTCCAGTCTTTTTCCCTGGTGCTAGTAAATCTTAATCTTGGAATATCTGACACTTTTAAAATCTGGCCACGTACACAACCAGCTCCAAGGAAGTCCCTGAGGTAATCATCTTTTAAGTTCCCCTTGTTTTCAGCCCCAGATACCTGGATAAACTACTTTACACCAAGGTGTTCTTGCCTAAATTTTTATCTTTCCAACATATGGCCCTGGGACCGTGTTGTAACTTAGAGGACCAATTACTCTCTGATTACTCCCTCATGGGATCGCTTGTATAGATGCATTTCTTGAGTTGTTATGAGGTCCCACTATATTAAAGGACTCTGAGAAACATAGCTATCACAGTCAATGCTGGTTTTGCTATTAGAATATTATGGAAATTACCATTTCACTATATCACAAGGTATTTTCTTTACGAGGGTCTATGGTGAAAGGAGGATAGTTCTGCTTCTTCTACATAACTTTAATATAAGTTGTTATTTAAGTAACTGATCCTGCCCTCTTCATCTTGCCCACCCTCTCTCACTCTGTCTCCTTCTCTCCTGCTGAAAATGACAAAAAGCATCAGAAACTAGTAAGTTTCCAGAGACTAATAATCTTCCAGGACTTTATAATTTGTATTTTTATGCTACATTTCTCACCCTTGGTTTAACTTACTTTTTCTTTTGTTCCCTTTTCAAATATTATTTTTAATCCTGATGAATTTAGAAAAACTACAGATTAATTCAATAAAATAGACTATTTCTTACAGAAAAAAATTGTAATCACTAGCGCTAAGTCAGGCTGACCAAGGAAGGAATATACTGTCATGTAGCGCTTAGCAACAGGAATGGGTTCTGGGAAATGCATCGTTAGGCAATTCTGCCATTGTGTAAACGTCATGGAGTGTACTTACGCAAATCTAGATGATACAGTCTACTACACACCGAGGCTATATGGCACAGGCTATTGCTGTTAGACTAGAAACTTGTACCGCACGTTACTATACAGAATACTGTAGGCATTTATCACACAGTGGTATTTGAGAATCTACACATATCTAAACATAGAAAAGGTAGGATAAAAATACAACATGATTACCTAAGAGAGTACCATCATATGTAGTTCCTCAATGGCCAGAACATTGTTATACAGTGCATGACTATACATTTTAGGGAGAGGGCTCTTCTAGTAGTTCTCAAATTATTCCCCCTTGGTGAACTGTGATCAGACAGACCGAACAACCTGGTACCTGAGGAATTGCATAGTGTAGTACCACACACAAAGAAAGTTTTAATAAAGCTTTTCTGAATGCATTGACCAAAGATATTTTTCAAGAAGCAAAATGAACATGATGAAATGTAAATGTAGCTGTGCAACAACATGGAGATGTGTTTTTAAGAGAGCAGACCTGTTACTACATGTGCTATGTGATACTTTTTGACTACTGGCTGATTCTTATTTTCAGTGCTCTCAATTAAAGGTCTACTTGGGAAGATCCGATTAATGTATTATTTATCTCAGAGTCACTGATTTATGGAGCTTAACCATAAGATACAGCGTGGCTCATTTTCTTTATAAAATTTATATCTATAGGAAGAATACCACAATGACATGGGGATGTTCCATCCTGGACTGCTAACCCACATATGCAGTCACACAATCTGATGAAATTGAACATATTAAATGATAACAATCTGTTATTTGCTCCCTTCATTTCTATGATCCTGCTATTTAAATGAAGTAAAAACAATCCCAGAAACTCATTGATAATCCATAAATCATACCGTAAAGCATTCCAATACATACTTCAGTGAAATGTTCTTTTCAGCAAAACAGAGGGAGGAGAAGGTGTCAAGTGTGGATCTCTTAATTGGGCTTTGTATTAATTTTTAGATCAAAGGTATAATTCCAGATCAGATAAATTATAATTGTGACCTTTTTTCTCTGCCATTAAAGCTGTTTGATTAGGAGACTCTGGGAAAAGCATGTAATTCTGCAAACAAATATGACAAATTTACTGTCAAACATTAGCAAAAATTTATAATCTACATTGATAACATTCCTAAGGTGTTCAATGGAGCCATTCATCAATATTCGCAAATGAAAGAATGCAGTCAAATTTCTGTAATTTGTATTTATTGAACCATATTTTGCCAAATCAAGAATAAATTTACTGAGAAACTCTCAGTTGTGGAAATATTATGGTAAATATCCCCTTTAAAAATCACTACGGCAGGTATGAAAATTAGGACCTATTAGGTTAAAAACATCCATTCAGTGGTGAGTATATGATTAAACGTGATTGGAGCACCACTGTTTACGTTTCAAATGCTCATAGTATGTAAAATTTAAAGTCCATTTGCTTATGCTTGTCAAATACCAGTAGACTTGCTGGACGTGGCCAGTGGTCTCCAGCTTCACAGGGCTTGTGTGCCCAATCCATACATGAAAAGATAGATTTCGCACATGTTTTGTGATTCTAACAATGTGTGCAGAGAGGAATGGATACTGTAACTATGAAATGGAAAAGTATTTCCCTCACTTTCCGAGTGGTTAAGAATCATGGGCCTAAAGCCAGACATTAAATAGAGGACTTGTCACTTCACAGCTCAGAAGCTTCTAACATCTCCCCATGACTTAACGCAATCTGGGCTCAACCTAGTCTTTATGTTTCTCTATGCAATCACCCTTAATACCAATATATTCCAACAAAACCACAATTTACCATTGTTTGAACATCCCCTTCAGAGTCTACCTCTAATTTGCTCAAATGGTTTCTTCTACCTGGAACATTACTTTTTGACAAATTATATTTTATAACCAAATTTAACTCTTACATAAACTATTTTCTGATACAACCGAAGGTATTTTCTTCCTCATTCAACTCCAATTGTATGTTATTATTATTATTATTATTATTATTATTTTACTTCTAAAGCCATTATAATTTTCTAGCTTGCATTATATTTACTTGTATCTATAATTATCTTCCTTTCAGGAAAATTTTACAGGAAGAAACAGCAATTTACATATTTTTTTTTTGTATCCTAAACATGGTTAAGGCAGGATTTGAGATATACTATATGTTTAATAAATGTCTGTTTAAGGAATCATAGGTGAATACACGAATGTCACACTTGTGAGAGTCCCACTGAGACTCTGGTATGATAAACAAAAGATCGTTATTCCCCATCTTTGTCAAAATATGTATGACATTTGAGATTTAGTTTGTATCATAAAACATTGCATTTAATAGATTTCAAACATTTTCAATAAATGTTTACCATTTTCAGTTGTATGAATGGCTCCATACAGCAAAAGAACCATTAGAAATATAAAAGTATCATCCTATGAATTATAAATTACTCCTGAATTATAAAATTACTCCTGAATTATAAGCAACCTTAGTAGCTAAATGAAAAACATTTACTCAGCTGCAACCATTTAATTCTTACCAAAAAAAAAAAAAAAAGAACATGAGTTCATATAAGGGCTTCACTGTGGGAGAGGCAAAGAGAGAGCTTTTAGAGGCTGTGCACAGTGCAGGGAGTTTGGTCGTAGCCAATTTTATAGGTAAAGAACTTGAGGTGTAATCACATCAGACAAAATCTGAATTCTGATCTGTCTGATTCAGCACCTCTCTTGCCACTGTGCAGAAACTCCCTCTGAATGCTAGCTTCCCTCTGAATAGATGGTATGCTTATTTAAATACAAGACAAGTCATTTTGCCCTGGTGCACAGTATATATCACAAGCCTATTGCCAGCTTTTTCCATAACATTTACACACATACACACACACACAAACACACACACATATACACACACCATCTCTTTTAAATGGCTCACTGTGTTTGAGGCATCATACAAATGTGTCCCCTAACATATTTAATTCTTATGACAAATCTATGAGATAGATAACGTTTACTCACATTCCAGATAGGGAAAGTGAGGCATAGAAATTCTAAGTAATACACTGAAGATCACAGAGACTGGGCAGGAAATGGAATTTGAATCCAAGTCTTTCTTGCTCCTGAATCCAAGTGCTTAACCATGCCATTGGCTTTTGTTCCTTTCTATTAATCCTAAATGTGATTTATTTTTTTCCCAGAAAAGAAACGGGATTACTTGACGCACTCTTTGTTCAGAATATTTATTTCAGCATGTGAAACATGTAATACTACACTGGGAAGGGATCTAGAGGACAGAAAGCAGAGGCAGGGGATGCATACGGAGAGAGGCTCATCTCACCTGGCCCGATGGAGTTGTTTACATTTTTCAGAGAGCCCATCTTCAAGTCCAGCCCTAAAATAACAGTGAACCTTCATCTTAATGGCCATTAAGACCCTGTCTCAGAACTGTTTTGATAAATAGAGCACACTTCAGGGAGGGAGCCTGTGACCTTGAGGAATTGGCTGGCTTTTCTCTCATTCCAGATCCATGACTTTCAGCAGCTAAGCATAATATGGGGAGCAAGTCAGTATTTTCCAGCATGCTGGGTCCGTTTTCTATCCCCAATATTTTTAAGCATAAGACAGGTGCAGAAATCACATCAGCCCCCACTGGAGGGGTGCACAGCAGCTGTGACGCCAGCCACACAGTGGCAAAAGTCTTTGCTGAGATCCAAAATGAAAAGAATACTCATTGTAATTGAAACTATGCAGGGAACAAAGCTTCCCAGATGCATATAAGAGTTCTGAGGCTTTGAAAAGGAGCAGATGTCACTTTTATACTCAAGCTAAGAGCTACTACCTTTCAACAGCTCATGAGGAGGTAAAATCAAGTCTTTAGAGACCAAAGACATAAGCAACACATCTGTAGCAGCCAGGAGGTAAATTTTTTTAAGCCACAAAATGCCTTGGAGATGATTCAGGTTATGCCCTTTTGTTTTCCATTTGAAGATATTTGAATGCCACACCCACTGGAAAAATGAACTGTTTATGTATTTGTGTGTGTGTGTGTGTGTGTGTACATACACACACACATGCCTGTGCATAATGATGATAGACTACTTATGCAATATTAGTCCATCATAGATGATAAATCAATTCATTCTGAGTTGATGTTGCCACGGTCAGGTAAATTCAGCATCTCTCTGAAAATCCATTTTCTTTTATAATCCAACTTGCAATTATTATGAGTATATCCATTATTTACAGCCAGAGATTCTTCTGCTTGGTTAGTGTTTATGTCTTACTAGTTGTTAAATATTTTGAAAATTAGCCCTGCTTATAATTTATTATATAATTTCAACAATTTTAAGATAAGCCTGATACAAAAACAGGTTCTTTCCGGGGTAGCTAACAGAGTCAAAAGCCAGTGCAGGAGTGATACTGCTGTTCAGAAAGCAGGGTATCCTTGGAAATACTTCCACAGAAGACCTCCAAGTAGTTTTCAAAAACCTGGAGCTATTAATATGATTCCCACTATCTTCTTTACCATCTGCTGAAGAAAACAGAGCCCACTGAGAAACAACTCCAAGTATGGAGAGAAACCAATCAGCAAAAGATAGTGAAAGTTTCTGTTCAGCTTTGACCTCGGTTATCTTAATTATAAACTTGGCCCAGTTGAGTTTCCCTAATGAGCTGATAACTCTCTCAAGATCTTTCTGACTTCTGTGTCAGCAACAGACAAATCAATCCAGGATATCATTTCTGATATCATGGAAAAGTAATTCTTACAAAGAGGGAAATCACTAATTGTCTTTGAATGTGCGCCCACCGATAGTTCAAGTTATTAAAAACAAAAATCATCCCTAGTAAATGCTCACTGCCAGTTGTCTGAAATAAGAGAGTTGAAAATGAATACATGAATCAAGGAGGTTTATTTTAAGATTTTCCATATTTTGATCAAATGGTGATGATTACATTACATTTTTTTTTTCTGTACTTTCCCAACAAAGAATAAGTCATACCATCATGTTCTTCCAGAATGACTCTTTTCTTAAAACAGTCTTACTGGCGCACCATAGTTAGTTATGACTCATGAGTTTGTGTTTTTTTCTAAGATAGATATAAGCTTCAAGGATACATTACCCATAACATAATAAAGTAAATATTGCTTAGAGAATTTCATCTGTTTCCTAAATAATAATTTCATCTTTGAAACTTAAAATAGGTATTATCCAGATTGTACTTCTGACATGTTTTATGACGTGTGGACATTGTCTTCCTAAGACAATATTAGATGATATAAGTTTTATTATTTTTTTTTAATTAGCCCAAGGCTTTGTAGGCCAGGATCTAGAGATAGATTCATCAGTTCAAATCTCAACCAGAAGAGCTGTGTGATCTCGGAAAAATGACCTACCCATTCTGAACCTTCATTTCCTCTGCTATAAAATCAGGATAATAATAAAAGCTACCTCAAAATGTTGTTAAGACTGTCACAGAAGTTTTAAAATATAAAATGATTAGAACAAAGCTGGTGCATAGTAAGTGCTCGCAAATGCCACTGTTATTCCTTTCTGGATATATATATATCATACGTGCTAACTTAAAATACTGGTCAAAAATAAAATTTACACCTCGACTAATCAGTAAGTCCAGCCTCTTCTAAACGTAAAATATTTATTTAAAATAAAATTTCTAGTATGAAATTTGAAATATAGAGATTTTTCTTAATACATTTCAGTATCTGATTTTATAAACTGAGTATAACCAGACAGTATTTGACAGACAAATGTGAATCACATTGTAAACAATAGAATTGGAACTTAAATTTGTTCTATGTCTAGTTAAAGTAATTTAAACATCAAGGTTGCTGCTTCATGAGCTCCTTTTGCAGGGTTCCTCAGTGACTGCAGAGGAGAAGAAAAAAGCATGAAATAGCTAAAATAATGTGACAACATTCAGGCAAAGGCAAGGCTACTATGTACGGGAAAGCATGTTGTGCACTACACAGTCCTGGAAGGCATCACTCACATGGATTACAGTATTAATGCTGACCTCTTAGGGCAAATCGTAGGCACTGGTCATGCCCAATGGGTAAATATAAATACATAAACTTGGCTTCAGTTTAAATTATGTCAAATTGTCAACAGAAGGAAAATGAGGTTTCAAGTCAACTGAAAATTATTTTTAGATAAATTTGCATTAAAATCCAATGTGCTGGCCAGCCTCAAAATGTTAACTGATTTCCTAAGAAACTATCACACAGCCCAGATATACCCTTCCTTGGCAGAATTAACTGCTACTTTTATTTTTTTAATTGCTGAATTGTTCAAGGCCTTCCCACAAAAGGCTGATTATTATAGGCCTTGAGAAACTACTGGACTAGATCTAGAGCTATGGATTCTGGCCTAAGCACTGTCATTGGCTTGTAGCGTAATTTTGTACAGTTTTCTCACATATAAAACGGAAGCAATGAGCTCAGTTCTCAATTAGGAAAAGTACCGAGATAACAGATGTAAAGATGATTTTGAAAACAACGGAGCACATTAACATACATAGCATTGTCAAAGTCTTTCCAAATTTCTTATCACATAATACAGCGTAAACAGCAAAATAATAGAAATATTTCTTCTAACCTCTGAAAAGTAAGAAACTTTTCCTAGATGCCTTTGCTCTTTTCTAATTTTACTCTGATTATTGTTTCCCTGAAAAGATCCATTTTATTCTGAGTCATGCACAAAAAAGACCAGAAAAATGGAATTTATCTACATAGGTCATCAATAAAGAATAGGAAAAAAAGATTTTGTGGTATCATTGTATCATGCCTCTGAACACTATCTATCCATTATTGATTATTCACTATGTACCAAGCCCAGTAGGCACTATAGAAATGTATGATATCTTATTCTCACAATCACCATATGATGTAGGTGATAAAATACATTCCAAGTGACAATGCCAATTCAGTAAAGTTAATCATCTGGCAAGAGAGCATGTATCTAGGAAGTCGAGGGAACCAGGATTTTAGGCACCTGTTTTGCTCCAAAGACTACATTCATTCCAGTTTTCCTCATTTCCTTTCATAATAGCTGGCACAGAGTAGACACTCAATAAATGTTGGTGGATGTTTGGATGTATGGACACACAACTGTATGACTTCTGGGAATTAGAATTTATAACAGCAAGACTGAGACCATCTAGCTAGACTCTGTCGCAAATTGGAGATCCGCCTCCATTGTTCTTCCTCTTCTGTAATTTGAAAACCTTAGATTACAAGAGTTTCTTTGCTGACAGTATAAACATCATCTGTTCTCCTAGTATTTCTGCCTCCACAGATGATGAGGAACTTCAAATTCTTGGAGCCCATTGTCTCACCTTCATCACCAAGATCCGATTGGAGGGTATCTTTCTTAGTGAAGCTACAATGTGGCATTTGGAAATTTGCTTAGGCAGAGTTTGGTCATTCTGGTCATGGAGGAGTGCCCTGCAGGAAAGGGGTGCTCAAGTCTAAGGGAATTCTGCAGAAGTGGACAAAAAATATTAAGACCCCAGAGTTACGGCATTTAGTTTTGCTCTTATGCATTTTGCAAAGGTACTTGACAGCACAAGGAAGGAAACCTTCTTGCTTGTTAGCCTTATTTCCTGCATGTGGGGGCTGCGTCTCCCCAGAGAGTTCCTCTTTTTCTAATTGACTCAAAGGCAATGGATAAGCCAGTGGCTATCATGTGCAAATCTAGGATGTGTTTCAATAAGCCAGACCAAGCAAAGGATTCTCAAGCTTACTAAGGTTTAAAAACCACTGACAGAGTTTTGGGAGCAAAAGGGGTTCTTCCCAAGAGAAGTGAGAGTAAATTGAGCCTTGATGAAGAAGCATTGCTTGCTATCTTATTAATGTATTGACCCTATAAAACCAACAGATATCCAGAGTTAAGTGGCTTGCAGAGTTTAGGCTGATAATCTTTGCAAGTTATTGTCATCCAGTCAATAAACAATAATTACATTATTTCTACTCCTTAGCAAGGAGGAGGCAAGTTGTGCAGGCAGCTGCTAAGAGCTGTCAGTTCCCTCCAGTGAAATGTTCTCTACAAAAAGTCAATAGTCAACAGGCATGATACTGTCATTTCAGAGTGAAATTCATTCCTCTTATTATTTTTACTTGTTGCTCTGCTTTCATGCAGAGTAAATCTCAGTACTCTGGCTGTGTTGAAAATGCATCTGTATTTTTCCAAAGTGGTTGCTTAACTGCCTTCAACTGCATTTGGCAATGACAAATCACACTCTAAGCGGAGCCAGAAAACTGATGCAGTGACAAGCTCAACAGTAACCAATATCATGTTTAATCCTAACCCTTAGGAGATCAGGCAACAGCCCCATCCTCCCACGTGACGAAAAGAGTTCAGAAGCTTTTTGAGAAAATTGTAAGTGGGCAACAAAAAGAATGCCTAATGGCTTTGCTTGGGGGAAGAAAGGTAGTGGTAACGAAACCAAGAATGTAGAGATAATTCAAAAGGGAAAAGGGAACGAGCAGGCATAATGCTACCTAGCTCTGTCTAAATTAAATTCATCATACAGATCTATCACACATCTCCTGACACACCATCTGCTGGGGGGCTACAGAGAATAAACAGTTTATGTGAAGTCTTTGGTGTAACATTTCCTTTCTTGGTCAATAGGACCAACTTTATCCAAGATCCAATATCTCTCACAGTCTTCACCAAGTAGATAAAAGGAAGTAAGAAGTAACCTTTCATTATATATATATAATGTAGGTATGTTTGATCCTGAAAGTAGTTTACCAGGTTTTCTTGTCATCTTGGGCATGGTGGGAAGGACATAAGAATGGGGTAAAGAGTCCCGGGTCCCAGACCCAGCACTGGTGCTTACCAGAGCTGTGCCAGTCTGGATTCTGGCAGGAAACAGACTTAAGGAAGTTAATGCAGCAAACCTTTGCAAACGCGTGGGCAGACTTAGAGGAAGCTAGCAAGGATGGTGAAACATGCGGGAAGCATCAGCAGGACGCCGCTACCATCCTAAGGCAGAAGACAAGGAAGAAAATTTGCTAGAACTGCTGAAAGGTGTGCTTACAAGGAGACGATCACCAGCAATGCAGCCACTGCTAAGCTAGGTATGGAGGAAGCTAGAAAAATAAGAGTTCTACTTTCTCTCTCTTTCTGCCATCTGGACATAAGCATATGAATCCTACATATGGCCAAATGCAGCCAGAAGCAGTGAGAGCACCCTCTGAAGCATTTCGTAAAGGTGAGCCTTTGTGGCCTGAGTAGAGTAAAGAGAAAGGGTGCGTAGGTCTAGAAGGGCCAAAAGCAGTGACTGAACACACAAACTATGCAATTTTGATCATTCATTCCTGCTGGCCTTCAGTACCGTCTTCCAGAACATTAAGAATCTGAGCCAGATAATGTCAGAAGTTTATGCTATCTCTAGAATCATTTGTGAATACTGAAAACAAGAGAAAGGAAGAAAATAAATATTTTTCTTCGGCAGATTTAGCAACTCGGCATTTATTGGTTAACAAACCACAGGTCTTTTTTTCCCTCCACCTGCTTTCTTGTAAAAACTGCCTGTGCCTGAAGGTTATTTAGAAAAACTCTTGACAGCTATTAATAGAAAGCAGATTTAAAATCAGTTTCTAAAAGGCTTAACTTTGTGTACTATAGTTCCGCCCTTGTAGAAAAATAAAAAAGCTTTTTTAAAAAAAAATAGCATATAGTTCAGATTATTAGCTATCTCTTTGTCACAAATGTGCAGCTGGGTTCAGAATTTGCATGTTTCCCAGGCAAAAGAATTCAATAAGCAAGTAAGCGAATCCTGCCATTTTATTAAATACGTTCAGAAAACAAAAGCAAAGCAAGCTTTCACTCAGCCGGAACCAGAACATAATCCCCAGAGCCAATAACACATGTTAAAATTCCAGCACCAGAGCCAAATTTGACAAAGGAACTCCCTCTATCCTACTACTCCTGGGGCAAACTATCCTAATTTTCATTCTCACACTCTTGCATTTTGAGATCCTCCAAAGATGGCTGCTCAAAGAAGAAAGAAGAGAATTAAGATGAGGAGAGCTAAGGTTTGAGGTTTAAAACGCGCTTGCAAGATACATGATAAATGGGAGGATCATGAAAGCTCCCTTTATAGGTCAGATACCATTTAACTTGCCCAAGTAGTAAAGCTTCTGTTTGGACACAGGGAGAAAGAGTGTAAATGCATAATCTCCTCCCCACGGCCTTTCTACAAAAACCTTCTCTCTTAATTATACACATCCCTATTGCACAGGTCCTGCCAAGCACTGGTATCCACAGGGTAGATGTTGAAAAAAGTTATAATTACCATCTTCAGTCTGCTGGTATTTTATACCCTCAGACTTGGGGCAAAAGCTTACAGCAGATGTGGCTTAGTGTCCTAATGCAGCCGATTCAACTTGCTGACAATCTTTTATTCTTTTCAAAGCCTCTTCCTCTCTATAGAATTTTATGTTCCCAAATCTTCATTGATAATGGTGTCATTCTCGGGGAAAACTTCCGGGTCATCCAACTGCCTAGATTGATGATCAGGGAACTCTGAGCTAGAAACCAAGACAGGATTTCTATTTTTATTCCTGTTTCAATCCTCATGCCCAATAAAAATAATGAAATATTTCTTTAAATCTTTGATTTTATTAAGAGGAGTCAGGATCATTGTTCTGCTGCTTCTGTGGCAATTGGGGCAAAAGAACAAAAACATGCAAAGGTCGAGAGTTCAGTCCCCTGAATTCTAAGGGCTCTGCCCCTAGTTATTTCCATGAATTTAGGAAGGAGAATTAACCTCTCTGGGAAATCTGGAAAATGAAGCGGTGAAAGTAGATGATTTCTCCAACTACTTTCAGGTTTAACATTCTGCAACCCTATTTTTGTGGCAATGTCCCCATTCTACTCTCAATGCAACTGAACTTACTTGTCCCTCATTGCAATCTCGAATTTCCTGAGCTCGTCCTAATTTCTTAGCACACCTTTCTTTCTTTTCCTAGCTTTAATTTTCTCTCTATCCAACCAGAAACTCCAGAGTAAGATGCTTTGCTGACACAAACTACCTTTCTTTTTGCTTTCTTAGCCCCATCTTCTACCAAAGCCATTTGGCAAGTCTCCAATCTCAAGACTGTCTCCACATCTATACTCCTATGTCTAAGTTTCTAAGCATGAGGTGGCAACATCTCAAACAATAGCTCCTGCTACAAGGCTAGTCTGTACTGAGTTTATAATTGTTTCCTTTCAGAACTCTCTTCAAGCCAGGTATGTAAGTTTCCCATGTTGACCCTCATGGCTATTTGGAAACTGGTTTTTAATCATCTCTAGCAGAATCCCTAAAAATGTTTCTTTCTCTCCTCTTTGTCCAAGCCCTTGGCCTTCTGTCTCTGCAGATAACTTTATTTTTCATAAAGTGTTTATAATAAAACCATTTTCACAATAAAAATGTTTAGAATTTAAAATACAGCAGTTCATTTTTAATTCTATTATATTCATATGAAAAATGATCACAGGCTGGGCATGGTAGCTCACACCCGTAATCCCAGCACTTTGGGAGGCTGAGGAGGGCAGATCACAAGGTCAAGAGGTCAAGACCATCCTGGCCAACGTGGTAAAACCCTGTCTCTACTAAAAAATACAAAAATTAGCTGGGCGTGGTGGAGCGCACCTGTAGTCCCAGCTACTTGGGAGGCTGAGGCAGGAGAATCGCTTGAACCCAGGAGGCGGAGGTCGCAGTGAGCCGAGATCATGCCACTGCACTCCAGCCTGGCACCTGGCAACAGAGCAAGACTCTGTCTCAAAAAAAAAAAAAAATCACAAATCTCTTACAAAAATCATGGGGCGTTTTTGCATTTCTATATCACTTCTAAGTCAGCTTCATTCTGATTTATAAGCTTAACTGCATCTCTAGCTGTCAAACCAGATGTTGTATGGAAAATACCTGCTAAGTCTGACTGGATTTTTCAATTTGCCTCATTTGAAACCCTACAGTAAAAAAAAAAAAAAAAGTAGTTAAGAAAGTTAAAAAGTTTTAGGGTAGAGAACAAATTGCTAATTACAATTATCTTTTCTCAGATAATATGCAGCATGAAAATGCAAGTTAATCATTCATAAATGCCTACAAGAGAAAAGGGAGAAAAACAGAAGGCATTTGTTAATTGAATCAAAATATTATGAACATATTCCATCTTTGACATTCTGAAAGTTATTGGAAGGTTCATTTAACTTTGCAAGCATATTTTTGGAGCATAACATTCCACCCTAAAACTTTAAGAGGGAAATACAGAACAGAACAGAATGGTATGGGATCTATGGTGGATGGCACTTTAGTTTTAATTCTACTTTGTGGGTGCCCTTAGAAAAGGGGGGATGGTAGGGTTAGGAATAGCGGCAGTGTTGATAAAGGGTAGAAGGAAAAGGGAAGGATCTATAGAAATCTTGAGAGTGACCCTGAAACAGGAATGGTTCTTAAATCTTTTTTGTTTTTTGTTTTTTTTTTTTTGAGATGGAGTTTTGCCTTTCTTGCCCAGGCTGGAGTGTAATGGCACAATCTCGGCTCACCACAACCTGCATTTTGCTTCCTGGGTTCAAGTGATTCTCCTACCACAGCTTCCCAACTAGCTGGGCTATTTTTTTCTATTTTTAGCAGAGATGAGCTTTCTCCATGTTGGTTAGGCTGGTCTTGAACTCCCGACCTCAGGTGATCCACCCACCTCGGCCTCCCAAAGTGCTGGGATTACAGGCATGAGTCACCACGCCCAGCCAGTTCTTAAGGCTTTTGCTAAGGACTACTAGTTAATCCCATGGATCCTTTCTCAGAACAATGTTTTTGAAACATAAATAAAAACATGGAACGATAAATACCTTCAATCAACTTGACATAGTTATCACAATATTTAAAACACAAACTGGTGATATAGTAATATATATGCTAATCATAAAATGTTCAATAGCAAGGTCTTATACCAAGTCTAGAAACTGCCACCATGTCAAAAGAAACTGATGAACATAAACATTATCTTTAAAGCTAGCTATAATAACTATACTCTATTATGATAATACTGGTAATTTCTGTTATATATAATCTCTGATTTCCAGTTCATCTCATTCCAACTCTAACTCACTCCAAAAGATTTGCCCCACAATTCTACTGAAACTGCTCCCCTTAAGTCCATCAATCAACTCCACATTGCTAAGTCTAATGTCAATCCAGTTCTCAATCCTCATCTTACTTAAACTGTCAGCACTGTATGAAACAATTGATCACATTCTCTTTCTTAACCTACCATCTTCATTAAATTCAAGGGTGACACTCACTGTTGATTTTCTTCCAACCTCACTGGGACTCTCCTGTGAAGTTCTCTTTGCTGGTTCCTTCTCATCTTGCCAACCTTTTAATGTTGGGGTACTCAGATTCGTTCTTGGACTTTCTCTTTCGTGTATAAATTTACTCCTGTATCATCAGTACTGTTGATACAGACATATGCAGATGACTCCAGATTTATATCTACAGCTTTGACCTCTCCCCTAAATTCTAGATTTGTATGTCCTATTATCTATACAATATTTGCATATATTAAGTTTGAAATGTCTATTACTTTTTGAGACATTTCAAAGACATAATAGACATTTCAAACTTAATATATGCAAATTGACTATCCTGATCTTCACCTCCACTCCCTCCCCATTAAAGCTATTACTCCTTTAATATTCTCCAGTCCAGCTAATGGCATACTGAGGCCAAATGTTTAAAGTCCTTCTTGATGCTTTTCCTTCTCTCTCAAAGCCACAACCTATCTCTAAATTCTATGATTAGAAGACTCCATGTTCTAAATGCAACTTGAGTGTGTCATTTCACTAACCATATTACCACCACTGTGGTTTAAGCTACCATTATTCCTGGCTTGGTTTATTGAAGTATTGAAATAATCACCTAATTGGCTTTCACCTTCACCTCATCTCAAAATGTGGGCTAGAGTGATCATTTAAAACGTTAAGTTGGCTGGGAGCAGTGGCTCGTGCCTGCAGCCCCAGCACTTCGAGAGGCTGAGGCAGGCAGATCACAAGGTCAAGAGATCGAGACCACCCTGACCAACATGGTGAAACTCTGTCTCTCCTAAAAGTACAAACAAGAAAAAAAGAAATTAAAAAAAAATTATCTGAGCATGGTGGCATGTGCCTGTAATCCCAGCTACTTGGGAGGCTGAGGCAGGAGAATCACTTGAACCTGGGCGGCAAAGGTTACAGTAAGCCAAGATCAGGCTGCTGCACTCCAGCCTAGGGACAGAGCAAGACTCCATCTCAAAAACAAACAAACAACAACAAAAAACATAAGTCATAGCAGTCACTTTCCTGTTCAAAACCCTCTAATGGTTTCCCCCATTTCCTCATCGTGAAAGGCAAAGTAATTAGAATGCCTTAAGGTCTAACAGAATTTGATACAATATCCATTTTCTCACTGACCTTATGACCCACTAGTCTCTCTTTGGCTTATTAGAGAACTTCCTTGAGACCTCCATACTTGCACCTCCTTCTGCCTATTCCCATTGCCTCCTCACCCCTTCTAAGTCTTTATTCAGATGTCCCCTTCAGTAAGGCCTTCATGATACCCCCTACTTAAAACGGCTTAATTTTTTTTTTCTTCTTGTTTTACTGTTCTCCAAAGCAATTATTGCTATATAATATTTATTTTATTTATTTATCTGTCTTGCCCAATAATACATCCCATAAAAGCTGAGATTTCTGTCTAGTATGTTCACAGATCTCTCCCCAGTGCCTGGGATAATGCAGGAATTCAATAAATAGTTGTTGACTGAATGAATGAAGGGATTCCTTGAAATCTTATCTTCCAGGAAGTCTAGCACATTTATCATTGCAGTAAGAGTCACACATAGTTCTACTTGCCAAAACCATATCATACTCTGTATACTAACCAAAATTATTTTAAATGTGATGCTTGAAATTAAAAAAAAAAAGCTAGTGCTTACAGTATTTGCTATAGAGATACTGTAAAAACTGCTAGTGGTTGACAACCACATGGGACAGTGCCTCCACAAGGAGATGCTTCACTATGCCATGGAGGAACAAGCTTTATGACACAAACAGACTTAGCTTTGAACTCCATCTCTGCAACTTGTGAGTTGTGTGGCATTGGGAAATGATTTACCTCTATAAGCCTCAGTTATTTGTAGTATGGAAAACCTGATTCTATGATTAATGCATCTGAAATGAAATTATATGCACAAAGTTCCTGGGCACTCGGAAAAACATGTTCCTTTCATCAATCCCCTCGACAAGCCAATTACTTTCCAAGTAGATGTGAGCAAATAATAGTGTACTTAAAAATGGTCAAACAAATATAAGGACAGGATTAGAAAGACTGTGATCAGATGAACTGTCAGTCACATGCAGCGGCAGTTTGGGTAGAGAGGTTTACTGAGTTCACTCTAACCCTGACGGTTCCCACAAAAATGATATTTAGATCCCTTTTTAGGGTAAGGTATAGATGATATCTAGAAAACAGGTCCCAGAATAGGGGGCCAAGACTCTATTCATGAGAAAGAGCAGGGTGAGACATCATCTGAATGGAAGGTGACAGAGGAGAAAGTAAAAGTCGAGCAGAATTTGGGCTAGAAAGTGGCGCTGCCCCATTCTCAAGGATTTGTTGTTTTTATCAGTACACAGACATCAATTTTATCCACAGTAACTTCATGGAAAAAACTTTGTCACACTGCTTTGGGATTCAGCACAAACATTCTTCTCTTTCCCTTAGACATAAATAACGTTTCAGAATTCTACGTTGAAGAGCAGATCTTCTTCTTTCTGCATTTCAGTCAATCTAGAGGTCAATTGGTAGAGAATGTAGACTTACAAGCAGTGTACTTTTTCTTTTTCTTTTTCTTTTTTTTTTTTTTTTTTTTTTTTTTTGTTGAGATGTCTCGTTCTGTCGCCAGGCTGGACTGCAATGGTGTAATCTCGGCTCACTGCGACTTCCGCCTCCCGGGTTCAAGCGATTCTCCTGCCTCAGCCTCCCGAGTAGCTGGGACTACAGGCACGTGCCACCAAACCCAGCCAATTTTTTTTTTTTTTTGTATTTTTTAGTAGAGACAGGGCTTTACCATGTTAGCCAGGATGGTCTCAATCTTCTGACCTCATGATTCACCTGCCTTGGCCTCCCAAAGTGCTGGGTTTACAGGCATGAGCCATGGTGCCCGGCCAGCAGTGTGCTTTTTCATAAAGCACTCTACCTCATTTCTCTCAGACTTTAAAATTATATATATTTTTCAACTGGCACAAAAGTATTATCTTGGGAGAAGGCAAGAAAATAGATAAAATGTTCATCAGCTGATAGCAATTGTAAATATTCAGAAATTAGTGACCAGGATTCCTATTTCCTAAGGAATGTGTCCAGCCTGGGAGAAACCTCACTTTAGACCATTGGGACTCTTGGCCACTTTCATCATTACTCTCATACATTAAGTGTGTCTGTCAGGTGACTGTTGATTCACTTCGGAGGAAGTGACATCTTTGATGACCATCACAGGACTGAGTCACCTATTATCCCTACAGCCTGCCCTTGGTTTTCTTTTCTTACAGAATTGTATGAAGAGAAATTGACAAGCCAGCATGGGAGTAGGAGGGAAAAGGGAGGAGATAAAGTAGATGAGACACAGGACGAAAATGTATCCAGCTTTGGGAGGACTGAGCTTTACCTCTCACAGAAAAGTCAAGTTCAAGTCAGAGCTCAAAATAAAACCCTGACTAACGTTAAAAAAAAAAAAAAAAAACTGTGCTTAGAAACTTTTAACACAAAAATTGCATTTTGGAATGATAGAAGATTTAAAGCTATTAAAAAGTAATAAAATAAGATGAAATCTGCAATAAGATTGCCACATTCCACTCTTGAATTAAAGCAAACAAGCAATACTTCCCTCCTGAAACTCCCTGCCTTTACTCTGCTGGCTTCCACTCTGTGAGGGCCAACTGTGGTTCAACCCTGTTCTTTGTCCCATGTCAAAAAGACAGCTGGGAGCCACAGCGGGAGGCAGACAATGCCCTGGATTTAGGGATGAGTCTCCTCCGGGTTGTATTTAAAAAGCTGGGTTGTTTTTTTTTTTTTGACCAGGCGCAATGGCTCAGGGCTATAATCCCAGGACTTTGGGAGTTCAAGGCAGGCGGATCACAAGGTCAAGAGAACGAGACCATCCTGGCCAACATGGTGAAACCCTGTCTCTACTAAAAATACAAAAATTAGCTGGGCATGGTGGTACATGCCTGTAATCCCAGCTACTTGGGAGGATAAGGCAGGAGAATTGCTAGAACCCAGGAGGTGGAGGTTGCAGCGAGCTGGGATCATGCCACTGCACTCCAGCCTGGCAACAAAGTGAGACTATGTCTCAAAAAAAAAAAAAAAAAAAGAAAGGCTGTTTTTTGTATAATGAAACCAAACGAAATATTTCCCAGGAGAGCAAGACAGTTTGCAAAATGTCTAACTTCCATGTAGAGAAAAAGATTACTGGTTGTCCCAAAGCAAAACTGTAACAAATCCCTTCATTGAATTATTTCTCTCTTCCTTCCATCTTCTTTCACTTTGCTCAGTCAAAGGCTGCATACGTTTCAAAGGATACTTGATAGAGGAAGGTAGAATAGTACTTTCAGTGGCAGATTTGTTTTCCATGTTAAGTGAAATAGTAATTTCATAAAATGTGCCTTCTTATGATTATAAAACAATTTTGAGAGAAATCCATCCTCCTTGGCAATTTCCAAAACCTGTGGTTTGCTTTGCAAGCATTATATAAGTCTGGAGAGTGGCCTGAAATTAGTATAGCTCAGTACTGGAAAGGCAGTGTATAGCAACACTGTAGTCAGGACGTAAGATGTGAGTCTTTTATTTCCTTCACTTCACAGATTACTTGAGAGGCCTGTACCTCAGACTGCTAATTTGTAAACCTGGAATAGCAATAGTATTTTAATAGTACCATTTTGAGAAATAGTGAAGCTTCTGACAGAAGACTTCAATAAATATTACCTATTTTAACCAATGGCACTAGTAAACAAAAGCAATTTTCCCTATTTTCAGTGAGAATTCAGTGAAAAATAAGTTCCTTTTAAATTATGTGTGGCCAATTAATCTTTTAAGTGAAAAAAGTCTTACTCTCATTTTTGATGTACAGAATTTTAGTGTCATATAACTCATCCTTAAAGATCCTGTATAATGAAATGAAACAATTAATTTATAATTTGGTTTTTTAAAATAACCAAATATCATATAAATATTTATCATTTTAAAGAATTAACGGGCATCAGGAAATACCTTTCAGATTATTCAAAGAAATAGCTAAAAATGAGCGACCAGACTCAAAGAAGTTTTTTAACAGAGCCAACTGCAGGTCAGTTTTAGGGTTAAAAATGTAATAGATCATGCACCTTATTTACTGCGGTGGGGGAGAAAGCAGGAGCTACAATTCACCAAAAAAAGATGTTCTTCCACAAACATATAAGAAAAAAACCACAAGTTTTGAGGTGATCACTGACAGGCAAACCATATTTAGAGGGTTCTAAATATGTAAGAAGAAAATAAATATAGAAAAAAAAACCCATGAATCAGTGTGCTCTCACATCTCCACATCCCTGTGTTACCCAACACAAAATTATAGCCTATTTAAGACATGCTTACTAGCTTTTCCTATACTTTCCTGAATTCATTCCCCATTTCGAATTCAAATAAGTGGGAAAATTAGAAGAGACTTTTTTTATATTTGGATATCATGGCCTATTTTATATTTTATATGCGACGTTGCAATTCTCCTAAAATATAAGTTCACAGAGCAAAAAGAAATATTAAGTATAACATGGAACCCGCTACCACTATAAGCAGGTGATTATTAACACACCATTAGAAACGTTGATAGTTCTGCTAATGAAACAGCAAAATAAATTATTTTTGTGGAAATGTGAGATTTTTCTTATGTGTACATGCACATACACACATACATTAGCCCTGACATAAACTATGACCTTCCATTTGTTTACAATTAAAATATTGCCTCATATAATACCAGGTCATCTGCTAGTGGATAGACAGATACAGACGGATATATAGATATAGATATAGATAGGTAGATAGATAGATATAGATATATATGTATATATACATATGTATCTACATATGTGTGTGTATATATAGAAATACACACACACACACACACATATATATACACATATAACATGCTTGTGAATTACAATCAATTAATCAATTATGATCCCATCTGGTTAAATGAATTGGAAAATGACATCTTGCCCTCAGCACTATAAGATTTCAACCACTACTTGCATCCACACCCTCTACACACCTTTAAGCAGTACACCAATGATGCAACCATATGAGGCAGGACTACTAAAAACAATCCATTAAACTAATTTTTCCAGATCAAATAAAAATGGGCACATTTTCTAACATTTATTAAAATTTTTTTAAAATGAAGATTCTAAATATAAATTTTTGAGACTATTCTGAGGTGTGAAACATAAAGATAAAAGTGCCGGTGAGAAAAATAATCTGTTTAGTAGATTTAAATTGTCATTACATTTATGTAATACTTTCAAACGATACTTAAGAAATATTAGAAATAATATGTCCTGACCATATGAAATCCAGTTAAGAAATAATATACTCCCTCAAAAGGTTAAATTCTACAACAAGTAGTTAATAGGTTCTTAGAAGGGAGGAAGTCACTGTACTGTTGAATAGTAATAAAATCTATGATTCAATGTGTTCCAAACATTTAGGAATGCTTTCTGATGAATGGATTTTTTTAACAGTACTGAATTGGATTTGTCCTCTTTATATAAAAGTATAAGTCTATAATAAAAGCAAAGAAATTTATCCTCTGAGCATGAAGTTACCACTTGGAAGCAGTTCTTTGTTCCATGACTGCTGACTTGAAAGATCCAATCTGTTTCTAGAAAAAAACTTGCCAACAAAATCCATGTAATTTATTAGAATTACTTAAGATCAAAATACCATCTCTACTGTCATCAAATAAGATTACTGTGTTGCTGGCTATGGATTTTGGTATATTTTTAATTTTTTAAAGCTGTTTCCAAAACAATCTCAAGAGGCAGTTTGATTCTAGAGTATGGCAAGTAAGGAATATCAGACACTGTTTTAGAGTATATATTTAAATAAATATAATAGATATAATACATCTAAAATAGATATACATACATATTAGTTTGACATTAAGGGAAAGAAACTAAAAAAGAAAGACAAAATGAATCTAAACTAGAGAAAATGCAACTCCAGACCACATTTAGAAAATACTAAATGAAGAAACTGAGTATGAAGAAAGTTGATACATCTAAAAAAGTGTGGTTATAAGTTATTGGATTCAGGAGTTTCTGCAAACAAAAAGGTTGTCACCTCAGTGCCTGAAACAGCACCTAACACAGAAAATATACTCAATACATGTTCATTAAAAGAATAAGTAAGTGACTATGAAACTGGGTATACAGCACCATACTGTGACTAAATTTTACACTTTTAATAGGTTAAATTTAAATGTATATTTTTGGCTGGGCATGGTGGCTCATGCCTGTAATCCCAGCACTTTGGAAGGCCAAGGTGGGTGGATCACTTGAGGTGAGGAGTTCAAGAAAAGACTGGCCAAAACAGTGAAACTTCGTCTCTACAAAAAATACAAAAAATTGGCCTGGCGTGGTGGCCTGTAATCCTAGCTACTGGGGAGGCTGAGGCAGGAGAATCGCTTGAACCCAGGCAGCGGAGGTTCCACTAAGCTGAGAACACACCACTGCACTCCAGCCTGGGCAACAGAGCAAGACCCCATCTCAAAATAAATCTATCTGTTGATCTGTGGAACTATCGATATATCTATCTACTTTATGAGATTTTTTTTTAATCCATTGCTTTATTTTCTGACTGCAAAAGCAAATATAATCATTGCAGAATATTTTTGAAAATCAAGTATTAATAAGAAAATGTAACATAACATTAATAGACAGATAAAACTATCAGTAAACATTCATACATCTATACAGAGGCATTTGTATTTACAAATGTGAAATGATAATTGTGTATCAGTTTTATGTCTTGTTTTTATAACTTATCATTACATTGTGAGCATTTCCATGTCATTAAAACTTCTTCAAAATCATGAGTTTTAATGGCTTCATCTTGTTCCATAAAATGAATCTACAATAATTGAATTATGTTATTGATGCACATTTGAATAATGTATAATATCAAAAAGTTAAGGGAGAATATTTTAAGCAGCTTTATCCATAAAACTTTGATTGTATCTTGGATTATTTCCTCAGGATACATTTTTATATGCCAAATTGCTACATCAAAAGGACAGATTTAGCATTTTTGATCCATAAGACCACACTGTTTTCATGATAATTTATATTATAACTGCTCCCAGTAGTTATGAACATTTTTATTCCATGATACTTAGAACTAGAAATTGTAGATCTCTTTTACAGTTTGATAGTTCAAAGCTGATATAATTCAAACTGGATTGCTGGTGAGACTTAATATCTTTTTGAATGTTTATTAACTGTTTGCATTTCCTGTGTGTGAGCTGTCTCACATTACAAGAGAAAAGCTGCCTCTCACAACATTCATAAGGCTTCCTGACCCTGGAGATCCTGTATTTCCACACCATGGATAGCATTATATTCTGTAGCATCTGTAACTCCTTCTATCAGAAACTTCTTAGTAAAACAGCATGAAAGTTTATGAACCTCAGGATTACTGCATGAACATGAGCCTAACAGTACTGACCTACCTCAGAGATTTCTTCCACATTATTATTACAAAGTACGATAAGGCTAGAAGTGAGTTGGAGTCAAAGCGAGTTCCATAGGTTTAATGAGTTGTATCTATCTCAACAACTCCAAAATCATTATAACCTATAATAAGTCCCTGGGGCACTCATGGAGAGCCACATCTTTAAACCCACACAAAAATATAGACACTTTGATTACATAAAAGTTAGAAGCTCCAAACTGTAGCAGGGTCATATGTGGTAAGTAGGTATTAGATTCAAACATCCACAAAACTTTACAGTCTGTCCGTCGTTAGGATGGCTGTTGGGATTTCTTTACGGTTACTAAGTTTTCGCTTTGGTTTTACAGCACTGTCTCTTAGAAGTCATCCATATATTTTCTGCACACATGAGTCAGCTTCTCCTCTATATACAGCAGATGTGTAACAATTATTTTTTCCTTCCTATCATGGTAATACTACACTTGAGTTCAGTGAGGTAACTGGCGACCAGAAAATAATTGGTTTCTCATAGTTCCCAAAAGATCTATATTCTTGGGGGAAAAAATAACAACCACCTATTCTACTAGGGAAATTTTATCACCTAGTTATTTTTACATAAATTCTAATAATGCGAAGAAAGTATGTTTCAAAGAGGGAGGTATAGAAATTTAGAGAGGACTATGACCTCAAATATCCATTAAACATAAACCAGAAGATCTGCATGTACATAATGATATTATTTTCACTAAGCACTAAAATGGTATTTTAGAAAGCCAAAATCTTTCCTTGCCTTATCTCCAGGCAGAACTATTTCAAAAGGTAACGAATGACTGCCCAAGTGATATTTGAATTCTACAGAAAAGGAGACAAAATATACATGTTAACACCATTCTCTGTGTTATCTCCTCTTGATAGTCCTTCTGTTTTTCAAGATAATACAGATAAGATCTCAAGAATTCTCAGTGTTCAAGCAAGAACATTCCCTTAACCAAGTGAAATAGAAAGATGTTATCTTTAATTATGCCAGTACTTTAGTTGTTTCCTTTCCCGTCTTTCTTCTTTGCCTACAAGTTTATTTGCCTTTCTCTGAGTATTTCCATTATTTTTCTTTTCCTCCTTTCCATCATCTTAAAGGAAAAAAAAAATGAAAATTTATCAATTTGGACTTTAATTACATTGGGCAGCAAAGAGGAATGATAGTGAAGTTTAAACAAAACAGTGTTAGAATAAGCATAAGACTGCTTAAATCCTAATTGTACTCTTTATAATTCGTATGGCTTTGTGCCAGTTGTTCATCTTCTTTAATCCTATAAAACCAGGAGTGTGATTCACTCCTCTACTATGAAGATTACTTTATGTAATGCAAAAGAAGAGTGTCCACTTCGAGTAAGCACTCAATAAATGACAAATGTCATCATTATAACTGTGTCGCTAAGAGCAGGCAAGAGTACGAACCACTCCCCGCTCACTGCATTTGCAGGCAATTCCTGGCAATAGTGCCCATCAAAGAGAAAATATACCATAAACATAATTTATTTTAATTACAAGAGACTTTGTCATCTCTACTATTATTATAAATTAACAACAGGTTTTTCTCTTTAGTATTTCTCATTTCTCAGCCAAAATAATTTTTTTCAGCAAGGTCAGAACATACTCTTTTTCTAAAACATGCTAATGTACTTCAGTATATTCCATTCTGTAATATTTGTTTCAGGAAATGAAAATTAAATTTTCTCTATTTAACCCCCATGACTCTTGAAAATTTTCCTCATTATCTTTGAGTCTATGGTCTTTAACAGTCTATATTATCTTGAGCTCTACACCCCACTGAGCTTTTAAGCTTTGTTTAGTGTTGCCATTGCACACCTACTCCCTATGACAGAATATCACCTTCTCAAATTTCACAACATATAGTCAATTTATTGAGGCTTTCCAGTTTACTGGAATAAATAAAGATTTCTTTCTCTCACAGGCTAATCTTTTCTCCCTCCTTTGTTATTCAGCTTCAGAGTTCAACTCCTTCTTTAAACAAATGATATGATCAGCTCAAAATTTATTATACTATATATAGCATCATATAATACATTTTTTTTAATTTTTATTTATTTTTTTTTTAATTTTTTTTGAGACGGAGTTTCACTCTTGTTACCCAGGCTGGAGTGCAAGGGCGTGATCTCGGCTCACCGCAACCTCCGCCTCCTGGGTTCAGGCAATTCTCCTGCCTCAGCCTCCTGAGTAGCTGGGATTACAGGCACGTGCCACCATGCCCAGCTGATTTTTTGTATTTTAGTAGAGACGGGGTTTCACCATGTTGACCAGGATGGTCTCGATCTCTTGACCTCGTGATCCACCCGCCTTGGCTTCCCAAAGTGCTGGGATTACAGGCTTGAGCCACCGTGCCCGGCCCTAGAATACATTTTTTTAGAGAGGGAATGAGGTCTCTCTGTGTTGCCCAAGCTGGCCTCAAACTCCTGAGCTCAAGCAGTCCTCCTGCCTCAGCCTCCTGAGTAGCTGGGCCTAAGGCATCCACCACTGTGCTCAGCAGAAAACATTTTATTAACTTAAAAATACTTATTTTCCTCTCACTTCAGCATAAACGGTATTTTTGGTCCACTTGCTATTGGAGAATAGTTAACTTTAACAGGCCCATCCAGATTGTTTTATTACGTATTTCAGTTGATAAAAATTTCATAAATTGCTCTTTCTAAGTAAGACATGAACATAAGCAAACTCATAATATTAAGAGTTTTATACAGATACAATTTAAAAGTTCTGTCAAAGAGAATTTTTTTTTTTTTGAGATGGAGTCTGGCTCTATCGACCAGGCTGGAGTGCAGTGATGCAATCTTGGCCCACTGCAACCTCCACCAACCAGGTTCAAGCTATTCTCATGCCTCAGCCTCCTTACTAGCTGGGGTTACAGGCGTGGGCCACCACGCCCAGCTAATTTTTTGTATTTTTAGTAGAGATGGGGTTTCACCATGTTGGCATGTTTCATAGATTAAAAAGTAGGATAAATAAATACAGCAGTGAGAAATAACATTTCAGAAATCAACCACAAGCAGTTTTAAATCATGTTTAAAAATATATTATAATAGAATAGTGATATATTTGAAGAGGGTTAAAGATGGTTCTTTTTTTATTGCTTCTCAGCCTTTTGGCTAAGATCAAGTAAACAGTTCTTTTTCTAATCGTTCTAACTGATTTCATATTCTGCTAATCTACATATTCATTAAAAATAATTTTAAGGCTGGACGCAGTGGCTCATGCCTATAATCCCAGCACTTTGGGAGGCTGAGGTGGGCGGATCATGAGGTCAGGTTTCAAGACCAGCCTGACCAATATGGTGAAACCTTGTCTCTACTAAAAATACTATATGTATATATATATATATATATATATATATATATATATATATATTCTCCTGCTTCAGCCTCCCAAGTCGCTGGGACTGAAGGCTTGTGCCACCATGCCAGGCTAATATATATATATATATATATATATATATATATATATATATATATAGCTTCAACCTCCTTGGGAGGCTGAAGCAGGAGAATCCCTTAAGCCCAGAAGGCAGAGATTGCAGTAGGTTGAGATGACACACTGCACTCCAGCCTGGGCAACAGAGAGAGACTCTGTCTCAGAAAAAAAAAAAAAAAAAAAAAAAGAAAAAGAAAAGAAAAGAAAGAAAGAAAAATTAAATCTCTGTAACAAATATCAGAAATGTCAGTTTCCAGTTGAAATAAAACAATATAATTATGAGTTTTGAAAAAGAAAATTGGCAATTGGCAGAAAATTTCATAATATTCATTGTACTAGGACTCTCCACCTTTTTGATATGACAACTAACATCAGTATTACATTTGTATTAACAATACAATGTAATTTGTATTAACAAAAGACAAGAACGATCTAAACTAAATTGAACAATAAAGTGTCTTTAAGCTTGGAAGCATTAATTTCATAGTAACTAAACTTTTGGTAACCAAGCAATTCTGTATAAAAGCCTTTTAAGCCTGCTCTTTTAAGTTTGTTTTAGTAATATTCTCATTTATAATTAGCAACATATAATTTGTCTTTTAAAATGTTAATTATCTTGTGTAAATTAGAATCTCAAATAATTTTGTTAGACTATTAAATTATTTTAAATCAATTTTAAATATAATTTTCATAAAACAAAATGCACAGACTTAAACTATATGGTTTAAGAGGTTTTAAAAACTGTATACACCAGTGTAATAACCACGCAAATCAAGATATAAAAAAATTTCTATCACCAAGAAAGTAGGTCTGCATCTCTCTGTAGTCCTACTAGGTAACCACTGATCTGTCTCTACCACCATAGGTTAATTTTGCCTGCTTTTTGTCTTGTTTTGTTTTGTTTTTTGAGATGGAGTTTTGCTCTTGTTGCTCAGGCTAGGGTGCAATGGCGCAATCTTGGCTTACTACAACTTCTGCCTCCCAGGGTCAGAGATTCTCCTGCCTCAGCCTCCCAAGTAGCTGGGATTACAGGTGTGCACCACCACACCTGACTAATTTGGTATTTTTAGCAGAGACGAGGTTTCGTCATGTTGATCAGTCTGGTCTCAAACTCCCAACCTCAGGTGATCTGCCCGCCTTGGCCTCCCAAAGTGCTGGGATTACAGGCTTGAGCCACTGTACCCAGCTGCCTGTTTTGGGGCTTGATACAAATGAAATCATTCACTGTAGCCTTTTAAGTTTTCGGTTCTTGCTTTCTTTTGCTTAATACAAGTTTAGGCCTACTTCTGATTCAGAGCTTCTGGTGGCATAGGTTGGACAATAAGTTGTTCCTTAAGAAAAATGGAGTAATGTAAAAAATGTAAAAAAGTGCTTTTTAGCAGTTCATTCATTTTCATTGAGTAACACTCCCCTGTATATTCCTATACAGCACACTTTATGCATTCTCCTGTTGGTGTTGATGGACATTTAGGTTGCCTCCAGTTTTCGACTACTGTGAATTAAGCGGCTCTAAACATTTATGTACAAGTCATTCACCAACATATATTTTTTTTATTTCTCTTAGGTAAATATTTAGAACGGCAATTGCTGATTCCTAGTGTAGGTGAATGCTTACCTCTTTAAAGAATCTCAGAAATTGTTTTTCAATGTGGTCATTTCATTTTGCATTCCCAATGGTAATGTGTAAGAGTTTCATTGGTTCATATCATCTGTTAATACAACACTTAATATATGTCTTTTTGTTTTTGTTTCATCATTTTAGTTAGCAGGAAGTGATATTCTCATCGTGGTTTTATTTTTAATTTCCCTACTGACTGATGACATTATACATCTTTTCAAGTGCTTACCAACCATATTTGTATATTTTTTTCTGAAGTGTCTGTTGAAGACTTTTATCCACATTTAATTGAGTTGTTTTGCTTCATCTTGAATTCTAAGCATTCTTAATAATACTTTTGTTTAAGGGAAAAAAAAATTCCAGTACAAATCAGCACAAGCTCTGAATCAAGAATAGGCCTAAAATCCAGACATGCAATTCTGAAACAACAGGCCTGGAATCAAAGGTAGCTTCTGATGAAGAGGAGATAAATAATGGTATTTTAGACTTCATTAAGACTTGCCATTTTGTAGCTGACCAAAAGGATTGTTCTTTAGTCCCATTTAAAATCAGCGTTTCATCATTTCAAAAAGCCTGCTTCAATCTAAGCAAATCATGATGTGTGAGTCTGCAGTTGATAGCTAGCCCAAGAACTGATTCATTTGCTTACAGGGAACACTTAGAAAATATACAGCTCTCATGTTTTCTAATAAAGGTATTCACATATAATTAGTAGTAATAAATACTGTCAGTGAGTAGTATGAAAAACATGCATACTGCTGTCTTTTGAAAAGTATTAAACCAGATGGCTAAGCATTGTAGGTAAAGGTGTACTTGACTTAGCTATGATTTGATTAAATGTTCCCTGTTCGGATTGGCTTCTCAATCAGTAGCTATTGGTGTAAGTAAAAAGAAGCTGGAAAGGTTCCCTTTCTTGAGGATTTCAGGAAAAGCTTCGTGGCTATTTGGCTGAATATTGCAAATCAGATCAAGAATTGGGAAGTGGTCTGTCTTCGACTTCTCTTGCACTATCCAATTGTATGAGTCCGATTGTCAAGCACAGAGTGCTTGGCTTAGTGGTTTCTGTATAACTTTTCAGGATTAGTGGCGGCATTGAGCTGGTTCATCCACAAGTTTATCTGGTTCTCCATCAAGCTAAGGTCACCATGTCTGCAGAGTGGACACAGTCTTTCTGCTCTCTATTCTCAGCTGTTTCCTCTACTTAGTACTTCTTTCTGTTTTTCTAAGTTAACACATGATATTTTGATATGTTAGACTCAATTAAGACTTGCCATTTTCTATCGGACCAAAACTCTTGGTCTTCTTCAATTAGTATATCAATTATAGGAAAATATTTAAAAAGTCATTTATTCTAAAGCAAAAATTGTAGACCATTAACTGCTTAAGGTACCACTGCAGTTAAAAACCAGAGTTGACCCTTTTCTACCAACTCGCCCTCTTTAATTTCCCCGTATGCTGAATAAGTCAGTAAAGACCCAATAATAGGTCAGTTAGTCCACAAACTTTTGTTGAATATTTACTGTTAGGTACTAGCAGCATTGTTTTAATAAAACAAACATTGTTCCTGCCCTTGTAACACATAAAGTCTGGTAAGAAGGACCTTAAAAATAATTTAAAATAATTCATGAAATAGCTATAAGTATTTCTAATAGTGCAAGGTGACAAATAGTGTTGGAGAGCACAGAAACGGAATGGCAGCACTAACATAGGGAATTAGGGATGATACCCCTGTAAAAGGGGTATTGCAGGTGAGACCTGAAATTAAGGAACTGGTAAGGCAGAAAAAGTAGAGAAGAACATTTCAGATGAAGAAAAACATGTCAGACATCCTCCCAACTCTGGAACCCACGTGACTTTTCCATTGTCTCACCACTATTTCTATTCCTGCCTTCATCTCTTTTTCTAAAGATGACTCCAGTCGCCTCATTACTAGCCTACCTGACAAAGTGTTGAAAGATGTCTTCAGGTAATATTACTGTAATGGCATCATCTCTTCCTAAAAAATCTACAATGACTTCCCTAAAGAAAAATGGTTACATTCCCAAGTTTGGCATTTTTGGCCCTTTTCAATCCTAATCAAACTTACTTTTCTAATCTTATTTTCATGACTTTCCTGCCATACTGATCTATTGACTCTCTTCATCAATACAATTTTATTCTCTGAACTCAGTGCATTTTTCTTATTATTCATTTCACCTAAAATAAGTCTTTAAATTTCATGTAGAGGATGATTTTATTGGCAAATGTATAACAAATTACAGGCCTCTTAGGAGATGCCCATGTTTTTGTTTTCGCTCTTGTTTTTTTCTAAAGCCAGTGATTGCTTTCCAAATAACTACTTTGATGTGCTTACCATTTGGTTATTGAAATAAATCAAAATGTAAATTTTGAGTATGGGAGAGTTTATTGGGCATTTTAGGTGAAGATCAATGTAATTTTTATGTCCAAATGCTTCCAAGAGAATTAGCCAATGGTTGATAGTTCCATTGCCTAAAATAATGACCTAGTATAAATCAATGGGAAAATATATTAAGGCTTGAAATGGCAAGATTTGTTTAAAGAACCTAAAATAGATAGAATATATAAAAGGACACACGGGCAAGGTGGCTCACGCCTGTAATCCCAGCACTTTGGGAAGCCAGGGTAGGCAGATCACAAGACCAAGAGGTTGAGACCATCCTGGCCAACATTGTGAAACCCTGTCTCTACTAAAAACACAAAAATTAGCTGGGCATGGTGATGCACACCTGTAGTCCCAGCTACTCAGGAGACTGAGGCAGGAAGATTGCCTGAACCTGGAAGGCAGAGGTTGCAAGGAGCCAAGACTGTGCCACTGCACTCCGGCCTGATGAGAGGGTTAGACTCCATCTCAAAAAAAAAAGAATATATAAAGATCATGTGATATGACCCTGAGCTTAAGCTTAGCAATAACATTATAGAAACTACAAGAGTGCTTTCTGTTCAGAGCTCACAGAAGGAACAATTTTCTATGGTCCATTGTCACATTAAAATAGAAAGTCAGAGATACTTCAGCACTTCTATCTAAAGAATTTCCAAATATGCTCTAAATTTGTAGAAATGAGCTGGGCCTTGTATGTTACAAAGGTTAAAAAAATTCTTAAGATAGCTATCTGTTATTGTTAGATAAAGAAGTCAATTCTTTTGCCATAGCAAAGTAAAGGAAACAGGATTCTCTTTTCTGAGTTGGGTAGATAGCTGCTGTCCCCAATCTGGTCCTTTCAATTGTCACTAAAATTATGTCACACTTTATAGCCTCGTATATGTCTGGATCACTTATGCTTTCCTTTGAAAACAACACGAAATAGTTTATAAATGTAAGTATCCTTGCTTAATACTTACGGAGCCAAAACATATTTTAGGAAAAATGACACATAGTCAAACTTCTATTCCTAAGTGTGGAATAATCAAAGTTGTATATAGAAATTCAAACTTTCATATAACATTTTGAGTGAAATAAATTTGCATTTATATACATCTATTAATGACGTTTCTGAAAATATGATCCTGGAGAATTAAGAGAATGGGGAGTTGCTGTTCAACAGGTATAAAATTTCAGTTATGCAAGATGATTAAGTTCTAGAGATCTGCTGTACAACACCGTGCTTAGAGTTAATATTGCATTGTGAGCTGGGAGCAGTGGCTTATGCCTATAATCCCAGCACTTTGGGTAGTCAAGGCAGGTAGATCACTGGAGGTCAGGAGTTCAAGACCAGCCTGCCCAACATGGTGAATCCTCATCTCTACTAAAAAACAAAATATTAGCCAGGTGTGGTGATAGGTCCCTATAATCCCAGCTACTCATGAGGCTGGTTAATTACCTGACTAATTTTTTTTTTTAATTTTAATTTTCATTTTTAATAGACATGGGGTTTCACCATGTTGGCCAGGCTGGACTCAAACTCCTGATCTCAAGTGATCTGCCCGCCTAGGGCTCCCAAAGTGCTAGGATTACAGACATGAGCCATCGAGCCTGGCCATAACTATTCTTTTCTTTTCTTTTCTTAGATGGAGTCTCGCACTGTCGCCCAGGCTGTAGTGTAGTGGTGCGATCTTGGCTCACTCCAATCTCTGCCTCCTGGGTTCAAGCAATTCTCCTGTCTCAGCCTCCTGAGTAGCTGAGACTAAAGGCATGCACCACCACGCCCAGCTAATTTTTTTTTGTACTTTTAGTAGAGACAGAGCTTCAACATGTTGGCCAGGATGGTCTTGAACTCCTGACCTCGTGATCCGCCCACCTTGGCCTCCCAAAGTGCTGCGATTACAGGCATGAGCCACCGCACCAGGCCTGTAACTATTTCTTAAAAATGGCTTTTAAAATTAGTTCTTTCTAAAGTGAAATAAACATATACGTATTTGTGAAAATAGTATTTAAGTGGGTTTTAATTTGCTCACAGTACAGAAGTTTTCCTCATTTATAAACCTCTTTCTATTAAAAGAAAGGATGAAAAATTTAGTAATGTAAAAGTTTCTGGCATAAAATTCTGTATCACAGAAGCCAGAACATTTAGGCCGAGGTTGCAGACCCAGGCACTAACTTGCTGATCTTGATACTAACTCTGCCACACTCTGGCCATGTGACCTGGAAGAATTAGTTAACTATTCTGTGCCTCAGTTGCTGCAGCAGTAAAATGGCGAGTATAAACAGCACTTACAGATGTTTGCGGGGATGAATAAGATTATATAGATAACATATAGAGAGTACTGTTAGGCACACATTGAGTGCCCAATAAATGTTAGCTATAATCTATTTTATCACTATCGCAATAGAACTACAGAATTTTCAAAATTTCCCAAAGTTTTATTCTATGGAGAGAAGTCCCTTTGAAAGAACTGAAATTTCCTGAATTTGAAACACTAGACTAGAAAAACAAAGTAAAACAAAACAGAAAAAGCCTGTTTTTGTATTTTGTTGTGTTTTGCTTTGCTTTGCTAAAGGACTGTTGGAACACCAGGTGGTTCCGTCAAGTTTTTATTCTTTTGTGTTCAAAAGAAGAGGAAGGAAAACAAGGTTATACATTGGCACTGGAGACACTTTTTTCCCTAAAGTGTTTAGAGGCCTAGAATGTAGCTAATAACTTATAAAGCCCCAACTGTATTTCCTGGTTACTAATAAAATTCATTTCTATTTCATTTCTGAGCCAGGAAGGCAGACACAAGTTATAGGTAAAGGTCAGTGCTTTAACTGACCTATGGTAGTCAATAACCAGTCTTTCCTAAGTCAATTACTAATTTAGAGACGACTGTGTTCCTTGTCTCTTCTCCTAAGCCGGTATACTGCAAGTCAACAGAGATAATGGTTTCAGCAGCCAAACACTAGGGCGAGGAAATGCTTACTGTCTGCTTCCTCTGTTAGATGCAAACTACATAGGAAAGCCACCTTCCGGCTCACACAGGGCAAAGAGGACCCTGGCATTGCCACAGCTGTCACTGGCCTTTTCTGTTTAAATCAGAATTGAATGGAAACCAAAACTATTGAGACCTCCCTACCCACCTGTGATTAAATGAGCCAAATGAGTGGCAAAGAGGCAGATGGCCCTAGAGTTAATGAGATTCTTGCAAGCCCACAATTCTGTTGAAATAAAATTTTACCACCTCAGTTTTCAGTACAAAATTGTGCCAACTGAACCTGCCAACAGTTTTCTCCACAATGGCAACCCTTAATCTCACAAGGGTCCATTGTCAGAGGACAGCCTTCATGTCTAAGAGTGTTCAAGATAATTTTGAATTTTGTAAGGGTCTGGGATTGCTATGACTCCCTGTATACCAGAACTTTCTTTTCATATATTGATCACTTCAAGCATCCATTGTTTTTTTTTTTCTTTTTCTTTTTCTTTCTTTTTTTTTTTTTTCTTTTTTTTTGAGATGGCATTTTGCTCTTGTTGCCCACACTGGAGTGCAATGGTGCAATCTCGGCTCACTGCAACCTCTGTCTCCCAGGTTCAAGCAATTCTCCTGTCTCAGCCTCCCAAGTAGCTGTGATCACAGGCATATATGCCACTATGCCCAGCTAATTTTGTATTTTTAGGAGAGACAGGGTTTCTCCATGTTGGTCAGGCTGGTCTAGAACTCCCTACCTCAAGTGATCTGCCCACCTCTGCCTCCCAAAGTGCTGGGATTACAGGTGTGAGCCACTGCACCAGCCACATCGAAGTTTTCCTAGCAGTTTATTCCTAAACCGATATCCTGACTACAGTTAAGTGTCCTAAAAAATGAATGATTACATTTATAGCTATTTTCTTTATACCTTCATCTATATCTCTAAGTATTATTCTGATTAGACTTCCTGCTTTAAAACTTCATCAGCTCACTCAGGTAGAAGTCACCCTGCATTCTGTACTCTTTTGGATTTTGAGTCCCTTTGAATTGCCACTGAGCATATGACTTACCTCTCCCCGTTTCCATTTCTATTTATTTTTTGGCACTTTGACCTGAGTATTTTTCTCCTCCTCCTCATTTACAGCGTATCTCCATTGCACTTCTGGCCAACTTCCATAGCACATTTTCTTCCTTCTGTAGCTAAATCTAAATCTGCAGCTGTTTTAATATGGCATCTGTGGTTAATTTTTAGTACAATATTGCACATATTGAATGGCAGTAATGCCCAGTGCTACTGCAATATTATGCAAGACTTCAAATGAATGGAACCTATTAACTCATTGTAAACTCATGCATTATGAACACGGTGTAGCACTTGCCTGGAACATACAGTACCTGTATGGAGAAACTACAGGTTCCTTCAATGACTTAAGAAGTGAGGACATGGAGCACATTGCATCACCTTCCTGCTGCTGCAGTGTTCTACAATTTCCTGACTTACTTGCTCTCAAAGTTGCATCAAAAGAACAAAGAGAAAATGAAATCCGCAGGAAGCTCCCAAAGGCTGCCTATTTGGCTTAGCTATCTGTTCATTTTTCTAGGTTATGAGATTGCTCTTGGTAACTTCTGACAACATGAGAACACTTCTCTCACCTGTAATGGTGAGACAAGGGGCTCCATACACACAGCATTAGATAGATGAGAATTCTGTGAAAAAGGATAAGCCATCCAATAAACTAGCACAGACCAAGATCTTAAAATAAATACATTTGCATTCTGGCAGTTTGAACAGCAGAGTTATTTGGAAGAATGGCACTAAAGAGAATGAGCCCCTTTTAGGGCAGCCAAGAGCTAGATTTTGCTAGTTAAGCATTTAAAGTAAAACAGAGGCCAATTGGAATCATCATTTTGTACTGGAAAAAAAAAAAGAAAGAAAGAAATTCAGGCTTTGGAGTCAAACAGAATCAGTTTCAAATACCAGCCTTGCCCCTCAGTAGTTGAGTGACTCAAGCAAGTTACCTAACTTCTCTAAATCTCAGTTTTTTCGCCTGTAACCAAAGAGAGTGCATTCTTTATGCACTTCTTGAGAAGGTAATTCGATGTAAAGCACCCAGGACAATGTCTAATGCATAGCAGTTACTTAAATTTTTTAAAGGTGACATGCAAACATAATTATAGCAGGCTTTGGCAGGAAGAACTATAAAATGCTGTCTTAAGAACAAAAGAGTAGGTGCTGAAATCAAACAAAGACAATTGAAATAGAAAAAACTGTTCACCTTGTGATGTGATATAAAATGGAATAAAAGAGATCAATGAATAGATAAGGTCAGATGGCAAAAGATAGGCTGAGTAATAAGACGAGTTAAGGAATAATAAAAGGTGAGAGAAAAGAAAAGTAGCAAATAGATTAAAATGTCCAAAGGCAGGTATGAACGGAACCTCGCCTTTCCAGTAAGATATGATTAGGACATTAGGGACCCTAGGAAAGAAGCTGAAGACCTTCAGTTGACCTGCTAGGAAGAAAGACAGGGAGAAAGCATAAGACCCCAGGGAGACAACGCAAGCTACATCTTAAGCAGTCTGTCTGCAGAGCGCTTGAGCCTTCCAGCTCTGAAGGCGCCCTTGGCTCAGGCAGCAGTAAAGGAAGTGCACTAATGAGCAGAAGGGCAGGGTGCTGAGCGCAGCGACTGCCAAACTTCCTGGTCAAGCAGGGGTTTTTTGATTTCATAAATCAATTACAATGTGCTGTATTGATTTCTCAAAGTCAGCAGGACTTAAAAAGTTAATGAGCAAAATATTTTTTTATTATTTTTGAAAACACTGCAGTGTCTACAGCTTAGCACATTCAGAAGAAAGACAAATGGAGGCTTTGGCTGCCGCAGATTTCAGTCCATCCTAGCCCCCTCCCAGCCGTGTTCCTCATCTCAGCATCAGCAAAGAATCAGGAGCTGGCATAAGATCCCGGTGCATTATGCCAACAAATCTCGCCCTGGTATCTGAAGCAGGGACAGCCCCAGCTAATGTGACTGTGTTTAGGCACTACTGAATTTTGTACGGGTGCCCAGGCTTCTCCAGATGGAGCAAGCAAGAAACAGAACGAGAAACCCACCTGACCAAGGATATAAAATACAGAAGGACTGCATTTGTGATTGTGGTGCTTAATAAGCAGTCGCAGCCCTCTTCTTCCCAACCGTAGTAACATCGAAACTGGGGTTTTTATTGAGCTATTTATTTTGTACAAAACCAAAAATAAGAAAATTGCTAAAGAGTTTATTCTGCCACTCAACCCCTAGCCCAATGCCAACAGCATCAGAAATGACCGTAGGTGGAGGGAGGCATAGATGGTTTAGTCTTTTTCCACAGCAAAGTAAGTTATCCCACGCATACAGTTTTTAGGAAGAAAAATGCATAGTGGGAGATAAATACATTCTGGTAAAATTTTACTCTTAAAATGTACTACCTGTTAAAAATGTACTGTTCTAGGACTGTAAAATAATTAATGTTCAAAATAATAGTTAACGTTTTAGCACTTACTAGGTGCTAGGCTCTGTGCTGAGTCCTTTGCATACACTATGTCTTTTAATTCTTAGAACAATGGTGGTAGATACTATTATTGTCTCAATTTTATAGTTGATGATAATTGGGGCTTAGGTAGGCTAAATATCTCCTGCGTGTCATGTGGTAAGTGACATTATGAAGTCTCGTCTGTTTATACTAGAGCCTGTGTTCATTTCATCGGTAAATAGTTATTGAGCACCTAACACATGCCAGGCACTATTTTAGGAGTCATCCACTACAAAAAAAATCACTTTTTTTTTTTTCGATGGAATCTTGCTCTGTCACCCAGGCTGGAGTGCAGTGGCGTGATCTCAGCACATTGCAACCTCTGCCTCCTGGGTTCAAGTAATTCTCCTGCCTCAACCTCCCGACTAACTGGGACTACAGGCACCTGCCACCATGCCTAGCTAAGTTTTTATATTTTAGTAGAGACAGGGTTTCACCACATTGGCCAGGCTGGTCTCAAACTCCTGACCTCATGACCCACCCACCTTAGTCTCCCAAACTGCTGGGATTACAGGCATGAGCCTCTGCACCTGGCCCCCCCAAAAATACTTTTTAAATCAAGATAATGTATTTACCAGAAATGAAACTATTTCAAGGAATAATGACATTCTTTGAGAATGTGATTTCACTTATTGTCAGGATTGAGAACCAAAAATCAAGAAGAGAGTTGATCAACTGGCTAAAGGGAAACTAAGAATACCAAACGTTACTCTGAATATGTGAATGCAGCAAATTAGAGTGATGGAAGAACAAAAGGAAGGTAAAAAGTCTAAGGAGTTAAGTTTTTCTTGTAGAGAGGAGGAAGATAAAATGGACCAAATGTAAATATGAAAGGAAGGGTGATTACTAAAAGTGATACTAAAGAAATTTGTGTTTCTTAGGAAGTCATTTTGTCTCACAAACCCAACAAAGCCATATGGATAGATTAAAAAATAAACTGCTATAAAAACCTGATTTTCAAAATAACTCTCAATAAGTTCATGATTCCTTTTAATATTATTAGGGTAATTAGTAAATATAGCCTGCAGAGAAGAGGGTAATTAAGATTACTCTCTTAACAATTTATTCCTTTATGCTTTTTTTCCCTGCATATACTTAATGACTAAAGTCATACTTAAATGACTTAAGAAAATGTGCTACAAATAAAGGAAAATGAAAATTTAAATAATTTATTTTTGGTAATTTTCCTTTCACTTTCACAAAACACACAGACAAACAAAATTATGTAAAGACATTCCATACAAAGCATTGCCTTTTACTGACACACATTCGTTGCTCTGTTTTTGCGCTCTTTTTTTTAAGTACAAGAACATTAATTCAAGGTAGGTGATCCGGCACCTGCCTAGATCCTATGTGCATTTCTTACAATCCTTTCTCTTCTTCTCTACTCTTGAGCCAAAATATTTCAGTTCTACAAACATACAGAGCTCAGCCCTGCCTATGTTTCTTTGTCTTAGATCTTTCCTTTGTCTAGAATGTTCATTCCTAGATATTTTCCTTATGGTGGCCTTCTGTAAGACTAACATCATCAAATACTTTGTCACAGAGGCATTTCCTACCACCTTTACCAATCATGGGTGAGTAAAATCAAATTATGTACTCACACAGTTTATTTAGTAAAGGGGTGATTTATAGTAATATAGTGATTATTTATTATTAGAAAGTTTAATAATATGATAGCAGATACAATGTAGAATTCTGCACTATAAGAGCCGTGAAGTGGTTACCAAGGGTGAGAGAATAAAGGAACAGTTCCTACAGCTCAGAACATGAAAACATCGGAGAGGGTTGCCCAACAGAAACTTGCCCAACAGGAACTTGGCCTTGGGTGGAGAAAAGTACTGCCAATCAGTGGGGAGCTGGCAGAGAGGATCCAGGGGAAAGTATACTGAGCCCTCTTCCTCCCTCCCCTCATTCTCAAACCTTCTGCAGATGTTTCCCAATGATCAAACACAACAAAAAGCCCGTAGTAAGGCAGACCAATGATATAGTCCATAAAGTCTGGCCTTCTGGACTGTAAAGCCGCATGAGGACAGGCAAAGAGCAGACCAGGAGGGGTAAGTGGAAATAATCAGCAAGCACCCAATCCCGTTACCCCGAGTCACTTCCTACCACGTTCTTTCTTTTAACTATTTGCGTTGCACTTACAATTCGGATATTTTATTTTTAGTTTGTGTATCTGTTTAAATAACTATAAATTCCAGATTTGCCCATCTGGTGAATCAGTATGCCCTAGAGACTACATCAGTGCCTGCATATGTTAGATATAAGTACTTGTTGGATTAATTAAAATAGCAAGACTGCCAGGCATGGTGGCTCATGCCTGTAATCCCAACACTTTGGGAAGCCAAGGTGGGCAGATGACTTGGGGCCAGGAGTTCGAGACCAGCCTGTCCAATATGAAATCCCATCTCTATTAAAATACAAAAATTAGCCAGGCATGGTGGCACGTACCTGTAGTCCCAACAGTTCTGGAGGCTGAGGCAGGAGAAACGCTTGAAGCCAGTAAGCAGAGGTTGTAGTAAGCCAAGATTGCACCACTGCCCTCCAGCCTGAGTGACAGAGCAAGACTCCATTTCAAAGATATAAAATAAAATAGAATAGCATGACTTCTGTGATTAAAAACAACACACTGAAAAAACTAATCATTAATGAGGAGATACTATAGAGTTTATAGGAGGATGATATAAAATGATACCTCATTTTACCCAAAAAGAATTTCAGAATGAATCAACCATAATCAACTATACCTTGTAAGTCAACTTTTACAACTCCATGGCTATTGGGCTAATCATGTTGATTTATCGTATCTAGCAAAATGGAGATCATACTACCTATTTGCAGTTAACACGGCAGTTAAATAACACATATGATAGTCAAATGTCCCCATTCATTAACTTATTCATTTAACAGATATTTATGGAACACCTACTATGGCATTATAGTAGGCACTGTAAATACAGCAGTGCATCAAATAGCCAAAAGTCACTGTCCTCATGAAGTTTATATTTGAATAAGGAGTCAAGGTCATGTGGTCAGAATAGGCCTCACTAATAAGCTGATATATGAGCCAAGATCTGAAGGAAGCAAGGAAAAACCAAGCAGATTTAGAAGATTATCTGGACCGTAAGAATAGCAAGTACAGAAGCCCCGACATGAAGTCCTTTTAGCACTGTAGAGGAGAGCAAGCAGGCAAAGTTGTCTAGAGCCAAGTGTGTAGGTTTTGAAACATGGACACAGGGCAGGACTAATAACAGAGGGAAGCAGAGTATGTTGTAAGGACTTAACTTTTCCTCTGAATGAAACAGGTGGCCTCAAAGTGACACATGACATGACCTGACTCAGACTGTAAGCAGGGAGCAAGGCAGAATTACAGAGACAGTTATGAGTATCACGTGGATTCAGGTGAGAGATGACAGAGTCTGTGGATTTATATTTGAAGGTAAAGGTGAAATGATTTCTTGATGATAGAACGTAGGGCTAAAGAATCAGAAAGGAGTCACAAGATGTTGAGGTTAGGGGTCTCAGCAATCAAAAATGCTCAGGAAGACTTTGTTATTTGTTGTTTAATATTTTTTCCAGTTGACTTTGAAAAACAAAGGCTCATCCAGTTGTTTTTTACCTGACTGCCATGAAAATTCATCCAGTTACTACTGTCTCATTGCCATGAAGCATTGAGGAAATGTCTGGTCCTTAAATTTTGTGTAGTTAACATCGGAACACCATTTTTCCATTCAAAGACTTACCATTACACTTTAAACATAGAATACTGAACATAAGGTAAGAAGCTGGCAAAATAAAAATTATGAACTACTTCATTTCTATGAATTTTGCTCATGATAACTAAATTTGGATAAATTTTACAAAGCTGGATTTTGATCCAGATTTAAGATTTAAACAGTGGCTTTACAATTTATGTTCATTTGCAATGAATTAAAGGAACTCCTTTTTATGCAGAAGGTTTTAAAAAATCAGGTTATTGTATTTTTTAAATGGTCTTTTAAAAAATTTCTATCATAACAAATGTAGGTTACCAAATTATAAGGAATTAGAATATAATCACATGCTTTAGTATCAAAACTTTATTTAATATAATGTAGTCTTCGGTCAATGATTTATTATTCTTTAAGATGGGAGAGACTGTGTAGTATCCTGAAGGAACACAGGCTTTGAAGACAGAAACTAAACTCAAATTTCCAATTCCTCTGTAATTTCCTGGCATTATAAACTTGGATCAGGTTTCCTAATCTTCAAACTCAAGTTTTTTCATTGATTTAAAAATTCTCCCCAAAATAAAACTACCTCACAGTATCATTGAGAAGATTATATTCAAGTTTTCTGCTTGTTTGAATTTAGCTTATTTGGACTTTACTAATTTAATAGAGATTATGATTTTGGTAGAAATCCATCAAAACAACATTTACGCCAAGACAATGATTTTCTAGCTATTACATAAATACTCATCTAAAGTTAAAGTATATATCTTTTATTGACATTCCACAAACTCACAGTCATTCTTACTGAGTTGAAAAGCTCCGAATTCTGGGTATTGTGTGTTTTTTTTTTTTTAGTTGTCATTGTGACAATTTTATTCTAAACATAAATCTATTTTTGGGCCAGCATGCAGTATTTTATATAGTATGGCAAAGAAGTTGATATTTTTTTTGTGAAATACTACGTTATGTCAGTGCTTCTGACTGCAAACACTAACAGTTCATGTTTAAAACCTTTCAGAACATTCTGCAGTCTGAGTAGGTCCTCTCTCAATACTAGAAACTAAAATGAGGCCACAGCTAAGAAGAAAGGAGGCGGGTGCAATTTTTTCCCTACTTAGTCTTGTTCGCTAAAATAATACTTACAATCGATAGATCATAATAAACGTCTTTCCTGAAACTCTGCCCTCCACCCTGTTTCTCTCAACCCTACACACACACATTTAAATACACCGGGTTCCTCTATTTGCTCCGCCACTCACTGAAGGATCATCTTCTCCTTCATTTCCTTACACAACCAGGTGCTCCCTGGGCTTTGTTCCTCAATGTTTCCTTTCACTTAAAAAAAAATTCCCTTTACAAACTAGGCTGGGCACGGTGGTTCACACCTGTAATCCCAGCACTTTGAGAGGCCAAAACAGGCAGATCATGAGGTCAAGAGATTGAAACCATCCTAGTCAACATGACGAAACTCCTTCTCTACTAAAAATACAAAAATCAGCTAGGTGTGGTAATGCGTGCCTATAGTCCCAGCTACTCAGGTGGCTGAGGCAGGAGAATCACTTGAACCCATGAGGCAGAGGTTGCAATGAGTCAAAATCATACCACTGCACTCCAGTCTGGGTGACAGAGCAAGACTCCATCTAAAAAAAAAAAAAAATTCCCTTTACATTCCCCTCCCTTTTATCAGTCTTGTTACATCTCATAGCAAGAAAATGTATTTTTTTATTTCCTGCATTTCCTGGAAATTGTATCTTCTTTCCTTGGATGGCTCTTGTTTAGCAGCAAGACATGAAGTCAGATTTGGAGTAAATAATCTCTTTGAAAGTGACGCCAAGGCCTTATTCCTCCTCTTTCTCCCATTGGCTGTAGCAGAGTGCCCTCCTAGGGCTCTATATTTAACTCTTGAATTAATCAACTGTTATTTTAGAATACAGCATAAAGTTCTCACATACTTAATATATATCAACTTATTCCCTAAAAGTTCACAGAAACAAGCATTGTGGCAGAGGAAAATTTATTGAAAAATATTGTTCCAAAATCTTGCTTTCTGATTACATTTGTATGTGTAACAGAATTAGACTACTCTAATAGGTGAATTCATTTTTACTTCATTGCGGAATAAAATGAGTGCTGCAGAGGCCACACTATGGTTTGATTGTCATATACGTTTGGTTACGTGGTTTAGTTCAGACATGTTTGATACATGTATGAACTCAAATGTCCGTGTTAGTTGACAAACAAAAGGAGTGGGTAAAGAGATGTATATACATACTGAAATAATTTTTTCTATATATGAGTAAATAGCTTATCTAACATAACAGTCTTTACAAAATAAGACTACTTATTTAAATTTTAAAAGAATTTACCTCTAGATTGGTTTTTGAGTGAATTTCCTCAGAAAATTCATTTTCATGGCACAGAGGATTATCATACTTGGCTGCTGGTCTGAGCTCACCCAGGAAACAGAGTCGAGTGCTTTTATTATCCACGAGAGTATAAGATCTCAAAGAACAGAAATTACACTATGATTATTTAGCGGCAGTAGGACTTAACACAGTTCCTGGCATTTCGTGTTTAAGAAATATTTGTTGAACTTCATTACAAAATTAAGATAGCCACCTCAATATCTTTGTTTATATGCATATTTTCAGGCATATTTATATTATACAAAGAAAAACACAACTCTAATCCTTGCATAAAACCGATAAGAAGCTCATCTCACTATGAGATGATGGGTTGGAGAAGTCTTCATTTTCTTTAAGAGTTTACACTCAAGCTTGTCAGTAGACATCATTAAGCTGTTAGCAGATTCCTTCTCTTGCCCAGTTGAATCTGCTTCATGAACCAAGTCAGGTTCTCTCCCATGGGAAAAAATCATGATGTGTGGCCAGCGTGTCCTATTGCCTCCTGACATCCACAGCAGCCACTCAACACTGTAGGGCTGTGGCCAGGTGAGGGGACTTTAAAACTGTAGTGCTACCCTTTGAAACTACCACAGTTCTCCTCTATTCTGAATTAACCACATCTTTGTTTCCATTTAAATAAGAAAGAAGCACAGAGGGTTAACTCACCCATTATTGAACATATTTTGCATATGGGATTTCTAATCACTGTATTATTCTAGGGATGTTTGCAGATGGACCCTATTTAGATTTTTTTTTTTAACGTGGATGCCTAGAGAATCATGGGAAAAACTAGAAATTGTCTAATTCTAGTCTAATACCCACATTTAGCATTCAAGGTAACTGAGAAATAAAGAGGTCACATGTTGCTCAAGATGACTCAGCAAGTTAGCAGTCAATGTAGACCAGATAAGTGTCCTTTTCTCTACACCACGTGGATAATGGATGTTTATAGCAAAGCTAATATTGAACTGTTTGAAATTCATTTGGATAATCGGGAATTTTATGTCTCCCTACATGATAATATTCATAAATTGAATTATGTAACCAAAATCTGTCCTTTACCAACCCACATATCCTATTCAAGGAGGTAAAATGTGACTAGAATCATGGACATCTTTAGCATGTCAATTTCAGTAGATCAAGTAGAACTCTAGTTAATTTGTTTTGAACAGTGGGGCAAGAAAAGCATCATTATTCCTAGGAACATTTAACACTGTTTGAGTAATCATAATGGCATATATTGAACATTTTGTTGTTACAAATATCTGCTAATGATGGAAATGTATTTGCTGGTGGTACAAGTCTTACAAGATACCCTGCAGAAGAACCTTCAGAAAATAATCTCTGACCTTGAAGAACAGATATTTTAAAAACACACAACACAGGGGTTTTGTACATGAACAGCACTTTGGAGTTCTTCCAACTTTTCAAACATTCAGTGAAGTAAAAATGTCATTAGGCCAAGTTTTCTAAATTTTTATATTTGAAATTAATATAATTTGAGGGAAGTTATTTAAATGGTCTGCACGTTACTTATCCAGACATATATTTCTAAGTACCAATGTTTAGGAACTAGTTTGCTTTTCTGAAATAATATTTAAAATAATCCTTTTAAAAATTAAAGGATATTTTATCAACATTAATAGCCTATCTCAGAAAATTGTATTAACACTAAATCACAGGTAACATCATCACATTTTATCTCTATTTATTTTTGATTTTTGAAGTAGTTTAAAAGGGTATATTTGAACATTACAAAGTAACATTAAAAAATAACACTTTGTAGACTCTATGAAAACAAAGCATTTTATCCATCATTTAGTAACATTTGTCAGAGCTCTGTGCTGTTTAAACTTTATAAACTGTAACACAACTAGAATATTTTCTAGTCTCTTCTATATAGTAACCTCAAATACTTTTATTTAATCAGCTCTGATTATTTTATACCAAATAAACCTCATTCTAGAAAAGAAGGCCATCTATTCACAACTCCTGTTGGCCATTGACCTTCATACCTCCTCTCTCAGGGTTCTCTCTTGGGTCTTCTTTCACTGTGCATGTTCTGTGGTTGATTTGATCCAGTCACTCTGCAGCAAACATCCTTGTATGTCTCTTTGTGAACGTCAACAATTAGGATATGGACTTCCTCAGCTTTACCAGACGCTGCACAAATTGCTCTCCAAAGAACTGATATCAATTTATATTCCAACCAGCAGTGAATGAAAGTTTCAGTTTCTGTACCTTCTAGACATATATATTGCCATACTTTAATTTTTATCATCTAATGGCTGTGAGATGTAATCGTATCATTGATTTAATTTGTATTTCCCTAATCACTGGTGAAGCTAAGCATCTTTTTACGTTTATTTGCCCTTTGGTTTTCCACTTCTGTAAATTGACTCTTGATATCCTTTGCTGACTTGTTGTTCCTTTGAGCTTCTCCCTCCTTCTCCTTTTCCTATGATTTCTTCTCCTTCCCTCTTCCTCCTCTAATTCTCCTCCTCCTTCTTCTTCCCAGTTCTTATATTATCTGAATAAAAATTCCTTGTCAGTTCTAGGAATACAAATTTTATGCAATATAAATATGTTCTTCCAGTTTGTGGCTTGTCCTTTACTTTTTTTAATGGCAACAGAAATTTAAATTCTAATGAACACATTTATCACTCTTTTCATTTAACACTTAATGCCTCAGTTGAACATCTTTATCCCAGAGTTAAACAACTATTTTCTTAAAAGTATTTATCACAATTTTAACATTTTGTTGATCATATTTAAGTCTTTAATCAATCTGTTGTTTATATTTGCTCATAATGTGAAGCAGGTGTTAAAAATGCGTGCTTTGAATGAAGAGATCCCCCCAAACAGGCTTTGTGTGAGCAACATGGCTGTTTATTCACCTGGGTGCAGGTGGGCTAAGACCGAAAACAGCGTTAGCAAAGGGCGGTGGGATAGGAGTTTTTATAGGTTTGGGGTCGGCAGTGGAAAGTTACAGAATAAGATCAGTTACAGTGGTGTGGGTAGAGGCAAGGAGTATACATTACCATAAGTTCAGTTACAATGGCGGGTGGGGTAAGAGCAGTTAAAATGGTAGGGTGAGGCAGGGAGTATTCACATTATAAACTGAGGCCAGGCAGAGGACTTTAGACTTTCTGGGTCAGGGTTTGTACATGGACACCTGACAGCAGGAATCTAACCTTATGTTTTCCTTATAGATACTTCTCATTTATTAATCAATCCACAAATTCCTCCCCCTTACCAATTTTAATGCCTTTTTAGCGATACAACAAGGCTCTTATGAGTGAGGATTGCTTTGAAGCTCTCTATCCTCCTCAATTTGACCATTTTTCTATCCCTGTGCCATTATTCTACTGCTTGAATTGTTATAGCTTTATAATATTTTCTATTGGTGTTTCAGTTATTTATTGCTGCAAAACAAAACAGTAGAGGTTTTCTAAAAATCATTATTTTCCATGATTTTGTGGACAACTATAAAATTATGTTTCCCATGGTATCAGCCGAGGCACTGGGACAATCATGAGGTCCAAAATAGCCTCATTCATATGATTGACTACCACAGTGCTAGCTGACAAATGGGAGCTCAACTGGGGTTTTCAATTAGAGCTTTTGTTTTCCTCCATGTGGGTATCTTTATGCGGCTATTTGAGCTTTGGAAAGCACAACAGATGGAATCCAAAAAGAAATATTCCAAAAAGCAAAGGCAGAAGTTGTAGATATCTAGCCTCAGAAATCACTCAAAGCCACCACTGTCTTATTTTATTGCTACAAGTAGATTAAAAGAAGGTAAAGTAGACTGCACCTCTTGATGGGGGAGTGGCAATGTCACATTTCTAAAAAGCACGTGGGAAGGAAAATAGTGTTGTGATTATCTTTGGAAATCACAATCTATTGCATTCTGGCAGGACAAGCTTTATCATTTCATTATGCTTCTTCAACATCATTTTGGACCTTTTTCCTTCCAACTATGAATCTATAAATTTTAGAGTTAACTTTTCTGGATCCATCCAAATTTTTTAATGTGATTTTGAGTGCACTTTCAGATAACATTCTTCCACAAATGTTTCTCTTTTTTTTTGAGATAGAGTTTCACTCGTGTTACCCAGGCTGGAGTGCAATGGTGTGATCTCAGCTCACCGTAACCTCCGCCTCCTGATTTCAAGCAATTCTCCTGCCTCAGCCTCCCGAGTAGCTGGGACTATAGGCACATGCCACCATGCCCAGCTAATTTTTGTATTTTTAGTAGAGAAGGGGTTTCACCATGTTGACGAGGATGGTCTTGATCTCTTGACCTCGTGATCCACCCACTTTGGCCTCCCAAAGTGCTGGGATTATAGGCGTGAGCCACCACGCCCAGCCAAATGTTTCTTGAGTACCTACTATGCTCTTGCACTACTGATACGTAAACAAACAAGCAAAAAAAAAAAAAAAAAAAAAAAAAAAAAAAAACAGACAAAACCTCCATCTCTCATTGATTCTCTATTTCAGATTATGTGGAAAAAATAAAAATATTTATGACCTTCGGTCTTCTAATAAATAAATATATTTTGTTTATCAAATCTGGTTAGGTCTTTTATGCCCTTCATCTAAGCTTTATAATTTCTTCTTATACATTTCTATAAGACCTCTCTTATCTGACTCATACAGTTCTTTGTCTTGTTTCTTGTGATATTTAAACTAAGATCTTTGGGATAAAGCTCTGTATCTTCTGATCACACCAAGTACATTGCCAGATATAGCAGGACAATGCAACTTGGTGAACAGACTGAATAAAAACCGAAGTAAAAAGTTTAATTTTCCATTTGTAAATATTAGTCATGGCAGATCAAACTATCTTAATACCATTCATGTAGTAAGTGAGATGGCATCACTCTATGCTTATAGAGGGTCCCTTGTATAAAAGCTAGTAAGTAATATAAAGGAGCAACTACCCAGTTACTCCAATGGTTAAAAGGAAAAGATGAAAAGAAAAAACAAGGAAGAAAGGAAAATGCTCTCCAAGCTTTATATGGACATTTAACAGACATTTAAAGTGGTTAAAAATGGGTTTGCTTAGCCTTTGTTAATCACACCTTTGGCTAATAACTTTGAAACTTGCTTTTCCATTAAGTACAGTGTAGAACAAATTAGCTCACTTAATAAATGGAATGAAGCTCAGTGTGAGTCTCTTTAAAAGCAGAAGACTATTCCTATTTCATCCCTCAATTACCAAATATCTACAATTCCTAGTTTTACATCTTTTAAAGTAGGAAAAGAGTAGTTGAAGTAATGTTATGATAGCAAATGATATATAAATACCATAAGTACAAGGATACCTAAGAATCATTATTTCAATTCTTTACTCTCATAATGGGCAGATCTGACACTGAAAATTGCTGACAAAATCATGACTTTACACAAAACAGAATTTTTAACATTTCATGTTGTAATAAAGATAAGGAATAGCCTGATCACTATTTCACTATATTCAATACTATTTATAGTATACAGCTGCAAGTCTTTGTATATCTAAGAATTATTGTGAAGCAGTTTTACAAAACATCAGTCCTTTTAGAATTTCCATACATTGTATAAGTAATTTAAAATCTGTTGAAATGTTACCATATAAGAGGTAAAACTAGGAAACCAGAATGCAACACATGGAAAACATGGGCTCAGCTAATACCACAACACATGCTACGATGGAACTCTCCACAGGTCTATCTTCCTGCTGCTTCTGTCCTGGTATTTCCCAAGGTCTGCGGCTTCCCATTCCAAGTGCATGCTAAATACTCCTAAATCTAGCTCTCTAGCCCAAGATTTATTACTTGAGCAACAGACTCATGTTTCCAATTCCTCCGAGGTTTCATTGCTTGAATATCACAGAAATACTGCATACTCCGTAATCTCAGACATAACCTGTGATTTCTATACTCACCTCCTTTTGTATTTCTATCTCAGTGAATAGAACCACCAGGCACCCAGACCTCTGTGACAGAAACTTGGATGTCATTGAAGACATTTTTCCTTCTCTCTTACTTCTCAGATGAAACTGATTACCAAGTCCTGAGAGTTACACAGGATCTCATCCTTTTATGTCTGGCCAGTTTCCTCTTCTTCATGCCCACTGCCATAGGCTTGATTCAAGTCCTCACTATCACCTACATGACCCATGGTAGCAGTCAGCTAGCTGGACCCCCTGCTTCTAGATGTACCTCTTTTAATCCATTCTCCAAACATTCACCAAATGATCTTTTCAAAATGCAAAGCAGATAAAATTATCCATATTCACCCGTTGAATACATTTCAAAGTTTACCAATATTCTCGCAGGATACATTGCAAATCCTTAAAATATTACCTGGTTCTTGTCTACATCTCTCTATTTTTTTTATTAGCTTCTGGTCCTTTCTTTATCTGCCACCTATCTGTGCCAGACTGCTAAGACTCACACTGAGACTCAGTAATTTGTAGCTTTGTTCACATTGCTCCTTCTGCTTAAAAGATCTTCAAATCCTCTCCCTACCCAGCTTTAACCTGATGAATTTCTGCTCATTCTTCAGGTCTAATGCAAGCATTACTGCCTCTATAAACCTTCCTGAAACCCACATGTGGAATTATACACTCCCATCTTTGTTTCATAAATCTAATAAGAACTAATATTTGTGGAGTACTTATATTGCATTAGACATTATATTCAGTGGTTGATTACATTATTGTATCCTATAAACTTATAAATTATTTTCACATTACCTTACTACTATATTCTTCATAGTCACTTGTAAATTAATTCAGTGTGCTTTATTTTACCTACTTATTTATGTATTTTTTAATATTCTCCTCCTAGCCTGAAAATTGCTTAGGACAAAATTGTGTTTTATCTTACTCTGTATTGCCTAAAGCTATTTCATTGCACAAGTGGGTCTCAAAGCTCTGTTGATAAATGAAGTTTAAGGATTTCAAGGAGACTGATATTATATAATTAGAGATGTTATCAGATCCATTAAAAATTTTAATGCATCCTGAATCAAAGCAATTATCTATCTAACTTAGTAGCTGTGCAAGAAAGTAAAAAGAGCAAGAGTGCCATTAAGTCTCAAAGATAAGCTTATTTAATAATGCATGTTTGTGCTGGGCATGGTGGCTCATGCCTGTAATCCTAGCACCTTGGAAGGCTGAGGTGGGCTGATCACCTGAGCTCAGGAGTTGGAGACCAGCCTGGGCAATACAGTAAAACCCTGTCGCTACTAAAATACAAAAGAAATTAGCCAGGCATGGCAGTATGTGCCTGTAGTCCTAGCTACTCAGGAGGCTGAGGAAGGAGAATTCCTCGAACCTGGGAGGCAGAGGTTTCAGTGAGCCAAGATCGTGCCACTGCACTCCAGCCTAAGCAACAGAGCGAGACTCCATCTCTACAAAAATAATAATAATAATAATAATAATAATGATAATGCATATTTGTATCAATCACTTATGTGTTTATTTGAGTTAATTACAGCCTATGCAGTTTTCTGCTTGCCCTACTTACTAGAAAAAAAAATTCTAAGGACACGTATAAAAATATTGTCTAAAGTAGCATTTGAAATTTTGCTCTAAAATTATACCGTTAAACATAGTAATTCTAAACAATTCCATGTGAACTAACATCTGTAAATGTTCAGCAATCATCCACCTGTTGACAGCTTGTAATTTAGCTTTGTAAGTACTACTGGTTTGTGACATTAAATCATGAGGTTTAATATTTCATCTTGGATTAAATGCAAAAAACCATCAAGAACAAGCCAGACATGTAGCTGCCTGGATAGCAGGGAAGTTATAGATCTGTGGATATTAATACTAACAGAGAACCATACTGTTCCCAAAACTTTTTGATGTGGTGGAAAGAATAAGAGCAGAAGATGATGAGCACATCAAACAGCTTTTTCATCCTTGCTTATGTCAAGTGTTTGGCAAAACAACCCTTTGTCTTATTTCAGCATTTCAGAAGCCTAATTTTCCATGGTTGTGACTCACATACCCTATTCATAGGCTGAGGTCTTATAAAAATGAATGTGACTGAGATACAATCTGAGCAGAAAATACTTGCTTATTACCAAATGACCACAAATTCTTTCTTGTTCGTAAAAATTAGTTTACCTGTATTAAATTATTTCAATTACATTTCAAAGATTTTAAAACTAGCACTTTAAGCACGATGTATCATCTAAAAACTGATAAAAACAGTAGCATTTCAGAGGCATATCCTAGAACAGTTTAAGCCAAATTCTTGTCCGTTCGTAAGCTCTGGTAAAACCTTTAGATGCCTGCTATTTAGTAAACCTACATCTTAATATGTATTCTTATAACTAAATATTCCTATACACTGTTTTCCTAAATTCAGGGTTCTGGATGTTCTTCCCCTCTTTGTTAGAAAACCATCTCTCTGTTCTATTACATTTCTTCCCAAGTAAGTTTGCCATCTAAATACCTCATTAAATAATCTTATACCTTATTCCATCATAACAATCTATAAGAGAAATGTTCACCAGGCAGAGGAAGTCCTCAAATTTGTTGCTATTTCCTATTCTGTTCATAGTTAGTGGGTCAACTATGCACAAAATCACCCAAGCCAGAAACCTACCATCATCCATTCCACTCCATCCCCACACACCTAACTGGTGATTAAGACCTATTGACTCTTCCTCCTGAATATATTGCAAATCTATTTGTTCCTCATCAAGTTCACTACCACTGCTTCATCATTCATCACTTGGATTATTGTAGTGATTTTTTAATTGGCCTCCATGCCCCCAGTTTCAGTTCCATCTCCTCACTTCTTCCCCATTCCAGTCCATTCTTCGATAACAATTGTAATTACACACACACACGCACACGCACACACACACACACACACACACACGCACATATATATATATATATATATATATATTTTTTTTTTTTTTTTTAGATGGAGTCTTGTTCTGTCACCCAGGCTGGAGTGCAATGGCATGATCTCGGCTCACTGCAACCTCCACCTCCCAGGTTCAAGCCATTCTCCTGCCTCAGCCTCCTGAGTAGCTGGGATTACAGGCACGTGCCACCACGCCCAGCTAATTTTTGTATTTTTGGTAGAGATGTTAGTTTCACCATGTTGGTCAGGCTAGTCTCCAACTCCTGACCTCATGATCCACCCACCTCAGCCTCTCAAAGTGGTGGGATTATAGGCGTAAGCCACCACACCTGGCCCTAATTATGTTTCTAAAATGAAATGTCTAATGCCATTCCCCTACATACATTTTTCACTGTTAACAATAAACCATAGGATGCAAACCAAATTCCTAACATGGCATTTTAGCACAGCCTTTGCATATCTCACCAGATTTATGTGTCATCCATCTTCCCATATATGCCAATGCTGTAATTCTTTTACTATAGCAGAAGGAAGTGCCTCCTTACTCTATGTTCACTTAGTATACGCTGTTGTTTTAGTTCTAGTTGCAATAATAAAATTCAAAATAGAAGATGAAACAGTATTTTTTTTAAAGAGCACAGAAATCATAGTTAAAGTAAATGCATAGCACAAAATAAAATGTAGAAATAAATCAAAACATATCAATAACCTAGAAAATGCAAAGGGACTAAATGTGTCAAGTTAAGGATAGATATTGCAAATTACATTTTTATGCTTTTTGCAAGACACACAAAATACAATGACACTAAAAGATAAAGAATGACAATGAACAAAAGAAACTGAGACACACGTAGAGAGGCAAAAATAAAAGGCACGTTAGAATAAAGAAGTTTCTACAAAACAATAAAGAAGGAATCAGCTGAAAATATAGTAATTCCAAAGTCATATGTGAGGAACAACATTGTCTAGAATATACAAAATAAAATGGAGATTAGAAAGAGCAATTGTCACAGATCAACAATGATGGGAGATTTCAACATGCTTTTCTTGTAACTGATAGATCAGGCAGCAAAAGGAAACGGTAGATTATAGGAGGCATAAGTAACACAACTAAAAAGTTCGTTCCAATGGATATATGTAGAACCATGAACCCTATAATTAAAGAACACATATTCTACTTATATATAAAAGAAGCTTTAAAACTGAACATGTACACAAAGCAAATCTCAATCAATACCAAAAATTCAGCATCACTAAGAACTTCTGTGGATATACATCAATTAAGTTAGAAATGTATTTTTTTTTACTATTTTAGTTATAAAGAAACAGAACATGGGGCAAAAGTTAATAAAACTGAAACACTATAGAAACACAGAAAACCCTCATATTTGAAAATTAAAGATATCTGTACCACTTTTTATTATTTATCATTTTCAATTGATTGTTTGCACTCAAATATTTCATTAAAACTTCAGTTATTTCAAAAATTTAAACATGATTTTATGCTTTAAAATGTATCAGTTAGAAGACCTGTGACTGAACTATTATGTAAATTGATTAATTCAAAATAGACACTGCTAAATCGACACTGGAATCTGAAATTATCACTGGACTTCTGGCTCACATTTTCAAGAAAAAAACTTGGGATTCCTGAAAAATAATACATAATCAGGGTATTTGGATAGATAAGCATCTCAAAATTAAATTAATATCATCAATTTGTACTACACAAAAAAGCAGGCTGTTGTCACCTTACATGGGTCAGAATATGATTGTACTATAAAATCGGTTCTTCTAAGCTTCAATCACTATTGCCTCTCTTATCTAATTAGAGAGGTGATCAAACAGCATGCAACCCTTTTAGGTCACAAAACAAATCCTCTTAAATGCAACCTATAAATTGTGCTTCTGGAAACATAAACACTAGATCTGGATTAGTTTGAAATGAAATAGGCCTTAAATTAGATAGAAAGTAGAAATGAATAATGTATATTTCATAAGTTTGCAAAAAATGATTGGCAATTTTACTGTATTTTATTATTTTAACTTAGCTGAATTTCACATCACTGACAAAGAGATTACTTGACCATTGGTTTTTCAGATTTGTATACCAATTCTGGTCTTATTTTCCTAAAATATTTTTCTAATAACAGAAATGTATTCAGAAATTGTAATGAAAAGGCCTTGAATGTCATCTGATTTGTTGTGTTGGCTTTAGTCAGTTACTAGATTTTCCCAGTAACTGCTCTGTCAACTTTAATACAATGCATTGTCTTATTAACACTTCAATTTGTGGGATAGCTGTTTTTCACAATTAAAATTACTGAAGCTTTAATACATAGGGAAATTATCATGATAGCATTTTCTCCATATTTCCAACAACTCTGGAAGCCCTACTGTAAAAGTATAGGGCCTTGCAGATGACCATATCTGGTTTCCTGAGGACAGCTTTTTAAATTGTTATATGAGCTCAAGAGAAACATTTACAAGAATCTTTAGATAAATTACTAAGTGCTGCAGAAGTAAAACAGTCGGAACAGATTTCTAAATACTCGTATATAAACAACTGGTGAGCGATTGAATTAAGAAAAGGCTGCTCTTACTCTTGCTGACCCAATAGACAAGACAGCTGATGAGGAAAGTTGATGGAGAATGGGCTCAAGAAAGTTAACTGAGGGAGAAATGAAGTTGATCTGCTTATTGCTATGCTGTTGACTGCTACCTAGTTAGTTCTGTGAGAGACAACACATACTTACAAAATGTCTTCCACTTAAATGGCCTTAAGGCCAGTTCAGTAATCACAAAATAATGACAAGCTAAAAATTACAACAATCACCTCCTCCAACCTGTGTATCTATAAAGAAATCATGAACTTACATAATTTACCCAGGCAACAGGAATTTGATTGCAGGACTCTTTACATTGAATTAGACGGAACTAGATAAGTGAATTCAATAAAAGAAACCTTGATGTAAAGTCAATTAGTATGAATAAAAGTCCTCCCTTGCCCCCCACCTGACAATTACAATAAAATTCTATGGGGAATGCATTATGAAGAGTAAAGAAGAATGCCAGTGCAATTCTGTAAATGCTAAGGCAATCAGAGAATTTAATTTTGGTATGTCTAGCCAAAGTCAATTATTCATGTGCAACAGGCTGGAAAGTGACCAAGGGCTGACTCAGCAGCTTTCAAACTCTTCTGTTGAGTTTAAAAAATAAAACGAGAAAGTGGAGAGAGAAGATAGGAAAGAACAGTCCAAGAAAAGACTATAAAAATTAAATAAATTAATACCCTCATAGTAAAATTGTAAAATCTGGGCCATGAGTTCACTTCTAGAATGCTAGATACTCATGAAAATTTACTTAAAACCAAAAGAAGGTGGAGTAGGAGCTGAAGACAGGGGCAAGGAACAGGAGGAAGGAGAAATGGGAATAAGGAGCACAGACAGGTGAAAAATTTAGAGGAATATAGAGTTTTTCACGAGATTGAAGTAAAACTTTCTAATTAATTTTAAAACCCTCTGATATATAATTACTATATAGAATTACCAACAGATAAATTTAGTATTTAATACTCAAAAAGAATAATTTTATAAAGAAAGTTATCACAGGCTAACTTTAGTGGATCCTAATTGTATTCATAAGTCAATTTTCAAAATTGTGATTTACATACACCCTGTCAGGCCCACATCCAGGATACAAAAGGCACACTCATATCTCAAAGCATGTGAAAAACAAGGGTGCTATAGAAAAAGGAACCCACCAATTTCTAATGACTGTATCTCTTCCTTTTCTTTATATTTAGCCCTGTCACCATTCCCTAGGAGCTTAGGTAACTTGCTTATTCCTAAAACTACATTTGCTATAACCAGGCATTTCTTTTTCAATCAAGGCTTCACAATGGCTGGTAATGGACATTGAGAAAGAGGGTGCAGAAATGGGTACGAGTCTTAGAGTCTAAAAATCTAGGTTCTGAGGAGGTCACCGTCCAGTTGACTGACCATACTCAGGCCTTATTAACTTTCAGGAGCTCAGTTTCTTCACCTAAAAAAAATGAGATGGTTGGATTCGATGATCTCTAAGCTCTCTGACTTAAAATGGAGTCAATTCACCAATTTCTCCTTTTTGAATTTTTCTCATGTTTTCTTTAACAGAGTCAAATAGGAAGATTTTTCAAAGCAATAAGTCATTATTTCTTATCTATGGTATTCTACTTAAATATCAAACTGCTGTCGCCTTTGCCAAAGGCCTCAGTGGACAAATAACTTCAAATAACTACTAACTCTGAGTAATGCAAGTCATCTAGGATCATTGTTTACACTCTACACTGATGGAAAGACTTTTTGTGAAAGTGAGAAATGTTTTTAATATTTAGCTGAAACAATTTAATGATAGGAAAAGTAATGCTTTCTACAAAGTTGAATCTAAATCCAAGCCATACATAGGAGCCACTTTAACTGCTATTTATGGTTGAGGAGCAGAAAACAAAAAGAAAAAAAATCCTTTGAAAGTATAACAGTCTAACATTACTCCTTTGACACAAGGCTCTAATGGCTAGCTGGGTACTGGGTCATTTACTTCAGGATGCCTGAAATTTGTAATTTACTTATTTGTAAAACTTGTTTCCAAAAATCAGGCTAAGACAGTACTAAGTTACCAAGCAGGATTTTTTTTTTTTTTTTTTTTTTTTTTTAGATTCCAGAGTTGCTGGCCATATTTCATATATAATTGCTGGGTTAAATGAACATATTTATTTAGCATGTATTTGATTATGGATGTCTTCATATAAACAAAAACATTTTTTAAAATAAACTAGACTAGGAAAGGATAAAAACTTGGTATCATTATTATTCCAAACATAGCAAGGCTCAAGTTTCATTACCTAAAATATACTCTTCATAAGACTTGTGGCTGCTGAATCAAATACATTCATCAGATGCAGTATTGCTTTCATGGTAATTATGATACTATTTATAATGCCATGGATGTGTCCATAGGCCACTAACATATGCAGTCTTTCAGCTACAACACTCAAACATAATTACAATGCCACTTTCCATTGAAATATTCTGTGTCCTGTCACAGTGACTTCATTCCTTACCAGGATGCTTGCTGAATCAGGCTGCCCCAATTACTCAGCCACAGTGCCTATGCCTATGACTAATAAAATTGGGAAATAAACAAAATTAATGACCATGACTTCCTGACCATTTTGGCCAATCTCCTTTCTTTGGCGTCTTCTGCTTTAATCCTAATACTGAGTAATCTTGAAGCATTCCTGGCATAAAAAGAGCTTCACATACTGTACAAAGTCTTCAAGCCCTGCAACAATATTTCCCAAAATATGTTCCACGTACTCTGGTCCTAGGGGATATTTCTCAGAAAAATCAGAGTATGGAGAGGTTCCAAGATCCAATACTTTTAGGAAACTTTGCATACTATATTCCCAGTCCTTAGGATTCTCCAAACATATTCATATATTGAAGGCTCTGATAAGTCCAGAAGTAAAGAAATAGTTTATCTACATTTAACTCATGCAAATGCAAAACTTACTTAACCATGGAGCCTATTTCATATTACTTTGTCAAGTAAGCCTTACTAACATATCTTATAACTAGCGCCAAGTATTTGGATGTCTCTGTCTTCATACAGAATTTGACTGCTCAGGTCCGATTCCTCTAGAGACTAGTTACATTCTGGTCAGTTAACTGGAGAAATCAATGCAAATTGAGAGGTTAATTTTGTTAATAGATTCACGTGTTACCTCTAACAGAGGGTGGTTGATTTTAACATACATTTGCAATGCATCAGCCAAACTGCACCATAAAACTGAGGAGAATAAAATGTGAGACTGAACTTTGCATGTTTCCTCTTTTTTTTTTTTTTTTTTTTTTTGAGTTGTATCCTTGCTTTGTAGCTCAGGCTGCAGTGCAATGGTGGGATCTCAGCTCACTGTGACCTCCACCTCCCAGGTTCAACTGATTCTCCTGCCTTAGCATCCCCAGTAGCTGGAATTAATTACAGACACATGCCACCATGCCTGGCTAATTTTTGTATTTTTAGTAGAGATGGGGTTTCACCATGTTGGCCAGGCTGGTCTCAAACTCCTGATCTCAGGTAATCTGCCTGCCTCAGCTTCCCAAAGTGCTGGGATTACAGGCGTGAGCCATCATGCCCAGCCACCTTGTACATGTTTCTTATTGCATGAGTAAGTACTACATCAGATCTGGAATGTCTATACTCAAAGAACTTATATTCTGAAGCAAGAATTACAAGTATCGAGTGGAAATAATATTTGTAGACATTGAATCAAACAGTTTTCTCACCACACTAACATAAATAACTTACCTGCCTTTTGATGTTTTTTTTTTTTTTTTTTTAAAAAAAGCCACCTGCTAAGATCTGGGTATGGAGACATGGCTGTGTATCAACTAAGTATTTGAGTAGTGACCAATACTTAATTAACAGGTTCACTGAATTGAGAAGTCCTGAATTTTGATTTCTACAAAAACAGTTTGAGAGAGAGATTTTGGCTTTAAAAGTCTGACTCTTTGAAATATTTCTTCCTGTCTTTAAAGAAAGTCAAAACATGGACAAAAGCCACACATCACCTACTGATATTCATGTGAATCAAAAAATAAAATGGTAATGATGAGAAAAGGTGAGACATGTATCTTGCTTCCCTGTTAAAACGATGACACAGGTAAGGACAGCCTGGCGGCATGGTGTCTGATTCTTCATCTCCGTCAGCTTTTTCTTCCCGTAGTCCTCCGTCCCTCAAAAGTGCTGACCAGAGAAATTTTGAAACACAAGACATTTGTGGCATTTTTTTCCAGTGGAAACCACCATGATTGCCTGTAACCTTGAGCCATTTTAATAGAGGACTACAGACATAATCCTAAAATAACTCAAGGTAACTGATGGTAGTTGAAATCCTTAGTCTAACAAAATACTGCTTTCAAAAGACTAGTATACTCACTGATGAATGCCTTTTAAACTTATGTTTGTAAAATATTTGCTGGTTTTGGGGAACTCTGAGAGTTTCTTCTGATTCTTTGCTTAAACATATACAATCATGTTCAGTCTTACAAAGCAGGCACTTCCTCCAGCCAAAAGGGAAATAACTCTAGTAGAACGCAATATTTTAAGAACAGATTTTGTTGTTAGGTTGTATCACCCCCAAAGGAAAGGACAAAATTAGGAAGAGTGAATTTGTTACTATTTACTCGCCAAAGCCTCAAGGTAGCTTTATAGAGATAATCATAACAACAGGAAATAGTATATAGCGTGGTATTGGTGTTTTTCCTACGGGCTCCTTTTCCTATTGATTATTTTTTCCAGTGGAGAGAAATGCTAATATTTTATCTGGATAATGAAATAAAAAGTGGTTTCTCGACATTTTACTGTTTTTTTAAATTCCATTTAAACAAAATGATTTCCAAACCCAGACAATGGTGCAGTTCAATAGAAAATGATGACCTTTGATGAAAACCCTGCCCCTTACTAATTTTCACATCTTTACCAACCTCCTAATCAATGTGGAAGCGGCATAAATGAAGGGGAAAAAATGCTTGATCTAAATATATTTTATCTAAATCACTTCCCCCAAGCAGACATTCTCTATCTCAGTTCCTAGTTCATTTCCTTCATTGTATTTTCCCATTCAAAATTACTTCTTTCTTCACCTGTTCATTGTGCCTGTGATCACATAGGCCATAGGCTTTATACAGAAGGGAACTTTAAAGACCGAGTGACTTCCAAGTGTTATTGCTGAAGAAAGGAAAAGTTAAGGGAAGAGGAGACAAAGGTGAATATATCTGATGAATTAGAAAAAAAGTTATAGTGTTGTTTCAAATAGCGATTAATGTCTAAATGTAACAAGCAAAAGCAAAAGTAATGCTTTTGCTTACTTTACTCCATCATTTTTTATTGATCATTTATTTCTAAATTATTCAGCATCTTCTCTCATTGTTCTATTATTACAGTAATTATCTGCCACCTGTTGAACAGTACAGTGCCAGGTACTTTGCAAACAACTTTGCAACTATCTTGCAAGGTAAGGAGTCCTGTACCTGTTTAATGCAGGAAACTGAGTTGCATAAAAGGGAAGCCACAAAGTCACAGAGACAGGAAGTGGCAGAGTTGGGATTTAAGTTTACTTCTGCCTGATTCCAAAGCTGTTCTCTTGTCTCTATATCACACCATTTAACTGTTCAATGGTGTGATAAAGAGGTATGCTTAAGCTTTTTAAAATATCTGTCTTACCAACTTGGTAATAAACTTTGCAAAAGTAGATGCTAAAATCTCTACCCCACTCTGCCCCTTCTCTTTCTCTTTCTCTCCCTTTCTATGCTATCTATATACGATTCTACATCTTGAAGAGTAATTTTTTTTTTTTTTTTTTTGGAGACAGAGTTTCACTTCTGTGGTCCAAGCTGGAATGCAATGGCGCCATCTAGGCTCACCACAACCTCCGCCTCCTGAGTTCAAGCAATTCTCCTGTTTCAGCCTCCTGAGAAGCTGGGATTACAGGCATGTGCCACCATGCCTGGCTAATTTTGTATTTTAAGTAGAGACAGGGTTTCACCATGTTGGTCAAGCTGGTCTCGAATGCCCAACTTCAGGTGATCCCCCTGCCTCAGCCTCTGAAAGTGCTGGGATTACAGGCATGAGCCACCATGGTTGGCCAAAAAGAATAATTTTATCTTCATTTACTTTGTAGTTTATTCAACTTCTATTTCCAAAAGCTTAGCTTTTTCCTGGGACAAATCCCCCAAACATTTTTTATTCTCTTATAATTTCAACTTCTACCCACTAAAGTAGAACACTAAATTATTTACCTTTGAAGATTCAGAATTATGTATTATAAAGTTTACAAATTACATAATAAAAGTTTAAATTCATTTAAAACTTAAGTGATTATAATGCTATCAACACACTATAGGATGTAAACATTTTAATGGTGAAATATTTAAAATAACTATCTTTGAATTCTTTGAACATTCAAATTCTGTTTGATGTATCTGTTCTCTTTATTTCCTCAAAATTACAGTCTTAATTATTATTATTATTATTATTATTTTTTGAGATGGAGTCTCACTCTGTTGCCTAGGCTGGAGTGCAGTGGCAAAATCTCAGCTCACTGCAACCTCCACCTCCCAGGTTCAAGCCACCCCCACGCCTCAGCCTTCTAAGTAGCTGGGATTACAAACATGCACCACCATGCCCAGCTAATTGTTTTGTATTTTAGTACAGACAGGGTTTCAACACGTTGGCCAGGCTGGTCTTGAACTCCTGTCCTCAAATGATGCACCTGCCTTGGCCTCCCAAAGTGCTGGGATTACAGGTGTGAGCCACTGCACCTGGCTTACAACCTTAAAAATTATGTATTGCTTATTGGTTCTTCACTGTAGGTTCAAGATCATTGTCAACTATGCCTGTGTGGCTCCTAAACCAGATTTTACCTTCAAATTCTTGGGTGTCAGTTCCCATTTAGCATCAACACACTGAACTGAAATTAGAATGTGACTCACCATGTATTTCCAAGTAATTAACAAATTGGCTCTTTTTCCTCTCCCACTATTTGGATATTGAAATTAAAGTAGCTAACTTTAAAATAATTTCTTGATTTTTAAATTCGCCTTGATCAATGTCTCATTGGCTTCAATGTGACTTTTTATTTTTAACATAAAATAGCCCTTAAGTGTACATTTTTCATGATATTTTTCATTTCTAAAAAAAGACGTGAAATAAGACATTTGACAAGCAGGACTTTCACACTTTAGGCTGTTCAACTGCCATTGAAATTTTAATTAGGTCAAACTTGGAATCTAAAATCTTAAAATGGTATCCAGTGAAAGAAAAAACCTGAAAACATAATGCAAAGGCTTTTTTCTGAAACCCTTGCCAGTGTTTCCCTGTAAATGTTACAGCCTTTGAAGAACACTCAACATTTCCTACCATTTAAAAATCCATTAATTTATTACAAATAAGTATAGTAGAAATGTTCTATTCCTATTGAATATATTGATTAAATGGTATTTTAAAAAAATGTCTTCACAAACATGTCAAGTAACTCAAAAGGTACATATAACATAAAAACATTCACCTCAAAATAGCCATTATTACAGATATTTTGATAAAAATATATACAAAGGAAGCTACAGAGGAAGAAAGGCCGACAGGTAATGTGGATATGAAGTGAAGAACCGTTTCATTAAAATGGACTCAAGGTACCCATACTATATTAAATAAAGGTACCATATTAAATATAGCTATACTTGAAATAATCACAGCATAAGAACTTTAAATGAAATTAATGAATTTACTAAAAAATGAGATAAATTTTTCTTTTTTCTTGTTTTGCTAACACTTAAAGATAAATGTTTTTTAACTCCCTAAAACATACTAAGTAACAAAATATTAATGAGTTTGGGAAAAACTTATGCGTTAAAAAATTGGGACCATTACTTGCTACAAAAACTGAAGAAATGAACATATTAATGTTTTATCCTATCTTCCATTAATTTGATTTTTATTATTATTTTCATTGTTCATTCATCATTTCTATTTTATTCAATAACCACAGAACCTGTGGTTTTTAATGTTAGTTCTGAATTTACATTGATTAAAAATTTATATTCAGTTTTTTAGTTGGAATCCCTCCATACCTGAATTCTTCATCATGATTCACCACTTGGTAGGCTGAAATTTACTGTAGCTTTTTTGTTTGTTTTGTTTTTACAGGGTGGTTATTCAATTTTTTTTAACTTATAAGAACAATAATTTATTTGTTTATAATTGTGTGAGTTAGCAAGACAATTCTCAATTGGGCTGGCCTGGCAGATCTCTGAGGTCATCTGGCAGTTTTGTAGGGGCCTGTTGGTCTAGGATAGCCTCCTTCATTTGTCTGGCTCTTACAAGCTTGTTGGCTTTAGGAGCCTCAGCTAGGACAGTACAATCCCACTCCATGTAGTCTTTCATCCTCCACTAGGCTAGCTCAGGCATATTCACAAGTGGTAGCCTCAGGATTCAAAAAAGCAAAATGAGAGAGAAGGCCCCAGTGCATAAGCATCTTTTTAAAGCTTTGCTTACTTTATTGTTTTTCAGTGTTTTCTTGTTTTAATTTTCCTTAATGAGGGTTTATACTATTCAATGTAACTTCTTATGGGCTTGAAAATGTCTGTGCATTTGTATTTATATTTAAAAAATAACTTGGGTGGGTATAAAACCTTGGGTTATACTTTCTTGTTCTCAGAATTTTTAGACATAATTCTGTAGGATTTCGGTATGTAATAAACCCATGTGAAAACTAACCTCATTTTTCTTCCATGTGACTTGGTATTCTTGCTGAATAGACACATAAATTTGTCCATTATCTTTAATGTTTATTAACCTTCCCACGATACAGAATGCCATTAAAATCATATGTAAGTCTTTATTTCAGGAATTTATCTTCTACTATTTTAATATTTGAGAACATAAATTATATTTACATTGGATCTCCTTTTTTCCTTTCCACATCTTTCATCTTTCCATAATAAATGTTGTGTTTTTGTGCATTTGAATTAAATTTTATGGGAATTTTTCAAAGCTTTCTTTCATATTCCTTACTTAGTTTTCAGTCATGTTTCTTCTACTTGTTATTGCTTCTAATATTTGTCTATGAAAGTTTTCATGTTTCTCTCCCATCTTTCTTCGGATATACATAATCTCTTTCATCTGTTTTTCACTGAACCTCTACTTTGATTCTCACAGATATTTTTTCAGGGTTTTTGTTTGTTGGTTTGTTCGCCTGTATTGTATCTAGTATAATTTCCCTGAATAAATGGGTAATTTTTATCCTAATCTTCCAATGTTTCGTTGGGAAATTTCTCTTGTAATTTCTTTTCTATGGCTCTTTGTTGTGTTATTATCTCTTCAGTCACCTTTCTAATTGTTAGTCATATTTCATGGTTGCAGATTGAGAGAAAAAACAGAAGAGTTTGCAGTGTCTTGTTTCTCTTGCTAGACTTTTTTTTACACCATTCCTCTGTGACCAAATCTCTTATTTCCTTTTCCCAGGCCACACCTCTCCATCTGGAGTACGTGGCTAAAAACAAATCCTTTTACATCAGAGACTTTCTATGTTATGGTTTGTACTTACTGTCTCTTACTTCTTCACTCCTCTTCATCTCTGGCATTCTCTGGTTCTGAAACTTAGATCTAAATAAGAACCCTGTCATTCTAATGACAGATTCTACTTCTACCTCTCCTGGAGGCTTTAGGGATTCAAACTTGTTCCTATGACCTTCCATTGCTATGTATTGTATCTCTTCCCTTGAGTCAGGGCTCTTTTGACCCTTCAAGATTGTGACTCTTGCTTTTGGAGAACTGTTTATAATATTCTAACTAGTACTATGGTATTACAAGGAAAATAAAACACACAGACACACCACACACACACACACACACAAACACACATATGCACATGGACTAGAGCAGAAGATTACACATATCATTTATAAGTACATATTGTTCTTTAGAAAAGTTATTATAGTTACAGGAACTAATGTCTCATAATTGTATGTAGACAAATATACCTCCTTTCCACATTTGCTGGAATAATCTTTGGATACAGTAACAGAAAATACAACAAGGTTTTAAAATATAAAAGGGTTTATCATTCATCTTAGAAAATAAAAAGTCAGGAAGTAGTGGCATCTAATGTTGGATTGCTGACTTAATGATGCAAGGCCTAATATCTCTCCAATTATTTTTGGCTTAACACCTCACAGTCCCTAGATGGCTGCTGTCCTGCAGGCATTAGATCTGTGCTCAAGGAAAGAAGGGTTAGGGGGAGCAATAGCCACAATCTTCCTCTTTTAATAGGAAAACAGAAGCATCCTTACCACCCCCACTGCCACTATCACTTTCAGCAAGTTTCTGCTCACGTCTCAGTAGCTGCTAGGAATTTTCCAGCACTATTGTATAGGCATGCAGAAAAGAAGAGCGTTAGCAAGAGCTTTCAATTCAGGCAACCAACAGTGTTTGCCATACCCCAAACGCTGAGAACCCTTCAACAGAAAGCATTCGAGCATACCCATCTTTGTATGTCCAGTTCTTAGAAGACTTTGACATATTCGTAGATATTAATTAAATATTTGTCCAATTATACTCCTTTATGGCTAAGATTATTTATTTCTTCTGAACCTAATAACTGAATTAATATTTTCAAAAACACAGTTACCATTAATCTTGGACAACAATAAAATAATAGAGAATCTACAAACAAATCTATAAAATTTCATATTATGCTGAAATTAAGATTCTTTGTCAAATATATCAATATAGCACTTCATGTGCCCAAAATTACATTAAAAGAATAAAATCTGTGCAATATAAAATAGGTTGGGAGTGACAAAGATGATGTGAGATTAGCTTCATGTTTTGGTGGTAAAATTGTTTTCCGCCTTATTTGTCCTGTGAAATCTTATTCCTTAGACTAAAGAGCTAGTCTGTTCTGTTTTCAATAATAATTATTCAAAAGGTTACAAATTAAGTACAATACACAATTACTAGTGAAAACACAGAAATTTAACTGTAGAGTGCTTTACAGTGCTGCACTGTATTTTTGGAGTTAAAATTAAAACTTTATTGTCAATATTTATGGAAATTTTCATTCTATTCCATAACATACACATGTTGGCAACAATATAAATGGGTAATTTTTCCTAAAAATTTTAGTAGAAGTAAAACTTAAAGATGATCCACCAAGTTCATCCTAGGTTATATGCAACTTTAATAATGACAATGATAAGGATGACGATAGCAAATATATAGCGAGATTATATGTACCAGGTACTTTTCTAAGCACTTTATATGTGTGAACTAACTTAATCCTCATCACAACCCCAGGAGGTAGGTATTATCATCAACCAGACATGCAGAAGAGAAAATGGAAGCAGAACTTGCAGAAGTTAATTTGCCCAAGGACATACACATTGCAAGGGGCAGAGCTGGAATTCAGTCCCGGACATCAGGATTCAGAACCTGGGCTCTTAAACACTTGACTTGAAAATCACTATGGATCCCCAGGGGTACCCATACATGGTTTTGACAAATATTACTTCCTGTATCATTTCAAGCACTCTACAGGCACTACCTTTAGAGTTAATATATGAGGAAACAGAAACTTAAAGAAGTTATAGTAACTTGCTGAAAATTATAAGCTCTATAGATACACATCTCTCTCTGACTCTGAAGCCTACATTCTTATCCACTGTGCAGTGCACTGTACTGATTGACAGAAGGAGAAAACCTTGCAGTGTGTGATGCACTTTCTATGTCACAAAGTATGAGGAATATCACAAGGTTATGGAATTTCAGAGCTGAAAGGGATAATTCAGTCCAACCCATTTATTTTATTGGGCTCAGAACTGAAACCCAGAGAGAATAGCAATGCCACCACCTCACTGCCAGATCTCCTGTATGCCCACCTACAGGTCAGTCCTCCCTGTAGTATCTTATCCCCCTTTCCCTTTAGGTTGATTTTTCATTTAAAAAGTATTTGGTATACTATAAATTGTTACAGCTCACAATTTCGAGGAAATTACACGTATTTGCCTTTATCATTTGAGAATGATGAAAACTTTCATTATTCCACAGCCTTTACTTTCTCCAAAGCCTTATTTCAAAAAGTATCATTGTTCTTTTTCATCTTAGGAAACATAAAATCTACTTGCTTGTCTTCAGGAACCCTAGGAAGATAAAAATTATTACAGTTTATACCCAGCATCCTTGAAGAATCCTGTCCATTGTGTACCTGCCCTCGCTGGTTGTCCTCTTAACTTGGACAAATATAATCACGTCTTTGACATATTTCCAGCTTCACATTGGTTTTGGATATACACTTCTGCAAAGTGATCAAGATTTTCAGTTGGGATTCACAAGCGTTGTTAAACTTTTATTAAAAGTGATCCTAGAAAATGCAACTAGAGTTTACTATAATACGTTCTGTAGGTTGGAAAATGATACAGCTCCATGAACATAAAGCAATTATTAATTAGCAGCAAAGACAAGCCATTTTCAGTCAGTCTTTTTTTTTTTTTTTTTTTTTTTTTGAGACGGAGTTTCGCTCTTATTACCCAGGCTGGAGTGCAATGGCGCGATCTCGGCTCACCGCAACCTCCGCCTCCTGGGTTCAGGCAATTCTCCTGCCTCAGCCTCCTGAGTAGCTGGGATTACAGGCACGCGCCACCACGCCCAGCTAATTTTTTGTATTTTTAGTAGAGACGGGGTTTCACCATGTTGACCAGGATGGTCTCGATCTCTTGACCTCGTGATCCACCCGCCTCAGCCTCCCAAAGTGCTGAGACTACAGGCTTGAGCCACCGCGCTCGGCCATTTTCCATCTTATCTTTTCATGATTAAAAAAAAAATACTGGCCGGGCGCGGTGGCTCAAGCCTGTAATCCCAGCACTTTGGGAGGCCGAGCCGGGTGGATCACGAGGTCGAGAGATCAAGACCATCCTGGTCAACATGGTGAAACCCCGTCTCTACTAAAAATACAAAAAACTAGCTGGGCATGGTGGTGCGTGCCTGTAATCCCAGCTACTCAGGAGGCTGAGGCAGGAGAATTGCCTGAACCCAGGAGGCGGAGGTTGCGGTGAGCCGAGATCGCGCCATTGCACTCCAGCCCGGGTAACAAGAGCGAAACTCCGTCTCAAAAAAAAAAAAAAAAAAAAAAAAATACTTTTCCCTTATATTTTCCAGGTAAGGAGTCTTACCAGTTCTTCTGCACTGCAATGGCCACTAAGTAATATTCCTTAAGCAATACTGTTATGCATATTATTATATCAGCAATCCTAAATGACATAGGAAAGACATCATCTTTCATTTTCTACATGGGGAAATTAAGGCTCAGAGAAGTTAGGTGAAAAGACCAAAGTCAAAAATGCTAATAGGTGTAAGAACCTGACTCAAATTCAGATCTGTCATCTGCATCTTGTATCTGTCCTTAAGACTCTATTAAGTTGCCTCCCTTAGTTTAATAAAATTCTCTACCATTCAAAATTAAAGTTGTATATCTGTAATGTTTGCTGTTTATTTCAGTGAGTAGTTATTTCAGCTGTTAATAGATATAATTCAGTTGTTCACAGATAAGTTTATTAGGATTTGTTAAAACTAAATATATATATATATGTATATATATATATATATATACACACACACACACACACATATATATAATGCCTTTAAACAATCAGTGTTATCATTTCCAACAAACAAAGCAGAAAATTTAAAGAGACTGAATTCTCAGACATGCAGTGCCACTTCAAAGTCCATTCACATGCTGGGCAAAAAGTCACATTAAAACACTTTATACTGAACTGTACCATGACCTCAGAGAACTCAGTACTACATACTTACTCCTAAAAGCACATTTATACTTGTTGATGGCTATGAGTACAGATTACTTCCTTTTCTTGATACAAAAGTATTAAAAGTATTAACACCATAAAGTTAAATCTGAGGAAGGTAATAGGCAGGTAAAGCAGCTCGGTATAAACAAAATTTTCCTTTAAAGAGGCTAACAGTTACTCTGATATAATATCCTGAAATAGCATTTTCCCAAATGTGCACTTCTGATTTGCATGGATTTGAAAGTCATTACTGGTGAATATGGAAAGGATACAGGCTCGCTGTCACAAGGATGTAGACTGATCTCTGATATCTAGCCTTCCCAGGGTGCTATTTTGGGTGTGAAAAGTTACCCCAGAGCCCCAGGGTCTAAAATCCCACTAAATTAGACTTTCCTAGGACTGCTGTTTGTAAACACTCCGGAGAATTTGTCTCTAAAAACAGGTGGTTAAGGACCGAGACAAAAAGGAGAGTGTAAAAAATACTCCTTTTCCTCTTAAATCAAAGAATCAACATGATTAGTTTGTATTTTCGTTCAATGTAGAAGTCCATCTCTATTGTGCACTACTCATTTCACAAGAAAAAGTACTTCCTTTCCTATCCTTCTTCACCGTTCCTGCTTCAGTGCTTCACAGGTGTGCAAGTAATTTTCTCAAATGTATAACCACAGTAGGCTTACACAGATCCCTTTAAAAGTTGATGCAGCAGTGGTAATAGGTTTACACAAAAATTGTAATTTATGCCAGGCTGTTTTGTTAAGAGAATCTGGGCCTCTATTTACAGCCTTAATAAACTACTATATACTTCCTAATTGTATAACCTGTGGGGTTATGGGATATGTAAATTATCTGGGAACCCCAAGTGGTACCTGTTTGTAATATATGTGTTCTCGAAATATATTCAAGACATAATTAGTTTTAGATTAAAATATTAGGGAAAATACTGTTCCTATAATCTCTTTTATTTTATACTTCGATTCCAAAATTTATAATGTATTTGCCAAACTCTTTAGTAGCTAATGGGAAGAATTCCTAAAGAGAGATGGTGGTAATGCTGTAAGTTTTTAAAATAAAGACTCTTGTTTCATCGAAATGATGTATGTCCTTTATAAAAACTTCAAGTAATATAGAGAAGCTTTAGCAAGTTTTATTTTAAGTAATCCAAATTTCATTTACCAGAAAACAACAGCCATCTGCACCACCAAGTAAACATCATTCAAGACATAGCTAAATGTCTATTAAGGTAGAAAAACATCAGAGAGATGTATACACACATAGGCTTAATTTTGAAAAAAATTGAATCACAGTATATATGACAGTTTAATATTTAAATGTTACATTTTCTTTTCCTTTAATTTGACTAAAGAAATTTTGAACTAAAAGCTGAAATTCAAGCAAAGGTTTCTCATGTTTTCTTTTCTATAAGGGCACGCCAAAGTTGAGGTAAAAAAGGAAAAAATTTAGGAGGTTAGAATCCTCTGTGTATTTCAACATTCAGCAGTAGCTATTAACCTCATGCTATGTAGTTAAGAAAATTAACTGATAATTCTTCCAATGGTACCTTTTCACATATTAATCATTTTCATTAATATGCTTACATTATCAGTTTATACCATTTATATGCTATTCTGTAATTATAATTTCTAAAGCTGTTATTTTTATCCATTATTAGACAGATTTGATGCTAAACATTTTATTTCTGTCATTTTTAATTTTCCATTTTCATTTTTTACTGAACTCTTGTTCTGTTTTCATCTGCTTTTATTCCTGTATACGCTCTTCTCCGAATTCATCTGTCTCCTTTCTGAACTCTGTTTTTCAGAATATGTATTTGTTGTGATATATGCTTGTTGTCATTTATTTGCTTGTTTTCCTCTCCATGTGTGAAAAAGAAAATGGTAGTTTTATGCATGAGTTTATCCACTGGTCCCTTTCTGATTGCTATTCCTCTTTGAATGAGACAGCAACTGACCAAGTGGTACAATGGTGAAGGGAAGAGGAAGTGGATACCTGGAAATGTACTAAGGAAGTTGGCAGCCACTATTTCAGCTTACTGACTCAAACATCTTTTCAAATATTTTGTTTCCCTAACATTGAAAGTAGTTCTTCCCTCAAGTGTTTTATTTAAGGAGTCTGCATGGATCACAGCAAGTTTTCCTACAGCAGGGTACCACCTACTTCTTCCACCTTCTTTGACAGACTGCCTGGGCTAAAAGACCAAGTGGTAGAGAATAGAATGAGGTTGTTGGAAGAAAGTCCCTCTAAGGCTTCCCTCCCCTACCATTCTAGAGTGTCAGGCAGGATATCTACATGGTTATTCTCGTATCACTCAGAAACCAAGCTCTCTTTAATCAAAGACTACCAGATATTTTGGGGGGAAAGGCAGCTATGTCTGAGTCAACGTTTTACAGTGGGTTTTGTTATCTATTTCAATATTCAGTCTATGGACTTCATAATTTGTATCATTGTAGTTGTGAAACTTCCTTGCTTTCTTGGAGATGACAATATTTTCCCTCTTTTTTACTTCTTTGATATTTTTAGTAGGCTTTGAGAAAGTAGGAAGAAAAATGCCTTTATAACAACATCTAAAACTGGAACTATATGAATATTTTATATCCCATCAAAATACATTTTATCATCAAAGTGCCTGGTTCAAAATAGGGAATTTCTCATTAGTTCACATAAATTGTATCTACTGAATACCTTCTGTATACAAGAAGGATCTAGACACTTGTCTATGTGCAGGGGTCTATACAAAAGTTAGTGAGCCAAGATCTGGAATCTCATGTAGCTCACAGATTTATAGCTAATCATTGTATAATAAAATAGACGTAATAATAACAGAATGAAAAATATATTAACAGTATGAAAATATGGGATTTAATATTTTGTGATTTCCAAAGTGTTTTCAAGTCCATTTAGCTAATATTCATTGAGGGCTGACTATGTTAGATCTAAAAACATTACTAAAATTGACAACTTCAAATAAACCAGGCTGAAAGGGGTTAGGTTATTTGCCAAGAACATAGTGACATAGAGAAAGACTGTTTCTGATCGGAATCTAGGATTCTTTTTACCGCATCCTGTTGCCCTGGAAAGAAGAACTGAGTTGATCACGTGGAACAAAAAGAAATCTACTCTGTGAGCCATGATCAGTCCTCCATGTACCATGCTGGCATCCATAATCTATCTTCTGTGTACCACACTAGATTCCACAATCCGTCCTCTGTGGTGTTTCAAGAAATCCATGGTTTGCACTTTAAGAAATACACTGTGATTCACCCTTTTGCAATAATAGAAACTCATATGGCTCTAACTACAATACCAACCATAGTTTTAATATTTGGATGTGGAGATGTTTGAAAGTATTTCTAGCTTACAGGACAGTTAGTGGGTTAATCAAAAAACTTGACAAAATTTGGTATCACAAAATCATCTATATGTATGTGTGTATGCATATATGTATGTGTATATATATATATATATATATATATATATATATATATATATATATTTTATTTCAAGATGGAGTCTCACTCTGTCACCCAGGCTGGTGTGTAGTGGCATGACCTCAGCTCACTGCAACCTTTGCCTCCAGGGTTCGAGTGATTCTCCTGCCTCAGCTTCCCAAGTAGCTGGGAATACAGGTGTGTGCCACCATGCCCAGCTAATTTTTGTATTTTTTTAGTTGAGATAGGGTTTCACCATATTGGCAAGGCTGGTCTCAAACTGCTAATCTGAAGTGATCTGCCCACCTCTGCCTCCCAAAGTGCTGGGATTAAAGGTGTGAGTCACCGTGCCTGGCCCGTGTGTGTGTATGTATATATGTGTGTGTGTGTATATATATATATATATATCATATATTTTAACTTAAAATTAATACATCTTCCAAGTGTTTACGGTAAGACTAAGGATTTGTATTTAGGTAATGGTTTGCTCACTGTAAATAAGTACTTTTCTGTCTTTTCCACTTTCATTTATTTTTATGTAAAATAAGAGCATAAAGGCATATGAGGCCAACTAGAGTAAACATCTATGTTTTATGAGGTACTTTACTCTTAGTTTTCACCCATTCCTGATTTTATTCCTGATTCCTGATTTTCTCATACATCTTTTTAAAGGCAACTCTTCTTAAGTCTTATCAACATACTCAAATTGGTTATAAATGTACAAAATCACATTTGTATTTTGCATTTCTAGTATGTCACATGATATTTAATTAAATTATATAACAAAAACTAATACAACTGTTATAAACATGTTTGGGAACAAATAAAGCCGACGTTGAATAAGGTTTCAACTCATCTGTGAGAGCAGTAATAGACAGATCCACTAGTGCTGTTATCTAGTGATTAAGTTTATGAGCTCTGGAGCCAGACAGCCTAGGTGTGAATCCTGATCCGTTATCTACTAGCCTTTTTAACCATGGACAAGTCACTTAACTTTTCTGTGCCTCAGTTTCCTCATAGGCAATATGAGAATGATAATTAAGTTTTGTTGTGAAGATTAAAGGAGTTAATTTGAGCAAAGCACTTAAAAACAGTACATCGAAGGTGTTAAGTGCTATATATAAATATTGGATATTATTACCACCTAGGCATTCAGTGTACAAGAGATGCCAGTCAAAGTGTTTTGCAGATGGAATGGAAAACACTAGCTAATATGGCAAGCAGTTTAAACAGAAGCTAGTAAGACAAACTCTTATTTTCAGTATTAGTTTAACTAGTGACCCTTATTAGATCATAAGTATCCTGACAGCAGGAATTAGATCTGTTCCATTCATATTACATATCTAACGAATACAGTGCCTGACTTACTAAATATTTTACAGTTAATTAATGAATCAAGTTCAAATATGGTAGGATAAGGTTTTTACAGCAGGATATCAATACTATCTCATAAATATAGGTTACTTGACACTTAAAAATATTCTTGCCTCTTTTCTTTCTTTCTTTCTTTTTTTTTTTTTTTTTTTTTTTTTTTTGAGATGGAGTTTTGCTCTTGCTGCCGCTGCTGGAGTGCAATGGTGCAATCTCGGCTCAACCGCAACCTCCATCTCCTGGGTTCAAGAGATTCTCCTGCCCCAGCCTCCCAAGTAGCTGGGATTACAGGCACGCATTACACCACATCCAGCTAATTTTGTATTTTTAGTAGAGACAGGGTTGTTCATGAACTCCCAACCTCAGGTGATCTGCCCACTTCTGCCTCCCAGAGTGCTGGGATTACAGGCTTAAGCCACCGTGCCTGGCCTCTTGCCTCTTTTCTAATTGATACTAGTAAGAACTTTATAGTATATATAATTATTTCCACTTTATAAGTAAGAAATATGGAGTACAAAGAGGTTGAGTAATTTGTTCCAGGTTATGCAGTGTGAGTCATTGCTATAGCTGGGGCTCCAAGTCAGGACTCGTCTCGAGGTCTCCCTATATAATGTCATTCCCTCAACATAAATAGTGTTAAAATAACCTCAGTTCATCCTTTGTCTCCATGAATACCATCTCTCTGTTCGTCCTATTTGACTTTTGATGCTCCTTACTCACTTTAAGTTCAAATTCTAAGCCTCCGTTTATGAAAATATGTTTCTCTTCCATTCTTGCCTAATTTTCTTCATTGCTGTAACTCTATCATAAAAACAGCCAAGCATGAGATTAAATGCGGTTTATGAAATAAGAACGTCACTTGTTTAATTTGCTTTAAATACCTCACCTGTGATGCATTTAACAACATAATTGTGTTAATACCAGTATCACAGCTTTCCCTCACTGTGTCAGGAAGCATAGTAGTTTAGATTCTACCAAGGTCACCTTCTCTTGCAGCTCAGTCCCAAATCACCTTACAATAAAAAGCACGGTGTCAAAATCAATGAATGGGCAGAATTATAGTATTTTTTATAATCATAGCTTAATGAAATCAAATGGTTGAGCCACCTCAATCTAAGCCAATCTTTAAAATATCATCCTAACAAATGAAGCATATAAGTAAAGAAGTGTTATGTGGGAGGGGAAGCAAGGGGTTGACAAGAACTCAAATATACAGCCTCATGTTTAATTGTATTATTAAGAGCACAAGAGCTCCTTTATGTTCTTAATAATATGTCCCTTCTAAGATTTTATTATCTTCTTTCATGAATGGATGGCAGCAGGATATTGTAACTTACCTCATTTGTAAGTAAGGCTCTGTAGGGCTTATCTCTGTTCACTGACATGGTCTAACAATTTATCCCATCTCTAAGTTTCACAATAGCTCTAAGCAACAAATATTTACTAAATTTTATTATGTCTTATACACTGTGTTGGGCACTATAAAGAATCAAAGATTGTTTAAGGATAGCCCCTTACTTCAACGAAGTTAAAATGGAAAATTCAGATTTGGATATCAAAAGTTATTTAAGGGGAAAATAAGCTCTAAAACTTGGGTTTTAATAAGGCATAATGAAAATACAGTCAAGACTGGGCGTGGTGGCTCACACCTGTAATCCCAGCACTTTGGTAGGCCAAGGCGGGTGGATCACAAGATCAAAAGTTCAAGACCAGCCTGGCCAACATGATGAAATCCTGCCTCTACTAAAAATACAAAAATTGGCAGGGCATGGTGGCATGTGCCTCTAATCCCAGCTACTGAGGAGGCTGAGGTAGAAGAATTGCTTGAACCCAGGTGGGAGAGGTTGCAGTGAGCAGAGATCATGCCATGGCACTCCAACCTGGGTGACAGAGTTAAGACTCTGTCTCAAAAAAAAAGAAAAGAAAAGAAAAGAAAATACAGTCAAAATAGATTAATTCTAATGGAATGACCATGTAAGTTTCAGGGAGAATGTAGTATTTGATGGTTTCCTAATTAGCAGGGTTTGAACAGAGGGGCTTCAGATGAAGAGATGAGAGAGACTAATTCATAGAAGAGGAAAATAAGGGGCCTCCGGAATAAGAGTGTGACATTACGGCTAACACTTAGACTACTTGGAAGATAGCGTGAGAAAAGGATGGAAGGCTAGTTAAACGTGGACTATGGAAAGTCAGAAACGCCAACTGCAGCGTTTGCCCTTACTTAACAGTTAACAGGTATTAAAACTTCTCTTTGTTTCGTTTTTGCAATGGGATGATTACACACGTTTTGTAACTATTACTCTGAGAGGGGGAGATAAAATGTGATGGAAGAGGAAGGCCAGTCAGGCTACTGAAAGTAATTTAGGCAAAAGTAACAAGATCAGAAAAAGAAGTACAATCATCCAATATTATACTGGGGATAAAAGCTCAACCTTGTCAATTATTAAGCAAAGACATCTACCATTTCACACATTTAAAATTAGCCAAAAATTTAACCAATAATTCTGAAGTTAAAATGTAAGGAACATTTGTATATAATCAGTGAATAAATCATTAAATAATACTTTTGGAAAGAAATTTGATAATATATTTTAAAAGTTACATGAAGGTTTTCATATATATTTTACTGAAAATATAAAATTTAAAATACCCGTTCATACAAAAGAGTCACTGTCATGTTATTTGTAATAAAAAAAATATTAAAACCATCCTAGATGCCTGAAAAAAATTATAATAAAAAATTTGATGGGTTGTTATGTAGCTATCAAAATTATAATCATGAAAGTTATGTAGTGATAAGAAAACATGTAAAAGTGGAATAAAACTGTATTTTGTATATACTCTGAAAAAAATGGCAAAAGTACATGCAAAATTAAAAGTTGTGATGCTAAAAAATTTCCTCTAAAGATTTCTTAAATTCTTAAAATGTGCATGATACATAATTTAAAATATTAATGAGATGCTGAATTAGGACAATGGCAATCCAAATGAAAGCAAGTATTATAAAGAGAAGCATGTAGAAACAAACAAGAGTGAAGTCCTAGGAGTTTGAAAGGATGAATGAAAGGGAGGATGCAGACTTAGAGGCTGAGAGCCTGGGAGAATAGTCAGAGAATTTAAGTAAACTAAAAATGTTTATTCATGCCAGTTAAAGCAATCAAGTACTGCTCTGATTGTTAAGTTGCAATAGACCTTTCCTACACATCTGGAAATACGAAGTGTATTTCTAAAGAAATATCAGTGCTAAGATAGGAACTTGGACTTTCCCTGAAGTAGCTTATATTTGAAGCCAAAGGAGTGGGAAAAGAAGTTTACCAAATTTAAGGATGTGGAGCAAGAAGAGAAGACAACTTTGGAAAGAACATGGAACAACACTTCCCGTATAAAAGACAGGAAATTCAAAAGAACTGCAGAAGCACTCTGGAAATGAATAGTCAGTGTTAGAGATCCATGTCAGCGTACTGTCATGGCAACTGAGAAAAAGCTTTCTGTATGCACGCGTGTGTGTGTGTGTGTGTGTGTGTGTGTGTGTGTGTTTTCTATGAAGGAACAAGTTATCCATGTATTACAGAGAAGTAGGAAAGGAATATTGGAAAAAAGGATCACAGAAGCTGGCTACTACGAGATCACCCTAGAAAAGTAATTTTCACAGACTAACAAGAATAAAATTTTCAAATATGACAAAAGAAATAGCAGGAAGGTAGGAAATAGTAGGAATTTAAACTATGCCTTCAAAAAAGTGAATTTAATATACAAAGGTAATGTACTATTTTTTACCAGGCACAAATAACTGGAAATTTGAAATATACACTGAAAACAAAATTTTCTGAGTGAAATTTTAAAAGACTGAAATAAATGGAGAGGTATACTACAGTCAGTGATTGAAATACTCAGTATTTTCTAAGGTCACTTTTCCCCAGTGGAATCTATGTATCTAAATCAACGCCACTAAAAATCCAGGTAGACTTTGTAGAAATTAACAAATGTATTCTAATATTTATGTGGAAATACAAAGAACCCAGAAGAGTCAAGTAAGGGAAAAGATGCTATGGTAAACTTAAGATAATATTAAGACACTAAGTAATCTACAGTGAATAGGCTACAGAAGATAGAGACCCAGGGAACGTGAAACTGCTGAAAAAGTTCTCTGTGGAGTAGAATAAGGCCTTCCTCCATGAGAAGTTTCCTCGTGGCTCTTCATGCTTCCTGAAGTCAAGAACTTCAGGAAAGAAGCTGGGTGCGGTGGCTCATGCCTGTAATCCCAGCACTTTGGAAGGCCAAGGCGGGCGAAGCACCTGAGGTGGGGAGTTTGAGATCAGCCTGACCAACATGGAGAAACCTGTCTCTCTACTAAAAATACAAACTTAGCCAGGCGTGGTGGTGCATGCCTGTAATCCCATCTACTCAGCAGGCTAAGGTAGGAGAATCTCTTGAACCCGGGAAGCAGAGGTTGCTGTGAGCCAAGATCACACCATTGCACTCCAGCCTGGGAAACAAGAGTGAAACTCCAACTCAAAAAACAAACAAACAAACAAACAAAAACTTCAGGAAAGAAGCATCAAACTTCAGCAATAATTCCAACCTCTGACAATCCACCAGGCTTATCCATGGATCTTCCTGGATCTTCTATAAATAAAGATGACTAAAGTCTACCCCCAGAAATGTTAATAGAATATCTCTAACTTAAGAGGTCTATGATAATACATGATTTTTCCACTTCTCATACCCAAGTGAAATTCTAATGCTCTCAGACAAGATGATCATCTTCACCTTGGAAAGACCTGAAGTAGGAATGCTTATTCCTGTCTCTATACTGTCATTAGAACCTATGGATAAAAATTGGGTCAATATGTATTGATCTATTTCAGAATTACTAATCTTAGAAAAACATCAGGGAAAATTTACATAGAATATAAATTGCTAAAACACAAATGGGATTTTACATAACACAATATACAAGGAAGTGTATCAGACTGCAAGGTTAGGACACATGAGTTTTACAATTTTGTTACAGATTGTGTAACTTTAGGTCCAATAACACTCAGTACTTGGATTGTGTTACTATGAAATTCATGGGTAAGAAGTTGGGCTAGATAATTTCTATGGTTATTTTGGGTTATTACTCAATTTCTAAACCTCAGAGTCTATATTAATTTCCTCTTGCAACTGTAACATATTACCACAAAATTAGTGGTTGTAAACAGCGTAAGTTTATCATCTTCTGGAGGTCAGAAGCTCAAAATCAGCCTCACTGAGCTAAAGTCAAGTCAGCAGGTCTGTGTTCCCTCCAGAGGTTCTTGGGTGAAATATGTTTCCTTGTCTTTCTAGCTTCTAAAGACTACGACACTTCTTGGCTCCTGGATCCTTCCTCCATCCTCAAAGCCAGCAATGTGGCATCTTCAAAGTTTTCTCCTCTCTAACTGCTTCAGTCATCACATTGTGTTTTCTTAGAGTCTAACTTTACTGCTTCTGTCTTTATATATTTTTTCTCTTACCATGACCTTCCTGCCTCCCTTTTATAAGGATCTTTGCAAGTACGTCATTGAGCCCACCTGGATAATCCAGTATTATCTCCCTATCTCAAGATCCTTAATCATTCTGCAAAATCTCTTTTGCCGTGTAAGGTAACATAGTTGCAGGTTCCGGTGATTAGGAAGTAAACATCTTTGAGGAGTGGAGGGCATTATTTGGCCTACCATAAGACCACATTAATATATGCTTCAAAGTCATTATGTTTCAGAGTTATGCTATGAAATAATTTTCCTAACTTTGAAAGAAACAACAAAATGAACCATATATCGACATGGGTTGAAACCAGAAAAAATTTACCTTAGAAAAATAAAGAATGTTATTATATCTTGTTATTGCTCAGATATTGGTAAATTATTTATTTGGAAGCCTACTAAACATTCTTTGGCATGTCATTGATGTTGCTTTAAATATTTTATAACTTGCTCAAAAGTTATTTATAACCAATATTAATGAATTTTGTTTAAAACCACAGTATCACCCATCAATTGGTACTGAAAGTAGTTACCAAATACTCATTCTGTTAACTAAATTCTGGTATATTTGCATTTTTAATTGTTTAACTCAAAAGCCTATTTTGTAATCCTATGCAAAAAAAAAAAAAATCTCCCCTCCCCAAATTAAAACAAAAAGGGTTTTATAAAAGCCACATATCAAATTTTTTACCTCCCCCATGTAATTTTTTAATATACTTGTTCACTCCTAAGTACAATGCTTAGGAAAATAAGATCATAGATGACTAATCACTCAGAAATTCCAGACTTCCTATATAATAATATAAGCAAGTTTATTACAAGGGTGAAAATGCATTTTGCGTCTTGTTATTTGTAATGTTACTGAGAATAGTTGGGTTTCTGACTTTTTTCTTTAACCCCTGGAGGAAGAATATTTTTAAAATCTATATGGCAAGTTGAAACACTCTCTAAAGCACCATATCATTACACAACAACAAGAAGCATTGTTCTTAGTTACATTTGGAAAATCCAGGCAAGTTATAATACCTGTTAACATATGTTCTTAATTTTACTCAAATACCGATGACCATCTGGCAATCCAGATTCAAGAAGAGTTTTATAAAGAAGAATTAATATTTTTGGAAGATTTTGTAAACATACATGCTAGCAATAGAACTAATGAATTCTATTAAATGATATTTAAAATAAAACACAAATAGGAATAAAGCAAGGAACACATAATATAACAAAACATAAAAGAAATAAAGCAGTGTTACATAATAAGGAAAATTTTAAAATCATCATAAAGCTAAGAGAGAAGACATTCAAAAGGTAGATGCCTTCACATCGCTCCTTAAATATCAGTCAAAATTATCTTTCAAGAAATAACAGTCTTCTGAACATTCATGTTTATGGGAAAGGAGCTTAAACCCTGCGAGGAAACCAATTTCTTCATAAAGTGTCTCTTTCGGTTTCAGCCACCAGTGAGGGAAAAGTATGTGGATGCCCAGTATTAATGTTCATTTAAAACCTCTTCTGTCTGGTTCTTAGTTGTTCAGAATTGATTGACATAAGGAGAGATGTATGAAAAATGAAACAAACTCTTCTCACGTGTCAACTAAAACGGTTGAGAAACCTAAAATCTACAAAGCTTATTTTCCTCATGTATCTCCTTAACTCTGAGAGGTTGTAATTTAAGATCACATTAAAATAGAAACCATTTAGAAGAGGGGTCATGCTTTCTTTATGGTTCTGTACAAGAGACAGTTAATTCTGGGTTCTCAGAAAAGACATGATGATAAAATATGTCCTCTTACCAATTCACAAATAATTTCAAAGGACTTAGCCAAATCTGAAAACTCCCTGAGAGCATAGATTTTTGCCTTATACTTCTTTAATGTCCCTTAGAGCATCTCCAGAATTCTGCTGATAGAGTGAACGTTCAATAACGTGAGGAGGCAGAAGAGGGAAAGAAGTATCGGAGGTAAAGGAAGAAAACGAAAGGAGGGGAGATGAGGCAAGGAAGGATGAGAGGAGGAAAAAAAGGATAGAGCTGAATGAGTCACCCAGATCTTTTTAATTCCCCCCATGGAACTTACTGAAAGTTTTACATCTGACATTCAACTGACATTCTTCTAAAATTGGTATTCCTGGATTACTTTAATGACTCACTGAGAAAATGTTTAATACATATATTTCTGTCAATTATAATGACTTGTCTTTTTTTAATTTTAGGACATTTTCATATAATTGTCCGTAGGTATTTCTGACATTGCCTAGGACATATAAAATGTCCAACAGAGTACCTACAGAGTATATTCATTTTTTCCTTTTAAAACATTAGAATTTGCACTGATAGATATTTGCTGTTTGCTTCTAAATGGTAAGTTCTTAAACTAATGTCATAATGATGATGATATCACTTTATATTTGTTCAGTACTTTTTAGTTTATAAAGTCTCCACCTGTCTTCTCACTTGACCCTCATAACAACCCTGTGAAGCAAGTAAGGTAGTTGGTATTAACTGTATTTCTTATGTGAAAAAGACCAACTGAAGTTCAGAGGAAACTATCCAAGGTCACACTGCTATATTCATTGATTCTTCTGATCCTGAGACATTTTGCTTTTCTCTACTGATGAGTGTGTGCTACACTGTGCTGGACAACTTTATGTGGAGCCCAGCCTTTTCTTTTCACTGGAATTTCCTATCCACTCTCATTTCTTCAGTTTTGTGGTTTGTTGTTTGTTGTTGTTGTGTTATTTTGTTTTGTTATTTAATATAATGACAGCGGCAGAGAAATTTAATTTTGTTTTTATAGCAACAATTGTATGGACTGACTCTGAAGTTAAAAAATAGATTTGGAGAGTATCTATCATCCACAGCTTGCATGGCTTCCAGTATTTGATGTTTCTCAACCTAAAAATTTGGGTTTTGACAATCAGTCTTTATTTTTTTTTAAATCTAGAAGGTAGCACTTGAGAGTGGATGGCAGCTGGCAAACTAGGAAGTAAAGACTTTAGGCAAGTAGTCAATGAAATCGAGGAGATATTTTGAAAATAGAATGGAGTTATGTCAAACAGCATGTGGAAAGAGAATTTTCCAAGCCAAGAAGAAGTCAGAGATAACTGATACAACAAGCTATTTCTACTTTTTTTTTCTTAAGTTCTCGGAGTTTATTTTTCCTTAATATTTAGCAAACTATTTAGAACGTTTAAAATCTAAAAGGATTAAAGTCTTCTAGGAAAAATGAAAGCAGGCTAGTGAAATAATTTTAGCATTTTTGAGGTTTCCTCCCAAGCAGCCTACAAGTAATTACATCAGGAAAATAGGAAATCCCTGGATAGCCTATTAGCAGTTTAGTATTAAAATATCAAAATTAATCAGTCATTTTAACATTTTGGTGCAAGCATAAGGCAAAACTCAACTTTTTATTCTACCACATGCTTGGAAATTAGAGTACCTCAAAAAATCACAGCAATCATATCGCAACTCCCTACTAAGTGTTTTCTCTGCGCTTTCCATTTATAACATCACACTAGTCCGGGAGTACATGTGGATGTAAGAGCACACTACAATGAGTTCAAAAGGTGTACTTTGCTTATCACTGATCTTTCTTAATATCTCTCTACTGTTCAATGTAATCACATCTTTTATTAGCTGAGATTCTGTCCAGGCCATTACTCCATAAGCTAAATATTATAAGCTTTTTGAAAAGGTTCACTAATGTACTAAGTGTTCTTAAATAAAACATGAATTTCAATTGAAATAAGAGGTTTCAGCCAAACAATTAAACAAATCCCAAATCCATTTAGAGGCTATTAAGCCAATTTATAAGCAAATAGGGTCATGGATATTTTGGAGCTGGTTCAGAGCAGGTTGATTGATAAATGGGAAAGACCTATAAAGAGAGGTTAAAGCATTTAGCATTTGGTCATGGTTGAGGGTTGGTTTCATTACTGTCTTAGGAAAAGCTCAATGACCAGTGGGTCTTCATCTACTTGAGTCAAGTATACACCCACATGCAAATGTTATTTAAGCTACACCACTTAAGATTTTGAATGTTATGAGTGAGTTTTAACATTGGATTATTTAACACTTCTGTAGGTTACAAAAGAGAGGTTTGGGATGGCTTTTTCTGGTTGCCATTAAAAATAAATTTTAATTTTCCCAGAAGACTTAAGTGTGGCTCTACTAAAACCTAAAGCAAAAGATATTTTTACAAATTAACTTTTAACTTTGTGATTCTGTATCAAAAACCAATACCAGAGATGTCCAATAAGGTAGCCACTAACCTCATGAACCTATTTAACTTTAATTAAAATGAAAAACACAGTTCCTCAATGATGCCAGAAACCATGCTAAATAGCCACATGTGGCTACTGGAAACTGTATTAGACAATACAGATGTAGAACAGCCCATGGTGAGCAAAAGTTCTGTGGGACAACACTGACCTATCTAAACATATTCCAAATGCCTCGTAAATGCCTAAGATATTTGTGCCCCATATTTCAAACACCCTGATAGGTAAATAAAATATATTTTTTTAAATCTTACAATATATAGAAGGTATATTTTAATGATCAAAATAACCTATTTCCAATGTTTAGCTAAATTAATAACAAGCTTGCGCTAAAGCACCAGTTGGATGGTTTACAAGAGAAGTGAGACATTCATTTATTGCATTTTTATACTTAGCAGCTTGACTTTAAAGCATTCTCCTCTACAGAATGGTGCTCTGTTAAACAATGTTTAAAGTGAAGAAACATTTGAAGTAGAGTTCTAAAATAATCTGCACATGCTATCATTTAATTTAAAAACCATTGAAGCACTTTTAAAATCCTCTCAATTATAAAATTAATGAAATATTTAACTAGTTCACTAGGTAAAAATTTAGGCCCTGTTGTGAATTAAGGAACTGATCCTGAGATATCTATATCTATATCTATATCTATAGATATAGATATATATACATATATATTCTATGTACATAATATATTCACATCCATACATAAAAATGTATATATTCATAAACTAACACTGAAGTGCCCCAAAGGAGTGATTTTATATGCTGTATATAATAATTTTATACATTTTTGTGAAAATAAAAGTCTGAATAATTTTGTGTATCTTTATGAAGATATGATATAGATCGATATATTTGTTTATTACCATTATTATTTCTCCATAGAGATAATAAAGCTGAGGTAGAGGAGATAATTTAATCTAGGATATAAAATAATACAGACCTGGATGGTGGCTAATGCCTATAATCCCAGCACTTTGGGAGGTCGAGGAGGGCGGATCATGAGGTCAGGAGTTCAAAACCATCCTAGCCAACGTGGTGAAACCCTGTCTCTACCGAAAATACAAAAATTAGCCAGGGGTGGTGGCAGGTGCCGGTAATCCCAGCTACTCAGGAAGTTGAGGCAGGAGAATTGCTTGAACCCAGGAGGCTGAGGTTGCAGTGAACTGAGATTGCGCCACTGCACTTAAGCCTGGGTGACACAGCAAGATTCTGTCTTGGAAAAAAAAAAAAATTACAAAACTTAGTTGTGTCACACATAGCCTCTGAACACACATTTTACACCATCATACTCGACTTCTGTTTTCACATTTGTAAAGAGTTTAAACTAGATGACTTCAAAAGTAACCTTTACTTAATAAAGTTTTATTATTCCAGGTATAAATAAAATCTTCTGATTTATATAAATTGATATATATATATATATATATATATATATATATATATATATATAAAACACAATACATTTGTCTAGATCCTTTCCTAGTAAAATTGTTCCATATCAAATGACGTAGAAATTCACAGGTTTACATTTTTCAGAACCTAAAGTACAATTTAAAAAAGTAAAACAATAGCCTTAAAGGTGGACCGCTATATAGTATGTAAGTTTTATTGTATTAAAACATACCATTATTGACTTTTTTTACTTTTCTCCATTTCTAGTAAACTTTAGAAATAAGTCTCAGCACTTTTAAATGGAATAATTTTAACAATAAAATTGTGAGGGTTATTCTAGTGATCAATTCTTTGTTAAATGTAAATGCTCAATAATTCTATTCTTTTCCTCAAGCAAAAATAAAAAATCCATTGAGAATGTTTTCTAAAAAAAAAAAAAAAAAAAAAATCAGTAACAGAAAATAGAAAAAAAGCAAGAAGTCAAGTGGTTTGCAGATAACAGAAAAAAATCAGTGTGAGATCTAAGAATATCATTCATCTTCACTCCTGACTACATTATCCCATTCTACTATTCATTGAGCTTGTCACTAATGCATTGAATTAACATGAGCTCACTTTGAAGATTTTCAAGAAAACTGATCATTTTACTGATAATTTAATAAGAAAATATTGCTAAGTAATATCACACACACACACAAAAAAAAAAAAACTGCCAGGGACTACTTAGGACCTTTAAGAGGATATAATGTAACAGCACTTTTACAGAAAGTCAAGTTATTGGAACTTAGGTGTTGGAGGTTTGAAATATGACAGTCAACCTGGTAACAAAACTGTCAGAATTAGCAAATTGAAATTCGCATTTTGAGAAGACTAGGACCTTAGTTTCTGCTCAAAGATAATGTAATTCTTGTGTTAAAGATCCAAGAAATGAGTGTGAATTACTCTGTTTTTTGAGTTCTGCAATGTCACAAGATCATAAAATCATAAAGCAAGAAGGACAGATCGGAGGTCACTTTGAGCAGCCCTCTTTTATCAGGCCACAAAACATACCCCATGCAATAACAACATTCTAATTCCAGTCTTTACCAATAGTAACAATTACTTTAGAATTACTTTTTAATCTTGGAATCCTACAATTCTAAGTTCTAGTAAAACTATATGGTTTATATAAAATGTTTTATAGCCATGCATAATTTGTCTACCTTCTTTTCCAGTAAAATGAGGAAGGTCATGTACATTTCATATTTTAGCTCCTGAAATCCTCACCTTTTTTTCCCACAAGAGTTGTTTCCATTTCATATGTGAGAGCCTGAGGCCTAGACAAAATATACAACTTGCTCACGGACACACAACTAGCAACTTGTTTTCAGCCAAGATTTAAAGTCCTGTACTTTGACTTAAAAACTGACATTGTCATACATTGTGCTTCGTTGCTTTTCTATTTCTGTTTCCTGAACAAGGGTTACCTCTGCAGAGGTAAATGACATAAGTAAATGTGCCTAGTTTCCTCAACAGCCCATTTCAACGTTTAATAAAATCATATTTAGTGGGTTGATTTCCGAAGTATAAGTTCATGTTACAAAATTTAAGAGGAGGAAAAATGAATATGGGTGAGATTTGTGGAGGTCCTGCTCTAGTTAATGAGAAGATATCACAAAAGAGGCAAAAATCATGTCCACAGATTTCTTTTATGTTTGCCTGACATACTGCCAGGTATTAAGCATCAGAGAGATGTTATTGATGTTTTATCTACAGTTACAATTTTACACATGGAATTCAAAGGCAGTTAACAGAACATTATTCAAATTGAATCTCTATCATATTTAAGGCTTCTAACTTCCTTATACAATAGCCTACGTTAAAGAAACCAAATAATCAAATGTCTTCGATGTGTAAAACCAGCAAAAGCAATTTTCCTTTTATTATGTGTTCTCAGTTCAATTAGCTCCCCTATCAGAGCACACTGAATCCTCGGTTCTTAGCTACTAACATACAAGCTTTTCTTGTATATTAAAACAACCAAGGTTTTGGTACTGCATAACGACATTTTTCTATTTAGTTTTCAGCACACTATGGAGTTTGAAGTGATTCAGAAAGGCTGGCTTTTGAAATTCCTTTGAACTAAATCACCTTCATTTTTACTTGAATTATGTTACAGTACTTTTATCAATGCCTAAAGCAACAAAGATAATAGCTACTTTTTTTCCCCTGGAGGCTTTTGGAAACTCACATTTTTAAAAAATAATTATTTTAACAAAAATAACTTGAAGGAAACAGACTGATTTTAATTTTAGGGATCATTTCTTTCAAATATATGATCTTCAAGTCCTTTTGAATTCTGAGCTATTTTGAAATCAAGTTCTATTTGTATAGGGCTTTCTCTCCGAGGCATTCAAAGTGTTATGTGAGGCTGCTTTCCAGCATTCAAAAGCATTAAGTCTTAGGTCTTAACCACATTTCCACATGTGCGAATCTTTCATCACTCTTGCTCGTAGCACAGTTATGAAACACAAATCTTGACGCTTCTCTCCTATCAATTTTTGAGGAAATTTTTGAAGTGTTGCCCAAATCAGATTATTTTCTATGCGTCAATGCATGGTCAGAAAAAATTTACCCAAAAACCATTACTGTACACTGTACCAATACAAGATGTAAATAAAAGCTGAGTCCAGTAGAAATAGTTCACTTGTACTACTTACAACACACATAGTGCCTAATCTGTGCTGAGCATTGCTCTAACTACATATTGTAACTCATTTAATCCTCACAACAACCCTATCAAGTGAGTATTACTATTATCCCCATTTCAAAGAGAACACTAAGGACAGATCCTAAATGGTGGAGCTCAGATTCAAACCCAAGTAGCCCACTTCCAGAATCTGCATAAGTAACTTTTGTTTTATACTGCTTTTGTTTTGCGGGGTTGGGTGGGGGCGGGATGGAGTCTCACTCTGTCACCCAGGCTGGAGTGCAGTGTGCGATCTTGACTCACTGCAACCCCTGCCTCCTGGGTTCAAGCAATTCTGTCTCACTCAGCCTCCTTAATAGCTGGGATTACAGGCTTGTGCTACCACATCTGGCTAATTTTTATATTTTTAAGAGAGACAGGGTTTCACCATGTTGGCCAGGCTGGAATCAAATTCCTTACCTCAAGTGATCCACCTGCCTCGGCCTCCCAAAGTGCTGAGATTACAGGCGTGAGCCACCACGCCTGGCCAATACTGCTTCTTATCAGGAAAAATAGGACCAGGCGCGGTGGCTCACGCCTGTAAGCCCAGCACTTTGGGAGGCCGAGGCGGGTGGATCACGAGGTCAAGAGATAGAGACCATCCTGGTCAACATGGTGAAACCCCGTCTCTACTAAAAATACAAAAAATTAGCTGGGCATGGTGGCCCGTGCCTGTAATCCCAGCTACTCAGGAGGCTGAGGCAGGAAAATTGCCTGAACCCAGGAGGCGGAGGTTGCGGTGAGCCGAGATCTCGCCATTGCACTCCAGCCTGGGTAACAAGAGCGAAATTCTGTCTCAAAAAAAAAAAAAAAAAAAAAAAAAAAAAAAAAGGAAAAATAAGCTGACACACAGAATTGCAGCCAAACCAGTGCTTTTAATTACCTAATTAGTGCCAATGGACTAGTTTCCTATCCTTTACAGTCCTGTACTATCCTTTACCTGTAAAGTCAAGTCCAGGGCAACCAAGTTTACTTTGTTTACCCTCACGGAAGCTTATGCTATGCAATCATTTGCAAAGCAATCATGTATTCAGTCATTCAAGAAGCACAAACCAACTGCCTTTTATGTGCCTCACACTTGAAAAGGTTACAATACCCAATAAAGTTTCCTGGTTGCCCTCAGAGAGCTGATATTTCCTCTTGCAACACTTCTGTGTCCGCTGATGATCTAACACATCTTCTAGTGTCCAGCGCCTATGCTCTCTAGTGTACTAGGCTCTCCTTTCCCAGTTCCTGGGTATAGGCATCATTTCAATCTCCTACATTCCATTAACATGTTTAGTTTCAACTGCTTCAACGCCATCATCCTAATTCGGGTCTTTATTAATAACCTACAATTAAATTATTAGAATGGCCATGTGTTGGCCGGGTGCGGTGGCTCATGCCTGTAATCCCAGCACTTTGGGAGGCCAAGGTGGGTGGATCAGGAGGTCAAGAGATCGAGACCACCCTGGCCAACGTGGTGACACCCCATCTTTACGAAAAAAAATATACAAAAATTACCTGGGTGTGGTGGCGCGTGCCTGTAGTCCCAGCTACTTGGGAGGCTGAGGCAGAAGCATTGCTTGAACCTGGGAGGTGGAGGTTGCAGTGAGCCACGCTCGTGCCACTGCACTCCAGCCTGGCGCCTGGTGACAGAGCAAGACTCTGTCTCAAAAAAAAAGAATGGTCATGTGTTCTGTTCTTACACCCAACCTTTCTCAAATGTACTTATTTAACCATATCACCACCTTCCTACTCAGACACGAAAACTGACTCTCCAGTGGCTATGTAATAATTGTATCTCCTTCATGTAGAATTAAATACTGTTTACGATTTAACCCCCAACCTACTAGACCAGTCTTGCTTCCTACCATTTGCTTCAGATGCACTCTGGTCTAATAAAATCTACCTATTTGCATTTCCATGCTTACTAATGGATCATGTTGACATATCTCTTGGCAATGCCATTTCTCTTGGCCTTCTTACTGCCTAAAATATTCCCCACCTATGTCTATACTAGGAACTCCTGGAAGGCCCAGTTCAGATGTCACTTATTTCAAGAAGCCCTTATTGAGGCCACCAGTTAGAAGTGCTCACTGTATTTTTTGAATGCTGATAGTTCCTCATAGTCCCATCTAATAATCACCTGTAATGAATTATCTGTGCATATTATCCCTGCTAGACTGTCATACTCCTTGCTGATAGCTGGTATCATTTCCTTACCCATACGTATATATAGACATGTATAGCATAGTGCTCTACACAGAGTATGTATTAAATATTGTCAAAATAAGTAAAACTATGACTTAAAAATATGCTGCAAGTCACTAGATTTCTTAAGAATTGCATATAACATTATGATATGCATATTTTGCTGTTGTCAAAATATAACGTTGAGAATGATTCAGAAGAAAGCAAAACTGAAGCTATGGAGTTTGGAATGACTTTATATTTGCATGCTTTATTTAAAGTTAAATTCTTTTGAAGTTGTTGCCCTTGTAGATGTTGGCATTTTTTTATCTTTATTTTTTAGTTTTGAAGTCGGGGATCACAAAGAAAATTTACTTGTTTTTTTAATGTGAATCAGTAAATTCTAACCGGGAGTAATTTTTGACACACAATTTCAAAAATCCTAACAGAAGCTTTGACAAGAGAAGCAGAAATGTAAGGGGAAAAAAAGCCCAAGATATGCTAGATATGCTATCAGTTCACCTCCGTCAGTACTCAAAATTCAATCTTTCAATCAAATTAGGCAATAGACCTGAACCACATCAGCTGAGTATATCACAGAAATACTCTCACTGTGTTGAGCTTTAATGTTATTCTTACAGCTTTTATCAAAGTTTTCTTTTAAAAAAATCTATAGCTGAAGCATGAATCTGCATTTTACAAAGAAACTGTCTAGTACATTATACTATATTTCCTATTTAATAGCCAACATTAGAATTTTAATTAAAGTTATGCCTTCACTTTTTCCTAACTGAAAACCAGAACTAGACAACTTCTCATGCCTTTTTAAATTTTTTTTACAAAAACAATGCTTAAAGAAAATATGGATATAGAATCAGAGCAATTATGTTAACAGTATGGCTACTGAATCTGCATCTTCTAACCTCTTTAGGCATGATTTTATTTCTATTAGATATATTAGAACTTAGTGAAGATAGTCTATTATAAATTATTTTGCAGAATTTGGGGGTTTATTTTATTTTATCTTATTTTATATTGAGACAGAGTCTCTCTCTGTTACCTAGGCTGGAGTGCAGTGACATGACCATGGCTTACTGCAACCTCAACCTCCTGGGCCCAAGAGATCCTCTACCACACCCAGATTTTTAAATTTTTTTTTTTTTTTTTTTTTTTTGGTAAAGACAAAGTCTCTTTGTTGCCCAGGCTGGTATCAAAATCCTAAGCTCAATGATCATCTCACTCTGGCCTCCCAAAGTACTGGGAGCCACTGCACCTGGCCAGGAGTTTTATTTTTAAGAGTATACTTTTTAAAGAATAAATATAGATGCTGTGCTTATTCACTTGTTTATTTATGCAACAAATATTATCTTTTTTCAATTCTAGAGATACAACTGTGAGCACAGACAAAAGTTTCTTCCCTTAAAACACATCTAATTCTAGCTCTGGGAAACAAATATAAAGTAGGACAAAAGCAAAATGTATAATAAAACATTGGATAAAAATTGTGTAACAGACAACATAATACAATGCATAAAAGAGGAAAGAAAGGGTTGTTGTTTTAAATAGGAGGAGATGACGTTTGATTAACAACCCAAAGTGAGTGACTCATTTATCTATTTGAGAACAATACCCTGTGCAGGGGATCTAGTCATTAAGTACAGAGGCTTCGGGTATTATGGGGCTATGTGGAGACCAAAGGGTTGTAGTGAAGTGAGTGAGGAAGACAGGTGGTTGACTGAGTGTGGATCTTGAAGTTTATTGAAGGACTTTACATTTGACTCATTAAAGAAGTAGAGAGATGTTCACACATCTCAACGAATAGTAATAGATGATTTTTAAATGATGTTTACTTGAAAGTAATATGTCAGTAAGCATCAGCAAAAATTGTTACTTTAGAGATATTTAGTTGTCTAGTTTAATGCCATCCTTTCTCTTCTTTCATTTACTCAGCAAAATCATATTCAGCAATTATTATATGGCAACAATGGAAATCTAAAAATATATAAAAAAGAAAAAAAAACCATAATCCCAACCCTCAAAGAATTGTCTCTCAAGTGGGAGAGATAAGTATTAATTATTAAAATGTCGTTTCTTTAGCTTTTAGGTAAGGGAAACGATACAAGATGTTTAGGTAGAGGAGTGATCATCATATCTGCATTTCAGGTAGATTAACATGTAGAAGAGATTTGAATGAAGCATGACTGGATGCAGGGAGATGAATTAGAAAGCTGTAAAAAATTTTGGAAACCTGAACTAAGACACTAGCACAGAGTGAGGAACTAAGTAGAAAGTTACAATTCATTTTTAGAATGGAGTATTGACAGGACTTTATGACTAAATAGGTGTGGGTGGTGTGAGAGGAGGAGGAATCAAGAATAACTCTCAATTTTCTAACTTGAACAAATACATGGATGGTGGTTACAGTCAGTGAGTTCAGCTTAGGACAGTTTGAGACATACTGGTTAATTATGATTAGCTGATAGTTGATATTATGGAAACTCAGATAAAGTGATAGATTTAAAAGAAGGTCCAGGACAGAAATCCAGGAATACCAACATTCAAACAGAGGGCAGAGCAAGAATTGTTCATTAAGAGAACTAAAATCAATAAACAGAAAAAAAAATTAATGTAAGCCATAGGAGAGATTTTACGTTTAATGATATCGTTGACTGTGTCTGCCTGTAGTGGCAAACTTGATGTGATTATTCATTTTGCTTTAATAATATTGTTTATATGAGTATTATAGAGCCAGCATTTCAGAGCAAGTTATTAAATTTATAAAGATGATCTCAGATTAAGTTAGACAATCCTTCTGAATTTAAAACACATATTATTTTATTGTTGTTTATTAGCTTTTCTAAAAAATATCCATCCTTCTAAAATGAAAATACATTGTAAAATTATTTCCTTCAGTCCTTCAAATGTAGTCACTTCAAATGTGCTTTTAATATTTTAGTTTACTTAAGTCATTATATGTCAAGTAATGTAGTGACTTAAGTAAACTAAAATATTAAAAGCACATTTCTGAGAGAGAGAAATAGCAGCACTTCAAAGAAATATCTATATCTATATATATATATATGAAGATGAAAATATATATCCAGTAATTAGAAAATCCTAGACTACTGTGTGAGCTCAGGAAAAGGACAACTCATTCATGAAAATGAGGTTGATATACATCCTAACATCATGGAGAATTCAATGGATTATAAAATGAGTGGAAGCTCAATGCTTTAAAGAACCATGAAGTGTGTATAACAGCAGCTAGTATATTTTTGTTATCCAGTCTTTCATCCAAGTACTTGTCAACCTAGAACTGCTTACAAAATTTTCCTATCGTTTCCTAAGGTGAAACAGTTAACAGGGTTAATTATCCAAAATCATTAGTCAGGTTATTGGCAAAACTAGGATTTTAATATGAGATACTTTTTAAATGTCTCTTTTTATATTGTCTACTTAAAATCTTTAAAAGTAAATGCATAAAATGAAAACATCAGTATATGTCTTTTAAATTATAACATTAAATACAAATCTAGAAGAAAGGAACGAATTACCTATAAAATCCAGATAACTTACAGCACACATAAAAAATAGTCTTTTGAGAAGATTCACAATAGACATTAATTTTTCAGGCATAATTAAGAATTGGATCCAAAGAGTGGAAAATTCTGGTTAGAAAAGACTTAAGAGGTTGCTGTATCAGCTGATATGTTCTCCTTTATTTCTATAGCGTTTCTACCTGTCATTTGCTTTATAATAATATATGAACAAATGCCTCACACTGAGGGTTATTATGAAACCATAAGCTATACTGTTAGCATACTTAACATTATAACCAAAATTACAACTTCACAAATTGTAACTCGTGGAAGATTACGGGTTATACCAAGTGTAGCAGATGTATAGAAGTGTAGCAGCTGTTAGAAATCCTGAATATTATACCTTATGAAATTATATTTCCAGGTAACATAAATGCTAAAATAAGTTATTTATTCTAAGAAGTTTTTCTGGAGACAAACATTTCCCTGTGCAGCAGATAAAGCCTCGTATTACAAAAGCTCTTACAAGTACATTTAAATGTTCAGAACTCCAAATGAAGTATACGCTGTCAATTAATCCAAGTATATAATAATTTTTAAATTATATGCTCTTTAATAATTTTTAAATTATGCATAATATTGAGAGTTAATACATTATATTATTTTTGTTTAAAAAATAATTATTAGATGACCAGCTCAGCATCATAGAGAACTAATATCTGGAGGTTAGAGGTGAAAATTAATAAAGGAACCAGAAAAATTAAAAATCATGAGTGGAAACCAGTAATCATGTAAACAGTTAAGTAAGTCAGGATGAAGAACCCTTCCAAAACTCTACCTGCCAAATTTAACAAGCAAGTAGATTGTTTAGATCTACTTGCTCAGCTCACTACTTCAGAAGTCAGCACTGCTTTGTTTAAAAGATAATTATTGATTGCTAAGTTACAAAATTTTTCAAAGACCATTACAGATTAATCTGAATACCGATGGCCTCAATCTGAATTTCTGTTTCCTAGAAGCTCTGAAGATAGCCAACCCACCAATCTGTCATAATGCATACTAGCTGTCTAAGGGTTGGTAGTTCCTCGGGAATGTCACCCTGTCCTGTCCTCTCCATGTCAAGAGGAGGGTTAGTGACACTCCATACCTATTCATCTTTTTTTTTTTTTTAAATAGTGTAACAAGTACAGCAATCATTCTAGCAGTATTTGTTATGATAACATTATTCAGCCCCAACTTATGCCCAAAATGGGCGTGTTAAGTGAAGGGAAACGAGCTTTAACAGTGCCTTTTAATGTTCTGAAGACACAGGTGTTCTCTGTGAACTTGACATTTTCTTGGTCTACATCTGATCCTAAGGGTTCCAGATAAGACGCTTTACTGTGTGAAACTCCTCAGGCATTTTCTCACAGATAAATAGCGTAAAATTCTGTGATGGAAAAAGAACACCCTCAGGAGTAACTAGGTAAAGATCGTGCTGGTTCCCCAGTTGATAATGGGAGCCACTGCACAAAGGTCAAACAATTGGGATGCAAAGGCTCCAACCTGTCATCACAAATGAGATTGGAGGGTGCCGTGAAAATGACGAGCCAGCATGCTGCCTCTACCCCACGGTGACATTTACTCTCTCTCACCCTCTTTCCCTTAGTTCTTATGGATTTTCCTGAAAATACCAGATGGAATTTTTTTTTCTAGATGGATTAGAGAAAATACGTATCTATAATTTTAAACAGTATACAATGGTGACATTATTAAAATAATGACACTGATGGTGATGCAAATTAAGACCCCTGAGGATCTTCACTAGATGTAGTAATGAAAAGGTTAACTAAGATGTCAAGAAAAAAATGTATCCTGAAATATCAATGTAAAAATAGAATCCATTCTCTGTTGTGTTTTTAAAAATATACCATGATGTTAAATTACAAGCACACATCAGTTCAACCTAGCAAACATTAATTAAACAACTATGATACACACAAAAGAGATGAAGATAAAAAGACCTTGACTGACCTTCAAGGGCCAAACACTTTTAAGTGACATTTATGCCACTAATAAGGTGACATAAACATTTTATACTTTAGATTTAGAAATCTTGCAGTAGGAGAAAAAGCAAATCTTTTTATACACACAAAGAAAACACTAGAATTGTACTGATAATATTAGTGTTACTTGGTCCATAGAGACAAAGAGACACTAAAGTAAGTCAGTTGTCTCTCTGGGAACTAGGGGAGTTGGCCAAAAATGGTTCCTGATCACTTTCTGCCAGGGCAAATAGTACTGAAGAGACTCAAACTTGTCAGAAATGATTTTCTGAGATGTGATGAGTTAGTATTAGAACGTGAAACAGCTAGTGCTTGAATGCTGAATTATGCTTCTAGTCTTATGGAGAGTTAAGACTCCCCAAGAGGCCTTCATGATACCTGTTTTGTTATACAAATAATAGAAACTATTTAGTGAATGCCAAAAGTAATCTGAACATTCATTAGTATTAATTGTATACCTATGTTGCAAATGTCATCAGAAAAGATATTGAAAAAGTAATTACCATCAATTCTTGTATTCCTAAAGCTTTCTTCTGGTCCTCTCTTTCTCCTTTCATGAAATAGTTTCCAGATACAGTCTGGAAAACACGTATAGTAATTTACTGGCTCATAAAAGCTATGGAAATTAAATTCCAGCTGTATTGCCATTTCAAACCCATGCTTTTTGGGTAACTCATACCTCTAAAGCATTAAAATTTGCATGTGTCTATTAATTCATTCATCAATTCTTTCATTCAACTCAATAAAATTTAGTTCTTACCAGGAGCTAGGCTTTGATGACCCATAGATAAAAAAGATAATATTCTATCCTCTAGTTGCTTAAAATTCAGTAAGGAAAGAATCACAATAAAGTACTGTAGCTGATATATTATATTCAGGTTACAATCAGAAATAAGGTGGTAGTCATTCATTCTCCCCAGTAGGATTTGGATCACATTTATAAAAGAGATTGTGCTGGGGTATCAAAAAGTTTGTGAGGTTGAAACAGAAAGACACATTGGGCAAATATATTATTTTGATAAAATTGAAGTGACCTTAAGGTACGTGTGAAGGGATAAGAGATGTGATCAGAGCTGAGGCTGAGAGATAGAAAAAGGCCTGTGTGGTAAGTTAACAATTTAGACTTTTTAATAAACAGGAGAAAACTAAGAAAGAAGAGGATTTTGGATTTTTAGACAGAAATTCTAAAATGTATTTTATGTATACGTTAAAAAGAACAAACCTGGATGTTAGAAGGCCAATTTGAAGGTAATTGCAATAGTGCAGTGATGAGCAATGGAAACCTGAACCCAAGTGGGTAACCCTGTGATAGACAGTCAGAGAAGAATGATATTTAACAGGCAGGACAGACGGAGCGGACTATCAGTTGGATGTGAGACATGAATAAAAAACAGGATTTGACTCCCATGTTTCTGGTTTGAGTAAGCAGTAAGATAATGATATCATTGGGAAATAACAAGAAAGTCACATTATTTGAGTTTTCCATGTCTTCTAAGCACGTAGATTTTTAGATCTGGAGCTCTGGAGAGAGATGCAGAGTCATGTATGTATGAGACATAGACAAAGTGTGGCAGTGGATCAAACAATCGAGGCAAGAACACGTAGGATAAGAAAAGGGCTTAATGAAGACACAGTACTGTCAGAAGCTGGTAGGAGAAAGGAAGTCATGGAGGAGAAGGAAAGGAGGAAAAGTCCAGTAGGCTGAGGAAGGGTAAGAGTAGGAAAAGTATTAGAGGAAACAAAGAAGTGGTCAGCAAGTTTGGTTGCCATAGAAAAGAAAAGAAGAATAAGAGTGAAAGTGTTTCCAGGATTCAGAACAAAGAAGTTCACGGTGTCGGATGTCAGTGATTAGAAAGTCAATGGGGGTTATTTTAGTTCCATTGGGAAGGTGAGGAACAGGAGGTAAAGGTCAAGAGACCGGAGGATTCAACTATGCTTCCTATAACAAATTAGAATGCACACGAACGCTGTAACAAAGGAGACAAATAAGTGAAAACTGAGCAGCTAGGTCTCTATACCAGAGGAATTAGCAACCGGTGAAATAGTACAGAAGCAAAGTGGAAGAAGCAGTGTTAAATAGGAGGAAGCAAGTCAGGAAATACAGATATAAATTACCTGCAGGTGTGAGGGGCTAGCTCTTGGGGGATTTCATGCCTCAAGGCTTAGTTGGTTTTTTTTTTTTTTTTTTTTTTTTTTTCTATGCAATGAGATCTGGGTCCACTTCCAAGGTTTCTTCCTATAGCTCATACACTTGAAGTGTGCCAAGAACACCAGATAGGGCAACATCCCACAGATGCTGAATGGTATGAAAATGACCCAAAGGTTCTACATCATTCATACAGTCTCTGATCACTAGAGATTTATTCTTCTACGTTCTCTAGCAAAATGATTACAGAACCACAGCAACAATGGCGCCTGCTCATTAGCCAAAACATGTTACTGAAACTCGTTCTGTGTTCCATAGAAAGAAATGATCTAAGAAAATCTTTCTGAGAGAGTAGGTTTTCCTCCTAAGCTGCATGTTGTTTAGCTCTTCCAATTTCTTCTAGGATAGGGTTTATTTCAATGATTTCTCAGTCTAACGTGATGCTGTAACACTCTGGATCTCACATCTTTCCTCAGTCATTGATGTGCTGATCGTTCAGTCTGCCAGATCATTAACAATGATTTTATTTTTAAAGAACGGTTAACTTCAATTCTTGCATTAATGCCTACCCTTTAATCTCTCACTGCTCCTAAAAAAGAATCATCCATCTTTATACGTCTTTTTATCTATCATTGGTATTTGTGCTTTGTTCTTTGACGGTTTTCAGTCAATCGGATTAGGTTTTATGCACACCTACTCAATAGCACAGGATAATTGTGATACAGCGAAGATTACTTTTTTTCTGTTTACTTCTATGATGCCCAGCATTCTATTTTGTGGGCAATTTCACAATGGGGGAATTTTAATGCAAAAATAATCTCTTTTAAAAAACTTCTAAAAATTTCAACTTCTATTTTAGATTCAGGGGGTACATAGACAGGTTTGTTACATTGGTATACTGTGTGATGCTGAGGTCCCAGGGTACAAACGATCCCATCACCCAGGGAGTGAGCACAATACCTAGTAGGTAGTTTTTCATCCCTTCCCTCCTTCCTCTTTTCCCTCCACTAGTCCCCAGTGTCTATGGTTCATATTTTTAGCTCCATATGTACCCCATGCTTAGCTCTCACTTATAAGTGAGAACATGTAAAATTAAAAAAAAAATATGACTGCAACATAGTAGACAAAAGTCATTTAGAAGGAGACCAGTAAATTATAGCCTAATCCAAATAGATTATTTTATTTAACAGTTTAACAAAGGGGAAGAGGATATTTCAGAAATATTTAACTGATGTTTATTTCTCATAGGATTTTAAAATTACCTAGCACTGTAATATGAAAATAGAGAGTAGCATTAACTTGTCAAAAATTAATAAAAACTTGCTTTTAAGAAGAGGGCAAAGGGAGTCAAAATGGATTGTCTAAAAGTAAAATGCAATGTTAGAAAGATTATGATTGATGCTATCTGGAAAGCTTCCCAGATTCTCCACTGAGCTAATCTCTGTGAGTGCTCATTACAAGAAGTGATAGCTGTCCCTCTGTCCCAGACTCAGGCTTTGTCTTATTCTGATTGACACAGCTTATATTATATTAAGTTTGTGAAATGAATACAAAAGCTAAGATAACTTCTGTTTTTAATGACTTGCACCTTTTTCAAAAAAGAACTCCTAGGGATGTTATAAGGATAAAGTAACATAATAGATATTTTGCCCAGCAAAAAGCATGATTCAGCATAGCACAGTGGAAAGATCATGATCTTTGGAGCCAAGAAAAAACTGTATCTAAATCTCAGTAACCTCAGCTCTGCCACTTTCTAGCTTTATGACCCCAGATAAGTTTCTTACCTTCTTAGCACCTCTATTTCCCCCTGGGAAAAAGAGAGATAAATGGACTTACCTCACCAGGAAGCTGTGAAAAGTAAGTAAGATTTGATATTTAAAACCTTGTGTCATGCCAGACCACGTCGAGGTGGCAATCAATAAATGTTAATCCTCCCATGTTCCCAATAGCATGGCTTTTGAACAAATTTATAGATGCCAAATATCAAAGAAATAAATACATATTAAAGACTACCAGATATATGATGCTACCTAGTTAATGCTTACATATATTCAATACTGAAACATACAAAAAATACAAAAAAAAATTGTTTTTTTCCCAGACTTGTGGTAGTATTCTTAGTTCTTGAGATTATTCTACCAACATTTATTGAACACCTGTTTTGTGACAGTAGAGTGTAAACATAGATAAGAAACCATCTTTGTTCCCAAGCAGTCCATGATATACCCTTAAGGAACCACAGGAGACTGAAATTGACAGAAACCCTGGAGATCACCAAATACTTCCTTTTTTTTTTTTTTTTTTTTTTTTTTTTTTTTTTTTTTTTTTTTAAAGAGGAAAAAGCGAACCAGAGAAAGTTTCAGTGAATTACTCTATGCCACATTGCTAGTTAGTGGCAGCTCCAATGAAGCCTTCCTGACTCCTAATCTAGTGATTTTTCCTTTAACCTGGTCCCCCAAATCATAAGCTGTAAAAAGATTTACTGGAAAAAAATGCACAGGAACTTCTTAAGTAGGTCAGATTTTTTTTTTCTTTTAAGTATAATCACATCATGCTTTATCCACTGAATTTATGTAATGATAGTGTGTCATTACATAAAATAAAATTGAAAAAGAAATACAACAAATTTCAGATTGCCTTATGAAGTACAATAGCTATGCTTAAATATTCAGATGGCTAATCCCAGAATAGGCAGCCTGGACTCCATTATCCAGATAACTACCTCTGTTTTCCATTTCACAGTAGAATGTAGAATTATAACATAGTTAATAGGGTTTCAATTTAAAGACTCTGTGTCATTTTATTAGCCTATCATCTGCCCTATTTTTCCCTTAATTTACCCTGTGCTTTATACAATTCTTATGTCAGAGCCTTGTTGCTACCACAAATCAAATATGCCAGGTTTAAAGTTTCAGCATATGAGCATAGATGTGAGCAAACAGCTTTTGATTATCTCTACCAGAGTAATTGAAAGAGGGGTTCTCAACACATAGGACTTCTAATCCAGGCTGACCTCCACTAACTTCAAGCTAATAGACATTGCCACAGTATCTTCCTAGAGGAACAAGGGATTCCTAGAAAGAAAAGGAATCTGTTTGAATCTATCTGTCTTTCATCCCACTGGTTAATACCTTTTTCTATCTTCATCAATTATTGACATTTTATCATCTGTAATCTTCACCACGCTAATAAGACTTCAGGAAAAAAAGTAAGTAATTTCAGCAGAAAAGATTGGAAGTATTGTACTAGGGATACTATACACTGGAATAGGAGAAGAGCATTTTGTTATCATTATCCTTCTCTCTAAAATCCAGTTCTGAAAAATTAAAAGGAGGAACTCAGATCCTGGCAGGTTATCTTGCCCTAAATGCAGGGACCATAATCAAAGCTTTTAATAGGACTTTTTGGATGAGGAGATAGGAATTAACGGCCCAAAGTAAATCTGGGCACTACCTTCCTTTGATATTGATGACTTGAAGAAGAGAAAGAAGTCAGTAGTAGATAAAGAAGAAATAATTACAAATTAAGGTAGAGGGTATAGAGGGTAGAAAAGAAACAGTCTAATGTTTAAAATGTTTGAACACATATTGAGGGTCCAGAATCACTACCTGTGTCTGATTCCTGGCTTCTGCGTACCCAGCGGTGAGTTTAGACAGAGGAAAATGAAGACAATACTCAGACGATGCATTTACCTTCTCCCTTCCAACACGTAGACTCTCCAGTATAATGCTTCCATCCTTTCTGCTCAAATTGTTTTAACATTTTTTTCTGGAGCCTTATTGGAGTGGTGGAGGCTCTAGATGTGAAAATGCCAGTGAAGAATGCTTATTGGGAAAGGTATTGACCAGTGAGATTAAAGACAAATATGTTCCTCTTCTTTCCAGAAATTCTCTGTGCCCGGTGGAGGAGACTGTGTCTCCTAGCTAAAGTTAACTTGAGGAGGAAAGATCAAAAGCAAGAAGGAACCATTAAAGGACAGTGTTATGTGTGAAAGAAAAACATTAAGGAAAAAGGAGGGAGAGTAAAAGTCTTACTGCATTGCATTTACATCAGCTTGTCACAAGGAGAAAAGAGGCAGAAAGATGAGTGCTTCTTGTCCAACCACTTATCTACCAAATCAAGTTCTTCTACATCTACCTTCTGTTTCAGTCTCTCAGACTGGCAATAAATCGTGTCAAAGATTGAGTAAGTGGCTATCACAGTTTCACACATATTTATGAAATAAATATCCATCAGCTTTCACATACTAACTAGTCTAAAAGCTATTATATTTTATTAAATTAAATTAAGATTCCATTTTTTTCACATTAACAGGTGGCTATCCCCTTATTCCTTATTCCATGGTAACATACCCTGAGAAAATTGATAAAAGTTTCAAGCAGTTTTTCATGCTTAGTTCAATGTCATCCTAAAAACAAAAACAAAACAAAAATGGCCCTAACACTTAGTAGGTGTTAAAGGATAATCTTGGATTATCAAATAAGCTGTCTGAAGTGTGAAAGTGATATTGAGCAAGAATCATATTAAATTGTCAAGAAATGTAACATGCGTTCTTTCTAAGAATAAAAACTGGCAGGGCATGGTGGCTCACACCTGTAATCCCAGTGCTTTGGGAGGCCAAGGTGGGTGGATCATGAGGTCAAGAGTTCAAGACCAGCCTGGCCAACATGGTGAAACCTCGTCTCTACTAAAAATATTTAAAAAATTAGCTGGGCATAGTGGCACATGCCTGTAATCCCAGATACTTGAGAGGCTGAGGCAGGAGAATTGCTTGAAGCAGGACCCAGGAGGTGGAGGTTGCAGTGAGCCAAGACTGTACCACTGTCTTCCAGCCTGGGCTACAGAGCAAGACTCTGTCTCAAAAAAAAAAAAAAAAAAAAAAGAATGAAAAACAGAAAAGTGACCACCTCTCTAACTGGTCTAAACAAAAAATAAAAAAAAATAATTTATTTTATTTTTTTAAAAAATCTTCCCTTCACGGTCTTCCTTTCCCTACCTCTTTTCATCCCCTGCCATGTTCATGGGGTACAAACAAAAATAACAATAGGATTAACCAGGAAGACCCTACTCATGAAAAATCATTTAGATAAACAACAAAGCAAATTCTGCCCAGTTTCTAGCAAATCAAGAAATATTGTCAAACATATTTAAAAGCCAATCTATGATTTTGCATGGCTTTAGTAATTAATAATGTTCTTGAGAAAACAAAGCCAGTAAACAGATAAATTCCTTACATGATGATCAATACCAAGGAAACCTGTTATTGTTCTTGTACCTAACATAAAGAACGATGATTTGCATTCACTGTGAGGTACAAAAGCAATAATATATGCAAAATAGGAATATAGGAAATATTGCACAGCTCCCCAATATCCCACAAGTTACTAAGTGGAAGAAAATTAAAATATCTTAAGAACTTTATATATATGATCACAACACTAAAAGAATGAAAATCACTCATTCCTTTGAGAAGGGGGATACTTTTTATTTTGAGAGTTGCAGAAAATCCTATGAGACACTACACAGCTCTCACCGTAAATTTCCAGGATTGAAGTTCAAAAACAGGTATATGATAAAATGGGCAAAGTGGAGTAGATAACAGAAAATGCCCAAATAACAATACCTGAAAATACAATTTTCCAAGCATTTGATCTTATAACATAATAGTAACATGATGTCTCACTGTAGTTTCTAGCTCATCATGTGTTCTAAAGCAGTTCTCTTCCTTTTTACAAAACTTTATTATCCTGCTGAAGTTTCACTCATGCCGCTGGTATACTTAGTTATTCTTTGATTTTATTTTCTTTTAACATAGTTATTTGATATCAAAAATGTATGATGATAACTACATTTTCTGTGCCCTTCTTATCTTAAAAACACCAGTCAGGAAAAAAAATGACATTTATAACTTGTGGTCTATGGAACAAAATCAGTAATTATTCCATGTAGGATTATACTACTATATCAAGTGAGATAGCATCATTTAGAGAAAAAGAGTACAAGAAAAGATGATGATGGTAGAAACAGGAGGCAGGGTCAGCGATTTCCATATTGATCATGTAGGCTGTGCCTGACAGAGTAAGAGGACTATTACTAATCAATCAATTCAACTAATGATGAAAGTTCAACAGAACTCCAATGTCAGGGAAAAAGCTTAAATTTAAAACCCCATCATCCAATAAGCAGTTATTTATGAACTATATACAAAATGTAAACTAAATCTCTAAGCCACATACAATCATCAGTATAATTATTCTATAATCAAAATACCTCCTTGATGGTAAGAATATATTTCCTACTACAAAAATTTACTCATCCAATTAATTTACTAATAATTATTTCCACCAAGGTTGAGATGATAAAACTTCAAGGGTTTATTTCACCAGGTTGTTTTGTGTTTAACTTGAACAAGAAAGAGAAAATGATAAAACTGAAACAAGCATTGAACTAGCAGACATGAATTTTCAAGGGTAGCATTTTAGAAAGAAAACATTCCCTGACAAGTACAATTTCTCTACATAGAAAACTGCCTATTCAGCCACAATCTAAACACAAAAATGTATGCTGCACAGATTCTCTGTACTAGTACAAATAGCACAAAGATCAAAGATTAAATGTAGGTATGTGCATGTGTTTTATACATATTATAAATATAGTTATATATACACACACACTTTGTATTAGTGTATGTAATTCTGAGTTTTAGTCTTAGCATATGCTGTGTTTCACATTTAGAAGTCCCTAACTGTGTTCAGAACTAAGAGATGTATTATTCATAACTTATCTTTAAATTTATTATTTAACGCAGCATCCATTTATAAGTTAGTAGACACTGATCTTACCAATTCACTAATTGTGGCTAGGCATGCACAAATTCCACATATAAGATATAAAACTATATACATTTCCTTCCTCTGACTTCCATTGCCCTTATTCCTTGCACTAAACTTTGATGCTGTGTTGCACATACTGCATGCAGAATGCACGTAGAACATGCCCTGCAGCATCTGCAATGCAGATAAGAGGAAAGCATGATTCTCAATTTGCATATCACACCACACACAGTAACTGATTCGTCAAATATCAAACAATTTACATATTCTAGGCCTCCTGCTCTCCCTTTCTTGAGCGTTTGGTCTCCTTTTTTTTGGCAACTGAATTTTATGAAGAAGAAAATATATCTTTAGCTAAGTTGATGTAATTTGAAAATATGAACATTAGATTTCTCCAAATGACTTAAGAATATTAAAAAAGAAAAAAGGTACACGTTCAGCTTAGATTGCAAAACAGATGGGGAGCTTGAACAGCAGGCTGTGAATGAAAATTAAATTTAACCTTCCAGTTACTGCAGCAAACCTCAAACCGCCTTCCCTCTGTAGCTTGAGTGGGAAGACATTGTTATGCTGTCTCTCTAGGCTCTTTGGTACGCTGAGGCTGATGTGATTGCCCAGACTCATGTCCTGCACGGAATTTAAACTACTTTTGTAGCAGCAAAAGGAATTTATTGACTTCCTCTCAGACTGAAAGCAGAAATGACCACTCGCATCAAATTATTTACTTCGATTTGTAACTTATTTAAAATGAGGTAGGTTGTGATTGATGTTGATTCTTATTCAATGGCTCATCTATTCTGATATTTTAGTTTCTTAAAATGTTGATGCAAAGCTTTGTTTGGATGACTTACATGGCAACAATTATTCTTTATTTGCCAAGGTGACAGCACAAATCACATTCTTTGCAGAGGTCGTGAAGTCCCACAAATCAGTCCCCACAACAACAAACATTTATTTATTGAACTGTTGGAACAGTTACGAATAAATATAAAACACAGTTTCTGTCTTCGAGAACCTTACCATATGAGAAGATAAAATATTTACAGATACAAATTAACCAATAAAATAAAGACAGAGATGCAAGCAATGCCACAAAGCCAAAATCATAGTGGAGATTCTGCCCTTGCAGGAATGAGATCTCATTACCTGGGTAACTTATTACTCTTGTAGTTCTCTGCTTCTGAAAAATGAAGACGTGAACTACATTACTTCTAAATTTTCTCCCAATTCAACAGCCTTAAAAATTTAATATGAATCCTCCTGCACCTACCCTTAAATGCCATCATAATTTTACTCCATGCCTTATCTATGGCAATCTAAGGGAAAGGGAAGTTAGTAGCCACCAAAAGATATTTCAGGTGATCTATTTTTTCTTAGATATTTTAACAATTAATAAACTGAGAAATGCCATCCAATTTCTCTACACACCTTTTTTTTTTTTTTTTTTGAGATGGAGTCTCACTCTCTCTTCCAGGCTGGAGTGCAGTGGCACCATCTTGATTCTTGGCAACCTCCACCTCCCTGGTTCAATTGATTCTCCTGACTAAGCCTCCCAATTAGCTGGGACTACAGGCACGCACCATCATATCGGACTAATTATTTGTATTTTTAGTAGAGACAGGTTTTCATCATGTTGGCTAGGCTGGTCTCAAACTTCTGATCTCAGGTGACTTGCCCACTTTGGCCTCCCAAAGTGCTGGGTTTACAGGCGTGAGCCACCATGCCCGGCCTAACCTACAAAATTTTAAATGGAATTTTGTTTGGAGGGGTCATTGAGAGTCTATTTTTTTAGATAAAGAAACCCCTTACATAGTAACAAGCATTGGGGTTTCTTTCCCTGCTAGGTCCTGTACCTCATCTGTCGTACAACCAAATAGTCAATTATTTTTAATTCCAAGAAAACTTTGACAGCAAACCACTGCCTCTTCCTGCTCACTGCAGATGATCAAGGTGGGATAACACAGAAGAATCCTTCACACTCAGTCATCACTCACTCTCTCTCTCATTAAAAACACTAAGCAGCCAATGCCTTACTGTCTATTCCATGGGCTTCACTAGTCTGGCCCCTCTTAGGCCTAGAGCCAAATGAGCTTTACAAGTAAAAATTATTATTATTATTATTATTATTATTATTACTACTTTGAGATGGAGTCTCACTCCGTCGCCCAGGCTGGAATGAAGTGGTACAATCTCAGCTCACTGGAACCTTCACCATCTGGGTTTAAGCGATTCTCCAACCTCAGCCTCCCAAGGAGCTGGGATTACAGGTGCCTGCCACCAAGCCTGGCTATTTTTTTGGGAGAGATGGGGTTTCACTATGCTGGCCAGGTGGGTCTCAAACTCCTGACCTTGTGATCTTCCCACCTCAGCCTCCCAAAGTGCTGGGATTACAGGTGTGAGCCACCATGCCTGGCCAAGTAGAAATTATTCTAATCCAAATAGTATTTCCCCAAGTCTCACAGTGCAAAACGCCACAGCAGAGAGCACATGGGGATCAAGAAAGACAACGTTATCATAAATCTTTGTATTTCTTCTGCTAACAGATCTCATTCTTCCAGTCTGTGGTATTTTCCCAAACTGACCCATTAAAGATTCTAAATTATGCCTAGGGCATCTCTATCAAGAAGTTGAGGAGACTGGAAGAGGGAGAAGATGCTACTAAATGATAAGTTTTTCATGATGGTACATTTTGCCAGCCAACAAGTTTTACTACTGAAAAAAAAAAAAAAAACAAACTTGAAAATCCTTTCTCAGATTTTTTTTAAAGTTTTATTGATTCCACTGAGTGAAAACAAAAAACAAATATTTATACATATTAGTCCTAAGTGTAAGTTTTCATAAATTCTAAATATGATACAACTGAAGCAAAAACACACAGTCAACGTTAAGTATAATGACCATCCTTTGAGGTAAATGGTTCAGCATTTTAGGTGCTAGAAAGGGCTATATTGTCATGATTGTGCTAGAAAAGGCTATATTATCCCAAATACTCAGTGAGACTCTGGCTAACCTTCCTTAGTGACACCCTAGGTATGCCAAATGGTTTACCTCAAAGGATGTTCATTATACTTACATTGACTATGAGTTTAAGTGGTAAAGCAAAATAACATTAAAGAACAGGTATAGAAATTTATTCTAAGACACATACAAGAAGCTAGAGCTACATCATACCCTAAAACATGAAGAACTTTGTAATACTGCTTTGTAATGATAATGGCTTTATCATAGTTTTCTATTTTCTAGGAATCAACCATCTTTTAGAATATTAAGGTTTGGTCAACTTTTACAGAATTAACTTTAGTACAAGCATGAAATAAGATGACTACCTATCCACTATGATTCAGTGTTTTCCAAGTATGTTACTCTTAGAACTCTACACAAATACAACTCTGCAGGACATTACTGAAAAAAAGTCTGAAAAAAATTTGATTCTATTGATCTGAGGTGAGATAGAATTCGTAATTTTTAAAGAGTATTTCTAGTAATTCTTATTTTCTGGCATGCTTGGAGAACATTTTTATAATATATTCCAAACAAAATGCTAAGAACTTTATTTTATATTTGCCAGGCTGCCCATCAGTCAGTATCGACATGCATATCATTTGGAGAAGCTTGAAATATAGCTAGCATGAAAAATAGTTCATTATCTATCACACAAACAACATAAATTCATTTGTTTTCATCTGAAGCACTTTTTGCTCTTTGAGGATCCTTTTCTAGATTGTAAATTTCCTGGATATGCTACCAGTCAATATCTTTAAAGAATTAAATAATAGTCTTTGTAGAATGAAAACAAATAAAAATAATAAATGGTGAGAGGCAATGGAGAAAAGGAATATGAAAAGAATTCTGCTAAAGGAATTGCAAGACGGAACTGACTCATTGTCCCATTGAGATTAATCTTTTAAAGCCAAACAAAATCCGAGGACCACAGATGTAAATGAGCATGACTTGTTTATGTATGATTTGTGCTAGAAAGGGCTATATTGCCATGATTGTACTAGGAAGGGCTATATTTGTGCTAGAAAGGGCTATTTGTCCCAAATGCTCAATGAGACTCTGGCTAACCTTCCTTAATGACATTATGTCATTAATATATCTTAGAAAAAGTAACTCCCTCCGCTACACAATATCTCTAAAATAGCCCACTGACCAGTTTCCTTAACTCTGTCCATCTTTGCAGATTACAGACACTTAGTATTTACAGTTTCAAAAATAAGCAGCTTAGTATCCATGGCTTCTTTGTAACTCCACACATTCACATAGAAGGCAATGATAATTCAGGAAGTACTTAAAGATCAGTCAGTGCATCCTAGTTATTAAAAAAAAAACACTTATAAACAGAAAGGCTATACCCCAATAATATAAATTTGTCAACAAAGTGGAGACACAAAAATTTACCCCAAAACATCAGGAAGAAATATGTAGAATAAAAGTACTGAAATGTGTCATACAGGTTCCTTTAAGGGTAAGCTCTCTTATTACACAAAACTAAGTGACCCATGGGGACAGCAGGAACACACCACTGATCCACCGAGTCAGTCTGAGCTTCTTCAATCTCTGGTCTAATGCTTCATTATAACATGAAGTTCCCCCAAAATACACTAAAATGGGTTCATTTAGTGTACTTTAAAAAGTCACAAACACTGGTGACTTTTTAAAGTAAATACTGGACTATTTTTTTTTAATTGCATTTTAGGTTTTGGGGTACATGTGAAGAACATGCAAGATTGTTGCATAGGTACACACATGGCAGTGTGGTTTGCTGCCTTCCTTCCCCTTACCTGTATCTGTCATTTTTCCCCATGCTATCTCTTCCCACCCCCATTCCTCCCCCATTTCCCCCTAGCAGACCCCAGTGTGTAGTGCTCCCTTCCCTGTGTCCATGTGTTCTCATTGATCAACACCCGCCTATGAGTGAGAACATGTGGTGTTTGATTTTCTGCTCTTGTGTCAGTTTGCTGAGAATGATGGTTTCCAGGTTCATCCATGTCCCTACAAAGGACACGAACTCATCGTTTTTGATGGCTGCATAATATTCCATGGTGTATATGTGCCACATTTTCCCTATCCAGTCTATCATCGATGGACTATTAATGCCTTATTGGTTCCTTAATAGAAAACGGCAATGATTCCTGGCTTACTACGCTTCCTTCCAGGTTCAGAATGATGCAGTATTCCCAATGGTGGGTGAGAGAAACAATGTCGCAAAGTGGGGGAGGTACTAAAAATGAAGTCTGCCACCACTTACTCTTGCTTCCTTAGGACGGAAGTGCAGCACTTCTCAATCTTCCACCTGGCTTTGGGGAAAGATCTTATCTCTCTTAATGGTACCGACTCAGTAACCCAAACTGTTCACCAATACTTCTTTTGAGTAGTTGTGAGGTGGGGAGTCCAACATTTCCCAAGAGATCCTGTTAGTACATTATAGCAACTATAGGGAATGTTACAAATGACTATTATAATGTTAAATCTAACTTCCATGCCAACCCCCTTAGTTTATAAAATAACTTTCCTCCAAAAAGCTTAATTAAAAAATAAAACATAGCTAACTTTGTGATAAAGGGAATCACTAACCAGGACATTACAGTTTTTATTTTATCAAATAGAAGCAGTTAAAATGAAAGAAGACATGTTTTAGAGCCAGCACATCCTGGGTCCAAATCCCACCTTGACTACTTCCTGCCTATGTGTCTTTGAGACAGCTGCATAGTCTCTTTGAGTCTCAACTTCCCACATCAAACGTGGCATGTCGCATGGAACATACGTTTGTTTTTTATCCCTTCCATAGATGTCATCATTAGTACAGGTATCAAAAGTTCTCATAATTTCCCATTGAGTTTTCATATGATTAGAACAAACTCATTAAGCAAAGATTTTATGAGGAGAAAATACAAAGAGAACAGTCAAACTACAGACACAGAAAGCAGTCATGGACAGAGATTCACAGCAGAACTTTACACGGTTCCTGCTCCAAAGGGATAATAAACAAAACAAATAGGTAGGTGTTGTTTTAACTAAAAAGACTAAGATAATGGAAAGGAAAACTAGCTCTGGAAAGGAGACAATGCCATTTGCAGGCTAGAAAGTTATGGAAAATTTTCTAAGCAATAAAAACAACATGATACAAAATCTAATCGGTACAATATTTTGAAGGCAGACAGTGCTTCAGAAAAGATGATTAGGATATCACTTACCTAAGTGATATCCTTGGCCTTTGTTCTTTGTAAGAATTTGCTGGTATTTTTGTGGGAGTAAGTCCTGGGAATTTCAAACCTCAGAGCTAACAGTGGGCAGAGGATGAAAGATGTAGCTCAAAGGTTCTTAAAAGCCATTAGGATATCAGGGGTGTCTTAAATTTTCCCAGCTACCTCCATATCCCTAATGATAAACTGCCATTGGAAATGGCTGTTGTATAATCCATCATGAATATAGATTTCATTACTGACTGGGCATTCTGGTCAAGGAGGAATATTTTCAGGTTTTATTTACACTAATGATAATGCGTTTCCTCATGAGCATAATGCTGTATTCTCACTTCACCTCTTATGTTCTATTGCCTCATATAATATATGTGTATTACACTGATGAGGTGGGGATGAAGGATGCTTGTAAAATATTGGAAAGAACAATGTCTTGTTTTTATGCCCTCTGAGGAAATGAAAGGGTAGTCTACCTACAGCCTAAAATATATACTGTGTCCCATTCATGGAATTTATATCACCTAAGAGTTGATTAACTGAGCTTTAATAAAATATAGTTGGTATACAAGTTCTAATTTAAGAACTGGAGTGCCTGTGGACCCACTAGGACCTGGTTAAGGAAAATACATTTGGGAATTTCTTTGGTTTGGGTGAGGTTATATTTCTGCGGTTTGTAGTTACTTCTACGTATAGTCATTGTTAGTCTTCCCAATGTAGAACTGGATTACGGGAATGCTCCTACTACCCATCTTTGCATCTAATTTTATTTTCACAATTTTGTATTAATTTTTCTTAATGAGAGTCTCTCAAATTGTATAAACTTCAGGCTCGTGAAACCAGTATCTACTCCTGATCTATATCTGTAAACACTGTCCCTCTTAAGCATCAAAGGACAGGTTTGAATAGCATCAAAGGATACTCACAAACCTTCTGAAACATCCACATTACTAAGGATAACGATAGGGCATTCCAAATTAAGTGGTGACAAAAAAACAAACGCAAACCCAACAGTCCTCTACCCACATAATTACATTATACAATAACTTTCAATCAGTATGCACTCAAGAGCTATAATTAAAGTAGCAAGTTCAAATATTTTATATGACAACTATTGTATGAATAAATCTGCTAGAGCAGGATGAAAGAACAGGCAAAGCGTGTCATTTACTTGTATAACCTGCATCACCTCAGGAAGGTGCATATGAGGTTACATCAGTATCAAGTGAGAGAGCAAGGATTATGTGGTGGCCTGGGAGAAAGTGGATTTGCTCATGCTCCTGGGTGCAAAAGAGTGGGAACTGACTGTGACTGATTGTCTTTATTCCTTCTTGACAGCTTAATTAAGTTCTGCAATTAGTCACAGTCACTAAGCACTACATTAGCAATTCTGCCTCCTCCTGGATTGGCTTCTTCTCTAGTCTAAGTGGTTAGAAAAGTTAGCTGATCTAAACATTTTCAATTTCAAGAAATTGTTTCTTCACTTTTAATGAGATATAATTGACAAATAGAAAGGGTTTATATTCAAGGCATACAAGGTGATGTTTTCATATACATACAAATTGTGAAATGATTACCACGATCAAGCTAATTCTGTTATGTCACACATTGTGTGTGTGTGTGTGTGTGTGTGTTGAGAATACGTAAGTTCCACTTTCTTAGCAAATTTCAAGTACCACTACATTATTACTAACCATAGTCACCATGCTGTACATGATGACTTACTCATCTCATAACTTATCCAGAACTTATTCATCTTATAACTACTAGTTTGTACCCCTTGACCCACATCTCTCCATTTCTCTCAGAATCAGACTGCTGCTACTTACTGTTCTACTCTGCTTCTGTGTGTTCAGTTTCTCAGATCACACATATAAGTGAGACCATCCAGTACTTTTCTTTCTGTGCCTGGCTTATTTCACTTAGTATAATGTCCTCGAGGCTCATCCATGTTGTCTCAAATGGCAGGATATACTTCTTTTTGAAGACTCAGAATACTCTCCCACTCTCCTTTCCTCTCAGCTATTCATCCTTTCACACTGTCACAGTCTCTTTTGCCATCCCTTGAGGAAAACAACCACCAAACGTTTAAGCCAGAGTGTGAGAGTTTATACTCTACCCCGCAAATCCGTTCTTACAAAGAGGACTTCAGAGAAGGTAATGCTCACAAAGAGATCACTTTGCAGAAGTGATTTCGATAATTTCAGAATGATAGGCAATAAGCAGGAAAGATATGTGATTGCCTGAAGTTCTTCATATCATAGACAAACCTAGAAAACTACAGTGTGCCTAAGGCCTGTGATGTATGTATGTATGTATGTATGTATTTCTTTTTCTTTCCTTCTTTCTTTCCTTCTTTCTCTCTCTCTTTCTTTCTCTCTCTTTTCTTTCTTCCTCCCCTTCCCCCCCACCTCCCCTCCCCCCGCCCACTCTCTCTCTCTCAGAGTTTTGCTCTTTTTGCCTAGGCTAGAGTGCTATAGTGCGATCTTGGCTCACTGCAACTTCTGTCTCCCAGGATCAAGTGATTCTCCTGCCTCAGCCTCCTGAGTAGCTGGGATTAGAGGCATGTGCTACCACGCCTGACTAATTCTGTATTTTTTGTAGAAACGAGGTTTCTCCACGTTGGTCAGGCTGGTCTCAAACTCCTGACCTCAGGTGATCATCTGCTCACCTCGGCCTCCCAAGTGCTGGGATTACAGGCATAAGCCACGACACCTGGCTAATGTCTTTCCACTAATCTTTTCTTGCATGCTGATGTTTCTTCATTATTATATCCAATGCAGTAACATATTTTATGCCTCGAATTAAAGTTTCTATAATCTTAGGAAATTATTTTGTGATCCCATTTCTTATCATAACGTCTCATGAAACACCCCCAACCACTACACGACAACAACTTACAAAAATATTCTGGGATTATGCAGATACTGTATTTAATCTTTATCTACTGCCTCATTCTCACTAGAGAACTTTGTTCTAAGCTTTCGTCAGATATATTTTTTCTTTATCTATTATATTGATTTCAAGAGAAACTGTATAATTGTTACTCCTTTTTAAAATCCAACCACAGGTACGATTTCTGACTGTAAATCACTACTTTTAAACAACAGCAGTAAATTAGCAGTAAACGACAGCTGAAGTAAATTAAAGCATTTTTAAAGAAATACCTTTGGCCCTATCTCCACTACATTCAGAACTGCGTGACTGGCCCATAAACGATATCCCTCCTCACAGGTATCATTCACATCCTCCATTGCCCTGCAAGTCCGCTTTTTTCCCATGCCCAGGAGCACAGAGAGCACTTTCTACAAGTTTAGGGAACATGGTGATATGGAAACAAAGGATGACCACAGTATTACAAGTAGTGAAAGCTGTTTTCTTTTTTTGCAAGGGTCATCTGTTGTGTATGTAAGGAATCGTGACTAGATTGGTAAAGTCTGCATTATAGAGTGTCTACAGACCAGAAAATCTGAGCTCTAAGCTGTTTTTTAATGATTGTTAGACACATGTCAATTTCATGACTGTGAAATGAAGATACTCAGGACTACTAGGCCTGCCTATCTTCTAGGCAGGTGTCAAGGATGTTGTAAACCATACATCACCCTACAAAGGCAAGAAATTACTTTTATCATGACGGAAAATTTGGTTTGTCCTCCTTTAGTCTTTAAATTCTGCTAATGCTGCCTGCTGAGGACATTTCTCACAAAGGATTGATAAATATCTGCACACACAAATCAGTCCACTTAGTCTCGAGAATCTAACCCTTTAGTCATAATTATCTTGGTGTCCATTCAGTCTAATTTTGGAGTTCTGGTAACAAGGTAACATAACGTGTGCTTTCTAAATGCCCTCAAGTTGGTCACATTGTAAGATGAGTGAACCAGATCGCCATTTTCCAAAAATATATAGAACCTTGATATGAATGAGCTAAATAAACTGACATCCTGTTAGTGAGAAGAGCTTTAAAAATGGTAATAAATTCTATTTCAGCAGAGAAAAGCAAAATAGTATTTTTAAACCAATAGGGTTTAAGAAAATGAAGAGTAGTCTGGGCATAGTGACTCATGCCTGTAATCTCAGCACTTTGGGAGGCCAAGGCGGGTGGATACGAGGTCAGGAGATTGACAGCAGCCTGGTTAACAAGGTGAAACCCCGTTTCTATTAAAAATACAAAAAAATTAGCTGAGTGTGGTGACACATACCTGTAGTCCCAGCTACTCGGGAGGCTGAGACAGGAGAATCACTTGAACCCAGGAGGCGGAAGTTGCAGTGAGTCAAGACTGCGCCACTGCACTCCAGCCTGGATGACAGAGTGAGACTCTGTCTCAAAAAAAAAAAAAAAAAAAGAAAAAGAAAAAGAAAAAGAAAATGAGGAGCAAATATAGACCCAAAGTAACATGAAATTTAGCCATAGCAAATTTTTAACAGGGATGATATATGGTCAAAGAAAGAATATATTTGGTGCCATTTGGGAAATGGCTGCGTCTTAAAGGATTTTCAAATGATTTCCTTTTTTTAAGGTTGTCATAGTCAGTTTGTTCCGTCCTTGAGAAAGTAAATCTAACTTCTGATGGTCAAGTGATGGTTTCCCTGAACATCCAAACTTGATGTTGACGAGTAAGGAATCAGAATGGAGAAAATCTGAAAATGCATAATGAACTTTTCAGTTTAGTTATGTTTATTTGTCTCAAAATTAAGAGTCCATGACTATTCTTTATACTAATGTATATTTGCATGTATAATAGCATATATGTCTTTATTTTGATATTAAGTCATTTTGCAATGAAGATATGTAAATATTTTAGGGGCCACAGGGACACCAAAAAATAGAAGACACTTTCTAAGATTTTACAAATCTGCTGGGGGAGATAAAATTAGCACTAATAAAAATGTGATTTTTAGACCAGGGACGATAACTCACACCTGTAATCCCAGCATTTTGGGAAGCCAGGGCAGGTGGATCACTTGAGCCTAGGATTTTCAGACCAGCCTGGGAAACGGAGAAACCCCATCTCCACAAAATATACATAAAATTAGCTGGGTGTGATGGCACATGCCTATAGTCTCAGCCACTTGGGAGGTGGAGGTGGGAAGATCAATTTGGCCCATGAAGTGGAAGTTGCAGTGAGCTGAGATTGTGCCACTGCACTCTAGCCTGGGTGACAGAAAGAGACCTTGTCTCAAAAAATAAAAGTATTAAAAAAAAAATAAATTATGTAAATGTATACAATTAATTGCCAAGTGATTAAACAGCAGACATGTTACAGTATATGAAAATATGTTCTAGTATTGAAGCAGTTTCATGAAATTCTAATTTATAACTTAAGTACATAAAAATAAATGTTTCCAATTATGGCAGAAATAGCCATGCACATCAAATATTCCAGTTAGTTTTCTAAATGTCCCAGTAACTTTGCAGTTAAACAGCACCAGATAACACGTTCTAGCTCATGGGCACTAGTGGAAAGGATTTGTGTCACTTCTGGGTTAGGGCAGCAAAAATCCCATGTGCAGTTGGCCAGTTTTTCTTTACCATGGGTTTCAGTCTCTCTCTCTTTCTTCTACCATGGCCAGTGAAGAGTCTAGCAATCATTCCAGCTGATGCAACTAGAAAATTGTGGAGCCTCCGTCAGCCTAGGTTCCTGAGTGACTATGGTCCTTAAAACTAGGTGGGAGGGTCTCCCAGTACAAATGGTGTGTACATATTTATGACATGAAAAAGAAATACATTTTTGTTTTATTAAGCTATTACTTTAGTTTTTTAAAATTTTTGGTTTTTGATAGTACAGCACAGACTAGCCTATCTTGACTGGTGTAACAAACTAAAACCATGTGAATGAAGTAAAAGGCATCCAGAAGTGACCTGTCAAAATAACTTCAAAGATTCGTGGGAACCTTCCTTAGTGACTCAATGAAATTTTATTATAATACATCTGAAATAAAAAATTCATTAGTTCTATTAAATCAGTTTAAAAAAAAAACTAAGGCTAAATAAAAGTTAATGGTTTGAGGGGAAAGCAGAATAGTAAAAATAATGGAGCTTTGAGAGTTATCACCTTGCTTCCTCTACGATACCTGGCATATTAATAACTACCAAGACTCAGAGAAGCTGAAAGCATTTTACCTTTAGTCTCCCCAAGTGTTAGCTAACTGTCCTTTCTTTGCCACCCTAAGAAGTGACATCAGCTACATATTGCTACACCAATGTCATCTACATGATGGCACCACTATTTACAAAATGGAAAAGTTTGGTTCATCATCAAATTAACTTTTAGACATGATATCAAATTTCTTTTACTGTTAAATCCTCCTGTCCTGGGTTTTTATTTTTCTCTCTCCTACTTCTCCCCAAACCATTTGACTCTTCTTACTTATCTCTGTTCTGCACCTTCAGTTGGAGTGGAGGCTGCACTTCCCTGGTCCCTTAACATGCATATCAAAAAATGAATACAGGCTGGGCACGGTGGCTCATGCCTATAATCCTAGCCAAGGCGGTTGAATCACAAGGTCAAAAGATCAAGATCATCCTAGCCAATGGTGAAACCCCATCTCTACTGAAAATACAAAAATTAGCTGGGCATGATGGTACATGCCTATAATCCCAGCTACTTGGGAGGCTGAGGCAGGAGAATCATAATGAACCAGGGAGTCAGAGGTTGCAGTCAGCTGAGATTGTGCCACTGCATTCCAGTCTGGTGACAGAGCAAGACTCCACGTCAAAAGAAAAAAAAAAAAAAAAGAAAGAAAAAGAAAAGAAACAAAAGGCCAGGCACGGTGGCTCACGCCTGTAATCCCAGCACTTTGGGAGGCCGAGGCGGGTAGATCACGAGGTCAAGAGATTGAGACCATCCTGGTCAACATGGTGAAACCCCGTCTCTACTAAAAATACAAAAAAATTAGCTGGGCATGGTGGCGTGTGCCTGTAATCCCAGCTACTTAGGAAGCTGAGGCAGGAGAATTGCCTGAACCCAGGAGGCGGAAGTTGCGGTGAGCCGAGATCGCGCCATTGCACTCCAGCCTGGGTAACAAGAGTGAAACTCCGTCTCAAAAAAAAATAAATAAATAAAAATAAATAAATACAAGGGCTTGACACCAGGAAGGCTACCTGTGAATTGCAGCAGTGTTTCAGCAAAAGAGAAAGGATGTTCAACAGAAGTGATTCCTTTTACCTGTCCTCACATCTGATCAACATAAAAGTGATGATGAAAGAGAAATGATATTTCAGCAGTCGTGTGCATATTCCAATACATATCTTTGTTTCTAAATGTTTGATGCATTCTAGTTTAATCTTAATGAGAAAGGACAGCTTCATTACAAAACAAATTCCTCACTGGCAGATAAGCAGATGAGAGGGAGAATATTTAAGATTACTGATAATCAAGTTATGTTCTAGATTCATGCAGTTTTACAGAATTGGTGCAAAGTATTAGAAAAATTATAAGAAAGCTTATTTACTATTAAAAAAACAACACCCCATCAATTTTAGGAAATATCAACCACACATTTTTCCACCTACTTCCCCAAAACCAGAGTCTAGCCCTTAGAAAAAATATTGAAGAACTGATAGGAAGGAGAGGAAATAATATGTTTGAGAACTCACTAATATCAACCACTTTTATATATACATTTTCTCTTAGGATCACATAACAAAATTTGAGGCAGGTGGATGCTATTTGTATCCCCATTTCATAGATAACAACGTTAAAACCCAGAGAGGGTAAGTAAATTTTTTTAAGTCACTCAAGTACTAAACCTTACTCAGTGTGATCGAAAACTCATATTCTTTACTGTAACTTACAGCACATCAGCTCCAATAAGGAAAATAACTTACTGAAAATGTCTTCTCTTCCGTACATGCCAGCAGTGCTATTCCTTAAAGCAATAATCTGCACAAGTTTAAAATTAGTGATGCTAAATACCAATGATGACTCATGCTTTAGCATTATCTCTGAAGTATGCAGGTGACAAACTTTAAAAATTCAGTGCATTCTTTTCACTTCAATATTTTTCCAGCCATTCTTTTTAGTTAAAAGTATGTGTGTGCCTATGTGTCTGTATGTAGCTATGGGGCATTAAGGCCGGCAAACTTAGAACACGAAATATAAAAATGGATGGGGGAGACATCTGGATGACCTCAATATTCATCTAAAATTCTGATTTGCCAACATTCTGAATTGTCTCATCAACGCTGCATCATCTCTGCCCCTTTTCTACACTTTTCCATACATTGCCTAGAAGCTACACTCCCAGAATGTCTTAAACAGCATGGTTCCAAATTTGATTGCGCTAATGAGGTACATTTGCAAAAGATTTGGAAGGCAGAAGAGAAAGAAAAATTCTTTTTTCTCCAACAACAGCTGGAAACCAGGTGTCAGACCTCAAGTTTGCGTGGGCTTCTGAAAATCATCAACTTCAGTGAACAGGTAGCCAAGATCAGCAGCAATTTCCTGTAATTTTTGCAGCTCTCTCATATGCTGAGAGTTATTCATTTTTTTTTTCTGATTGTTGTCTTTTAGGCTTTCTAATGCTATGTAAGCACCTAATTTCCTAAAGTTAATTACTTCTGACTTGAAATATTGTGTGGTTTCTATTTTCCTAACCAAACCCTGACCAATGCAGTATGTCCAATAAGAACTCATTATCATTATCAGACTACTGGGAAAACATATATTAACACAGCCTTACAAGAAAAACAATTACCCAGTATCAATGCTCGAGACAGCCTTAAAGTAATGTCTAGTAAGCGGTGCTTTATAATAACTCTGATGCAAGATCACATGTCCAATTCTTAAAAGATGTGTTAGTTCCCATTTGTTGCCTTAAATGTTCGGGGGAACAACATAGGCTGAGACAGGACAAAACTGAGAATCAAACTAAGTAAAGCTGCATGTGATAAAAATGTGTGGCTTCAAAAAGTTAGAGGTCTCAATCAAGGAGTTAAATTTCATTAAAGAAAAGGGTATGAGTACTCCAAGCACCAACGAGACAGGGTCAAGAGATCCCTCCAGCTGGCAGGAAGAGGCAAGTAATACAGAGCCTACCAGGTTTAGATGGGGAGACAATCACTGTCAGATTTGAAGTGGCACCAATGAAAGCACAGGGACCAATGAATATCTGCCTTAGTTTTAAATAATGCATATGACATGGCTTTACCTACTGACCAGTGCTCTTTCAAGAATAAGCACTTAGACACCGAAGATGTATAAAGTCACACAGATAATTGGCATGAGCCAAATGGAAATTCCCTGTACTCTACATAAACTCTTATATATTCTGTTATCAGTAGAAGTTTCTATTGAGAAGTGGCTTGGAGAAGATCCCTAAGTTGTTGAATCCCACAAAGACTTTAAAAAGGTAGAAAATTCTAAAAGGATGATGCTAGCAATCAATCTAATACTCCTCTAGGAGGAAACAGACTTGATATATTTACATGTTCAGTTACGCTCTCCGCACACACACATCAACACATCAACACAACAAAAGTAACACAGCTAATTGGATGGAATTTTGGAGTCATCTCCCTCTATGCATGTGTGCTTTGGTGTCAGCTTTTCACTTAATAGTGCACGTACTTCTGTTTAGCCCTTGAGTCATCTTCCCAGATGTGTTAGCCTATCAAATTGGGTTTTTTTCAGGAATGTGGTTAACTACTTACCTTTTGTATTATACCAGTAGAACATCTGAATTGTTAAAATTCCACATATTTCAATATGATTGTGTCCTGTTATCTCTCAAGTCGGATTACTGAGTATGCCCTGTGTCTGAAGCTACACTATCTATTAGCATTCCAGTTAGGTTTAATTTCATTTTCTATAATGACCCATCCCTTGAAACTCCACAAAAAAATATGCAGAACGTATTTATTGCTAGTACTAGTGTAACTGAAATTACCAAAATCTATATAATTTTTATAAATATATGTATTTCAGAATAAATTATCTTAAAAATAATTAAAGGATATTTAAGTTCACAATAAATTTTACATCATCTATAGACACTGAAGTATTAGTCAGCAAGCATTCTCTATAACATTTATAATTAGAACAAAGTAATTTTGACTTTTCTTCTTAGTCATCATTTGCATTTTAATCTCTGAACATGTCAATAAGGTTATTTGCAGAAGGCAAAGAAAATATATTTCTTACGGGTTTGTTTTGCTAAGTTACATGGTGAATCAGAAATTCAGTTAGGATGAACTATGAGTTACTAATTGAAATCTAAGTATAGGATATTCTTGAATTAGATAAGGAAGATGACAGTAATTTAAATCTCACTTTTATTTCACATACATTAGATATGGCAAATTCAGTCAGAGGGAAAGATGAATTCTCTGGGAAATTTATATGTATATATTTGCAGGTACCTTTAAGCTAGTTCTGAAGAGAAAAAAAAAAGTTATATGAGGCAAGAAGAACTTTCAGTAAAGAAAATGCACGTAACTGTCCAGACCCTCCTTGTAGTTATAAAAGAGCCACATAATTTCCACAACCTCCATGTGTGGTCCTACATAGCAAGTTCCATAAAGCCTAAGTAGACATGTGACATCCCAAAGCAGAGCAATGCCCATGATCCTATGATATGAGGTAAGCAATTCAAGGCACCATGGTTCCTTCTCACATCTCAGAAACTATTTATTTATTTTTTCCTATAAGGAATGGGTGTTTGACACATGTCGGGAGACACAGTTTCAAATCCCATGCTGACCATACACATACTCTGTGGCCTTGGGTAACTGCTTTGAGTCTGTTTCATCATTTAAAAATCGAGGTTAGTAATTCCTATCTTCACAGAGTTGTGATAAGAATAAAAAAATACTATGAAAATAAAGAGGCTTTATAATTAATAAAGGTATAAGGGGATTGATTATTTTCTAAACCCTTTACATAAATTAACAGATTAATCTTGTGACAGAGAAAAGAAAATAGATATTGCAAAGTATTATGACAGAAACTAGCTAGCTTCCCACCACATCTGTCCCATCTCCTTCCCAGGCCCACAGAAAGTGTAAGTTTTCCACTCTCACTTACAGTTAGAAATGGCAATATGACTGCATTCTTTTTAAAAATTTTAAAATATGCTTATTTTAAAATATGGCTGCATTCTAACATGAAGGAAGTGGTAGGATACTTCCAGTCTTGGCCAATAAAAGTCTCCAGCACCTGGTCTTCCATGCCCTTTCCTCAAGCATGGACCAAGTGAACAGAACTCCAAGGTCCTAGATAAAAACGAAGCCACAGAACAAAGGAGGCACAGATGTGAATGACCAAATGGAAAGCCTCTTACCGAGCAGGAACACCAGTTTTGAATTTCACAGGTGCAAATTATGCTAAACTAGTGAGATTTGGGGTTTTGTCTTTGACATGATTTAGTAGGCTCTCAACTAAAAGAGGGATATAGAAAAGTTAAGTGTGAAAAGGAAATACCACGCTGGAGCAGGCTGCCATTCAAAAAATAAAATAAAATAAACTATGCCACCAAGAATACAGACATCAACTAGGATTGTCATATTGTGACAAAATATTATTAGAAATAATGATTGCTCATTTTAGAGAACTGATGCTCTATGAGGTTATTTAGGGTTTGTGTGAAACTTTTAGTTCTCTCAATCACCGGCGGGATCATGAGGGAGCTGAGAAGAGATCTAACTTTCTCAATGCCATCACCAATGCTCGTTTCCCTATAGCACGCTGCTGTGCATGCTCAAGTCACTTGCTTTTTAAGATACAAAGTTAGTCATGCAGTTCTTCACAAAAAAGAAAAAAAAGAAAAAAAAGAAACCAACCATTACAGAAGCCAAAATATCATGTCTAGACTTACAATCTCTGCAGCTATCCTGAAACCTCACACCACTAAATAATAAAAAATCCTAACGTGGCTTTCTCATCTTGAATAATTGTTAAATATCATCCCTCTTCCTTTCTACCTTCTACTCTTTATATCCTTCATTTTGGGAAGTTTTTACGTATCAACTAAAATATTCGATGTTATATGTAGTACTTAGACAAATCTCTTCTAGCTTACCTTCTAGTAGAAGGAAACATAAATAAATAATAATATCATATTAAAAATCTGCCTTTAATTTTAAAATGAAGGGTAATGGTAAACTAATATGGGAGTCTGGACATGATCAATATTTATTTGGCTGAATAACCAACCCTCTTTAAAGTAAATCCTGTCTCTTAACAGAGTGAAATTTATGTTTTTATAGGCAATTATGTGCCAATTCAGAGAATCTCAGACTTAAAAGTGGCAACCACTTCTGAATGAAAAAGCTTTGAGTATATTTGTGTGATCTCAGTATATTTTTACCAGAAAGTTATTATGTATTTCTTTCTTTCTTTCTTTTTTTTTTTTTTTTTTTTTTGAGACAGAATCTCACTCTGTCACCAGGCGCCAGGCTGGAGTGCAGTGGCGTGACCTCGACTTACTGCAACCTCTGTCTCCCGGGTTCAAGCAATTCTCCAGTCTCAACCTCCTGAGTAGCTGGGATTACAGGCACGCGCAACCACACCCAGCTAATTTTTTTGTATTTTTAGTAGAGACGGGGTTTCACCATGTTGATCAGGATGGTCTTGATCTCTTGACCTCGTGATCTGCCCATCTCGGCCTCCCAAAGTGCTGGGATTATGGGCATGAGCCACATTATGTATTTCTAAATGTGAATAAAAACCACATATGACACAAGTATGACAATAAATCTCAGAAAACTATATTGAGACATATACCAAAGAAATGAAACAATTTTTATGTGTGTATATTTATATATTTGTCTGTATTAGATTCATTTATGACAAATGAAATAATTCAGTAACCACTTTGATTTAATACTGTACATTTAATATTCACTGAGCAATAAACCATATACTATGCAAAAAGTTACTAACCCTCCCCCACCAAAAATGATTTGCTCATATTCGCTTTTCTCCTTATCTAATGCTTCAGAGATAATTACTTTGTCCCTATAATAACATTTGCATAATTTATTTCAAGACTAGTGATTAGTCAACAAATTTTGGCAGGTTTCAGATCAGAAATATGTGCATAAAAATGCTTACTACTTGAAAGATAACTAAATAAATTAAGATAATAATTTAGACTAATGTTCCCCAAACTTATTTAATAAAAAGAATCTCCTAGCTTTTTCCTTAGAGTACATCCAAAGTAAGGGTAAGAGTCAGTATTATTAACAAGCTCTCAGGTGATTCAAAACAAGAAACTAGAAAACATAGATTCAGACTAAGCTCAATTATCCTATTCATTCATTCATGTAGTCATTCATTCAGTCTGGGCACACTGCGTGCTGAACACAACAGGATAAATAAGACACACTCTGAGTCTCATGAACAAATGGAATGAAATATGACCAATGTTTGGCTTAAAGTATGTACAGGAAGCATTGGGAACACAAAGGAAGGAGGTGTCAATTCAATCTGACAGGTTGGGTAAAGGTTCATCCTGGCTTCACAGGTTAACGCACATTTAAACCAAGTGTCTATAGAGTAAGTAATCAATCACCAAGAGAAGAATTGAAGAACATCCTAGTAAGAGAAATCAGTGCTGGCATCATTGTGCAGAAAATATCTGCTGAGTATAAAATCAGAAGACAAATCTTTTTGGAAACTATTTAGAGAAATAATGAGAGCTAAAGCTGAGTCAGTGGAAAATGGAAGAGAAGGGAGGAAGAATATGTAATGTTAAAAAGTAAGAGTGGTTTAGGCCTGGGAAGTGACTGGATGTGCAAAGAGGAGAGGGAGGGACTGGAGAGTCCAAAATGGCTCCCAGGCTGCATAAAATAGATACAGATGGTAACACTACTTCCAGGTAAAGGGAGTAATAAAAGATGATAAGGATTGGGGGAAAGATAGGAATTCAGTCTTGCATGTGTCACGTTGGGGGACATTCAGATGGATCTGTCAAACAGTTGAATATGTAGGACTAGAACCCTGGAGAGTTCTGGGTTTAGAAACACAGATTTGAAACTTAACAACAGGTGAAAAATGAGTGAGGTCTTAAAGTGCTTAAAATCACACAAAGAATTTTATAGTGTGAGAAGCAGACCAAGAATAGAACTTTGGGAAGTTCTTATGTTTCAATAATTATCAGAGAAAAAAGAGACAAGAAAAAAATAACAAGAAGAGAGTGACATCAGAAAAACTGAGGGGAGAGAGTTTTGAGAAAATGAGTCCTTGGTCAGGCGAGGTGACTCACACCTGTAATCCTAGCACTTTGGGAGGCTAAGGAGGGCAGATCACCTGAGGTCAGGAGTTTGAGACCAACCAGGCCAACATGGTGAAATCCCGTCTCTAGTTTTAAAAAATACAGAAATTAGCCAGTCATTATTGCGGGTGCCTGTAATCCCAGCTGCTTGGGAGGCTGAGGCAGGAGACTCACTTGAACTCAAGAGGAGCTTCCAGTCAGCCAAGATTGCACCACTGCACTCCAGCCTAGGTGACAGTGTGAGATACCATCTCAACAAAAAAAAAAAAAAAAGAAAAAGAAAATGAGTCATCAACAGCAAATTACCCAAATATGTTAGAAAAAGACTAAAATAATCCATCAGATTTGGCCCTTGAATGGTCAATGATTAAGAAATGGTAGGAGTTTGGGCTAGGCACTGTGGCTCATGCCTGTAATCCAAGCACTTTGGAAGGCCAAGGCAGGCAGATCACCTGAGGTTAGGAGTTCAAGACCAGCCTGGCCAAAGTGGTGAAACCCTGTCTCTACTAAAAATACAAAAATCAGCTGCATCTGGTGGCAGGCACCTGTAATCCCAGCTACTTGGGAGGCTAAGGAAGGAGAATCACTTAAACTTGGGAGGTGGAGATTGTAGCTCAGATTGCCACTGCCCTCTACTCTGGGTGACAGAGTGAGACCCTGTCTCAAACACACACACACGTGAATATGTGTCTGTGTGTGTGTGTGCGCACGTGCGTGTATATATATGTGTGTGTATATACACACACACATATATATATACATACACACACACACATATATATATCTAAGAAAGAGAAAAAGAAAAAGAAAAGAGAAATGATACGAGTTTAAGAGAAAATGGGAGGTAAAACAGCAAAAGTGAAAGTAGGCTATAGTCTGGAACTTCATTAGTAAAGAAAAGAGAAAAATATGCAGATGAATGATCAAAGTATACCCTTTCTTAAAAAAATCAGAGAATCTCAGAATTAAAAAGATTTTGGATAATCATCTAGTGCATTTTTTTACCTCAGTGCAAAAATCCCTTCTAAAGTCTCCCTTACATATAACCATCCAAGTTCTTTATTTGAATATTTCCAAGAATAGGAAACTTAACTCAAAAAACCTCATTGTAATTAACTTGTCTTTGAAGTATAATATTGTGTGTGTGTGTGTGTATGTGTGTGTGTGTGTGTGTGTGTATGCATATATGTACACACATTATGATGGTGAATATTCATAAACTGAATATATCTATGTAAGCAATATCTAAACTAAGAGACAGATATCACAAGCAGTACAGAAGCCCACCCCACCCCATCCAGTCCCTACCAAGAGTAACCACTATCCTGACCTAAACACATAGATTATTTCTGTCTGTTTTTGAACTTTCTGTAAGTAGAATCATTCAGTATATACTGTTATGTCTGAATGTTGTGTCTCACTCAACATTATGAGATTCGCTCATTGTTATAGGGAGCTGATATTCATTCATTCACTTAACTATATAATTCTACTGTATGAATACTCCAGTTTCTTTTTACCTTAGGTTCCATTGATGAGCATTTCTGTTTTGGCACTGCTACAAAAAAGGCTGCTATGAACATTTTTGTACGTCTTTTGGTTAACATGTGCACATATTTCTCCTGTATGTATACCTACAAGTAGAATTACTGGGTCATAGAATATGCATTGTAGATACCCTCAAAATTTTTCCAAAGATGTTTCAATTTATACACCCACCAGCAGATCATGAGAACTTCCATTGCTCTACATCATTGCCCAATACATATTTTCTGCCTTTTTCATTTTAGTCATTCTTGTCAGTGTGTAGTATTATCATGTTTTAATTTAATTTGCATTAGTATAATGACTGATGATGTTCTTTTTCACATACATGTTGACAATTTGGATATTCTCTTCTGTGAAGTGTCTGTTCAAGACTTTTACTCACTTTTTTATTGGAATATTTGTCTTTTGTCTTTATCTTTTTAATTTGTGGGAGTTCATTATGTAATCTGAATGAGTCATTTGTCAGATGTATGTATTAAGAATATCTTCTCTCTGTGAATGTCTTTTCATTCTCTTAATGGTATGTTTTGATGAACAAAAGTTCTTAGTTTTAATATAAATCAATCTCTCTGTATATATTTTCTTTTATGTTTCATGTTGTTTGTGTCCTGATTAAGAAATCCTTGCCTACGCCAAAGTTACTAAAGTTTTCTGCTAGGTTTTCCTCCATTTCATATCTAAATGTCCTGTTTACTATATTCTTTTTTCTCATAACTTCTCTCTGCATTAAACAAACACTCATTTACTCATTTCTAGTAATGTGTGAGTTATACTTTCCATTACTCTTTTTTTAGCGTTTACCTGAGCAATTACAACATGCATCCTTGAGTTGGCTCTATATAACATAATTATTACTTTTACCATCTTCCAAGAATTGCGAAGCCATAGAAGTTTTAAACTTCATTTATCACTTCTTACTTTTTTAATGGTATTGATGTCACATATTATTCTGTATGTATTTTAAACTTCACAAAGCATTACTCTTATTGTTCAATATAGTGCATGTTCATTTGTATAAAACGTATTTACACTCTCCAGCATTCTTCAATCACTCAGACATTTCCATGGTTCTATTTAAGGTTATTCTCCTACTTACAACTATTTCCTTTGGTATTCCTTGTCGTGCAGGCCTCAGACTGATTAATTCCTGGTTTCGTATTTTGGGTTGGCTTCTTTTGGTCTGAAAATGTCTTCGTTTCCATATTTCTGATAGATACATTTTTATGAGTTACAGAATTGTAAGTTGGCAGGTATTTTCCCTCAATACTACATTTCATTTATCTTCTCACTTCTTTGGTAAAGTCAATTCTCAGTCCTCTATTTGCTCTTTAAAGGTAATGTGTCCTGTTTCTTTGACTTCATTTAAGATCCTGTTACCTGGTTTTCAGCAGTTTTACCAAAATATCCCTATGAATGCTTTTACTATATTTATTCTGCTTTTTTTTGCTCAACTTCTCGAATCTGTGTGTGGCTGCCTTTCCAAAATTTTAGAAAATTCCTGGCTTTAAGTCCTCAGAAAATGTATATCCCTTGTTTTCTTTCCTCTACTTTGGGACTTTGATTTTTACATATGTTTAAAAAAATCAGCATAACACAAATACCATTTATACAGTCTCTAATTTTTCCCTTTCTTTTTCTATGTTTTGAGTATTTTCCAGTTCACTAAACTTCTATTGTGCCCAATTTATTATATGTCTCTAGCAAACTCTTAATTTCAGATAGAGGTAGACTTTTTTGTTGTTGTTGTTGTTGTTGTTTCCATTCAAGAATATCTGTTTGATTATTACTATTTCATTAATTTTTTTGGAGACAGAGTCTCATTCTGTTGCTCAGGTTGGAAGGCAGCACATGATCTCGGCTTACTGCAATCTCTGCCTCCCAGGTTCAAGTGATTCTCACGCTTCAGTCTCCTGAGTAGCTGGGATTACAGACATGCACCATCAAGCCCAGCTAATTTTTTGTATTTCTAGTAGAGATGGCTTTTTGCTATGTTGGCCAGGCTGGTCTCAAACTGCTGGCCTCAGATCCTCCAACCTTCGCCTCCCCAAGTGCTGGGATTATAGGCATAAGCCACCATGCCCAACATTTTTTGTTACTTTTTTATGTGTCCCACTTCTCTAATAAAATTTTCTATTCTTTCACTTTTTTAGACCACCTTTTCAGTCCTTTTCAGTTATCTGTAATATCTGGATCATCTGCTTACCTGTTTCAAATGTGTACTTTTTCTTCTGATTATTTGTCACGTAGTTTTACCTATTTGTATGTCTAGTTATTCTTTTTATTACAGGACAGAAATTAGGTATACAAGAACTACAGAATTCCAAATACTCTCTTCCACTACAGTAGGTTTCTCATTTTCAGTATTAAGCACAACAGAGAGAGGCTGGCTGTCTCAAGCGAACCAAGGGCTCCCCTGGGTTAGGGCTAGGTTGCAGTTTTAATAGAATGTAGTCTGCCCTTGTTTATCTATATTTGTAAGCCATGACACTCCCTGGATTTTGATTGAAAGCCTGGTAGATCTGTATCTTCTGGGTCCTGAAAAAGTTCTCTTTCAGAAGTTTTCAGCTCATTTCTTTATCCTAGGCCCCAAACAGCTACAGAATTTGGTAAACTTCTTCAAGAAGAGATCAACGGTGTGTTTGAGTTCGGTGTCTCCAGGGTGCCAAGTCCTTCTGTTTGTTTATTTCCTACTGAAATTCTACTACCTTTGGTAGCTTTTAGAAGCTTTTAGCTTAACCCTTGGCTTTCTTTGCCGCCTGGGAACACAGCAGACATCGTGGAGAAAGCTGTGTGTTTTAGATCCCTCAAGTCTCCAATTTGTCCTTGCCTTGCACGATGTCTAAGAGTTTTGCTAACTTTTCTTACTCCTAAAAGACACCTTCTGCTAGGCCAAGTCCAGTCCTCAGACCACACTGAAGCAGCAAATGCCCTCAGGGAAATAAATGCATGCATGCCTGGGAGTAATTTCCTTTCTGTAATCTTAGTTCTTTTAGTCCTTGCTGCTTGCACAGCTCTAGGAAATATATCTGATTTATTCGGTTTGTACAGAAAAACTGGTCCCATGGCCTACTTGAAAATCAAAAAGTTATTACATTTTAATAGCTCTAATTAGTCTTTAAAACTCTTTATATTGACACAAAATTGACTCTCCCATATTTTCCACTAATTGTCTAAATTTTGAAATCTGGAAGAATATTTTAACTTCATCTGTACTGCTTTTTTTCATCTATTTAAAGAATTATCTCCCTTAAATCTTTTTTCTTTCAGTCTAAATATCACCAAATTCTAAACTTATATTTTATATTTAAATCCTTTGCCATCCTGATCATCATCTTCAGTAAAAACTCTGATTTGTCAACATCTCTCTAAACAAGGATGAACAGATATGCTATGATTAAGCCCACTAAAGAGAAAAAAAATGAGAGAATCACATAAAAATAGGGATACAAAATAAAGAGAAAAAATGAGAGAATCACACAAAACATAATTGAGATACAAAATAAGTCATCCGGTGAGTTGTTTTTAAAAGCACATGAACAAAAGAGCAAAATAAATCAATCAAACACAGGTAAGCAACTATACAAAACAGAGATAAAAAGAATGAAATGAAAGCTTTGAAAAGTAATAAAAGCTCATGAAGAATGCTAAGTAAAACAAAAAGAACATTTTATTCTTTTCTAAGTCTTTGTTTTACAATTACCTGAATTCATTCTCACAATTCAATCACATTTTACTGATGAGTTAACTTGGAAACTTTAACAAATTTGACCAATAACAAAATGTAATTAATGGCAGAGTATCTAGATTTGGATACAGATATTAATTTTGCACAGCTACACTCAGATTTAGTGAATTATAAAAATAATGCCACGTAGCCCTTTAACTCTTACCATAAAAATTTATCTAGAGAAAATGTCCTTCTAAAAATAAACATTTCTATTATTCAAAGAGAAAGGTGTATAGCTTCTGCCTTATGCCAGCTAAAGACATTTATATAAAACGACAAAATACATTCTTAATATTATAAATTATAATATAATTCATTTATGTATGAATGTATATTATGAATTATATGTTTGAAAAGCACACATTTGAGACTCAAGCTACCCCTTAAAATAGTTTATACTTAACGTAGACTTCATGCTGATAATGGGTAGGTCTCTACCTCCCTTTTGCATATTAAGCAATATGCGTGTAATTGAGTCTCTCACTTTAGGTACTTAAAGATGCGTTTGGCACTTGGAATAGCTATCTTGAGCTTCTTAATAATAAGTTTGTTTCCTACAGCTACTTGGTACCTAAACAATTCAGATACATTTGTAGTTACTATGGCTCAGAGAAGAGGGATACAAATTCGGTTGTTTTGTGACGGTTCTAAGAATTTCTGCACACACACATACACACACGCATAAACGCACACACACAAATAAGATTTAAAATGCTCTTAACTGAACAATTTTAAAGAAAAATATAATGATCAGAAATCTTATATTAAAAAATATAATCTAAGTCTACTTTATCTGTAAGTAAGGAAAGTAATGGTTAAATTTAAAACTGTATTAACAAGTACTTCCTTCCACCATTAGCGATAAGGTTAGAAAAAGAGTTACCCTGAGAGAGATGCTGTTTTACTTACATTCATGGTAAGAGGTCAATGAGAGCAGAGTTGACTTGTGCCTGGGCACAAGTCACCTGCCACTATTAAGGTGGAAAAGAGATAAGAAAGGTGAAGCTGGAAATACTTAAGACAAGATTCCCCAATGTCACGAGACTACATACTTGTAATTCTACCAATGTTTAATATTTCCTCAAAGTAAGGTACAGATGAGTGCTCCAGTCGAGGAAATCAGATGGGCCCAACCTACCACTAGGAGGAAAAGGAAGCTATGACAAACATTGTGAAGGTCAGCACCTTGTAACTCCCCACTACTATTAATCGCATTGAATATGAACTAAATTGTGGGTTCACTAAAAGCATGCTTCTTGAGTTAGGAGGCCTAGGCAAATGAGGCTAAAAATTAACTCACACATTCAAAGCCATCTATTTTTAAAATGCATGATAAGCAACACAGGAAGCTTTTATAACTAGCCAGCAAAATCTGAGCTTTCAATCAACAATTTCTTTCAACGAAGGTGTGGAGCATGGAATGGATTCAGAAGCACAGATGGTATTTTACATCTGCACATGCAATTTCCTTTTTCTCCATTTTTATATAAACCTCTATCTCTCTTTTTTAAAAAATGATAGAATTTCCCAGTAAAATGCAGAATGACTTAATTGCCTCTATAAATGTTCACACCTCCATTTCACATTTTTAGGAGCAATTTAACTGCCTTTAAGTATATGAAGAAAGATGGGAAGGTGGACCTTTTGAGCGCCCCTGTATTACAAACTGAATAATTTCAGAAAATTCAGTTCCTCCAGAGAGCCACAACTTTTCCAGCACTTAAAATAACTGCACCCCACCATCCTTATCTGTAACTATTTTCCTAGGATTAATGCTAACTTTTCATAGAATCTTAAAGCTAAAATGAACTTCAGAGATCATGTTACTGCAATCCTCTCCTCAAAATATAAGTAATGGTGATCCAGTAGGGCTGGCAGCTTGCTCAATGTCACTTTGCTGGATAGCGCAGGGGGAAGGAGCAAAGTCCACCAGCATCACAATCCACAATTACAGAGACAAATGTGGAAAGACCAACACATAGCTGTATCTCCAAGAATCCGTTTCCAGGACTCTATCAGAATGCCAAACCCTTCTTCTTATAAAGTAAGTCAGATTCATTTGAGGACATTTCTGGCTTCTAAAATCTAAAAGAGTTTCTTTAAAAATTGAATATAAACAACAGGTTTCACTGATATTACATTCAAATCAAAGATAAATAAGGCATGAAAATAATATTGGATAGAATGAAATTCCAGGTAACCAAACTCAGTACAGGGAACTGAATTTTTACATTTCAGTAAGTGAGAAAATAAAAATACTACAATATAAACTAAGAGAAACTTTTAAAAGGAATGTTACATTTACCTTTAGAAAAATACTCTATTGAAATAAAATCAACTGACATATCCTCTCTTTGTCATACTATTTCCTCTGGCCCAAACTTCTCTTTTGAGTCTAGAATTGAACAAAGTACTTCCATGACCTATCCATTAGACTATGTCAAAACCTCCTCGTCTTTATCACGTCTAATGCCAAACTCACAGCCAAAGCAACTTGCATTGTCTCCTGTTTCAGGGAATACCTGCAATATGAAGACATTTGTGCATCCAGAAATCTAAACATTCCTCTGAGATCTCCTAATCCCTTCCCCAAATCCTGACCGTCTACCTCAATCACTCCTGAAACCTGCTACATTTTCTCCATCTCTGTGGCCACAGCCTGCATCCACACTGCCATCTTGTTCCTCTCATGGGATCTTCCAGTAGCCTTGTAACAGCTTTGCACATGTCTGCTCTGGCCCTTAGTTCTCTCTCTTCTCCAGAATGAACTTTTGTCAGTACAGATCTGTTCATATCTCTTTCCTACTTAAAATCCTTAATTGGCTATCACTGGCTTTATGATAAAGCCTAAATCCTTCAAAATCCCTAAAAATTTATAAAATGGATGCAAGGAACCAGTGGCCCTGATGGCTTTTTGAGTCCCAACTGAACCAGTCCCTTTGCTCCATCCTGACCTATCCCTGTAGTCTCCAGTCCAAACATTCTGGACTCTCTGTCCCCTGCCTGCCTCTCATCCTTTGCACAGTGTTATCTTGGCTTGAAGCATGCTTCGTCCTACTTTCTACTCCATTCATCTCAACTCTTGTGAAACTTTCTTAGGAAATCTTCTGTTACGCAACTCCCTGAAAGACTGGTTCCCTGTATTTTTTCTCTGTGACCAACATCAAAATTTATAATCATGTATTTGTTTAACTATTGTATTTGTATAACTATTGTCTAATGTGTATCCCTTTATGATAATATCTATTTCTATTTATTGACTCATCTCACTACCAACTGAGACTGCAGATAGCATATTATTTATACTCAATGATCATTTATTAAATGAATAATTGATAAAGACAAGAAAAAAATTACTAAGAAGAGACAGAATTAATAAAGAAAAGATGGAAATCTTTTTATCTAGATTTCTAGATTAATAGAGAAGAAAGGGAAGGGGAGAGACAGAATATGAGTGATTTACAAGACTAATCTCACCAAGAGGTTACTTAGAAAGTTCCATTTTACGCATAATTATTTTTTACTTCGGATAATTCTGAGCTAGTAGGATGACATACTAGATAATAGACCAGGGTCATACCTCAACCAAGCCAATCCCAGTTATCTAAACTTCAGTCAGTTTAACAGCTTTCCCTCAGGAGTAATAACCTCTAACAAAGGTATTCTGAAAGTCTCCAAATAAAAGAACACCATTTTTAGGTTCTTTGCTTGAGCTCAGTAAACATCCTTAAAGGGACATGAAGACTGACCTTCCCCCAATTCAAGTTCTGGAAAGACTTATGTGTACTTCCAAGACTCTACCACTATAGTGCCTACTAATTAGCAAAGGTACAGTGTCAAAGATCCTAAAGCACAATTGCTCCAACGTTTGTGTGTGTAAACATCTGGTCTGTAAGGAGGTGAGAAAGAAATTGATCAGAAAGAAAAGTATTTAAGAGAGAGACCAAGGAAATGTTACCCCCCTTAGGAAAACAAAGTCAAGGCAATCATTATTATTTATATACTTTTTCTGATATCTTCTTAACATCACAATTCTAAAAATTCGGTGCAAGGCTAGCAAGACACATGTAATTTTGACAATGCAAAAGCAGAGAGAGACAGAAGATGCCACCGCAATGCAGTAGACCACTTCAGTTGATTATGTGACTTAGAACACCAGCATAAATTAGCTCCCATTAACAGTTTTCTGAAATTTGGATGCAATTTCTAAGACACTCTTAATCCACTTCAACTAGAATGTACACTACGAATTTCAAGCCACCAATAATTCATAACATCTGGGAGGACCAGGAATAATCCATATTTATAAGTTTCACAGATAAGATTTCCATTTCCCTTCTGGTTTCTCTGATGCTCTTCTGGCCGTATTTTTTGTGTGGGGTATGCAAGGTTAACTTATGAGCACATGCTGTGCACAAGAAACTCTGTGTTACAGAACCAGGGGAAGCGTCTTAGGAATTTAGGAAACCATCATAAATACAGATATCATGGCCATATAAGCCATGGCTTGGCTTGCTGCCGATTCTCTGCCATAGTTGCAGAAGGAACACAGTGATAGAGCAGGGCCTATTTGTAAAATCTAAGAGAAGTGCAATCTAGGTAAAAAACATTTATATCTAGATATAGAAAGCCCCAGGAAAGCTAACAAATTCACAAACATCTCCCGAGTATCAGAGGAAACAATAGAAAAAGTAAAGTAGTTGCTCTTAAGCATCTGTGTTATAATTAGGAAGATAAAACATAACAATAAGATAGTCACTAACACAGAGCAGCATGGAAGAAGTGTCAAGAGAGGAGTAAAATACAAAATTGCTTTAGCTCAGAGGAGGGTGGTTGTACAAGGCTTTGTTTTTTTGTTTTTTTACCGAAGTCTTCCTACAATAGATAGAACTTCACTTGCCTCTTGATGGGATCCAGAAAGGCAGGAAGGGGTGGCAAGGCGAACCAGAAGGCGTGACAGCCCCACATGCTTGTGTATCTTTACAAAAGTTCCCTTTTCTCAAGAAAGAAAATCATTCCTTTTACATGAACTAGTGGATTGTTGTGCAGGTTAGAGTCATTTTCTGCTGGATTAGGTTTTGAAATGGTATTTTTCTGTTTATCTTACAGCATCTTATGGGGGTAGAAACAGAAGTATCAACAGGTTAATTTCTACCTTTCACAGAGAATCTGCTGCTTACAATGTAAAACAAAACTACCAAACTATGGAAGTCAGGAACACATTTAAATATACTGATGTTAATGAAAAAACTGAGCTGTGCATATAATTCCCACTTAGAGTGTTAAGTCCCAGCATCACAATACATATACCCACGTTTGATATTTTTTTTCTCAGAGAGGAAATTTATGTTTTATTATTTATCATTCCTATGCTAAAGCTTATTAGTATTCATTCAGTAGGCATCATCTCCGTCATCTTATAAATGTGCATAGAAAAGATGAAGTCACTTACCTAAAGCTAAACGATAAATCAGCATCCCATATTAGAATCCTCAGTCCCTTATATTTACCCTAGTTGGATATATGGCACTTAAACTAAGATGTTTTCCACTAATAAGCCAACAATTTTAATAATGTCTAAATGTTTCTCTCTCCTTTCCTCAGTTCTGAAAGACAGAGCTTATAAATTTTTGAGCACTTCAATTTGATTGCATCTCAAATATAGATTAATGTGGCAACAGTAATAATTATTGGAAAAATGACTATTGGCAGAGCATTTAAATGCTTAATTCTCTAAGCTCCTATATATTGAACAGTGATAGGAGAGTGACAAGCAGTGAACTATGTAGAAAAAGAAGAGAGAACATGAGGGGTGTTTCAATCAGCAGTAGTATAAACATCTCTTTCACTTATTGAGAACTTACTAGTTCAGGAAACACAAATATATTTTCTCTAGTGCTAACAACAAAAGTGTAAGATGCAGATTATTATATCCATTTAATAAGCACCAGTATTGTGGCTCAGAGAGATTAATTAACTTGTCCAAGGTCACCCATCTAATAAATGATGTGAATTGACCCATTCTTTCCATTCCCATTGCTAGTATCTGACTTCAGACTCTCCTCATCTTCTGCCTACCATTTTTCTATGTCTGTATTCTCATATGTATACCTGTCACCGTTGCTCCATATATATTCTTTGCTCCTGCCATTTTGAGTCATTCTAGTGTCCTGGACCAGCTATGCTGTCTCATGCCTCTGTGCCTCTGCCCAGAATGAGTTTCCTAATTTTCTCTGAATGAGTTCCTTGTCTTCCTTCAAGGCTCAGCTCAGGAGTCTCCTGTCTGAGGTCTTTCCTGAACCTAGCCCAGCAGATGTGATCATGCCCTCCTCTGGAGCCAGTACATAACCCTGTTTATTCACTAGTTTACTCACTAGTTATATTTATATGCATGGATCCCTATTAAAGGCTTAGAGTAAACATGCTTAATCTTTGAATTACCAGTACATAGCACAGTTCCTGAAACTTAGCTAATGTTGAAAAAATAGGAGTACCTATGTTTTAGAAGTTTAAGCTGGACCCAAAGTTGATTGCAGATTGCAGTCAGCATTCTCAAGAACCAAACGATTTTCTTTAAATGCTATGGAGACAACTTTTTAAAACTGAAAAACAGAGAATTTTTATACTACATTTCAATTAAAAATTGGATCTACTACTCCTTCATTTGCTGCTCATTTCCTCTGTTACATTTATTAATTATCAAATATTTAGTTGGTTTTAGCCACTGCTTGCTCCCTTGTAGTCCATCTGTGCTTTCTTCTCAATAATGCATTGAAGTCATAAGTGCTAGATTTATTGCCTTGGTGATTTCCATGGCACAAATCGTGATTTCACTAGCACTGAGCAGAAGGAAGAGCTAATGGGAAAAGCAGAAAATGCTTAATCAATATCACTCCTGGCATAAGTTTAAAACCCTAAACCCCCAAGCAGATTTTGAAAAGGGATATACTCAAGGCCATAGTCTCTAGAAATGCATTTACTATAGTAAGAAGTTGAGAATCACTTTCGTTCCTAACAAATTCTCAATTAATTCACAAGCCTCTTAGGAAAGCACTAAGCTCTATGAATAACTCAGCTGGCCCATGGGAGAAAAAAAGAAACCCTGCAGGAATATGTTATTTCCAAGAAGGCCCCTTCCTCCGAAAGATATGCTTTTTTCTAAAGATATAGCAAAGTACTTCTACATCAGCAGAGAGAAGAGGATTTCTGAATATAAGTACTGAAAGAGATCACAAGGATTAGATATCAGTCATGGAACAGGTTAGAGGCACGTTCTAAACTGAGTAGTCCAAGGGATGGACCATAATATTATGAGTCAAACAACCAGATTTTGTTGACTAGAAGCCACCCACCTTCTATATTAACTACATCAATGAAAATAAGTGCTCATGAGGCGTTAATTGGATTGCTGAACCAGATAAGCATTTCTGCTATAGTCATGCATTCTACCAGAAACCACCTGTGTGTTCTCACAATAAAGCAGGTGTTCATAAGGGTCAGGAGGGGCAAGTGTGTTCAGGAGACCACTAAGCATCCTGGTATAGAGACCTGCATTACTCAACTTTTTAAACTTTCAATCCCTTTAAATATCAATAGGTCTACCTAATTTGAGAAAAAAAATCTTCCTTCCTTCAAAACCACATGGCTAATGTCCTCAAGTAAAAAGAAAGTGTCTGAAGTGCAGGCTCAGCACCGCAATATAAACATAAGCCAACTAGCTGCCTTTTCACTGAATATGCTATGAAGACCAAGCAATCAATATAAGGATAGGAAACAGTTCCAGTAAGATTTTCAGTGTTCTTTCTTGGGGCTACCATCTAGAAAATTTGTCTCAGTGCCAAAAAATGTATAGTCCCGATTTCCTTGCTACCCCTCCACCACTGAAACAGAATAACCTGATCCCACTGTGTTGTTTCATTGTCTACCTCAACACATTTCAACAATGTCCTAATTTTAACTATATTTGAATAATATGTGAATTGTTTTTATTTTTTTAGAATTTGTGTGTTCTTAATTTATATATTTTAATTTTCCTTGAGAAGAAGCTAAGAAGTATTCAGATACCAGACAGTGATAGCAGCTCCACAATAAGAACCTGTGCATTTATTAAGCAACCATGTGGCTTTCCCTCTACCTTATCAATGATACATATATGTCTCAGTTTCAAGTCCCTTAATAAATAACTAAGAAATCACTAAAATAAACAGATAAGGCATTCAAAATACATTAGTTCCCCCCATAGATATTTGGGATGGTTCCCATTACGTACTTTTTAAGAGTCTGATTTACTAACAAAAGATACGAATATTTTATTAAAATGTAAGTAATAGAAGCAAAATTAAAAAGCACATGGAGAAAAGAATAAAAATAAAGATAAGAAAAACGTAATCAGTTCTTTATTAGAAAGGGAGAGGGACACAGTCAATTCAGCTGGAAATATAATAGTTTCCAAGGTCAATGCCAGTTCAAACAAGAGTTGCCTTACTTTGACAACACTTTTCGGGCAGGTGATAGGATCAGGAGCTCCACTGTTTCCTTTTAAACAAGCACACAATATGATACACTGAAAATACCTATATTTATAACTAGTCTCAAATTCACTTACCATTTTTAACTTGGTGTTCATATATTCTGAATGATAATGGAAGCTCAGAGATTTAGGCAATCCACCCTCATATGTATTGCTCCTTGAGTTATCCTCAAATGGTTGGCACACAATTCTACACATGGTGTGAGAATTCCACAAATACTTACAGAGAAGAAAAAATAGCAAGAAAATACCAAAGATGTTCCTATTGAGAAATAGTCACTAACCATTACCAAGTTGAAAATGTTTATATTATCTAATTGAATATCACAACACCATAAATAGATTTTAAATCTAAATCTGAAGTGGACAACCAAATATTAAAATATATATTAATTTAAACATCGTTTATAATTCTACTCTAAATTTCATTCATGGGAGAACATCCTTAGCCATGAGAAAAAGTCATTTTCACCCTTTGGATTACAAAATTTCCTGATTCTACATTAGATTACCTTAACTGTATATTTTTACAAGATTCATGATCATTTCTTCTTTTCCAATCTGACTACTTTGATAACAGATAATTTGATAACTTTTATAATAGATACTTAAATGACAGAATAAATAGAATGAGAAATAATGAATTGTTGCTATTATTCATAAAAGCATAAGATTAAATTTTTTCATAGAGATACCTGTATCCCATAAAGAATCTACCTAGATTATGCTTATAAATTAAGGTTCGTCCTTTCCTTCATTGCTGATTTTATATCATTCATGTTACAGATTAGCAATATAAATGATAAAATCTAATAAGAAAAGCAGTTTAAAATAATTACATAAAATTCCTTCATATTATGTTATATTTGTGCCCTGTATGTTATAAATATCAAGACATGTCAAAGGAGTTAAAACATATTCTCTAAGTAGGGTATCCTAATGATACTGAAGATATTAACCTTGAGCTTCAGACTTAGTCTCCAAATATGGTCTGAATTATTTTTAATTTTTTAAATTGCATTTGATATCTACTTTGAACTGTGAGTTAAAATCAAATAATTACATTGTTAATGAGAAAAGACATTGTCAACACCTCACATTTTTCTTTATATTGTTTATTTTTTAATTTGTTTTGGTCAAAGCCATTGTCGAAAGAAAATTATCTGCATATATATGTGGCTGATTACAAAATACCAATTAACAATATGGCCAGCTATCTTGTTTATTATTTATAAGAAACAAAAGAAATACTACATCCTATGAAATAAGGTAAAACAAAATGAACCCTAGTTTGTCAATGCTAGATGTAACTATGAAAAAAAATGAGACCAAAAGTAAATAAGACAACAGAGGTAAAACATTGAGAAGAGCTACTCACCACATCACCTTCCAGCATCACCTCCTATCAGTCCAATGTTAGTCACCCTCATATAATCTATATGTGCTAATAAAATTCAGAAGTTGATCTTTATTAAAATATTAACAGGAAGTATTTTATTACATAACAAGACCTGTATTGTCAGGCTTCCTTTTTTAAGTTTATGTTTTTGTCATATAAAATTGAAATAATGAATTAGTTTACCTTTACATATTAGCTCGTTCTTTATTAAGACATTTTTATGACAAATGTAAATACATAAACTTTGTTATAATCAGTTCAGTTCCCCGCCCGTCTTTCCATTCTCAAGAATTTTCGAACTCTTACTAATATGCAAGCCTGCACAAGCCCTGAGATGTCATTATTGTCTATTGAATTTACCATCTAAGAGATAGATGATGTTAATATCAATGAAATAACATAAATATACAAATAAGACCAACCTGGCCAGCTTAAACATGACATTATCTATATAAAGCCTGACAGTAACAGCAGAAGATCTTTCTCTCCACTCCTATCATATCCTTCATATAATTCCACCCTAGAAACATGCTTTTTAAAATGGCTTGCTTGTAAAATCGGAATTGGTTTCATTCACCCGAGATCCCTAAGATATTCAATAATGATGGATGGATATACATATGGATAAATAGATGAGTGGATGGATGGATAAATGGATGAAGGGATGGAAGAAACAGCACAAATTATTTCATATTTATGTGGATACAAATATAAAATTTGAAGAAATTCATAGCACAACCTCATCCCTATAAAATGAAATTCATCTGAAGGATTTTTTTTTTAATGTTACTTGAACTAAAACAGGTGCAAGATTTTTATGCAACCAGGCAGATGCATACAGAGTATCACTTCACTTGGTCGAGAGATAATCTCAACCAGTCTCAATTAATTTAGTAAAGAAGTTGAAGAGAAATTCAATGCTTTTCAGTAAGTAATCACATCACTTGAAAGCCTGTTTGGATGTCAGCTGCTTGGTTTCAGCAAATCCTGAAATGCTGCTCTGCAATATCAAAGCCCTACTGAAGCAGGAAAAACTTTTTAGATCAGGTACGTCAAATGTGTAGTCTATATTACAAAGAATGTCAAGACTACATTAAGAGAGCAAGGAAGAAAATCCCTGGAAAGCAAGTGGGCTATTAGACATCATGAAACACACACACAAACATAAATGCCAATGTTCAGGGAAACCACATAGAGAGCCCCACTGTGAAACCAAAATGTCCTATCAGTCATAAATATGGAGAGTTCTTTCCACCAGCTGCTTCTGTAACAATACCAAACACTAGTATTTGTTGTAAGTTTGTTTGATTTATATGTTTTAACATAATCTGATTTTCATTCTGCTATACTTATATATAAATCTAGACCAACAACATTAACTGATGTAGTGTTATTATTAAGACCCTCCAGTGGACTGTTGTAACTACAAGTTCCAAGACGATAAAAAAAAGGAAAAGAAGAATGAGATGTTTTCAAACTGATTAGCAACTGCATCTCATTGCACAGCAGTACGAAGAAACAGATTTGGAAACACCACGCCAAGATTAGTAAGGCTTTTAAAAAGAGCCATAGTCTCAATTTAGGTTTCATCACTTTACCTGGCAACAGTACCAATTTAGCAGGCACTGGGCTGTGCAGAAAGATTTACATGTAAATGAACACATTTTGGGGGCATTTTGCTTTGCCTCAGTAAAAGAGAAACATCACTTTTCATTGGCACTACAAAAATAAAACAGAGGTTAACACAGAAGGGTCCAGAGCAGAGTCCATTACTGAAAAAGCTAATTGGCAGGTGCATCAAACTCCTGAAGATCATGAGCAACACTTCTACGAAGCACTAAAAAGTTAGAAAAACACAGATATTGTGGAAGTTATTAGAGGATAAAGTGCAGACATTTTGCAACTTACAGGGGGCAGATTACCAAATTAAGGGATGATTATCTTATTTTTAATATTCTTTTTAAAAGTTTTATATATTTAGATATACAATTTATACCTTCTAGAATATAAATGTATGAAAATCATTTAAAAATAAAAGTTTCAGATAAAAATAATAGAAGTTTTAAAAATAATTAAAATCAAATAAAAAGTAAAGTGGATCTCAAACATCATAATGCAGCGCTGTGTGCCTCATCATTACTGTCGATTTCTGCTCACTCATTTTCTCTCTCTACCTCTAAGCTACTGTCATAATGGCCTGGATTCTGACATAATTAGATTTTAACCGATTATCTCAGTCATATAGTTCCTATAAAGCCAAATCATCCTGGGATGGAGGTTTGTGATTTCTTCTCAGACTATATTAACAAAGCCTTACTCTTCTATTTCATTCATTCAAGTATTCATTTTTTCAATAAATACACATATAGTGCTTAATAAGTTTAAGGAATCATGTGAGACAATATAAGGCATGGAGAAATATGATTAGTCATAGATTCTTGTGCTAAAAACGGTTATGGCCTAATATGAGATAAAATATCTATGCAAATAAAGACATTATTCATTAACGCAGCTACCATACAACCCCTCTGTCACTACTGTCATATTTTCCAATCTTGTCTATTGATCAGTATCTTCCATGCTTCTTGTCTCTGTCCTTCTGCTTTTGTGAATGCCTGGAACCCCAAACTCTTTTAGAGTGAGTTTTGTTCCTATTCTGCCTCCAGAGATTTGCTTGCCAGTCTTAGACCTTCAGCATCTCTCTATATTAAAAAAAAAAAAAAAAAAATAGAAAAAAATATTGTATGTCTAAAGATAGACATACAATAAAAGTAGTACTGTGGAAATATCATAATTAAAAGAGAAAGAAAGTAAGAACAAGAGTGAGGGAATAAGTGAGTGAATGAGTGAAAAGTTGAGAGACACCAACTAGGGAGATAAGAAATGCTTTTCCTGTATGGAATCCTCTCTCCTCCACGTGCTAGGCATGTGTTGGAATGCTTTATGTTCCATCTATAATCCCTCAGGATGAGAACTTGGTGTATGGCCCAGAGAAAGCATTCGGCAAACCTTCATGGAAGGAATGAGTGAATAAATTAATAAATGAATATTTCTCTTTGGTTTTATAGACACTAGCATGTGAATTTATAAAAACAATGCATATAGCCAATCCCTTTTTATTTTTTCTTGCAAAACTGAAATAAAATGTTTTGTAAAACACAAAATACATTCATTCGAAAGTGGCCACATCATTTAAATAGTTAAGATTTTTTTTTATTTTAAAGATAAAGGATGCCTGCATTATGTAAGACTCTTCTTGTTACTTAGATGGACTAGAGGCATTACTTGAAAACAAATTTGCATGACTCCCAGAAAGATACCAAAATTCAGAATGTTTTTTCAGTCTCTAAATGCATTTTGATGCAAGGAGAACAGTGACCTTTCAAATAGAACTCTTATTTTTTTTTCACTTTATATTGTAACTCTTCAGGATTTCACTATAATTAAGTTTTTGCACAAACAGCACTAAAAGAATTATTATACTCCTGCAAACAATGTTTTCTCTCTCATTATTCTCAAGTTACAGGCACTTGAAAATATGCAACTTTATATTGAGTTCTTGCCTTATTATCCTACACTGTCAGTTCTCCATATTCATGGGATCTACATTCATAAACTCAACTAACTACAAATTGAAAATATACAACAAGGAAAACAATAAAAATAACAATATAATTAAAAATAATACAAATAGAACAATACAGTTTAATGACTACTTAGATAGCATACACATTGTATTAGGTATTATGAGCAATCTACAGGTGATTTTAAACATACAGGAGGATATATGTAGGTTAAATGGAGGATGCATGTAGGTTAAATGTAAATACTATGCATCATTTTATATAAGGGACTCATATAAATCTAAGGGTCCCCATAGGTTTTGCTATTGGTCCTAGAGCCAATGCCCCACAGATACTGAGGGAGGACTGTACTTGTGGCCTCATGATAGTACTTGTTACTTTAGTTGGCCATTGAGCTCTTAAGAAAATATAAAAATTAAGTACCAGGGCCTGAATTACATTTAAGAATTGTAAAGATATTTTAATACATTAGGTTTTTAAATTTAAAGATAGATAACATAAATTCAGGCTCTTAATTATGTGCTTCTTCAAAGTGTTTTCTGAAAAAATAATTTACTAGTGGAATCAAGACAATTAAAATTAATGGGCCAACATTCTGTCGTACTCACACAAATTAACCATTGGACTGCTAAAGAGTTCCAGGAGATAGATTGCTCTTCAAACAAATAAATCACTTTCAAAGTAAATTATATTATCTCCGTGGGAGAGTCCATAAAGTATATATTGAATTACTTCTCAACAATATGAACTCTTGCCAACAAATCTGAAAAACAACATTATTTTCAAAGGAAAAAGATGGCTACCTCATTTTGCACACCCAAAGGGTCAATGATACAGTTGAGTCAGCCAATCAAATAAATATGTGAATGTGTGTATATGTGTATGTGTGTATGTGTGTGTGTGTGTGTGTTTGTGTGTGTGTGTGTATACACATACACAATATCTTGTCTCCTAGGCCCTTCTGTCCATTGCCTTCCTTTACTGTCTTGCATTATTTGTTCATCTCTTTCACAAGCCTATAATTTTGCCAGAGAGCAGAAATTGTGTCTTCACATGTTTGTTCTCCATATCCCAGTTCTGTACTTTGGCAGCACCTGCCTAGCAATGTTTACATACAGAAAGAAATTCAAGACAAGTATAGTTTCATATGAAACAAGATCAACTACAGATTAATTCAAGTTTCTTTTTGCACATTTTGTTAAATAGAAAAGCTAACATTTTAATTGGAAAATATCTACCAATTTATAAGTAAACACAGGGATCTAACTTTAAAACCCACAAAGGTCTCCCTGAACATTTTTACACATAAATGTATCCAAGAGTATACTTAAAGGATTCCTGTCTCAGCCCTCAGTGTTTTCGAGATTGGATTCTTCTCTCTGCCTTGTATTGGTCAATATGAGTGTAGGAAGAAGCAGAGAATTCTGATTTTGAGCTGTCACTCTCTTACCCACATCCTCAATCCATCATAAACTAAGTTTCTTTCCTGAAGACCAGATATACAAAGCAGCATCATAAAACTACAATATAAGCATAGGCAATCTTAGTATTTACACTAATGAAAATAAGACCCAAATACTGAAAATTCGTGTTACATAGTATCAGATGCTTGTATTGGGTTGACTTCTCTAGGGTCTAAGGCCAGTAAGAATTAGCGTGATAGACAGGCAACAAAATGTAGTGGTTAAGAAAGCAGGCAACAACTTAGGCAACTCAGTACATGCGTGATTTTATACTAATTATTTAAACTATCTTAAGTCTTCCTTTTCTCAACTGTTAGTAGTTTTAGAAGGCTTAAAATAGACAACTTTAGCATTTAGTATACTACCTGTGCTACATAGTAAATGCTCAAGTAAAGACAGTGAAATAATGAAGAGAATGCTAAAGACCGCCCAGGCCAGGTCAACTGATAGATGCAACCAATGTCTACAGCTTCTGCTGGTGGCTGGACAGAGTAACAGCTGCAGAAATCCTAGAGAAACTAAGGTAGAACCTGGGGCAATATCTAGGCCGTCCCTGACACTGCCAGTAGAAAAGGTATTTTCAATCAAGGGTTTCTTAATATTACTCAGATAGTACCAAAGGGACAGCTAGGTAAAACTACCAGCCTTTACATAAAGGTCAAACTCGATAGGACAAAATAGATGTTGATAGCCAATCTCCAAACACACATCAAATTGCGCATATCCTAGCAAAACCCAAAGCTAGTTATGAAAATCAGCTTATGTAAATGAAACAGTAAGTAGAGTCATCGAATGAACAAGAATAAAGTCTTTGGCAAGTGTATTTTTTAGAAATTAAAACGTTTATTTAAGTAAATTGAGAATTTCAAAGGCAGTGTGATACACATACAAACATACGTGTACATATTTAAGAAATATACGTAAATAATATATTTAAGGAAGCTAATTTCCCAGAATCAAGTATATTTCAAATTCCACTTCTTTCCAAAGACAAAGAATAACGCTTTAGACATGACCCTCCCCAATAAAAAGGAAAACAAAAGAAGAAAGTATTTACTATTTTCCACATATTGCTTAACATTTAAATTTAAAATATAGCTAATTTTCTCCAGAACAGATTTGTAAATGTCCGATTTGATTGGCAATTCTACTAATTAGGAGACCACGCATAGTCGCTAAGGTGTAAAAGGGTTATGATACTTTGAGCCAAGATAGTGGCAACAGAGATGAGAGAAGTGCCTGCCACTGAGGCCCAGAAAGTACGTGGCAAATCATGGGACATTTGGAACAAGAGACAGGGTGTCAAAGTAGATGGGCATTAAGTAGATTAAGCTGACTTAATCTAGTAAGTGTTCCCTGTAACAAAACAGGGACCAGGGGAAGAAGAACCAGTTTGTATTTGGAGATAATGAGCTCAGTTTGAATCAAATTTAAAGACAAATTAGAAAAATATCATTAACTAGAAAAAAGATTGAAATGCCTATTTCTTATTTTATATGTTAGTAGGTGGAAATAAACTCAGCCGAAAACCCATAAGTTTAGTGGCTGAAAAATAAAAGTAAAATAATAGGCCTCTGAATTCCAAGACAAAATGGAGAAAAACATCATCTTGATAGTGATAAGGGCTGCAGCTAAAAACTGAATTCCTTCATTAAGGTTTCTTTCAGTATATGCAGATGATCAAAACGATATTTACAAAAACCCTAAAATATCATCTTTTCAACAACACAGAGGTAGAAAACTTGCTAGATAATATTCAGCCTTATAAAAATGGGAAGATTTCTCCTGTGATATATGAGGATAGCATGAGCATTCTCTCAAAGACAATCCGTAGAAATATTTATTCATACTAAAATCTCTATTCAGAAATAACACTTACCAAGCAAACTAGAGAGAAAATTCTAGATAGAGAAAAAAATAGCCTTTTTGTTATTCCTTCACAAAAGTAGACTGCCATTTTCTGTTCTTCAAAATATTTTGTACTTAAAATCATCTTTTCTATCCAACAGAAGAGATTTTTCATTTACCTTAACAAACTAGTTATGAGAAATTCATATGAATGTTCATATATATACACCAATATTTGTACAAATATACCTAAATATTACTTATATAGTTAATATGCGGTACAAATAATTATTCTTACTGAATCACAAATTAGAAATGTTATAAAACTATTCTTTCTTTTTATAATTACAAACTCAAATAATACATATGAATGGGGAAAAGACCATTAGTAATTACTTTTTTTTAATCATCTAACTTTATACTTTTTATGTGAAAGGCACATGACATTGATGTTAATACGAGACAGTGATATGAGACTTGAGACATCACTGGGAATTACTGCTAGGGCAAACATCATTGATGTCAAGACCCTACTACTTTAGCAGAATCAAAATTTTTCCTAAGGGAATTTCCTAAATAATAGGTCAGCTACGACTGCTCATTGTTACAATAGTATACGATGATTTTCTTAGCTCAGAGTACACATGATAATGCTTTCTAGAGAGTAAGTGTTTATATCCCTGAATCTCCACTATTCACAGCCTTATGAATAATTACCTTGGAAAATGGTGATTTAGAGCATTAAAAGAAACCAGGAGTAATGATAAATAGGAGTTTAGCAGGTTAAAATACACTGAAAGAAACTTAATTCTCAGACAGATATGACAAGAAATATTCTATGGACACTTTACATAGAGCCTTGTAACAAAAGATCTGGGGGAGCAAATGCCTCATTAGATTTAAATATCCTATTGCCCTTCCTGATTTATTCCAACTAGCTAGTTCAGATACCTAGGATAACCGTTTATTTAACAAAATAATGTATTTGGGTAATGTTTAGGTAGGATGACTAGGTCACTTGTTGTCCAAAATGGGACAATAAGCATAAACTGGGACTGTACCGTTGAACACCCTATTCACAGGAGAAAGCATGTTAATAAAAATCAGGTAAAAATGGAGAAAGAGAGAGAGAGAAAGTTACTGCGAAAAAAAGAAAAGGAAAAAGGACCCAAGATCACTTGATGGTTATTTGAAGAGAATGAAATTTACTGCGAGTTGGTGACAGGAAGGGAGCTACATGTTTGAGTCAAACAGGTTTTTTTTTAATGCCAGCTGCTAACCCTCTCCATTACTACCCAGCCACCAGTCATTTTTTGGTGCAAAGACCTACCCTCCCAACAAAACTGAAGCACCTGCCACAAAAGATTGCTGAATTACAGTCGCTGTCCAAACTGCTGCATGAAGTATTTACCCTGGTATGAAAAATGCTATATGCAGATTTTAATTTCTTATCATTTTAGATTGTTTATTTGAAACATAAATAGGTTGCATCCTAGTGACATTCCTTTTTCAAATTATGACACTATCACAAATTGTCATTTGCCACATTCTCAAACAACTGACTATAATTTGAGAGGCACAGATAATCACCCCTTCATGGAAGAACTAAAGAATACCTCTTAAGGCAATAATGTCACGTCAGGCAATGTGGAGTGCGTTGCTACTTGAGGAGAAAATGTGCTGCGCACTTAACATCTGACTTCTTACTTGAATTAATGTATGTCAGAACCTAATGCCTTACACTGAGAAAGTCATCAACATATGATGTTGATGTAGAGAAGAAAAGATACTACAAACAATGTATGTAATATTTTTCATGAGGGAAGACTTGCTTTGACCAGGAAGTAATTTTCTAATTATGAATAATTAGAAGCAAAAATATCCCTCCCATAGAGACTTAGATAATAAAGAATATTTATTTTTATCTTTGTTACATTTAGGAATCATATTTTGTGTAATCAATGTTAAAAATTACATGTAATTTCTGTGCTACATGGATATTATAATGAAATAAGTATTTCCTCATATCATAGCCTTTTCGTGTCATCTCAGTGAACAATGAACTAGGTCCTTTAAACTTAAGAAAAATTTATTTTTATATTACATATTTTAAAATACATGATAACACTTTTATTTAATATAAATATCTAGTGAATTATTATGTATAGAAGCTGCTTGAAACAGTATATAATTAAAAAGAAAATTACTGAGTATATTCTATTCCTAAATCATTTGGTCCTTCCACTGAAATTTAGGTTCTACACATTGTCAAGCACGGTGCCTCGTATATCATACAGCTTCGATAATTTTTATCCATCTAATTAGCCACAAAAGAATAAACATACCTTATGCTACATCTGTATAAAATATTTAGAAATTAAAAATCGAGAAAGAAATGACATAAAGTTAATAAAATACTTTATACATTAAAAAATTATGCCAGGCACAGTGGCTCACGCCTGTAATCCCAGTACTTTGGCAGGCCAAGGCAGGTGGATCACGAGGTCAAGAGATTGAGACCATCCTGGCCAACATAGTTAAACCCCATCTCTACTGAAAATACAAAAATTAATTGGGTGTGGTGGTGCATGCTTGTAGTCCCAGCTATTTGGGAGGCTGAGGCAGGATAATCACTTGAACCTGGGAAGCAGAGGTTGCAGTGAGCTGAGATCACGCCACTGCACTCCAGCCTAGTGAAGGAGCAAGACTCCGTCTCCAAAAAAGGGAAAAAATTAACTTACTTGCCATTCCAATAAAATTGCCAATGCAAAATGTTCACAGATCAACAAAGATTTACCCGAATGCAATTAGAAAAATTTATGAGTAAATGTACATACATGTGTTTGCATATACCATAACATACACATATCCATAGGTATATTATATTTACATGAATCTTATATATATGTCATAAATGTGTAAAAGTGATCCAAAACCGATGTATCAGCAAAATTTGTATTTTCTGTGCCTGATTCAAATGATTTTGAAACTATAAGTAGTTGGCTATAAGTTCATACATACATGTGTATATACATATATATTTATACATCATATATATGTATCTGTATGTGTGTACCCCTATATACACCCATGAGTATATATCCAATGCTAAGTCTCTTAGATTTTCCAAATCATTTAAGTCAACTGGGAAAAATCTATTGTGATGTTGTATTCAGACATGGCCAGCTATTACATTCTACTTACTGATACATCTTACTATGTTATTTTGTTGTTAATAAGATAGAATCAACTTTAAAATGCACTGTCAATTGTAGAGAAATTATATATGTTTAAAATTTACATTGCTTATAAGCTCCATTCTAATATCAGAAATATTGAAATGTGAAAAAGTATGTATTTATATTAAAACAGTATAATCATGATGTAAGGTACTTCAAAATAAGACATATCCAACAGTAAGAAATTCACTAAAGAAAATATTACATGAGATTTTAAAAAGAGATAATCAGAGCTAACTGTTTAATTGATAATGGTTCAAATTAGGACTTGCACTCTACATACCAGTAGCCTCTAAACGTTAAATCAAGCAGGAAATTGTGTGTGCACAAACACACACACATAGAATCAATGTATCATGGTTTATTATTTTTCATAAATCATGGCCATAGAAATTATAAATTATTCACAGTAGAGTTAATTCCAAGTAGGCCAAAAATGATTCTGCATATAAGTTTCCATGACAAATAAGAACAAGTATATAAAATCCTACAGATACATGACCCATAACACATTACAGAGCACTGATTTCCCAGAGGATAATGTAAAATTCATGTACCCAGTAACAGTTCTATTTTTGTTCTCTTCTATAACTCAGATCTATTCATGCCGTACATTTACTTTTACATAAAAATATTTTTTAGTTATCTGGGCTATTTCATCTGTGACAACAAGATTCTTATTTATTTTAAATATGAGTATCCTATTTTACTCTGAAGCATTTTTTTATGATCTTTCTGTCACCTTGATCATTTTTTAAAGTGTATAACATCTTTCATTCACATATCAGATAATTTCTTGTTTTAAATCCTAAAAATTCACATAAACAGGAAGAATTACTCAGGAATTTCATTTAATGAACTGGATTATACTTCTCTTTCTGAGAACTAAGCTCTATATATTTGATATGCTGGAATATTCCTATTATAAGCAAATAATCTCAAAAGAAATGATTAGTTTTATTTTTATTTTTGATTACTTTTATTAAAGAGAGAAAAGGTAATATTTGCTCCATGAATTTTCACTGAAGTAGAAATAAATGTAAGTAGAACAGTAGGGATGGAAACAGAAAAAACGGTTCTAATGCATGCAGAGGAGGGGTAAGAAAGTAAATATGCAGTTAATAAAAGAATAACACCTAGGCCTTCTATTTTTCGTAGCTTTGGGCTCAAATTTCAGTTGAGATCAGAAGGGAATTTCGTCTTATGTGCTCAAACAAATATACATTTCCTCTGTTCACCAAACAAGAATGACAGAAGCTTTTATCTGCTGGAGAATTTAACAACATCAATTAGTAATTAGGATATTAAACCAAGATCAGGACTGAAGGTTCCTGAAATCTGCCTGCTTTTTAGGACAAGGTTTTATCTCACTGAAAAAGAAATGGGAAATCTCTTGAGACTCTGACATCTGATTATATATCAGGCTCCCCTCTGTCTGTAACATGTATGTTTCCCTTCCTCTCACCATGGTCATGTTGCTTTTTCCCTCACCTCTTTAGAACTTGCTTTCTTTAATTAGCAAGGGAGTCCCTTCCTCATGTATATCACTGGTTCTTTCAAACTAGCATCATCCTTTGATGCTTTTTAGATCTTCATAGGAATCATAGGTTTTTCCTGGGAATACTCTAAACTCATCTAAATTTTAGATATATAGACCAAACTACAGATATTAATATTTTAAGGAGTCTTTATAATAAAATAAATATTAAGAAGTTATGGGTAAGTATAGCCAGAATGGCCTCTGTAGATAATTCTTTTTTGCAATGGTTATCAAAGTGTGGTGTGTGTATTAATGGTGCAGCATCATACGAGAACTTGCAAGAAATGCAGATTCTAGGACCTATCCCCGACCTACTGTATGAGAAACTTGGGTGGCAAGGGGTTGACCAGTTAAAGAAGTGGGTGGTGATTTTCACACATGCTAAAGTTTGAGAATCGCTCTTGTTCTGTTGCAGCCTAAACAAATAATAGGACTAATTAACCCTAATAATAATAATAGTATTTCTCAGTTCGAAAAACACAATTTTATCCCAGTTAGGGAAAGCAATCTTCTGACTGTTCCAATAAAGCTTTTATCATTTTTAGAACCATGCAGGCTACTGCTTATCTGAATCTTACAGTAAAGAATTAAGCAGTTTCAAACCCAGTATTTAAAACTGTCACACCGATCTCACTATATGAGAATGAGGGACATTAGCAAGATAATGTGGGGACACCTGGGCCACAGGGCCACAGATAGAAGGTTAGTCTGGTCAGCACTTCAGTCTCCAAATCTTTCCCCTAAAGTTGTCTTTCTTTCTATAACTGACTTTTCTCATGTCATTTTTCCCCAGATACCTTTATCAATGAATGTGTCAACCTTTCTGGCATACGACCAGCCCACAATAAGTTACTGTGGGGTGCATCATGAACTGCTCTCCCATAAGTCCTTTGAAACGAATGCACAGGAAGATACGATGGAAACACACCTAGAGACTGAGCTGGACCTGAGCACAATCACAACAGCTGGCCGAATCAGTGACCATAAACAGCAGCTAGCTTAACTGAGATCACTGGTAGCCAAGGGTTGCTACCAAACTTCGTAACCTCAAGGACAAAATGAGGGAGATGTGTTCATTGCGGACTCTAAAAACAAAACAAAACACAAAATCCACTGTTCAAAGAAACAAAAAATCCAAGATTGATTCATGAAATAAAGAAGACATGAATTGTTTTAGTCTACACTTTGTAATTAGCTAAGTTGTGCAGTATTTTTTGACTTAAACAGAGTATGACCCTGAAAAATAAAAGAATCTTTTTTTCAAAACTCATCCTACCTACCTGTAAAAACTGTACAAAGCTAATGTATTTTTCATATTGTAAAGTTTCAATGATAGAAACAACTGGTATGTACAGTACCATAATTTAATTACATTTTACTTTAAAACCTTTACATATTTCAGTTCTAAAATTTTAACTTAACAATTATTTCTTGTGTTATTCAGAGTTACTCAGTTTTGTAGGGACTGTTTTGTTACTGCTTTTGTGCCCAGAAACCTTGACTCTAAAATTCTGTGCTGTGCGAAACATGCACGATTTTTATTATGCTTACTTGCATAGAATTTTATCTACTTGTTCCAGAAATAATACATTAACCAAAAAAGATTTAATTGTTCAGACTTGTAAGAAGTTCTTCAATTACATAGACAGGTTTTTCTTAAAAATGAAAAAAAGAAATCAAAGATTTTTTAACAGTTCTCAGACTTAACTGTTGCCTTGAATTACAGCCTAGTTTCTAAGCAGTGAAATGTAATGATAAAGAGGGATATTTTAACAACATATTTCTGAATGAATGACTCATTATTTCATTCTTTTGAGTAACCATTGTTAAGGGTTGGGGGGAAGAATGGATGAAACATCACTGGAAACAAAGGCCGTAACCACAGCAACAGACTTTGTGATACAGTTAAAACATGCAGCTGCCAGTGACAAAAACTTTTGTTACATCTCATTATTTTCAGGCCAGGGTGGGAGTTGAGTGACCACCAGTCAGTGAAAAATGTGCCTGGTTCTTAAGACAACTTTTCATTTAGAACTGTGAGACCATATTTTAGAAACATTTCAAAGGAAACATGAATTTTTTTTACATTGTGCATTATATCATTTCTCTCCTGAGGAAGAATTTTAAACATGTTCAGCTCATTCAATATAGATATGAGCCGTGATGGAGGACTTTATCACTGAAGTAAATTGTAAAATCCTTAATGTGTTATAAATTGTTTATGTTGCTATCCATAATGGGATTCACCTCCAAATTATCAAAGAAATAACTCAGAGTTATTTGACACCAGCCCAGATCATATATTGATTATACAACTGTATTATAAAGTTAATTCAAATCACATTAAGAAAACCTGAGTTTTCAGAAGCTGAAATAATCAACTTGTTTGTGTTGTTTGCTTGACATAGGTTATTGTTTGAAAATATTGTTACTTTATCAATAGTAATCACACATTCTTGTTTCTTTTTAATGGAAAACTGCAAGTTTCAATTACTGTTGCACTAGAAGCGCTTTTTATGTTGTCATTTTATATTCATGCCACCATAATTAGATTGAAAATACATCAATCGAACAGGAGTCAATCAAAACAATGAAGAAAATAACTGAAAACAATGTCAAACGTTTAAATTTTTCTCTCTTCCAAAGAAATTATATCTATAAAAGTCTAGTTTTATGCAGGGTTGTCAGAGCAAATTTAAAAGCAATTTCAAGAAGAATGAACTTAAAAACTGTGGAGCAAATTTTTGTTGAAAATATATAAAGTCAGAGAGAGAAACAGATGTAAATGTTGGAAGAAGTAAAATCTATTACTAATTCAAATGAAACTAAATGTCAAACACAGTACTTGTGTCAACTATTTAGCATCCCAGATTTTGTAACATATTTTGCATAAATTATTTGCTATTCAAACATTTTTGTCATTTTAAGTCTAATTTTAATCTTTATGTTTTCCATTTTCTAATTTCCCTGCAATGTATTAGTCTTAGAGTATTATTAATTTTCTACATTGAGATTTGGCTTTACATCATTAGCAAATTTATAAAGGGTTATAAATCTATTATTTGTGAGTCTAAAATCAAATGCGAAATTTTATTTATTATGTAAATCAAAATGTCATTTGCAAGTTTTCTCATTAGAAGTTGTCCTTGCAAAGTTAGAAAAGGAAGAATTAATTTGTGTGAACAAGCACAAATTAACATATTTGTTAATAAATAGGTTTATTTGCTAATAAACCTATTTGTAAATACATTCAAATTGACAATGATTTTAGGAATGTTACAGTTCCAAAAAGTCTTACAGGTGTATACCCTTGATTTCCTGAAGCAAACCACTTTCTTTCTTAAATATTCTAAGTTCATCTAAAGTGAACAACTATAAATAGAAGCAATCACCTAGGAACCACAACTCTGTGCAACCAAGGCCCTAAGCTACACCAAATAAGTCAGGATTTTTGAGATTTCTCATCTTTGAAATTCAACCAAAAGGGTCTTTAACAAGAAAAAAAAAAAAGCTGGATTATTACTATTATTTTTGCTTCATTTTTATTCTGCCGCATCCAGGTTAAGGGTGAAGATGGCAACAACCTGCTAGAAAGACTGTCTGGAATCTTTATCACGTATTTGCAATTTTTATCTGTTTTTGTCTAAAACTTTCATTTCTATCTTTTTCAGCATTTGATAATCTCCCATTTCCTCCTTCTAACCCCCATTCCTATGTCTCCCTTCCTGTCTATTCCTCACCGATTTAAACAACTGAAATGTTTACTTATGTTTGCAGCTGAAAAATGGAGAGTTTGACCCAGCATGGTTACAATAACAGCCAGCAGCTGAAGCAAACAATAAACTTATGCAGTGTTTTGAGGTTTACAAACCACATTTTACATAAATTATCTCATTTTGTCTTCATAACAACCCTGTGAAGACACATTTATCTCAAAAAGTTGAGCCCTCGCCCAAAAACACAGTACTAATAATTGGTGCAGTTAAATCCCACTCAAAATTTACAGGCTGTTAGTCTTTCCACTGTACTAAAAGCTTTCTTTGTCTGATCAGAGCCAGAGAACTTCCTGAGATAATGGATAGAACTAAAGAAAAAAATATATATATTTGACATGTTGTTTAGTAATCTCTACTTTAAATCCATTTCTCCATCTGTGAAATATTAGCTAACTGAATTCTTTCTGTGTGCTACTCTGGGCTCTCACATTAAAACTCTGTTCAAAAATTTTGACAAGTCACCTATTTCTTAACATACAAGTTCGTTTGCAAATGTGCAGAACAGATGCTCCCAAGATGTGGATGCATGTAGGCCCCAAGGAACAGACATGAAATCAAGGAAGTGCAAGGAAAGAAACCACAAGGAAAAAAACCAAAGACCTTCTAAATTGAGACTACATAATTATAAAAGAGATCCATAGTACAAGGTTGAACACATGTTCAATACATTGCCAACTGAACACATACTCAATTCGGAGCTAATTAGGAAGACATATAAAATTCTTTTTCTTTTTTTCTTTTGGCAAGATTTCTTAAATCATGATTTTTTTTTTTACTTATAATACTAGAGAACAATTTTCTCTTTTTACCTTATAAGAAAAATAAAATATAATTTATCCAAATTGATGTATAGAACCTAAAATATATGCTAACATGCAAATAATATATTTTACTGATCAACTCATTTTTGTCAAGTCTCTATTTCTAGTCCCTCCTGAATGTTTTAGAAAACCAGGAAACCATACACATTTTTAATACAAATTATGTTTTTACAAGGAAAGAAAACATTTCCAAATTTAACACTCAACACTAATCACATAATCCTAATTTGAACTCAGATCTCTCTGACTCCATAGACTGATTAGAAATAGTAAAATCTTTTTGCAAAAAATATTTTCTAAAATAAAACTATTGTATATGAGAGTAAAACTATATTTGTTTTTGATTGTTCCTGACTGGAAGACAGAGATCATCTCTCAAACTAAATATTCAAAATAAGAAATTGAATGCATGAAAACCAATACCTGATGTGAATTGTTGTTATTAAGGTGTATGAAAGAAATGCAGATGTTTGGGTATACGAAAGCATGTGAAAGGAGAGATTGAGACTGGCAGGTATTTGGCCTCAGGAGAAGAGGCAAAAAATTTCCAGAGTAGATATAATAACATCTCATATTGGCACAGCTGTTAACAGTTTATAATGCTGGGTAATACAACAGTCTTCTAATAGATCAAAAAGTCTCAAGGTACAGATGGACTGGTCTTGCAACAAACAAGAAAGAGCTTCCAACTCCTCCCATGACCTTCTTAGTTTCCGCAGCTGTCCCTAAACAGGGAGGCACCAAGTGCAAAAGACCCAGGAGCAATGTTTTCAAAATTCTGATTTATCCCAAAGGTAGGGTACCTGGACAATCGACATTTTGCCATCAACATTAATGGGAAAGAAATGTTTGAAAATGTAAAACCAAGCAAACACACACACACACACACACACACACACACACACACACACACGGGAAAGAAATGTTTGAAAATGTAAAACCAACCAAACACACACACACACGCACATACACACACACACTCAAAGTGGTGGTGGTTCTTTTTTGAAGGTTTCTCATGACTTCCATTACAGTTTTATTGTGATATAGGAGGCAATTTTTATTTAATTTCTTTAGGGTAAAATCCACGTTTTAAAAGGTCCACCATTTCTTTTTTCCTTTTTTCATTCTATGAAGGACAGTGATCTTTTTTTTTTTTTTTTTTTTTTTTTTGCATTTTAGCTTTTGGGGTACATGTGAAGAACATGCAAGATTGTTGCATAGGTACACACATGGCAGTGTGGTTTGCTGCCTTCCGTCCCCAGTGATCTTAAAGCAGCAGAGTGCCTCAGCCATCTAGGACTTTGACCACTAAGTTTCTTCCTTCTAGCTCTTATTTATAAATTTTGTGTTATATGATATTTGTCTTCCTGAAAAGCTGAGAAAAAATTTGTTTTGTGTAAATCAAATAATATTTCAAATGTATCAAGAGGCCTTGTGATAAAGGAACCTTGAAATTGTTTTCTAATCTGAAATATTACCCACTACTTTATCTTTTTTAAATTGATTTCCATATATCTTGTTATAATGCAGCACACTTTCATCATGTGGTTCAAAGGTTCTGCAAGACAATCTTTGCTTCAGACTATATGAAATGATAGGCTGAATCCAGGTTTTGAGTCAGTCAATATGAGCAATCAGTTTCCGTCATTTCCACTTACTGCCTTTACCTGGAGTAATGTGGAAAATAGTGGTAAGACAACATGGATGGATAACGTTGACAAATAATTTTTTTACTTGTTTAAACATTTTCCACCTATTTTATCCTCAAAGTTACTATTAAGAGGTCAAGATGACTCCAAATCTCTTATGTCTATACTAGATTCACTGAATCAGAATTGCTGGGATGGATCCCAAAATATGCACTGCTAACACATTAGTGAGGTGATACTAATGCATGCTAAGTTTTGAAAAATATTGTTCAAATGAATTTACTTTTCCAAAGTCATTCAATTGTATTATATTCTAATCTAAAATTATGAATTCTTGTGCTTTCCAATATCAATGTGAATCTAGTTTTCTAAGCCTGACTGAACATTTTTCTTGACTGAGGAAAGCATAGCAAAAGACAACTATACATAAAATGCTTGGGTTGCTTCCTGACAGATGGTTGTTTATAGATTTTATTCCCCCTTAACTCTTTCGAGAAGCATATCTGAAAACAGTCTTAAGGCAGCTGGGTTAGTTATTTGTTAGTTGCACCCATGAATATAACAGCTGAAAAGCTGGAGGTGGGGAGAGAGGCAGGAATTTATGATGTATCAGGCACTATGCCCTCCTCATCTCATTCTTAAACCATTTTAGGAAAGAAGTATAATCACTATTTTAAAGAAAGGAAAATAAGGCTCAGGCTAATTAAATAACTTGCCAAGTCTCAGACAGCGGAGTTGAAGATTCAAATCCAGATTTGTTCAACTCTAAGGATGTGTTCCTATCCCCCCATAGCAGATTTTCAAAAGTGAGAAGAGATCATAATCAATATAATGAGGTTTATATGTTTTAATGAGGGGAGGGTGTTGAACACAGCAGAAAAAGAATTTGCCTTTCTATTTTCAAACAGAAAAATTATCTTACACTGTGTAGATATTTCCTTCAGAATCCTAAACCAGCAACCTAATGGAAAAAAACACCCAGTATTTTCTTAAAGTTTTATACATGGTTTCATAAAAAAAAGTAGAAAGGTGAAAGAAAAATCATTCAAAACATAAGTACCCCTAAATATTTATGTTGTATTTTCACTTGCAATCATCTTAGTTCTTTTATAAATTTATAGCCAAAATATGATAAGGAAATATCAATAATATAACCTTTAACTGGCCAAAAAAAGAGATGAGGTTGCCAATTTTAGCAAAAACTATATGGTTGAATGGTCAATAAAGTTACCAAGTGCAAATGACAAGGTGGAGGAAAACACTAATAATCTACAGTCACAAATTGTCAACTGGCAATGACATGGCTTGGGCTACGGAATATTTCCTGTGAATGATTTTAAATGGCAATATTCTTTATACGAGTATTATTATTTACACAGATGATATGGGATCTGGAAGCATACTGCATCAAAGGAGGCTGAAAAATAACCTTTATAACAAGGCAGACTCTACTTGTCCTACTCAGAATGTAATATATGTTTAAATATAAAATAAATATCATTTCCTTGTTTAATTATTATTTGGAGATGGAAAAATATAATTATTTTTTGAAACGTTTTTAAACTCACATATTGGAAAACACCTTCCTCAGACTTAGCTATTCACAATGATTCTTAGATAGTCTCTCGACTCCTTTAGTGTCTCAGGAGCTTTTTATTAAATGACTGAGTTATCGCTTCTCTCTCTCCCTGCATGCCACAAGTAATCCCATTGGTTAATTATATTAGCATTTTACTTCGTCACAGGATCTGAACATGTAGCATCCATGAAAAACAAACTTTTATAATACATACAGCATTCAGGAGCCAGTGAAGCACTCTGTAAATCATGCCTCCAACTAAAAATGGTCATGTCTATAACTGTGATTAAAACGAGGCTATAAATTTAAAACAATAAATCTAGCAAAGAAAGAAATTCTAGCACCCTAGATCTAATATCATTGTGTCTTCTCATTCTGGCACCATTACCACCATACAGAAATGTTATCTGAAATATCTAGAATAATTCTTACTGGGGACAACAAAGATGCTCCTGGTTTCTGGGTTGGAGATGTGGTGAAAGAAAACTAAGAAGACAAAAGTTACACATAACAAGGTAAGTGAAGGGAATGTGATTTATTATTAAATCGTATGGAAGTAATTTTAAAAACTAAGACCCTTTATTAAAATTCACAATAACATTTATGCCATCAAGTATCATCATAAAGGCTAAGATGGATATTGGGATATAAGAGAAATGTGGTATTTGTGATGGCAATATATATTAGATGATAGATAGATAGAATTAATTCTACCGAGAGAGAATATTAAGAATAAAAGTTCAAGAACTATTTCTTTTATTTCTCTAGAGAGAAACTGAATAGGGAGAGATTTAAACTAAATGCTTCATGGCCTTTCCAAGGTCAAACCTGAAATAATCCAAAACTATAAACTCCGAATTGCTGCTTCAACTACATGAGTAATTATATTAATTCACATACACCTAGTCAAAATCTGATGTTGAGAAATGAATTGTAATTTTAAATATACTCCATCTGTTCTTGCTGTTTTACATCAATGATGTATTTGCTTTCAATTACAGATCCATAAATATAATGCCCTAAACAGTCTGATGAAAGTGTGGTAAAAGATTGGACACTGCTGTTTTTCTGTTCTACCATAAGGCAATTATCGGAGTAGAATGGCCACCACAGTGGGGAGCTGGAAATATGATTTTTAAAGTCCTCTCTAGAGGTCTTATTTTATATTAATTTATAAAATAAGAAAATTATTGCCTTGAGGCAAAAGCCTGAAAGCCCCATACAAGCTCCAGTCTGCCTTGACTTACACCGGCGAGGTCTAGGGAAAGGTAGTGATCATCACATGCTATACGGAGAAAAGCTTGAGATCCTTGTGATGTCAACATTTTTTCACCTTTGGATTTGATGGAAGCTTAAATTCAGTGTACTGGACATCCTCCAAACCTTCCCTGCCAGTTTCCTCTTTAACAAACTTCAAACCTGAGTTTTTTGAGCCAAAGTTGGCTTTTACACACAGCTATTTAACAAGAACCCTCGTTATACTTCATCATTTTGTGGAAGAATTACATAATTACAGTTGTAGCCCTTACTGACTTTTCCCTTGCCTTTGGTTCCAGTTATGGGATAAAATGTGTGAACTTGATACAGAACATTGTACCACAGGGGAATTGGAAGATGAGCCTTCTAACAGATAAACATTTTATGTAATATAAAATAGAAATGTAGTTGGGGGGCACTTGTTTTTAACTTAATAATCTGATACAGTTTTAAGATAACTGCATGCTTTTCTGCTACTGAGAATACAAATATTATTGTCTATAATGAAAACATGATTTTGTTGTCATATATTTTCACTTGCTGAGGACACACCTCAAACAACTGATTGTGTTCTGTAATTACTACAAAGAACGTCTATTTAATTATTTTCAGAAAGAATGACTTAATGCCAAGAACTTTAAGGCAAAATAACAACTAACCCTTACTGAATGTTTACTTTTCTAAGCATTTTACATGTATTCTTTCATTCAGTCCACATTAATATGGCTAACACAATTAACAATAATCCTATGAAGTAGATACTATTGTTTATTCCTTATGAAGATAAGAAACTGATGCCACAGAGCAATTATACAACATATAGCTAGTAAATTGTGGGGCAAGGATTCAAATCTGTATGTTGACCGATACATATTGAAAAACTGACCCTTCTTACTGCTGATTTAAGGTCCACTCTGTAGACCCCACTGTTAAGTTCAAAATTCTACCCATTTAAGGCCATCACTGAAGACAGTTTTTGAATATAATTGATGTGTATATTACATACCTAATACATGCCTATTGGAAGGTAAAAAATTTTTAGAGATACATGAGTGTATGATATAGTCCCTCTTTCCAAGGGACTTACAGTCTTACCAAAGAGAAAAGACGTCCATATTCAACAGAAATAAAAATAAGATAACTCAATTTAACACCTGCAATTGTAAACAGCAGTTAGGAGAAGATAAAATGAAAGTTAATAAAGTTTTTGGGACTATCTCAAGGCAAAACTGATAAAAGACATAGAACTTAAAACTAGCAGTGATGAGAAGGCAGTGAAGAGAGACTATTATATTTTTATTTATAGATGTCTATTATTCCAATAGGATTTGTTATATTTATGCTCCTCTGTAAGAGAAAGACCAGGCTCAGTCTTTGTCTTGATTGCCTGAAAGTTCAGAGCCAAATTTTAGTCTAGCCACAGTAAATCTCTTGGCTTTTCTAGGCAGGCATAAATATTTCCCACATTTTTCTGAACTCTAATTCTCTCTACATTTCTATTTTTTCTTCTTTGGGGTGGGGGAAAAGCATATTAATCCTTTGTTTAAAATGTTATGTCAGTTTCAATAAAAAGCTCATGAAACATTTTGAAGACTGATCCAGGCAACTGTGTTAATTTCAAATAATTATGTGAATTAAATCAAACAACTTTTTAGAAGCTAATAATTGTTAACATCCTCTGTCAAACTACTGTTTGGCACAAATGAATACACGGCCTACAGATTGCTTGACATTTTCTGTTTTTCAGCCTTTACAGTCTTCGTGTTAGTATTGGTGACTATTAACCAGAATTTGTCTTTCAAAGAGTAAAAATAAAAATCATTTTTGATTGCTATATTTTATAAATAAAAAACTACAGCAGAATATGATTAAAGATCATGATAAAAATCATTCAGGTAACAGTGAGTCACTCAGGTAGGAGGGGGTCCCTGGCAAAACTCCAACCAACCGGTCTCCACACTGGGAATGTGCACTAGGGTGAAGTCAGACAGAGGTTGCAGCCCGTTTGCAGCAGGCGGGAGCCTGGCCCCTCCTCTACCTGCGTGGAACCTGGGATTCAAGCAGCCAGGCAGGAAGTGCCCTAGGAGAGACTATGGCCTTGCAGAGAGTCCCTGTTTCCCTCTTTTCTTCCTTCTTACCCAATAAAATGCTGTCTTACTCACCATTCAAATTGCCTGTAAACCTGAATTTTCATAGCCGTGGGATAAGGACCCTGTCTTTAGCTGAAATAAGGAAAAGTCCTGCAAACAATAGCAAACAGACCAATAGTAGAACGTACATTGACTTAGAACCATTTTTCCCTAGAGTGAAATATTTTTAGTTTATGAATACACTGACATTTAGAAATATGCAGAATTATTTCTGCCTTAAAAGTACAAATAACTGTCAGTAATGTTGTCATTTTACAAGTACAGTCAAATAGATATATTTCTAATCTGAAACATGATGCATAAGAAGTGACTTTAGTTCTTTTGAATTTTTTAAAGTTGAGAAATAGTCTCTTCATCAAATTCTGCTCATTACTTGGACTATTAATTTGCAGTTATCTCTGTGTTTATTTGGTAGGTACAAATTTTCATCCACGGATATTTGTTCAATGTGTCTTTCCTTCTATATCTTTTATGTTATATAATGCTCTTTTCATATTTTTAACTCTAATCAATAAAATAAGCATTTATTCATTTATTCATTTTTATTATGGTATTCCAGCGACTGTGATGGGAGACACAGTGATCAAATGCTTATAGTGAATAAATAATTGTGACTCAATGTGATATATCTAATGAAGTTTGTGCATGATACTGCGAAATGATTGGGTTTGCTGGAAATCAGAAAAGGCCTTACAGAGTAAATGCCACTTGAGAAACTTCAGGTTTGCCATTTACAAAAAGCAGTTCTCTCTCCAGTCTCCACATCCAGCTCCTAACTAGAATTTAGAAGTCTTTTAGATGTCCGGAAAACTGGGACTCTAATAGCTTCTAAGTCTAGTATTCTCCCCATATAGCTATTCGGTTTTTTCTACTATGTATGTCAAATAAAATTTTGAAAAGATTGTCCTTTCCCACAACCTTTTCAAATTAATCCTCAAATAAAAAGCATTTAGCTATTCCATAATAAAGAATATGCAATTTTATTAAATAAACGTAAAGCAATTAATAAATAAATTTAATGGGCTGTCAGAAGTGTTCTGTTTTGTTTTGTTTGAAAAAGTGTCCATTAAAATGCTACCTATGTGGGTTCAAAAGCCTATGATCCAATTCTAACTTCAGGAATAGGTGAAAACATGTAGAAAGGGTATACTGGGCTATGCAATTTAAATTTTAATCAACTACCAGTTATGGCATAAGAACGATATGAAAATGATGTGTAAGTCTTTAATCCATCTGGAGTTAATTTTGGTGTAAGGTGTCAGGAAGGGGTCCTGTTTCTGCTTTCTGCACATGGCTAGCCAGTTTTCCCAACACCATTTATTAAACAGGGAGTCCTTTCCCCATTGCTTGTTTTTGGGACGGAAGGCAGCAAACCACACTGCCATGTGTGTACCTATGCAACAATCTTGCATGTTCATCACATGTACCCCCAAACCTAAAATGCAATAAAAAAAAAGAAATCACAAAACAAAAAATAAATAAATAAATAAATAAAAAGAAAATGAATAAGAATTAGATTATATGTAGAGTATTTTGTCTTCTGTTCTAGCACTATCAAATGTTTCATTTAAGAATAGGAAAAAAATCAGTAAGGTGGTGAATTTGCCTGATATACCAATAAGCACAGTTGTTTTGGAAGTTGCTTGATACCATTGACTCTTTGCTTCTTTAAATAAGTATTTTTTGCCTTAACAAGCACTTATCTTTATAAGATGCCATTACTCTCAAACAATTACAATGTTTATTTGGTGCTTATGGTATTTTTTAATTTAAATCTTTAAGAATACACTTTTCATTAAGATGAATCAAATAGTATTAGTGAATTCAGCAACTAGTTCAAGGCATAGTTTTCTGATCTGTCTATTTAAGAAAATGAATATATTTTAATTTTAGAATGTCAGAACATGTCAGTATTAACTCAAAGACAGTTATCATGAATAATGCTATTTTAATCAATGGCAAAGGAATTGTGCCTAATATTCTAAAATGCTCTTGAGGATTATGAATAGTGTGCAGTACGGCAAAGGCAGCCATGAGAATCCCCAATATATAAAATGTATACTGTATTAAAATAACTATTTCTCAAAAATATAAATTTTCACTCTGGATAGTTTTCTACAGAGTGGTATATGCTATGTGGTAGTAAATGAGCCTGTAAAACTGAACTCATTAGACTGCAACTACTTCTATTGAATATCTAAAACATCCTTAATGTGAATGCTTTGAATTTATCTTTTATATGTGTAGAGTCTGTAATTTATTAGTGACTATAAATTAAATTATAACAACCTTTAGATTTTTTAAGTTTCACAATTGTTCTGTATTCCAATTAAGAGGCTGAAAATCTAGTCTGGGAAACCCCACTCGGTTTACCAAAAAAAAAAAAAAAAAATCAATATGCTTTTTATTTCATGGGGCTCTGGGACTGTTAAGATTAGCATGAAATACTGACATTTACACTCCTGAGTGGAATAGAAGGGGAGCAGGGTGGAATGATGATGGCAAGTAATTGGACAATTGGACAGTCTCCAGAAAGGCTTTGAGAAACACTATTAAATCTCCATCTGCTGATTGAAAATTCCAGGTTCATAAGGTATAACGATAGCCAAAATACAAGCCTTAGATGATCTCTACCTTTCCTTTCCAGGTTTGTACCCCACCTACTTTGCAAGAACCTGTGACAATCTTTTAATTAAAACATCTGTATAATGAAACATTTTAGGCTAATGATGACAAGAAGGCAGGCTATATTTTATTATTGTTGTCGAACTGCCCAGTGTATATTACATTTGCTGTAATTGCTCAAAAAATCCTGCCTTAAAAATATATTAAAAAGAAAAGAAGGAAAAGGGAAGAAATAGACTAAAAATTAAATTAGGGTCTTACACTTACAATGAGGTGGTTCTAAGGAGGTAAGACTTAACCTAAATTAGTTTTTATTCCTTTGAATTAGTGGAATAAATGCATCTTAAATTTCTCCATTCCATCGGGACAGATCACAGGTAAACTTGGTGAGGGAGTAAGCAAAGAACCGTTACAGTTTCAGAGACCTAAATCAACCACAGGGAGAATAATATATTACTCTGCTTACGTTCCTCTTCCTCCCCATGTTTATGTCTCCTTCCGTATTTCCTTCTCAGTTTGAGTTTTATATAGCATACAACATACACACGTGCCAACACAATGTGAGTGACAAGACTGGGAGAGGAAAAGCTGACATTAATTCATCTTGAAAAATGAAATATCCAATTATACAATATGCCAGAGTGCTATTAGCTCACCAAATAACATAAATAAGGTTATATTAAACTCAGTGCCAGACCTGACAACCAAACCTAGATTCCAAAGCAGGTCTTTCTTTTTTTCAATAAATTTAATATATTCGAAGTTAAGAAAATTCACATAAGGCCGAAACTCCTCGTTAAAAAAGAAAATCCTTTGACATTTTTCATAAAAACAGCTCTCTGCCTGTGGCTCAATTTAGGATTTTCACAAATCACTTGAATAATGAAGGTCTTGGTTTGACATGACTGTACATGTGATATTCTATGAAGGGTCCAGAAGCTTGTTAAGGATGATCGCTAAAACAAAAAAAAAAAAAAAAATGAAAATCTCTCCAGTTTATTTTTGTCCAACCAGTGTATGTTAGAAAGTTATCTGTTGGAGTCTATTTGATATACTTAATATGATATTATTATAATAGATGGCAAGATAAAAAAGAAACCCACCATAGGATATTCCCATTTCTCTCCAGAGTCAAGGTATCTGTGACACCACATACCAGTCTCCCCCAGGATACCACTATAATTTAATACATGCAAAGTATCCAACTAATTTGCCTGTTACTGATTAGGAAATTCCACAGTAAGTTTCTCAGCAAAGCAAACTCTGAAGAACTAACATTTGAACTATTTCATTATGGGGTGAAAAAAATCATCATTTAGAAATAGAAGTACCAGTTAGTAACAAATTATGTACAAGTCATTCCAGCATGGTGTATTTCAATCACTTCAGTATTTTTAGCCTCCCCAAAAAAGTGTCAGAAATGAGGCATAAAATGCTGTTAAACGAATCATCCACACGTTGAATAGATGTCATAAGTTTGTTCTCTGAATGGAAATAATGAACAACTGATTTATTTATAACTAGTCCTCATAATAATACACCTTCATGTTCCACCCTTTTCAATATATTATGGATATAACTGTCTTATTTTATACCTGATCTAAAATCATATGCTTCAATAAAAATTTCTTCTTTTCCAGGCTTTCACTTAACTTTAATTTTCCTTTGGCTTGGAGCGTAATTAAAATGTTTTTACCGACTTGGTTCTCTTGTCTTTTTTTCCCTTTCAATTTTCTGTCTTTTTGCCTGGCGGAATTTATCCATACCTTAAGTGTATGTAACTAGAGTCTGAAATGTGAATTTTAAGTAGATGCAGAATTCATTTATATAATCACTCTAAAGTGAATCTTGTCAGCACTTACTTAGTCAAGTTTACCTTATTTTCCTTCTGAGATAGAAGTAAGTAGAATGGATAAAGTAAGATAATGGATGCTGATTTGTATTTCAGAGAAAAAAATATTCTCAGTCTTTAGAATCAAGGCAAGAAGACTTCATTTATTTTTCTTAATTTTTTTTCTAAATTTCAAAGCCGAGGGGAGCATTTCCCTTGAACGTTTCAGGTCTAATACTGTAATTAATTTTACAGGGTTACATTCAACAATTTGTATGTTTTGCTGCATAACACTCTGTATATGCACTGGACTCTGCCCTCAATCTGCACTGCAGGTCCGTATAGGAAAAAGCCGTTAGGGATTTTCTTCTATATTTAATCAAAATTATTTTTGAGAAATACATCCATTACATTGTGGAATATTTTTTTAAAGAACATACGAGTAATATATCTCAGAGATAGGTCTGGGAAAATGATTCCCTTGGGAAATGGTTATTCTTCATCCCAGTGAATACTAGAGACCTGTAACACATCCTATCTTCTCTATACCTTTGCTCAGAAACTCAGAACTGGATTATATTGAATAACATGATAACCATGTTAAAATTTCCATGGAGTGTCCCAGCTTTCTCCTTTGTAAATGCTTTTTATATACTCTCTCTAATCCTGATTTGCTAATTCTACATCATAGGTATTTTGTAATATGTTCTCTGAAATTATTTGGAGAGAACTAAAAAGTAGAATAAGGAAATAAATCAGAGATACTACTTTTTAGAAGCATTTTCTTTTATTTTTACTGAAACGGTGGCATTATCTTCACTTTGGGATGCTAATTTTTTTCTTCCTAGCATCATGCCCACTTACCATTATCTCATCCCTGACTCATCTTTAAAATTTTAGTTTTTTTATTTGTAATTTACATATCAGATGTGTGGAGAAACCCTCAGATAGACACACTCACACAGCACACTACTTTTCTTATATGCTATTGTTCAGATAAAAAGATCACTAAGCAAAATAGAAGATACATTTCAAGACTTTCTCCACTAGTAGAAATATATTCTCAGGTGATGAATTAGAGTCCAACCAAGTTTCGTTTCAAAAGAGGCAGCAAGGGTTAGAAATGAAGTTCTCAATACTTTTTGTTTTTAAGAGACAGTGCTTTATTCTGCCACTCAGGCTGGAGTAGAGTGGCACAATCAGAGCTCACTGCGATGGGAATGGAGAGGTAGATGGGCAGCTCCGAAAAAGGAGTTTGGGCTACCAGAGAAAGTGGAAGAATAAATGTTTAGACATAATTATCATGGTTTATTACCTACAAGGTAGAATTTGGCTAACTTTGTTAATAAAACAAGTTACAAATCATTTAATGACAACCTATAGACTTTTAGCTTACATCCAGAAAATACTCAAAAAGAATTTTTCCAGCCTGAGTAACATAGTGAGAACCCCAGCTCTACAAAAAGTTTTTTTAAAAAATTAGCTGGGCATGATGGCACACACATGTAGTCCCAGCTACTCAGGAGGCTGAGATAAGAGGATAACTGGAACCCAGGAGCTTGAGGCTCCAGTGAGCTGTGATCACAACACTACACCTTAGCCTGGGTGACAGAGCGAGACCTTGACTCAAAAAAAGGGTCAGAAAAGATATTAGATGCAAAAAAAATTTTTTTTAATTTAACATATATCAAAATATTGAATTATGTTCCCAATTATTATATAATTCCTGTGTTGCCAACTTTCTTTGAAATTTAAAGACTGAATTTGTATCAGTGTATTAATTATGTATCTATAATCTATATCTTTAATAAGTTAAATTTTTGAAATATAAGGCCTCTACATTTGTATTCTTAAAATATTCTTAGACAAGTTTATGGATTATATTTCGATTTTGTTCAAAGAATAAAATGGAGATGTAAAAACAGAGATGTCTCCTTAATACAGTGAAATTAATTTACCAATCTAAGCAATATGAAAATATAAATAAAAATCTAATTAAATTATTAATATTAAAACTAGTCTATACAAAATA